>NC_139147.1:59408289-60029390 GCF_964270905.1 Leucopleurus acutus
AAGATTGCCATAAATATCAATGAAGTGAAGGTTCTAGTTTACAGTGGCCCTAGAATATGTTAGAGTTTCACCAAGCACTCTTACTGTTACCACAGTTAACCCATTGTATAGTGCAGACAAGAAACTGAGACACTGGAGCTCTAAAAGGTGAGGTGACATTCAGCACTGTCTCCAGTGACTCTAACAGTTCCTTATGTGGGATCAACTTACAACTTCATCAAAAATGCAGGTGCTGCTAAAAACGACTCCTGGCCATTTATTTAATGATCAGGTCAAACATGCAATACAAATACCTCAGTAATTGCTAGCAAGCGAGAAAAGGATGTGAGGTCAGCTATGGGCTGACTTGAAAGCAGTGTTTGTAGTGGTTCCAGCCATTGCAACGTTGATTAACATCTCAAGTGGGTAGAGGAAACAACTAGATAGGATGAAAGCACCATCCAAAGAATCCAATGGGTGTAGAAAAACTGCACAGTATTGTTATTTGCCTTTTGCTGAGCCATCTTCCTCTTTCCGCTGAGAAGCAGGGTGTTTCTCTTTTGCAAATAAGAACTCAGTAGGGCAAGGGGAAAGTAGATGAGTCATCCTAGGCATTTATATTGGAAGGCGACAAGCTTTTGCATGTGTATATACGTATACACTAAGAATTTGAAACAGGTTTGACACCTATCACACGAATTCTAAACACAAATGTATCTAACAGTAACAGGAGCAGTTGAGCTAGACGTTGAACCCAAAGGCTGATCTCAACTGGCTGCTTTTTTGTGATATCAAGTCTAAATTAACTTCCAGATTTTTTTATTTTCTTGCTCTAGGAAAAAATATAAAATTAAGCAGAAATGAATGCAAGCCTTCAGAAGTATAGAAACTGGGAAGTAAACACTGAAGGAGCCCCAGCTAAACTTCATTTCCCCCACAGAATTTTCAAAGGATGGTCTAGGACAGGTCTTTCCCAGGGAAAAACTGAAATGAAGCAGACTCTCTTGCCCCAGTGATGCAAGAATTTCTGCCTGGGATCTCACTTGTTAACAAGGCTTTTATGTCAAAGAAGGAGCTGCGGCACAAACAGTGTGCCAAAAAATGGGTCAAGCTTTTCCCACGACATTGTAAACGCAAAGTCTTATAATAATGTTTTCTTTCTAATGAGTCCGTATTTTTCACTCTTCATCTCCTACCTGCAATCATTTGTTCTCTGGAAGTAGATGAAGCCCACAGTGACTAGGATAACCAAGAAAAGAGAGAATTTCACGTAGAGAATGATCAGTAAGCCTGATGCTGGAAATCCCAGGGTTCTGACGCCTTTGAGCATAGGCAACACAGACAGGGGTGAAGAGCCATTTCAAAAATTCTCCTAATGAAAAAATTAGAGTCTATAGTTTAAAAGAGCCTTTTACAATATTCCTAAAAGTTCACAGACTATCATAGTCAAAACCCCTTCTAAATTACAATTTGAATTCTGCTAGTGTATAATTCTTTCAAGACAGAATTTAGGAATGGTGTCTTTGTTTTTGTACATGGTATTTTTTTTTATAGTTTAGACTGTTATATTATTTATTACTTCTTGATATCATTCTTTATCAGATAATCTTTCCCAACTCCAGACATTTGAAGAATAGCATTTGTTTATAGCTTGATTGATTACAATGTCTTATAGGACAAAGAAGATGTTTTAAAATCACATTTCCATTTGCAATTTGAAACTCTTCTGCCAACTGGGTTTTTCCAAAGGACCTGCCTCTCTGAAATTCTGTTCCTTTTTCTATTAACTTCTGTAATAATCACATTGCAAAGAATTAATGAGATTAATTGAGGTATGTTTAAATAATCTTGTATAGTACCTCATTTGTTCATTTCCCTTCCTCTTGCTTTTCTTCAAAACCAAATTTAAGGCAATTTTAATTTAATAGCAAATCTAAGAGTTACCCTGAGTCCATTTAAAATGCTAATTAGATGGGCTTCTCTGGTGGCGCAGTGGTTGGGAGTCCGCCTGCCGATGCAGGGGACGCGGGTTTGTGCCTCTGTCCGGGAGGATCCCACATGCCGCGGAGCGGCTGGGCCCGTGAGCCGTGGCCGCTGGGCCTGCGCATCCGGAGCCTGTGCTCCGCAATGGGAGAGGCCACAGCAGAGAGAGGCCCGCGTACCGCAAAAAAAAATTTTTTTTTAAATGCTAATTAGATAACATTTTGTACACACAATTAGCATTATATTAATATTTTATTTTTATGGTATTAGAGTCATCATGAGTCATTAACATAGTATGTTTTTAGTAAATATTTTCTGAATTAATAAATGCGCAGTAAGCATTGTAAAAACTTCCCAGTTTTATATGAAAAAAGGAAATGTACTTTCTAACTTCCCATGTAAATGTTAGTCTTTTGGGGCATTATTCTTAAATATTTTGAGCACTATTTTATGGTACTTTCTACACAGTGAAGTGGTTTTGTTACTGAGTTGCTGTCACCCCTTTAGTAGGGTATTTTGTGTCTTCCTACTTTCATTTATCCATCTGTGAAATGGCCCCAAGAACTGCTGAAAAGATAAAATGGGACTAATTAGGACCACCATTCTGAAGTCTTTACTCCTATGAAAATGGCAGCCACAGAGTGTGTGAACTCTAAGTACTAGTCTGACTCTTCACTCACAAGGTCATGTCATCCTGTTAAATAATCTGCTCAAGGCCTGAACTAGAAGACTATCTCCTAGGCACTGTCAGGGAAGAAGAAGAAGACACGTCACATCCCTCAAAAACCTCACAATCCAATTGGAGAGTCAGACCCAGACAAATGAAAAGATAACTTACAAGACACTAAACAGCGCTAAGTGAGCGTTGAGGATTGTAAATCATCTAAGGAATAAGAAAGCTTAATCAACTCTAACTGGGAGGTCAGGGTGAAGTGGAATTTGAACTGAGCCTTGCCAATAACAGGATTAAATAGCTTAAGAGATGAAAAAAGACTTTTCAGGGGAAAGAAACAATATGAGCAAAGTTTTGAAGATGAGTTAACTTTAACCATATTTGGAGCATAGAGTGGGATATATAGAGATGAACTCTGTGATGATCTGAACTTAAGTCTGCAGTTACTTGTGTCAGGCACTGTGCCAAACTCTGGGGATATAGAAATGAACGATATGGTTCCCATTCTCAAGGAGCTTACCCAATACTGGGAGTCAGAGAAGTGGGCGGTCAATGAAAGTGCTATAGAAGTACTCAGACAGAGGCATGCATGAGGCTTTATGTGAGCACAGAGAAAGAACAGCTAACCAAACTTCAGGGCAAGAGAAAATTATCCCAGAGGAATTATATCAAACTAAGTCTTAAAACTTCAATAGCAATTGATCAAATGGAATGGAAGAAGAGAGTTGGGGAAAGAAGTATACTATGAGGAAGTAGAAATTGCTTGTAAAAGAGAAAGAAGACTAAAAGAGGACAACACTTCTGAGGAGCCCAAAGAGGCCCATATACTTGGGGTACAGGCCGGAGAATAGCAAGACACAAGGCAAGGAGAGCAGCAGGCCAAAGTGATTTACTTTTCCATGAGGTAAGGAGAAGTCACTGGGGGCACTTAAATAGGGGAGCAGCATGTTTTTCAATTTGGAAGTCACTGGCCACAGTATAAGGGAATGGAGGGAGGTAAGCTGGGGGACAGAAGACCTGTTAAAAGGACACTGAAATAACCCTGGTGAGAGATGATCATGTGCTCAATTAGTGTAGTCAGGAGAAAGAAAAATGTCTAGATTTAAGAAAGAATTTAAGGTAAAATCAGCAAAACATAGTAACTGATTTTCATTATGGGAAATAAGAAAAGGTGCTATTGTGGGATATTTCTAATTTTCTGGCTTGGGTCATTTATCAAGACATAAAATATAGGTATGGAGTTACAGAATGGGTAGAGGAGAGGAATTATGTTTCAGGAATATGCACATTGGGGTGTCTCTGATGCATTCCAGTGAACCTTTTCAATTGGAAGTTGATTTTGATCATGGGGTAGCCAAGGAGAGAAATCTGGGCTAAAAATATAGATTTAAGAGTCAAGAATTAGACAATGGTGGAAGTCATGGGTAAGGATGAGACCTCTCAAGGAACAGGGGTAAAGGTGAAAAGAGAGTCAGTGATGGAACTCATAGAAATGCCTTCCTTCATGGAATGAGTAGTTGAAAAGGTATCTATTAAAGAAGACTGAGAAGTTGGCTGAAAGTTAATAAGAGAACCAAGTGAATATGGGAGGAAAACAGGTAAGGGAAGAGAGACTGCATCAAATATCACAAAGAAGCTAATTAATAACAAGGAATTTAAAATTTATATTTTATTTGGCATCTGGGAGAACTTCAGTGCTTTTTATTAGAACATTTTATGTGCAGAGAGATGCATGTGAGTTAAGGAGTAGATGTGAGGTGGCATAGAAAAGACAGTGAATATAGAATCCTTTTTTTTTTAGATTTTTAAAATTGAAGTATGGTTGATTTACAATGTTGTGTTAGTTTCAGGTGTACAGCAAAGTGACTCAGTTTTAAATATATACTTTTTGAGATTCTTTTCCATTATAGGTTATTACAAAGTATTGAATATAGTTCCCTGTTATGTACAGTAGGTCCTTCTTGTTTATCTATTTTATATATAGTAGTCTGTATCTGTTAATCCTAAACTCCTAATTTATCCCTCCTCCTTGCTTTCCCCTTTGGTAACCATAAATTTGTTTTCTGTGTCTGTGAGTCTATTCCTGTTTCGTAAATAAGTTCATCTGTATCATTTTTTAAGATTCTACATACACGTGATATCATATGATATTTGTTTTTCTCTGTCTGACTTACTTCACTTAGTATGACAATCTCTAAGTCCATCCATGTTGCTACAAATAGCATTATTTCATTCTTTTTTGTGGCTGAATGATATTCCATTGTATATATGTATTAGGTTGCTTCCATGTCTTGGCTATTGTAAATAGTGCTATGAACATTGGGATGCATGTAACTTTTCAAAGATAGAGTTTTCATCTTTTCCGGATATGTGTCCAGGAGTGGGTTTGTGTTTTTTTTAAGGAACCTCCATAATGTTCTCCACAGTGGCTGCACCAGTTTACATTCCCACCAATGGTGTAGGAGGGTTCCCTTTTCTTCACACACTCTCCAACATTTATTATTTGCAGATTTTTTGATAATGGCCATTCTGACTGGTGTGAGGTAATACCTCATTGTAGTTTTGATTTTCATTTCAATTTGCGATGCTAATTATTAGAGCTAAGAGCTTGAGGAAGTCATAGCATCTAGTTTTAAATATGAGAGGAAAACAGTCATGTTTATATAATCAGTCTTAGGGAAAGGATTTGTGAAACAGAAAAAACTGAACAAAACAGAGCAAGGATAATTAATGGAGCACAGCTTCTGAGGACATGAAAGAGGAAAATAGAGTATAAGTTGAATGTTTGGTCTACAGAAGAGAAGGTCAGGTGGAACTGGAGATAAATGCATGGGTCAGAGACAGGAAGTGTAAAATAAGAGCCTGGAGTTGGTGGGAGATGGATACTAGAAAATAAAGATTAGAAGTGAATATACTGATACATGCTGCAACATGGGTGATTCTTGAAAATATTATGCTAAATAAAAGAAGCCAGTCACAAAGGCCACATATTATATGGTTCCATTTATATGAAATGTCCAAAATAGGAAAATCTATTGTGAAAGAAAGTAGATTATTGATTGCCTAAAACTAGAGGAATTTTGGAGTTAGGTAGTGATAACTAAAGGGTAGAGGGTTTTGCTTTGGAGTGATGAATATGTTCTAAAACTGATTGTGGTGATAGTTGTACAACTATGTTCAAAGACCACTGAATAATGCACTTTAAATGGGCAAACTGTATGGTATATAAATAAGATCTCAGGGCTTCCCTGGTGGCGCAGTGCTTGAGAGTCCGCCTGCGGATGCAGGGGACACGGGTTCGTGCCCCAGTCCGGGAAGATCCCACATGCCGTGGAGCGGCTGGGCCCGTGAGCCATGGCCGCTGGGCCTGAGCGTCCGGAGCCTGTGGTCCGCAACGGGAGAGGCCACAACAGTGAGAGGCCCGCATACGGCAAAAAAAAAAAAAAAAAAAAAAAAAAAGATCTCAATAAAACTGTTGCAAAAACACAAATAAATATGACAGATGTTATGATGAATAATTAATAGATATGATTATTTTAATAATGTTATAATAATGAGCATAATAGCTAATGTGTACAATATAATTAATATAATAATAGTTAATATTTAATATAATACATAAAATAGCTAATATTTATTGAGTACTGACTTTGTGCTAGGCACCATGTTAAGTATATTATTTTATTTAATAAACACAGTACCTCTGTGAGGTGGGTACTTTCATCCTATTTAATAGATAAACCACGAGACATTAACTAGATCTATTTTGGTGATCATTTCACAATGTATACAAGCATCAAATATTATGTTGTATACCTGAAACTAATATAATGTTATATATCAATTAAAAAAACAAAATCATGAGACAGAGAAATTAAATACTGTTCAAAGTCACACAGTTGGTAAATGAGAAGCCATGTATCACCAAAGGCATTGCCATGTATTACCAAAGGCATTGCTCCTAATCAACAGATAATATTCCCTGGAACATTACGAAGGCATGGACTTTGTCTTTTCATCTTTGTATTGTCTTTTCATCTTTGTATCACCAGCCTTAAACACATAATAACATTCAATAAATGTCTGGCCAATGAATTGGTTTCAGATGACAAGGGAGAAAGAGAAGGAAAACTTGACTTTTACTCAGAGTAGCAAATAAAGTGGTGACTACTATAAGAAGCAAAAACATCAGGAGGGAAATAATTATTGTTCTTGACTATCTACTGAATAAGTATTGTTAAGTTATATAAAAGTACTGATATTTTATACCAATAATTAATCTCAAAGTAAAAGCCTGGATCACTAAATTAGCAAATAATATTTTTATGGCTGCCAGAATAAAAGGTATTTATAGAATATATTAGTAAGGAGTTATTGAGTTAATTCCTTCTCTTTGATAAAGGAATACAAACAATTTCTCTAGCATACTAATGCATTACCCAGTTAAATTTTAGAGAATATCTTCAAATTAGGAGCATAAGCTTTCTTATCTTCTGCTTGGTTGTTCACAGTCTTCTGGAAAAGGCTGAGCATCAAGTTCACTACTCTAAAGAAACAGGTGCTTACCTTGATCCAGCTCTATGGACAAACTCTTGTTGCCAGTCAAGTGGGAGACAGAGCAGGACACATTAGGTACACGGCAGCCCTCCCAGTGGCGTGTACTCTGGACAGTCACTGTGCCATTGCCCCAATGACATTTTTGCTCAGTGACACAATCTCCCTCTGTGGTCCAGGAGATCTGTGCAGCTGGCTTCCCTGCAGCTGCCTTGCACACTGCAGTTCCATTCTCAGTTTGAACCAGGGTCACCTCAGGGGGCACTGCAGAAATGTAGGGGAAATGCTTCAGTCTTAACACACGGGCTCAATAATCGTGGCCCACAAGCTCTAGAGCGCAGGCTCAGTAGTTGTGGCGCACGGGCTTAGTTGCTCTGCGGCATGTGGGATCTTCCCAGACCAGGGATCAAACCTGTATCCCCTGCCTTGGCAGGCAGATTCTTAACCACCAAGGAAGCCCTCTTTTTATATATTGTTGAATTCAGTTTGCTAATATTTTGTTGAAGATTTTTGCATCTATGTTCATTAAAGATATTGACCTGTAATTTTCCTTTTTTTGTAGTGTCTTTGGCTGGTTTTGATATCAGGGTAATGGTGACCTCTTAGAATGAATTTGGCAGTGTTCCCTCCTCTTCATGGTTTGAGAAGGATAAGTATTAACTCTTATTTATATGTTTGGTAGAATTTCCCTATGAAGCCAACCAGTTGTGAACTTTTGTTTGCTGGGAGTTTTTTGATTACTGATTCAATTTCACTACTAGTGATCTGTCTGTTCAGATTATCTATTTCTTCCTGATTCAGTCTTGGCAGACTGTCTGTTCCTAGGAATTTAGTCATTTCTTCTAGTTTGTCCAATTTGCTAGCCTATAAATATTTATAGTATTCTCTTATGATTTTTTTGTATTTCTCTGTGATATCAGTTGTAAATTGTCCTCTTTTATTTCTTATTTTGTTTATTTGCATCCTTTCTCTTTTTTTTCTTAATGAGCCTGGTTAAAGTTTTGTCAATTTTGTTTATCTTTTTCAAAAAACAGCCTTGGTTTCATTGATCATTTCTATTGTTTTGTTTCTTTCTTTCTTTCTTGTCTCTATTTTTATTTCCTCTCTGATCTTTATTATTATTCCTTCCTTCTGCTGACTTTAGGCTTGCTTACTCTTCTCATTCTAATTCCTTTAAAGAAATTAGGTAGGTTAAGTTGTTCATTTGAGATTTTTCTGTTTCTTGAGGTAGACCTGGTCACTATAAACATCCCTCTTAGAAATGCTTTTGCTGCATCCCATAGATTTTGGAAAATTGTGCTTTTATTTTCATTTGTCTTGAGGTATTTTCTGATTTCTTCTTTGATTTCTTTATTGACCCATTGGTTTTTTAGTAGCATGTTGTTTAGCCTCCACATGTTTGTGGGGTTTTTTCCCATTTTCTTCCTGTAATTGATTTCTACTTTCATACTGTTGTGGTTGGGAAAAAAATGCTTGATATAACTTCTATCCTCTTAAAGTTATTGAGACTTGTTCTGTGGCCTAGTATATGATCTATCTGGAGAACGTTCCATGTGCATGTGAAAAGAATGTGTATTTTGCTGGTTTGGATGAAATGTCCTATAGATATCTATTAAGTCCAACTGGTCTAATGTGTCATTAAAGACCATTGTTTCCTTATTGATTTTCTGTCTAGAAGACCTGTCCATTGATGTAATTGTGGTATTAACATTCCTAATATTACTGTATTATTGTCAGTTTCTCCCTTTATGTCTGTTAATATTTGCTTTACTTTTTCAGGTGTTCCTATATTAGGTGCATGTATGTTAAAAAATGTTATATCCTATTCTTGTATTGAACCCTTTATTATATAATGCCTTTTTTTGTCTTTTGTTACAGACTTTGTTTTAAAGTCTACTTTGTCTGAGATGAGTGTTGCTACCCTTGCTTTCTAGTCATTTCCAGTGCATGAAAAAGCTTTTCCACCCCCTAATTTTCAGTCTGTGTCTTTTTTTTTAATTGAAATATAGTTGATGTACAATATTACATAAATTACAGGTGTACAATATAGTGATTCACAACTTCCAAAAGTTATACCCCATTGATAGTTATTACAAAACACTGGCTATATTCCCTGTGTTATACAATATATCTCCATAGCTTATTTCATACATAATAGTTGTATCTCTTAATCCCCTACCTTATTTTGTCTCTCCCCCTTCCTTCACCCCACCGGTAACCACTAGTTTGTTCTGTAAATCTGTGAGTCTGCTTCTTTTTTATTATATTCACTAGTTTGTTGTATTTTTAAGGTTCCACTTAAAAGTGATATCATACAGTATTTATCTTTCTCTATCTGACTTATTTCACTTAGCATAATACCCTCCAAGTCCATCCCTCTTGTTTCAAATGACAAAATTTCATTCTCCCCCATGTTTTCTGTTTTTGATGTCATATTTTACATCTTTTTTATCTATCCCCTATTTATTGTAATTATATTTGATTTTATAATTTTTATCTTTTAATGTTCATACTCATTTAATTAAATGATTGATACATAGCCTTTTTATATATTTGCCTTTACTAGTGAGAATTTTCTTTTTCTATCAATTCTTGGTTCTTGTAGCCTTTTCTTTTTTGCTTAAACAAGATCCTTTAAAACTTCTTGTATGATCAGTTTAGATGAACTCTTTTAGGTTTTTCTTCTGAAGCTCTTTATTTCTGCTTCAATTCTGAATGATAACTCTGTTGGGTAGAGTATCCAAAGTTGTAGATTTTTGCTTTTCAGCACTGTAAATATATCATGTCACTCCCTCTGCCTTGAAAAGTTTCTGCAGCAAAATCAGCTGATAGCCTTATGGCGACCCTCTTGTATGTGACCCTTTGTTTGTCCCTTGCTTCCTTTAAAATTCTGTCTTTATCTTTAACTTTGCCATTTTAATATGATATGTTTTAAATCATACCAATGTTTTCTTAGGTCAGTTTCCAAGGCAATATAAATAAAAGCAAAAATAAACATATGGGATCTAATCAAACTTATAAGCTTTTGCACAGCAAAGGAAACCATAAACAAAATGAAATGACAACCTCTGGACTGAGAGAAAATATTTGCAAATGATGTGACTCATACGGGATTAATTTCCAAAATAAACAAACAGCTCATACAACTCAATAACCAAAAAAACCCCAAATAACCCAATCGAAAAATGGGCAGAAGACCTACACAGTAATTTCTCCAAAGATACACAGATGTCCAATAGGCACATGAAAAGATGTTTATCCTCACTAATTATTAGAGAAAGGCAAATCAAAACTACAATGAGGTGCCACCTCACACTAGTCAGAATGGCCATCATTTAAAAGCCTACAAATAACAAATGCTGTAGAGGGTGTGGAGAAAAGGGGACCCTCCTACTCTGTTGGTGGGAATGTAAATTGCTCCAGCCACTATGGAAAACAGTATGGAGGTTCCTCAAAAAACTAAAAATTGAGTTGCCATATGATCCAGCAATCCCACTCCTGAGCATATATCTGGACAAAATTATAATATAATTTATCCAGATAAAATTATATGGCACTATTTACAATAGCCAAGGCATGGAAGCAACCTAAATGTCCATCAACAGATGAGTGGATAAAGAAGATGTGGTATACATATACAATGGAATACTACTCAGCCATAAAAAGAATGAAATAATGTCATTTGCAGCAACATGGATGGACCTAGAGATTATCATACTAAGTGAAGTAATCAGAAAGAAGAAAGAAAAATACCATATGATATCACTTATATGTGGAATCTAAAATATGACACAAATGAACATATCTATGAAACAGAAACAGATTCACAGATATAGAGAACAGACTTGTGGTTGCCAAGGGGGTTGGGAGTGGGAGAGGGATGGACTGGGAGTTTGGGATTAGCAGATGAAAACTATTACATATAGAATCAATAAACAATAAAGTCCTATTGTAAAGCACAGGGAACTATATTCAATATCCTGTAATAAACCATAATGGAAAAGGATTTTTAAAATGCGATATGTCTTCATGTGGGTCTTCTTGGGTTCATTTTGTTTGGGAATTTCTTCAGGTTCAGGAAATTTTCAGCCATAATTTCACCAAATACATTTTCAACCCTTTCCTCTCTCTTCTCCTTCTGGGACCCCTATAATGCAAATGTTAGTATGCTTGATGTTGTCTCAGAGGTCTCTTAAACTATCTTTATTTTTTTAATTTGTTTTTCCATTTGGTGCTCTGATTGGGTGATATTCATTTTTCTATCTTCCAGATTACTTATTCATTCTTCTCTATCACCTAGTCTGCTGTTAATTCCTTTTAGTGTATTTTTTATTTCAGTTATTGCATTCTTCGGCTCTGACTGGTTCTTTTTTTATATTTTCTAGTTCTTTGTTAAGTCTCACTGTGTTCATCTATTCTTTTCCCATGTTCTTTTAGCATTTTTAGTACTATTGCTTCAACATTTTTATCTGGTAAATTATTTATCTCCATTTCATTGAGTTTTTTTCAGGATTTTTTCCTTGTTCTTTAGTTTGAAGCACAGTCCTCTGTCTTTTTATTTTGTTTAACTTTATCTGTCTCTATGAAGTTAGGTGAAACAGTTACCTATCCTGGTCTTAAAGGGATGTCCTTGGGTGGGAGCATTACTATACAGTCTGCTTGTGCCCAGTGGCTTTTGTGAGATAGTTGGATCTGAAGTGAGCATGGGTCACATCTACCCCCAGGGTATGCTGGCAACCACCACCTTGGTGGGAGGTAGGGCTGGAGGTGGAGGGGTAGAGCCAGAGCCAGATGTGAACAGGGGTTTCTCCTGTGCCCAATGGCAGTCACCACCCTATCAGGGGCAGGGGCAGGGCCCAAGGGTTTGGAGCAGAAGCCCTGAGGGAGCTGGGTTTCTTCCCGTGTGTGATGGCAGTATCTGCCTTGGTTGGGGTACTGGAAAGGGCCTGAGGGCTTGAGACTGCATATCAATGCTGGGTCACTTTTTCCCCATTGTGCACACTTTGGTTAGAGACTGGGTCAGGCCAGAGGGTTTGGTGCCTCACTACTGAGCTAATTTTGCTCCTGCTGGCAATGTCAGTCTCTACCCTGGAGCTAGTTTATCTCCTCCTAAAGGTGGACCGGAACATGTTTGCTGGCAAAGGCTGCCTCCACCCTGGTCCGAGGCAGGGTTGGGTCCGAGCTGGTTCTGTTTCCTCTAAGTGTACATACTCTCCTTGGTAAAGGCAGCCTTCACCCTAATGGAGAGCAGGACCAGAGCAGGAGGGGCTACAGCAGGCACCCAATGTGGCTAGGGTGCACACTGGGGCTGCCCTGGCAAGCTGGCCAGAGCCCCGGCAGTTTTCAATCTGCTTCTTCCATGCTGTGCCCGGGAGTAAGAAAGCATGTGCAGTGCTGTTCAAGAGTGTTATCTTGGTTTCTTTCAGCTCTCTAGTAAGTCCCATTGGTTTTCAAAGAGGATTCATCTTCTTGGTGTTGGACCCTTGTGCTGGGGTACCTCAAAATCCTTGCTCCTCAGGGAGGATCCCTCAGCCCATGATGTCCCCCTCCTCTTCTGTTTCCATGTTAAGGGTTGGGTCCTGACCTGATAGCTTCTCCTCCCTTCCTAACCAACTTCATGGGGATCTTTCTTTACAGTGTTGGTTGTAGAAGAGCCTTTCTACAGGTCTCCAAGTTGTTTTCAGTAAGAGTTGTTCCACGTGTAATTGTATTTCTGATGTGTTCATAGGGGAGGTGAATGCAGCATCCTCCTATTCCACCATCTTGATCTCCCTATGTTTAACTTATTGAAGACTCACCAAACTGCTGTTAACGATGACTGCACCATTATACATTTCTACCAGCAATATATAAGTGTTCCAATTCCTGGGACTTCCCTGGTGGTCGAGTGGGTAAGACTACATGCTCCCAATGCAAGGGGCCCAGGTTTGATCCCTGGTCAGGGAACTAGATCCCGCATGCATGTGACTACTAAGAAGCCCACATGCCGGAACTAATGATCCAGCATGGCGCAACAAAGATCCTGCATATCACAACTAAGACCCGGCACAGCCAAAATAAATAAATAAATAATTTTTAAAAAGAGTTCCAATTCCTCTACAACCTTGCCTACACCTGTTTTCCATTTCAGTAGTAGTAATAGTAGTAGCATCCTAGTGGGTGTTAAGTGGTATCTCATTGTGGTTTTGATTTGCATTTCCCTAGTGACTAGTGATATTGACCATTCTATCATGTGCTTGTGCCTACTTGTATATCTACCTTGGGAAAATGCCTATTCAAATCTTTTACCCATTTTTAAATTGGGTTGTTTGGTTTTGAGTAGTACAAATCTTCTATATATTCTGAATACTTAAACCTTATCAGATATATGATTTGCAATTTTTTTTCACATTCTGTGCATTGTTTTTCACTCTTTTGGTAGTGTATTTTGACATAAAACTTTGTGTACAAAGTTTTTAATTTTCGTAAACTCTGATTTCTCTATATTTTCTTTGGATGCTTGTGCTCCTGATGTCATATCTAAAAATTATTGCCAAATCTAAGGGGATTGAAGATGTTTTCTTCTAAGAGTTTTATAGCTTTAGTGCTCATACTTAGGTTTTTTAAATCTACTTGGGGTTAATTTTTTAATATGATGTGAAATAGGGATCCAAGTGTATTCTTTTTCATGTGGGGATCCATTTGTCCCAGCACAACTTGTTGAAGAGACTTTTCTTACGTACAGTGAATGGTCTTTGCACTTTTGTTGAAAATCAATGGGCCGTGAGAAAATGGTTTTATTTCTGGACTCTCAATTCTTTTCCATTGGTCTACATGTGTATTCTTTGGCCAGTTCCAAACTGTTTCAATTACTGTAAACCTGTAGAAGTTTTAAAATTGGGAATGTCAGTTCTCCAACTTTATTCCTTTCTCTCAATATTGTTTCGATTATTTGAGGTCCCTTGCAATTCCATATGAATTTGAGGTTTTTACATTTCTGGGAAAAAAAAGAGGCTACTGGAATATTGATAGAGATTACATTAAATATGCAGATGTCTTTGAAGAGTATTGTCATTTTAACAATTATTACGTCTCTTATACATGAATACAGAATGTCTTTCCATTTATTTAGATCTTCTTTAATTTCTTTGAACAGTTTTACAGTTTTCAGTGTACAAGTCTTGCAACTCCTTGATTAAGTTTATTCCTCAATATTCTTTTTGATGTTATTGTAAATAAAATTGTTTTCTTAGTTTTCCTTTAAGATTGTTCATTGCTAGTGCATAGAGATACAGTTCATTTTTCATGTTGATTTTGTATTGTGCAACTTTGCTGAATTTGTTTATTAGTCCTAATTGTACTGGTGGGGGAGTACTACGTTTAGGATTTTCTACATATAAGAAGATCATGTCATATGTGAACAGAGATAGTTTTATATCTTCCTCTCCAATGTGGACATCTTTCATTTCTTTTACTTGTTTAATTGCCCCGGCTAGAACTTCTGGTATAATGTTGAAATTCCAAAAAATAGAAGTAGCAAAAGTGGACATTCTTGTCTTGTTCCTGATCTTAGGGATAAAGCTTCCAGTTTTCATCACTAAATATGATATTAGCTGTGAGGAGGGGTTATAAATTCCCTTTATTATAGTAAGGACTTTTCTTCCATTCCTAGGTTGTTGAGTGTTCTTATCATGAAAGAGTGTTGGATTTTGTCACATGCTTTTTCTGTATCAATTCAGATGATCATGTAGGCTTTTTTTCCTTCAATCTACTCAAATGATGTATTACATTGATTGATTTTCATGTATTGAACTAACCTTGCATTCCTAGGATAAATCCCACTTGAACATGGTGTATCATTCTTTTAACATGCTACTGGATTCAATTTGATAGTATTTTGATGGGGATTTTTACATCTATATCCATAAAGAATATTGGTCTGTAGTTTTCTTTATTTGTGATGTCTATGTCTGGTTTTGATATCAGGGTAATGCTGTCCTCATAGAATGAGTTGGTAAGTGTTTCCTTCTTTTCTGTTTATTGAAAACAAAATTGAGAAACATTGGCATTAATTCTCCCTTAAATATTTAGTAGAATTCACCAATGAAGCCATTTGGCCCTGGACTCTTACTTGTTGAGAGGTTTTATATTACTGATTCAGTCTTTTTACTTATTACAGATGCTCAGATCTTCTATTTCTTCTTGAGTCAGTTTTGGTAATGTGTGTGTTTCTAAGGGTTTATCAATTTCATGTACGTTATCCAATTTCTTGGTATACCATTGTTCATAGTATTCTATAAATAATAATACTTTTTATTTCTGTAAGTTTGGTAATATTGTCCCTTTCATTCCTGACTTTAGTAACTTGAGTTTTCTCTCTCTTATTTTTTAGTCAACTGGCTAATTTTATTGATCTTTTTAAAAAACTACCTTTTGGTTTTACTGGCTCTATTGTTTTCCTATTCTTTATTTTATCTCCACTCTAATCTTTATAATTTCCTTCTTCGGTTAGCTTTGGGTATAGTTTGCTCTTCTTGTCTTGTTCCTTAAGGTGTACATTTAGGTTATTGATTTGAGATTTTCTTCATTTTAAACATAGGGTTTCACAGCTATAAATTTGCCTCTGAGCACTGTTTTCATTTTCCGTAAGTTTTGGTATCTTACGTTTTTATTTTTATTCATCTCAATGTATTTTATAATTTCCCTTTTCTTTTCTGTCCCATTATTAGTTTTAAAAAATGATGTTTAATTTCCACATATCTTTGAATTCTCTAGTTTCATTCAGTGATGGTGGTCAGAGAAGATACTTCATATGATTTCAATCTTTTTAAATATTGAGACTTGTTTTGTGGCCTAACACATAGTCTATCCTGGAGAATGTCCCATGTACACTCAACAAAAAATGTGTATTCTGCTTTTTGGGGGTGGAGTGTTCTGTATTTCTGCTAGGTCTAGTTGGTGTATAGTATTGTTCAAGTCTTCTATTTCCTTATTGGTTATCTGTCTAGTTGTTGTATTCATTATTGAAAGTGGGTTATTGAAGTGTCCAGCTATTATTGTAGAACTGCCTATTTCTCCTTTCAATTCTGTCAAATTGTGTATATGTTTATAATAATTATATCCTTCATATGTTATATCCTACATACTGACTTTGTTCTCAAAACTTAGACATTTTTATTTGCATTGGAGATAACCTATTTCCTATGTACCAAAATCTGTTTACTTTCAAGGTCATTTTTGGAGACTTTACAGTCTTTCATCAACATGGCTTAAGCTGCTTCTGCTTGGACCTATCTGGGGCTCCAGGTAGTCTGTCACCCTCCACAATCAGCTTGCCTCTCTGCACTTCTTCCCCAATTCTCTGGACAGCCTTTCTCATCGTTCTCTTCTACCTGCCTTTCTAAAGTGCATATTTAACACTGAAATAGTTACTTACATGAATTTCCTGTTCAGGTTGATTCTTATCACAGATATTTCCACCACTAATACAAACATTTTATCTAATATCTTTAAACACATGAATGGAAATATACCACATACACACAAACTAAATATTAGGTTTTCACAGTGTGGTCAGTTGTGGTCATCATTAAACATCATGGCTCAGAAGAAATTGTTCTTTGCTTATTTCTCATCTGAACCACAGGCAAGGTGGTTGGTTATGTTAATGCTATAATTGCTATAACTGTTGTAACATTTTAGCAATATATTATTTAATCAGTAGTCTCTAAATTGTTGTGACTATGAATAAGACTTTGTTAGTATGTTTTATTTTATTTTGATCCTGAGAGGGTTTTTTTTAATCTCTTTTTCTCAGAATGAAAACTAGCTCTGCTAATAACTCTATGATTACACTGTCAGATATAATAGATCCTACCACACATTCAGTGAGTGGCATGACAGAGAGATAGACGTATTCTGGACTAGGGTGAGCTACAATGGGTTATTGTAGGTGGTGATATCCCACCAAAAAATAAATAAATAAAAATTTTAAATCATGATTAGTGATGAACAATAAATCCATTTAAATATATAGTTAAAACTAAATACTTGAGAGAATTACGTATAAAGAACACAAGTGTTTTAAACCTTCAAAATGTAAAAATAATATATAAACAACAAATCAGAAAGTGGGAGGAAAGGCTGTTTGAAGAAGTGTAAAGCTGGTCTTTATCTTATCTCCCTGTTGGCAGGGAGTCAACAGAAACAGTGACAGTGAAAATACAGGTTTAAAATGTACAGTTACATCATCCTCTTAATATTGTTCACAATCTTTTTTTAACTTACATAACTCCTTTAGAAATGAGTGTCTCATCTGGTAAGGATATTTTTTTTCAATATGTAGGGGGCAATAGTCCAAACTCATTGGAATAGACACTTTCTCTACTTGGCATGCTGTGCTTTTGTTTTGGTTTTTAGTTTATTGGCTGCCTTATACATCATTATGATACACCAGAAAATACTGCTTCTGAAAAGGAGCTTACTTTTTTATATTTAAGCTAAATTTTTTTAGAGCAGTTTGAGATTCACAGAAAAATTAAGCAGAAAGTACAAGGAGTTCCTGTTTGCCCTCTACTCCCACACATGCATAGCCTCCCTGATTGCAAATATCCCCAGCAGAGTGGTACATTTGTTACAATCAGTGAACCAATAATGATGCAGCATTATCACTCAAAGATCATAATTCACGTTAATGTTCACTTTTGTATGTGGTAGAGACATTTTTATCTCACATTCAGTAATGACTTCTGCTTCTTTCGCTAGCTTAAAATAAAGTAACAATAAACATAATAATTTTTATTTAAAGTAATTTTTATTTAAACATGCTTATATGAAATAATTTTTATAAAATAATTTCTGTCTTTCCTTCTTTTTACATATAGTCATAGAAAAGTGTTCAGCTAATGTTAACACTGGTTGTTTTGAGTGGTGGAATTTGAAGAAATTACATTTTTCTGTATTGCCTGAATGTCCTATAATAAATGTTTCATCTCACAAAAATAAAATGTCATTATTTTTAAAAAAAAAACTAAAGAGAAAATTATACACCTTAGGGGCCACTGTTAAATATTTCCACAGTAAGTGTTAATGCTGATTTATAACATATTTGGCAGAATTGACTTAGAAAGCTATCCTGAAAAACAGCAGGAGACTTGGAAAAAAAAGAGAAAGATATAGTAAACAATTAGATTTGGTAAGATAAGAATAAGTGGGATAAATGGAATACTTCAAATGTTTATTTAGGCTAAAAATGGAAAGTATTTACATCAAACATAACCCATACTTAAGGCAGGTTAGACCAAGTCCCATAGTGTACTCTTCTGCTATGGCAGCAGTAACAAAATACCACAGACTGACTGTTTGGCTTAACCACATGGTGTTTGTCCAAACGGCAGGTTATTAAGGTTGGAAGGTGTGTTTGTTGGTAGTCAACAAAAACTGAGGTTATGCTTGTGTTAATTTTAAAGAAAGTGGCTAATAAAAATCTAAATGTTTATTTATAAAACATGACAAAAACAAAGAAAGAGAGGAAGCTCTGAAGCTAAAGAATGAGTTTTAGTCTTAACTATCAGAACCTGTTATAACTCTAAAAAAAAAAAAAAGAGAGAGAGAGAGAGAGAGAGACTCACAGCCAGGAACTCAGTAATTTACAATCAATTCAGGTAAACCAAATGATACAGCTTATGCATTTTCATTATTTTTTCACACTTGATAACATTTTATAATTTTATATAATTTTTTAAAGTTATGTTTTCCAAACTTAAAACTAATTCAGTCATAAGTGATCCTAATATGTATTTCATATTGGCTAAAACAGCAATTCTCAGGCTTTTTGGTCTCAGGATTTCTTTATACCCTTAAAAATTGTTGAGAATCCCAAAGAATTTGCCTTAGAAAAATTTGGAGACACACCCACACAAATACACAAATACTCCATAAGCCATTAAGGCAATATTATCAACATATGCCATGTAGCATCTAGAAAACTAATGTGCACTAATGCAAGAGAATGTAAGTGCCAAAAGTAAATAACTTATTAGTATTATTATGAAAATATAAACAACCTTGAAAACCTCCTGCAAGGGTTCCTTGGACCACATTTCAACTACAGATAAGCTAAAACAAGCTTGAAAGCTCAAAGATTATTCTTCTTTTATCCATTTGTGCGCCAAAAAATGTTAGGGAGGAGGAAAATGTAGAAAAAAGAAAAATGTAATTTCATTTATTTAGTCCCATTATTCTTCATTTAACAATTCTAGTTGGCAAAGCAACTGTGAATAAAAAGCTATTTATACTTTGAAAGAGAAACCTGCTTTTTTTTATTATATGTTCTTTTCCCCCCACAAAGATCACTGCTGTACCTTGACATATCGAAAAATGCATGCATATAAGACATAAAAGCTTTTCACATAAATGGTCAGTTACCCCCAATATTTAGTTCCATCCCTGTCAATAAGAAAAAAATAGTTTAAGTGACATGTGAGGCATATGGTATAGAGCCTGGAAGAGTAGTAAACATTCAAATAATGACAGCTATTGCTGTTTGTTGTAAGTATTGAATACTAAGACTACAGGGGTAGCATAGCAGGATCACAAATTTTGTTGCCTATGAATTTCCCATTTCAATAAACGTACTTTGAATTCACAGTCCATTTTAATTAACTAATAGATAACTTGCATCCAGTAAACTTCCAGAAAGCAGTGGATCCCACAACAGGCAGAATGCCCAGAAGGAAAGAGAGACTTATGCAGAGTCCAGGGGGTGGAATAACCTGGAGGCTCAAGACCTTTAAATACAAGCACAAGTAATGCCTTAAAGGTACATTCCGTACTGACACGTCAGGTTGATCTATAGTGTATCATTGATACTAATAATGCTTTTTGCTCAAAGTAGCAAAGGAATCTGGAGAAAGGTGTTTTGCTTTTCTCTTAAAAATTTAAGAATTTCTAGTGAAATTTTGCCTAATGTTCCACAAAAGTTCCTTGGAAAGGAGTCTGTAAATAAGACATCAAATGTTAGCATTCTGATCAAAATATTTTTGACCAATGTGCTATTTAAAATTATTTAAAGAGTTTTATTCCTAGAAAATGAATATTATGATATTATACAAAAGAACATCAGTAAGGTATTTTGGGATATTTCCTGATATGATTCACAATATTTTTTTTTAAATAATCAAAAGCTGACTGACAAGCTAGCCCTTCCCATTCCTACACAGTTCCTCTGCTCTTTCCACCACCCCCCAAAACTGCTTTTATGACAGTCATCAGTGATCCACTGATTGATTCAAAGAACATTTAAAATTCCTATTCCACCTGACATCTTGAAGGAACGTGAAATTTTTGCTTCTTCCTCCCTCAAACTCTTCTGTTGGTTTCCATAGATTTTCTTTCCCCATGGACTGCATTCTGCCTCTTTTATTAGATTCTCTTCTTTGGCCCACTCCTAAAAATGTGGTGTTCCCTAGATTCCATCTTGTGCTTGCTTCTCTATCCAACTCAACATCGTTCCCTAGAAAACTTTGATTCATTCCCATTGGCTTATCCATTGCTTGAAAGAAGATGACTCCCAAATCTGAATCCCACTTTAACTTCCTATGTTTCAAACCTGTGTTTCCAACTCATCTGTAAAACAGATTGAATCCAAACAAATCATCTTCACTTCCTTCTTTACATTCCATATGTAAGCAATGGCATCATCATCTATATTTACTGACATAAAATACCCAGTCATGTAACTCCTACTTAAGTCCCATATTTAATTGATATAAAAATCCTATTGATCCTGCAACCAAAATACCTTCCAAATATTTTATATTACCATTATTTATGTCCAAGTCTAGCCCTTATTATCTATGTCCTAGACTATTAAAATAGACTGCAAACTGATCTCCTTGCCACTAACTTCTTTTAATCCTAGTCCATGAAAACCATATCGTGTCATTCCCTTATTTGAGACCCCCTATTGCCTTTCTATTGCTTATTGAATAAAATATAAATTCCTTAGAATGGCATAGAAGGCTCTTCACAACTGGACCTTAGTTTATTTTTCAAGACTTACATCTTAGTCGAGAGATTAGAAACACTGGTCAAATCTAAACTGCAGATACTTGAATTTTTTTTTGAGCTGATACAACAACATTTTTCAAATAAGAAAATTTTACATAAAAATCTAGATGTCAAGCTCTTTTGAGAAATTTTAAGATGTGGCAATATTGAGCCCTCATTTTCTAATGGAAATCATCTGCTGGACCTGAAGTGTTAAATTATTCTTATACATTCTCACATGCTTTACGTGGAATATTGCTCTCCATTTTGCCACAGTTTACCATCTAGCTCACTTAGACTCCTCTATGTTATCCATCTGTCTCCTAAAACTCCTTAACACCACTGACCTAGTCACCATCCACTCTCCCCACACTGCATTTCTTTCAAGTGATTTCAAGTAAGTTGATGATTCTAAGTCTTTGTATATTCAGTCATATTTATTTAAAATGCCCTCAAACAGATGGAGAGATACACCATGTTCTTGGATTGGTAGAATCAATATTGTAAAAATGCAATCTACAGATTCAATTCAATCTCTATCAAATTACCAATAGCATTTTTCACAAAAATAGAACAAAAAATTTTATAATTTGTATGGAAACACAAAAGACCCCAAATAGCCAAAGAAAACTTGAGAAAGAAAAAATGAGCTGAAAGAATCAGACTCTGTGACTTCAGACTATACTACAAAGCTACAGTAATCAAAACAGTATGGTACTGGCACAATAACAGATCAATGCAGCAGTATAGAAAGTCCAGAGATAAACCCACACACCTATGGTCACCTAATCTATGACAAAGGAGGGAAGAATATATAATGGAGAAAAGACACTCTCTTCTATAAGTGGTGCTGGGAAAACTGGACAGCTACATGTAAAAGAGTGAAATTAAAACATTCTCTAACACCAGACACAAAAATAAACTCAAAATGGATTAAAGACCTAAATGTAAGATGGGATACTATAAAACTCTTAGAGGAAACATAGGCAGAACATTCTCTGACATAAATTGCAAGCAGGATCTTTTTTGATACATCTCCTAGAGTAATAAAAATAAAACCAAAAATAAACAAATGGGACCTAATTAAACTTAAAAACTTTTGCACAGCAAAGGAAACCATAAACAAAATGAAAAAACACCCTCAGAATGGGAGAAAATATTTGCAAACAAAGTGACTGACGAGATTAATCTCCAAAATATACAAACAGCTCATGCAGCTCAAAAAACCAAACAACCCAATCAGAAAAATGGGTGGAAGACCTACATAGACATTTCTCCAAAGAAGACATACAGATGGCCAAGTGGCACATGAAAAGATGCTCAACATCACTAATTATCAGATAAATGAAAATCAAACCTACAATGAGGTATCACCTCACACTGGACAGAATGTCCATCATCAAAAAATCTACAAACAATAAATACTGGAGTGGGTGTGGAGAAAAGGGAACCCTCCTACACTGTTGGTAGGAACGTAAATTGGTAGAACCACTATGGAGAACAGTATGGAGGTTCCTTTAAAAACTAAAAATAGAGCTACCACATGATCCAGCAATCCCATTTCTGGGTATATATCTGAAGAAAAACATAATTCGAAAAGACATATATACCCCAATGTTCATTGCAGCACTATTTACAATAACCTAAGTGGCCATCGACAGAGGAATGGATAAACAAGATGTATATATATAATGGAATATTACTCAGCCATAAAAAAGAACAAAATAATGCCATTTTCAGTGACATGGTTGGACCTAGAGATTTTCATCCTGAGTGAAGTAAGTCAGACAAAGACAAATATCATACGATATCGCTTATATGTGGAATCTAAAAAAATGGTACAAATGAACTTATTTACAAAACAGAAATAGAGTCACAGATGTAGAAAACAAACTTATGGTTACCAAGGGAAAAAGGGGTAAGGGAAGGGATAAGTTGGGAGATTGGGATTGACATATACACACTACTATATATAAAATACATAACTAATAATAACTTATATAGCCCAGGGAACTCTACTCAGTACTCTGTAATGACCTATATGGGAACAAAATCTAAAAAAGAGTGGATACGTGTATATGTATAACTGATTCGCTTTTCTGTACACCTGAAACTAATACAACATTGTAAATCAACTATACTCCAATAAAAATTAATTGAAAGTAAAATAAAATGCCCTCTTTTTACTTTGTCAGTCTAATTAACTTTTTAAACTATTATCTATCCTCCAGGCCTCATTCAAATTTTATCCCTGTATAAAGTACTCTCTAAATTCTCCCCACTCCCATTTACCATTTAAGGGTCACTGTTTCTTCTATAATTCTGTAATTCTATTACAGCGACCAACAGGAGAATTGGCAACACAATAACTAGAAATAATAGGATAGTACCAAAATCACCATAAAATAGCATAAGGTTAACAAGGTTAAAAAGGGAAAAGAGGAAACAGAAAATAAACTGAAAGAACTGAACTTTTAAAATGAAAAATACAATTATTGGAATTAAATCTCAGGGGGTGGATTAAAAAGCAGATTAGACACAATTGAAAAGAAAAATTGTAAAGTGGTAACATAACCTGATAATTAAAATGCATTGTCAGAATGCACTAAGAATTGATAAACAGATAAAAAATTAAAGTGGAAATTTGTTCTGAGAAAATCAACCTCAGTCCAATAATAAGACATAAAGCAAAGTAAAACATGAAAGAGGGAATAAAGTAAATGGAAGATAGAATGAAAAAATTCAATGTAAGTCAATTAGAATTTCCTGAGGAGATAACCGAGTACATAAATAGGTGATGACTTGTTTGGTAAGAAGTTTTGATAATCAGATCAGTTGCTGCAAGCCTACTCACCTATGGTTAGACTCTTATTCCCATATAAATGTAAAACAAAGCAGGTCACATAAGATACATTGTTGCCTACCCAGTGGCATGTGCTCTGGACAGTCACTTTCCTGTGAATCTGAGATTCATACTCAGTGATGCAATCTCCTTCTGGGGGCTCAGAAGATCTGTGCTGCTGGCTTCCCTGCAAGTGCTTTGCACACTGAAGATTTATTCTTCCCCAGAAGAAGGGTCACCTCTGGAGATGCTGTAGATGAGGACAGAAAAAAATTGTTCAAGTTTAATATTAAGAAAGCAACAAAATTTTATCCATGAATATTTATTAAGAATCTACTTATAGTGCCTGTTGGTTAAGGGCATGGGCTCTGGAGTTAGATTATCTGGGTCCAAATTCTGCCACAACTGTTTCCTAACTGTGTAATCTTGAACAAGTTTCTGTGCTTATCAAATAAAAGAATAATACTAATTTGTAATGTATTAATTATGTGACAGTAGGAAACAAAAATTCTGCCAATTACTCATGACATGTTCTCTACTGTAAGGTGCATCTTGTGCTGGAATATCCTCCATTTTCTTCTCCAGATCAATTCTCCAATCTCTTCTGCCATTCTCTGGGTCCTAAGAGGCTGACTTATTGGAGGAATTGGCAGTAAATGTAGGTCAGAGGTGGGAAGAGAGTGAGGTCAGGGTATTATATCTTTCCTGTGGTGGTGTCAGGGTTTGCCTATATACCACTACAATAGCCATAGTCCTCTAGGCAGCCCTCTCAAAACCACTGTTTTCTTCAGCTTCCTTCATCGTGTAACTTCAGGCCAAGGAGTGGAATGTCTTCCAGAGGATGCAAGCCACCAGGTCCTTCATTATCTCTTATTGGTTAGGGAAACCACTTCTTTTTAAAGCATGCATACTTTTATAAAACTCTCCTCAAGTTACTCAAAGTGTGCTGTTTGTTTATTGCTGCTGCTCTGACTGATACACATCCTACTTTGGAGATGTTAAAAATGTGAAAAAAATATTGCAGCTAAGATATAGTGAAATATATCACTTAGCTTCTCTGTGCCTCAGTTTCATTTCTCTTAAATAGGAATAATATTCCTCTTAGAATTATTATGACTAAATGCACTAATGCATGTAGAGTACTTAGAAGAGCATGTAGCATGTAATAAGTTCTCAATAAATATCATCATTAGTATATTTAAAACATTGTGATAGGTGCCATGAATTATACAAAGATGGGTAAAAGACAAAGCATCCTGGTCATCTTAGTAAGTGACAGCTTTAAGTCAGTTATTTTGACCTAAAGCCCAGTATTCTTCTATCAAAACTTCCTTGATAATCCAAAATAACTGGAAAGAAGATCACTCTACCTTAGTGCAAAAGCACTTTTAACACTTTTTAGAATAAATGGTGTTATTAGTTTTAATTATGTACAGTAACACAATGTAATAATTAAAATGCATTGTCAGAATGCACTAAGAATTGATAAAAAGATAAGAAATTAAAATTATCTTGAATGTAAAAATGGTAGTTATTTATAAATAAATAGATTCTTCAAAAGATTAGATAGAAAAGAGATTAGAACACTGATCTTCATTGAGCATCCACTATGTGAGAGGCGCTTCAAGATTGAGTACTCACAAACTGTCTAACGGAGAAACGGCTATCCCGGTTGTACACATGAGGAGTCTACCTCTGAAGGGCAGAGCAGAGACTCAAACCCAAACCTTCCACAGACAGCAGGGGGGAGCACAGGGAACAACCATGACTTTTCTGTATCACACTGCCTCTGGAATGCTTTAAAAAAAAATCCCCTAACATGGCTTAAATAACACATACCCACTTATAAGGAGATTTATGTTTATGTGTGAGTTTGTTCTTAGACTCCTTTTGGGGGTTTCTGTTTGTTTCTTTGTTTTTGCAAATGGCACAAAGATGCAGTCTAAGAATTATCACAAGTGTCTTTTTTCAAAAACTAAGACTTCTTTAAAGCCTTGCTGCTGAGTATGATCTACAGACCAACAGCAGCAGTCTCACCTGGAAGCTTGTTAGAAATGCAGAACATTAGGCACCTAGACAAGGACTGTTCTAAAACTGCTAGCCAAGGAAACTAGAAAGAGAAGAATAAAACTGAGCATTTTCAAAGACAGAAAAATTCTGGTGGAAAACAATCTAAAGTATCTTTCTCATGATGGTTTCCTCTGTTTCACTCCAATACCTTTCACCCTTCCCTCCACCACTCCGAACAGACTTACCAGCTGTGAAAGGGAGAAAAATTGTGAAAAGTATCCCAAAAGCTGAAGACATATTCTGAAGGGGGTCCCCGCCGCCTTCTTTTTTTTTTTTTTCCTCCTATCCCTACCTCTCTGTTTTCTTTCCACCATACCATATACCTAGCTGTGGTCTTTTTCTTCTCCTGATCTCTCCCATAAGCACTGATGAGAAATCCCCTACTGTCTTACTCCACTGTATTTCTGGCTAGTGAGCAATTTAAGAAGAAGCATTTCCTGTTTGGAGAGTTGAGGTGATAATGACTGAACTTCCTGGTTTGTGCTTTTATACATTTATTTCTCTCCAATGAAGCATATATATTTGACCCACTATTCAGATCCAATGGGAATCACTTTAGTTATAGCCCAGACAATGTTAAAATGATTCTTGGAGCTTCCCTGGTGTCACATTGGTTAAGAATCCGCCTGCCAATGCAGGAGACACGGGTTCGAGCCCTGGTCCAGGAAGTTCCCACATGCCGTGGAGCAACTAAGCCTGTGCACCACAAATACTGAGCCCGTGAGCCACAACTACTGAGCCCGTGTGCCACAACTACAGAAGCCCGCGTGCCTAGAGCCCGTGCTCCCAACAAGAGAAGCCACCACAACGAGAAGCCTGCGTACCACAACAAAGAGTAGCTGCAACCAGAGAAAAGCCCGCATGCAGCAACAAAGACCCAACACAGCCAAAAATAAAATAAATAAAATAGATAAATTTATTTTAAAAAATGATTCTTATGAGGCGTGTATCAGTATATTCATTTTTATAAATAAAGAAGTAGAAAAGTCAAGTAACTTATCCTAACTTGATTAATGACAGAGCTATAGAACCAGGATAGAAACCATGATCTTTTCCTGGATAGTTTTCCTTCCCTTGCATTGTATTGTGTGTGTGTGAGTGTGTGCATGTGTCTGTGTGTGTCTATGTATATTTGGTAATTTGTTGTGTGGTTTATGAGAGATGACAAACATGATCTCTTCCTCTAGAAGTATGCACTTTAATACAAAAAACACTGAGGCAGAGAGTATTTAAAAGTAAAACACTCCAAAACACCATAATACAAATAGTTCTCCACTCATATGACCCCCTTCCAAGTAGAAAGCTTAGGCTGGGGCTAGAGGTCAGTCTGCATTCAGGAATTAAAGCCCACCTGGGGGAATTTTACTTTGATCCATCCAAGAAATCCTATGCGCAAGCCCTGGACTTCTGTCTTCCACAGGTGAGGAGGGGACCAGGTCCATGATAATGCTGCGTGTGGCATTTCTGAGGCACCTCCAACCTGGCTCCAGCGCAGCTGCCCCCTTGCTGTTTCTGAACATGGCCCTAGTGGAATGTCATCCCTGCCACAAACTAACAGAGGACACCACTGCCCACTGCACAAGCTCAGACCTGTTGTGGGAGAGGCCAGGTCCTCCTTGCCTCCACCCGACCTGCCTAAACATTCACCCTTACACTTTCACACCCTGCTGATGATGTTACCCTCTTCTACTTCATAATTTCCACTTTATTTCTTTTTTCTTCTTTATTCTGTTTATTTCTGGCTAAGGCATTTTAGGATATGCTGTCTTCTACCACAAAATAGAGGGTGGCGGGGTAGGGGAATCAATCTACAGATTCAATGCAATGTTAACCTGGGTTTTCTGTGTGGAAGGAGACAGTGAAGACTGAGGGGCTGGACTGGTAGGCAGAAGTTTCTGCTTATAAATTCTCCTTACATCTTCTTGAACAGATGATAATCCTTCCCTTTGGGTTTGTTCTATTAACAAATGTTTAACATAGGTTTCAGTTTGATTATCCAAAGGAGCGATTAATGAAAACTTCTTGTGAAAAGCATCAGGATCAGCTTCTTGTCACCAGATAGATAATTCCTCTACACATTTGAAGATGAAAGCTGGGATTCTTTTAATTGGTGAATTTTATTACTGTCAATATCTTGGTTACTGTCAATATAGTATAATTTAGCAGAATGTTATCATTGAGGTAAACTGAGAATGGTGCACAGGGATCTCTTGTGTTATTTCTTACACTTACATGTGAATCTATAATTATTTAATTATTTCAATGAAAAAAATTGAGAGTCAGGTGTGGCTGAGGGTGGAGAATCTCCCTGAAGGTTATAGTCAAAGCGTTTATTAGGACTGACCTGTGAGACATGGACTGAAGAAAGATGGAGTGCTTCTCTTCCAGTGTGATTTTTTTTTTTTTTTTTTTTTTTTTTTTTTGCGGTACGCGGGCCTCTCACTTGTGGCCTCTCCCGTTGCGGAGCACAGGCTCCAGACGCACAGGCTCAGCGGCCATGGCTCACGGGCCCAGCCACTCCGCAGCATGTGGGATCTTCCCGGACCGGGGCACGAACCCGTGTCCCCTGCATCGGCAGGCGGACTCTCAACCACTGCGCCACCAGGGAAGCCCTCCAGTGTGATTTTGATCATGGCTTTTTCCAGAGCATTTGAACTAGTTGCTTGATTGGGCCACCATGAACTTGCCCATCCATCACAGGGAGACCTGGCCTTCGGAGATGATGGCCTTCAGTCCTGGGAGGAGCCTGCAATTCATCATCAACCTTCCCAGTTTGTACCATCCATGGGAATCCAGGACAGTAAGGAGCTAAATAGCTCCTGTCTGTATGGGGAAACCTGCATCCTGGGGTCCCTTTTGCCTGCCCTCCCTCTTTCTATGGACGGAACTGTGAGCATGACTTGCACAAAGAGAACTGTGGACCTGTGCCCCATCACACTTGGTGGCCCAGGAAGTGTTCCATGTGTAAGTGGCCAGCTTTGCTGCCTTCCTCAGTCATTCCTTCCTGGTTGTGATGGATAACCACCTCACAGCTTCTGGGACTCCAGAATTAACACTGTCTGCATGTGCTCTTATGCTACCTGTCATCTGCCTTGCTATACAAAGTTATAATTAACCCATGTTTGCATGCAACATTTGTCATACAAATTTCATGACCTGTAAAGGCTGTCCCTCCAATGTCCCACCTGAGAGATGATGATTTGTTAGTTGCCTTGAAATAGTGAATAGATTTCCCTAACACAGTGAAATAGTGAATAGATGGTCCCTAACATTCCTTAAAGTACCAACTACTTTCCTCTGCCCTGCCCTCTCCAAAGAACTACTTAAAAAAAAAAAGTAACCCATATCTTGTGCCCAAGTCCTATGTTTCTTGATACATGTAACTCTAGCAAGGGCTTATTAATAGTTTCCTTTAAACAATTGAATTCTATCTTCAGATTATTAAAGGTTACTCCCAGTGTGGAACTGAGTATAAAGCACTGAATAGAGTTGATCAAAATCAATTAAGATAATATCTTGAAAAGGAAAGGAAAGGAAGTATCTGTAAAGGGAGCAAAGGAGAAGAGAGGGGCAGATATCGGAGGTGAGAGACAGGATGCTGGAGAAACGGAAGTGTGCGTGTGTCCCTAGGAGACTAGATAGTAAAGTGGGAACAAATGAGAAAGAGTTGAGAAAATAAAATGTATCACTTGGTTGATCGGATGGGTATAGAGAAGCAAGTTAAAAAGCTAAGTTGAAGGACGAGTTTCTATCATCTATAGGAAACTGTATAAGACAAGGGCACCGGTTTTCTCAAGGATTTGAAAAGAGAATAAGTCTCCTTGAAAAAAAAAATTCTATGTAAAGTCCCCCAATGTATTAAGAGTGCTTAATACATTATGATTTCTCCATACTATGCAATTATTTTAATGGTGGTAAAAGATAAAATGTTCACAATATATTTAATTGTAAACGAGGTGATAAAACTATACATTGTAAAGCCCATTTTAAAAATATGTATCTGGTGTGTATCTGGTGTGTTTAGTAAAAGTGGGAAGTACACTGAAAAAATAATTGAAACTGGGGTCTATATCTCGAATCTTGATGTTAGTAAATTTAGGATAATAGAAAGGAAGTTGGTTGCAAACTCACAGACCTTACTGGCCTAATTTCAGAAGCTGCAACACATGGATGGAATAAAATAATTTGAAGTGTTATTATATACATGATCCATCCATAAGGGATACCTCTAATTAATTAGGATATTCTGTAGTTCATCACTACACCTAAGTTTTAGGGGAATTCACACCCTTTCAAAATTGTTCTTTAGTATCTCTGACAGAGATTTAATATAGTATTTGGGAGTTGGTGGTTGTCATTTCTAACATCAGTCATAGGAAGTTTTTTAAAAGTAAACCCATCACCTCACATAGTACCTTTCTTTGTATACTTGAAATTAGCAAGTTTCGAGTATACAATACAGTATCATTAACTATAGTCACCACGCTGTACATTAGATTCCCAGAACTTATTCATCTTATAATTGAAGGTGTGTACCCTTTGACCAGCATCTCCCCATTTCCCCAACATCCCAACCCCTGATAATCACCATTCTACTCTGTTTCTATGATTTTGACTTTTTTTCCCTTAGATTCCACATATAAGTGATACCATGCAACATTCGTCTTTCTCTCTCTGGCCTATTTCACTTAGCATAATGCCTTCCAGCTTCATCCATATTGTCACAGATGATAGGATTTCCTTTCTTTTTAAAGGCTGAATAATAATCCATTACATGTATATACCACATTTTCTTGATTCATTCATCTGCCAACACACTCTTAGGTTATTTCCATACCTTGGCTATTATGAATAATGCTTCAGTGAAAATGAAAGTACAGATATCTCTTCAAAATAATAGTTTCATTTCCTTTGGATATATACTTAGAAGTAGGATTAGTGAATCATGTTGGTAGTTCTAGTTTTAATTTCTTGAGGAATCTCCATACTGTTTTACATAGTGGTTTATCAGTTTACATTCCCACCAACAGTGCACAAGGGTTCCCTTTTCTTCACATCCTTGCCAGCATTTGTTACCTCTTTTCTTGTTGATGATAGCCATCCTAAAAGGTACAAGGTTATAGCTCATCATGACTTTGATTGTCATCTCCTTGATGACTAGTGATGTTGAGCACCTTTTGGTGTACTTGTTGGCCATTTATATGTCTTCTTTGGAAAAATGTCTACTCATGTCCTTTGTCCAGTTTTAAATTAGAGTATTTTGTTTTGTTTTGTTTTGTTTTGTTTTTGCTATTGGGTTTTATGAGTTCCTTTTATATTTTGAATATTGACCTCCTATAGATATATGGTTTGCAAATATTTTGTTCCATTTTGTAGGTTGCCTTTTCATTTTTTATTGAGGCATAATTAACTCATATAACATTATATTAGTTTCAGGTGTACAACATAATGATTTGTTACTTGAATATATTATAAAATGATTATCACAATAAGTCCAGGTAACACATGTCACCACACATAGTTACAATTTTTTTCCTTATGATGAGAACTTTTAAGATTTACTCTATTGGCATCTTTCAAATGTGCAGCACAGGGTATCATTAACTGTAGTCACCATGCTGTACATTATATCCCCATGACTTATTTATTTTATAACTGGAAGTTTATACCTTTTGACTTCCTTCACCCATTTCACCCACCCCCTACCCCCCACCTCTGGCAACAACCAATCTATCTTCTATATCTGTGAACTTGGTTTGGGTTATTTTTGTTTTGTTTTGTTTTAGATTCTACATAAGTGAGTTCATATGGTATTTATCTTTCTTTGTCTGACTTATTCCACTCAGCATAATGCCCTCAAAGTCCACCCATGTTGTCACAAATAGCAAGATTTCATTCTTTTTTATGGCTGAATTATAGTACATTGTGGGTATTTACCACATTTTCTTTATCCATGCATCCACCAATGGACACTTAGATTGTTTCTATGTCTTGGCTATTGTAAATAATCGATCCAGCAAAGCAGAGTAAAAGAAAAAATAAAACAGAGCTGGGGGAGGAAACATAGTAAATGAGACATGTAAAATAAGATTATAGAAATATGGCCAAATATGTAAGTAATCACAACAAATATGAATGGTTTAAATTCTCTTATTAAAAGTTTAAATTCACCTTCACACTGGTCAGAATGTCCATCATCAAAAAATCTACAAACAATAAATGCTGGAGAGGGTGTGGAGAAAAGGGAATCCTCCTACACTGTTGGTAGGAATGTAAATTGGTACAGCCTCTATGGAGAACAGTACAGAGGTTCCTTAAAAAACTAAAAATAGAGTTACCATATGACCCAGCAATCCCACTCCTAGGCATATACCCACAGAAAACCATAATTCCAAAAGATACATGCACCACAATGTTCATTGCAACACCATTTACCATAGCCAGGACATGGAAGCAGCCTAAATGTCCATCAACAGAGGAACAGATAAAGAAGATGTGGTACATATATACACAAAATATCATGTCAGGTGTTATCATTAGTTTTACATCCAAAATAGACTAAAAATCCTTTTAAGGATAAAGCCTAGAGGAACCAAAATGTCTTCAGGGAGACAAACATATTAACAAAACAAAATAGCTGTCTTAAACATTTCAAATGGCACAATTAGAGAATGAAATGGATTTTGTTTTAATTTCTGCCATGTTGAAAATTTTTAATTTTCAGTATCATTTTTTCCTGCTATGGAGTAAATAGACATATTTTTCATAATTAAAACATATATTTAATTATATTAAAAATGATTAGTATACACATTCCCAATATTTTATTCCATAGAAAAATGTAGAAAAGGGTCATGTCATCCCATGGCTATTCCCTTAGCACATAGATCATATTTTATAAATATCCCAAGTCCTCCATAATGCATATTTAGCTGGTTATAAAAATTTGTTATTTGATAAATGCATCACAGTAAAGTGCACACCATAAAAATACACATTTCCAATTTATCACATCTGCAAAACTATTAGGCATTAGATAGCAATACCTCTATAGAGATATAAGTTCAGAAGAAGCTAATGTCCTCACGTGTCTGTCCTCCCTCTCTCCCTCCCTCCATCCCTCTCTCCCTCTCCCTCTCTCTCTCTCTCTCTCTCTCTCTTTCACACACACACACAAGCATTAAAGAAAAATATAAATTCAGTTTTATTAAATAGTGAAATTCTTATTATAATCTTATATTAGCTAACAGTAGGTTGGCATTTTACAGATATTAAAATAACAGAAAAGGCACATTCAAACAGCATTGGAGGGAATGTAAATTGACACAGTTTGACATATTAGTCAATAAAAGAAATGCACAAACCCTTTGACCTGGCAATTTCACTCAAGGAAATTATCTTACAAATATATTCAAATACATACAAAGAGATATAGTCACAAGAAACATTCTATGTAGTATTGTTTATAATAGCAAAACAAACAAAGCTTAATCTAAATGTCCACCACTAGAGTTGTGGTTAATTAAATTAAATTCCATTACATACAATGGAATTTTTTGTAACCATTAGGAAGAATGAGGTAGCTTTGCTTGTGTTGATATAAAAGATCTTCAGGATATATTACATTATTAGCTTTCTGTAAGTACAGAACAAAACTATGGTATGTCCCCATTTGTGTCTTGACAAGGATATGTGTATGTATATATAAATGGACATATAAGTGCACACATATACTATGCACATATAGATATGACATATGCACATAGAAATTTTCTAGAAGATTACATAAAAACTGTTGGTTAATTGTTCCTTCTGTGGAGTTACTTGAGGTAACTCAGTTTTCATCATCTACTGTATTGAACAATTTGAATATTTTATCATGAGCATGAGCTTTCTTTGTAATAATATCAGTTCTTCAAAGAACTACATAGTAACAGCTAAAATTCTAAAATTTCAAATGTATAAGGATATGAATGCAAATCCTCTAGAATGTCTCTGTCTTCTAAGAATCTTTGAAAAGCTAATTTCAAAATAAGCCTTCCATTCCAGAACTCCAAGAAAATCAAAACAGTATCTGTACTGTATCTTGATTCATTTGTCCTGGTGCTACACTTCAGGAACATATACAGTATGGAGACTCATCCCATCAACTTCACTTTGTAACACCTTAGACATCTTCACCCTGTTTGTAGTATCGTAAAGTGGATTGTTCTTCTCTGTGTAGCTGGCATAGGGCTGCATTTCATCCTAAGAAATAACCCAAAGTTAAAATCAATTCAAAAAAGCCAGAAATCAGTAACCACCTATGTTTTTCTAACAAGGGCCCACAGCTTTAGTGTCTACCAATAGTAGTCTCTGGGCTTACATGAACATAAGAGCAAGCCTTTTCTAATATTTTATCAAAAAATTATTGATTATTTAAGTCTCAGTGTGACATGATAACAGTTGTCTGAAAGTAGGAGTGGAGAAGAATGGAGTGATATGAGAAGTATTTCAGAGGAGAGTGTCAAAGACTTAGTAAGCTATTGGCTATAAGAGATTATAGAGCTGGATAGGTTTTAAGCTTGGGTAAGAGAGAAATGATGATGATATTGAAAAAAGGAAGTCAAGAATTAGAGCTGGTTTAATGGGAGAGGAAGTACCAATTCAACTTCTCCAAAGATTACAGCCCAAATGAGGCAAACATTATGTCTTTTGTAGGATGCAGTTCTTGAAATAAAAATATGGATTTGGAGTGTATATAAATAGTACTTGGTGGATAATTAACAGAATAAGTACACCTGAGAGCACTGTAAAGTTAGAATTTTTGCTTTTCAACTAAAATACTAATAATGATGCAAATTACAAATTATGTAACTAGATTTTCAGACTACATAGCTTAAAAGTTTATAAATATTCTTTTTAATCTTATCTTACCTCCTCAAAAACTGAAGTATGTTCTGTTTTTTTCAATTTTCTGCAAAAATAAAAATTAGCTGGAGTGAATGTCAAAACATTATTATTCAGATTGAAAATGGAAAAACAAAACAGTATGCTATTGACAATTGTGGTTCATTTTGATAGAAGCCTTAATAAATCAGAAATGAACTACCAGAAATGAGTGAAGAATGCTGCTTGTAAGTTAATTCGTCCAAATAAGATAATTCTGGATTTTGGAAAAGGAAGTGAAATTATGCAAGGAAGTTTGATGTAATAGAATATATGTGACACCTCATATTTGGTGTATGAAATGAATCACTGTAATTCTTTTCTCAAATAGAAAATAGCATGCACTGTCTCTCCCAAGATCCTGCCCTAAGTGGGCTATGCTTGCATGTCTAATTCACTATGCTTGCATGTCTAAGTAACCTAGAAAAATCCCCCTTGTCATTAGTGTAGTCCAAGTCTGTTATTTTCAGGACACACTTATTGATTATGAGAGAACTGAGGTTAACATCTTTTTTTAAATTTTTATTTTATATCGGACTATAGTTGATTTACAATGTTGTGTTAGTTTAAGGTGTACAGCAAAGTGATTCAGTTATACATATACATATATCGATTCTTTTTTACATTCTTTTCCCATTTAGGTTATTACAGAATATTGAGCAGAGTTCCCTTTTTACCCAGTCAATTCCATTTTTTGACTCTTTTCTAATCCAATAAAGCAGGAGAAGAGAAAGCATCAGTCAGTACCTGCAGCCACTGATTTTCAAAAGCCAAATGGATCCAACGATGACCAAGATAATAAAAATAGGGGGAACGATACGTAAAACTCTTAAGGGTGCTGATGTTTTGGCATCTGTAAATGTAGACACAAAAATGTATGATTTACTATTATTCAGCAGTAGAAAGAAATGAGCTATCAAGCCATGAAATCATGGAGGAAAATTAAAAGCATATTACTAAGTGAAAGGAACCAATCTGAAAAGGCTAAATACTGTATGATTCCAACCATATGACATTCTGGAAAATACACAACTATGGAGTAAAAAGATCAGGGGTTGTTAGAAGTTAAGGTGGAAGGAGGGATAAATAGGTGGAACATAGAGGACTTTTATGGCAGTGAAACTACACTATATGATACTATAACGGTGAATACATGGCATTTATACATTTGTCAAAACTCATAGAATGTGCACCTAGAATGAACCCTAATGTAAACTATGGACTTTGAGTGATAATGATGTGTTAACGTAGGGTCATTCATTATAACAAAGGTACAACCGCAGAGCGGGGGATTTAGATAGACAGGGAGACCATGCATGTGTAGGGTCAAGGGTTATATGGGAGCTCTGTACTTTCCACTCAATACTCCGTCGTCATAAAACTGCTCTAAAAAATAAAGTCTGTTTAAAAACTATATATATAGCATGGTTCAAGAATGTCTCACAATACATGAAATTCATTTCTGTGATTTTATTTGAAAAACTTTTGATCCATTTATAGTTCAAATAATTGTTATAATTAAATTGTTTTATCATTTCAGACTCTTTTCAACAAGACATCATCTTGTATCAGTATTTTATTGCTTTAAGGATTCATGTGGTGAATTCCTGTAAGAGAGATGTGAAATTTAGACCTCTCTGTTATAGTAATAGAGTGTTTCTCATCTCCAATATTCAGAAATAAATAGAGTTGTAAGGAAACTATTTGGATAAATAACCCTAATTCTGAAGTCACCTTTCTTCCAGGGCATTGAAACTGAAATGAATGCATGGCAGCAACTTTAAACTATTCACTGACTGCTGGCAGCAATACAAAGTTCAATCTGATAGGAGGACAAGTCAACCAAGGAATTGCCAGCTCTGAGAGGTTTTGAGACTGTGCTCCTGGTGTTTCGTGAATGCAGCTGGGGCAGCAGAGGGAGGTAAGTGGAGGCCGCATCCAGTCCCTCCACCTTCCTTCAATACTTTGTTTTTAAACATTGGATTTTTATTTGAAAAAGAAGTTTGGTTTTGCATTTTAAAATGACCACATTGTTTTGAAACCCTCTCTTTCAAACTAATGGGCTCTCTTTTATTGGAAGTGCACTAGCACAGGTGAAGGCCCACCCTGCGAGGAAGACATATCTGCACTGGGTGGGAGTGGACTAGAGAGTCCCTCCAGTTCTGAGATTCTATAAATATGACATCATATTGTAATACTGGGTGGTCGGACTTCATACATAACCAGTGGCAATTACTCTTCTCAGTAAATACTGCTAAACTATTAATATGTATATAAAACTTTAAGAATAGATATTAGAAAATTGTGGTTTAAACCCATGTGTTTTCCTCTTCTCCTTTCTTAACACTTACTAAAATATCAGCAGAGAATTTTTTAAAGTATAGACTTGCAAAGACAAAGAACATGGATGAAGACAAGAGCAGATGAAAGATTTCAGCTTGTTTTTAGGGTGAAAAATGAACAGAAGAATGGCCAATAATTCAGAGTGAAATAAGTATAAACCTTAGTGAACTCCAGGAAGACTCTAGAGTAGGAAAGACCAAATATAGAGAGGGGGGAATGTAGGGAGTGAAGCGTGGAGCTGAAGTTGGAAGCTTCCTTGAAAGTCTGTATTAAGAACAGATGGGCTGCCAAGTCTCCTCCCAGCCCATGCAACCACGTTATCACACCTTCCCCGACCAGCAGAAAACAGGAAGTGTGACCCAAAGAAGATGAACTGGAGAAACTCCAGAGTGTCAAGGATCCAGACATAATGGAGGGTGAAGATGAAATGTCATTAAAAGAAAGTTGAGTTCTCAACAGTCATACACACACACACACACACACACACACACACACACACACACACACACTCCCCTCTCCTCCCTGCTCCCAGAACACTGATAGTCAGGATTATCCCTCCCAGGCAAGAGACTGGAGAGTTATTTTCTGCAGAGTCTGAATAGCCTCAGAGAAAAGACCTTCAGGTACATAAGGAAATAAGGAATCCCCAATTTTAAAACAATCACCTGTTTTCACCCTATAGAAACCTACTAGCTAACAAACCCGCTCACAGATAATAAAACTTCCAATCAGCTCCTTAGTGTTCACTTTTAAGTGAACGGATAGCCAAGGAGTTATGGAAAGCCTTGTATGTGGAAGGTAGATTAAAACAAACAAATGTCAGGAAGGCAGAAGGAACTCAGATTACACAGACGTGGCATCAACCAGAGGACTGAGGGAAAGAGAACATCCAGGACAATAGCTGTGCAGCATGTCTCGTGACCAACCAGGCCAGATTAGAACAAGAGTGTGTAAAAACTCAAGAAAGAATGTCTTCAAGGAAAAAAAATGGAACTGACATTACCTAACAAATCTGACCATGTGGAAAGCAGTATTAAGAGGTGTTTTCTAGGGTTTTGTTTTGTTTTGTTTTTAGTGTTAGTGATAATTAATAATAGGTACATGCATTATTAAGGAAATGAAAAAGGAAAGCAATTAAGGCCAGGAAAACAAAAAGTTATTAAAAAATGAAAGTATGAGTTTATTTCTTGATTCAGAGCTTAACAAAACATACATGTTCAAAATAATGTAAACACTGGCTATTGAATTTAACCAAAAATTGCTATTTTACTACATATGAATGGTGAGGGAAGAGAAGGTAAAGTTAAATCCTCATCTACCATAAGAGGAAGTGGGTACACTAGGTTTAAATTTGCTATATTAAGAAATAGCAGCACAACCATGTTGTTTATAAAAACTGAGTCAATTACTAGAAGAAACACTTGAAGATCTGAAAGTACTTGTCTCTAGAGAGTTGTGTAAGAATGGAGAGGTGGGGTTGGAGAGGCAGAGAGATGGCTAACGTTTTTCATGGTAGCCCTATAGAACAACATAGACTTTAAACTATATGAGTTATGTTGATTAGAATAATATTTTTTATAACAAGAAATAAGAGTAGATGGGAGCAGAGAGTAGAGAAACTAAACTGTAATGAACTGAATCATAGATACTATTATAAGACATTAAAGAAATTTCACTGGAAGACCCTGGAGGAGAAAATTCTACCAGACTGAAAATTCATGAAGATAATTTATGAGCAACGTTATTCTTCTAATAAAATAATATTTATTTGTTTAAAATTACCCATTATCCTTCTATTAAAACCATAAATATTTATGTAAAAGTACACTACACAAGCCAATTTAGTAGTACAGAAGAGAACATTAAAAGAAGAATAAATTGGGAAGTTCACTAGTGGCCTAGTGGTTAGGATTCGGGCTTTCACTACCATGGCCCAGTTCGAATCCCTGGTCCCAGAACTGAGATCCTGGAAGCTGTGCAGCATGGCCGAAAAAAAAAAAAAAGAAGTAGAATAAACTGCATTTGATAATATGGCTTTTTACAATAAATTTTTGTATTATTCTTCCAGGCAATCTTTTTACTTTGAGGAGGAAAGGGAGATAAAGTGGAGGGTGGAAAGGATATCCTTGAATGAAATTTCTCTGCACACTCCTTTTTTCTTCTTAAGGTAACTCTTCTGAAAGAATGGAAAAATCAAAAACAAAACTAGAACAATTACTAACCTTGATCCAGCTCTATGGACAGACTCTTGTTGCCAGTCAAGTGGGAGACAGAGCAGGACACATTAGGTACATGGTGGCCCTCCCAGTAGCATGTACTCTGGACGGTCACTGTGTCGTTGCCCCAATGACGTTTTTGCTCAGTGACACAATCTCCCTCTGGGGTCCAGGAGATCTGTGCAGCTGGCTTCCCTGCAACTGCCTTGCACACTGCAGTTCCATTCTCAGTTTGAACCAGGGTCACCTCAGGGGGCACTGCAGAAATGTAGGGGAAATGCTTCAGTCTTAACACATGGGACATGGAATTCGGAGATTTGTTTCAGCCCAAAATCTGGTTATCTGAAACACCACAATATATGACGTTCCTTACCTAACACTTGGAGGTGATATCCACGATGGAAATTCCCATTAGGTGTTACCATTTGACACCTGTAATACCCATCATGAGTGATGGCCACTGGATCAATCTGAAGAGCAGGATTCTCGTCAAGTCTGGAGGCCCAGGTTATTCTCTTGTCGGTACAGTTTGCTCCCTTGGTCTCATTTGTATCACCCCTGAAGGCTCTGAAGCAGGGCAACTTGTCTCTGAGGACTATTTCCCATGTTGTTAACAGTATACTTGTACACAGCTCAAGAGGGCAAAAGAGCACAGCCTTTGTACCCACTAGTACTGATAGTGAAGTGTTAACTGTACACACACACACACAGACACACATGCACAAATACAGAGAATAATAAGAGAAAAGCTTGATAAAGAATTTCAGTGTTAAAATTTATTCACAGCATATTACATGAAATTGTACTTGAACATTACTTAGCGAGGTCTTATTCCAGAAATATTAGACTTATGTAAGAAATTAACATTCATGAAGTATACATAAAGTATTAAACCCATCCAAAGATTAACCAACTTCCTCCAGTATTATGCATCATTAGGAAAACAACATGAATTATATATGTGACAAAATTGTTTAAAGTGTTATGAAATTAATTCAGGAGATTTGGTCTATAAGACAAACAGACGAGAATGCAGAATCTAAGTTAAAAGACAAAGGCAGTTTTCTAAATTTAATCTTTTGGCTTCAGAGACTATTAGATTTATCATACAACTCATGCTCCTCAGGGGGAAAAAAATGGAATAATTAGTGATGTGGTTTTCTCCTCCTAAGTTTTGATGAAAGTGAAAAATCAGTAACATCAGAACTAAACACCTATCCTTAAGGGTGGCAATTCAGACAAACATAAATGTGGAAAGATATGGTACTTTCATTAAAGATAGCTAAGATGGCAATCAGGCTGAACAAGGTGGAAATTATTTTGTTTAATTTTTATTCAGTGAATCACAAAATCAGTTAAATCAACAGATTTTATTTATTTATGTAAAGAATAAAAATTTCCTTTATTCTTCCTAACACCTCAGATGTACTTCCTAAGTCTACAAAACAACGAGAAGCACTTGCTCTGTCTTTCAGATGTAAATATGCAAACTTAAGTATGTATTTACATACAAACATGCATATTTTAATTTATATATATATATATAAATTGAGATGTATATTGCATATCATACTGTGTATATTGTCCTAAGTCTTTTTCTTTTTTGTTGATATATAATAGACCTATCACCATATCAGTATATCTACATCGATCTCACTCTTTTTTTATTAATTAATTTTTATTGGAGTGTAGTTGCTTTACAATGCTGTGTTAGGAAAACTGGACAGCTACATGTACAAGAATGAAATTACAACACTCCCTAACACCATACACAAAAATAAACTCAAAGTGGATTAAAGACCTAAATGTAAGGCCAGACACTATCAAACTCTTAGAGGAAAACATACGAAGAACACTCTTTGACATAAACCACAGCAAGATCTTTTTTGATCCACCTTCTAGGGTAGTGGAAATAAAAACAAAAATAAACCAGTGGGATCTAATTAAACTTAAAAGCTTTTGCACCACAAAGGAAACCATAAACAAGACAAATAAACGACCCTCAGAATGGGAGAAAATATTTGCAAATGAAGCAACTGACAAAGGATTAATCTCCAAACATACAAGAAGCTCATGCAGCTCAACATCAAAAAAACAAACAACCCAATCCAAAAATGGGCGGAAGACCTGAACAGATATTTCTTCAAAGAAGACGTACAGATGGCCGACAAACACATGAAAAGGTACTCAACATCACTAATTATTAGAGAAATGCAAATCAAAACTACAATGAGGTATCACTTCACACCGGTCAGAATGTCCATCATCAAAAAATCTACAAACAGTAAATGGTGGAGAGGGTGTGGAGACAAGAGAACCCTCTTGCACTGTTGGTGGGAATGAAAATTGATACAGCCACTATGGAAAATAATATGGAGCTTCCTTAAAAAACTAAAAATAGGGCTCCCCTGGTGGCGCAGTGGTTGAGAGTCCGCCTGCCGATGCAGGGGACACGGGTTCGTGCCCCAGTCTGGGAGGATCCCACGTGCTGCAGAGCGGCTGGGCCCGTGAGCCATGGCCACTGAGCCTGCGCGTCCGGAGCCTATGCTCCGCAACGGGAGAGGCCACAGTAGTGAGATGCCCGCGTACCGCAAAAAAACAAACAAACAAACAAACTAAAAATAGAGTTACCATATGACCCAGCAATCCCGCTACTGAGCATATAGCCAGAGAAAACCATAATTCAAAAAGACACATGCACCCCAATGTTCATAGCAGCACTATTGACAATAGCCAGGACATGGAAGCAGCCTAAATGTCCATAAACAGAGGAATGGATAAAGGAGATGTGGTACATATATACAATTGATATTACTCAGCCATAAAAAGGAACGAAATTGGGTCATTTGTGGAGATGTGGGTGGACCTAGAGAGTGTCATACAGAGTGAAGTAAGTCAAAAAGAGAAAAATAAATATCATATATTAATGCATATATGTGGAATCTAGAAAAATGGTATAGATGACCTTATTTGCAAAGCAGAAATAGAGATACAGACGTAGAGAACAAATGTATGGATACCAAGGGGGAAAGGGGTGGGGTGGGAGGAATTGGGAGATTGGGATTGACACATATATACTATCGATACCATGTATAAAATAGACAGCTGATGGGAACATATTGTAAAGCACAGGGAACTCTACTTAATGCACTGTGGTGTCCTAAATGGGAGGGAAATCCAAAAGGGAGGGGATATATGTATATGTATGGCTGATTCATTTTGATGTACAGTAGAAGCTAACACAACATTGTAAAGCAACTATACTCCAATAAAAATTAACTAATAAATAAACAAACAGATTTTTAAATAATCTGTAATTTCTTTAGTTCAACCACCTCACAAAAATGAAAAATGATGATGCCAAGTGGTAAGAGATGCTTAGAAGTATTCTTCTAGAAAAAAAGTACTATAGTATATAAATACAAATCAATGCAAAAACAAGGATTAGTTTCCTCTGTAAATTTTCTATAAAAAGGATTTTATTGCAAGCATGTAATAGTATCAAATATGGCCTTTCAATGAGTTCCCCTTCCTTCCTATTCATTCACATATATACTCCCTGACAGTTTGCTGTGAACCTTGCTCACAGATTTTGTTTCCATACATTCAATAACATTATCAGGATTAAATATAGCATTGACCTATTTTTCCATATTTTAAAGTACAAATTAAGACCGGCGAGCATCTCCTAATGTAGAAGCTCACGCTTTCCCATAAGCTGACATGTGTACCTGACAGAAAGGGGTTTGCTGACAGGTGATTAGGTGTATCTGTCACAAGTCACCTGTAACGAAGGAGAGGGTCATTGATTTCATCAGTTTAACATAAACAGAACCAGCTGTGGTATGGCAAAATTTTTACATGGATGAAGCTTATTTTTTCTAAACTTTGCATTTAATATTTCTCCTATCCTCTTTTGGTGTCATCTGCCCCCTCTGTGATGTACTCAAGCCTTTGCATTTCATGGCCAAATAAAGATCATATTACTAGATGAAGAGGGAGGATTTTAATGCAGATCTAAGAGGGCAGGTAAATCCATGCTCTTTCCATCACTCCAAGTGGCATCCCCTCATAGCAAGAAACTCCAATTTGGCAAAGGCTTGGAGAGAAGCAAGAACATGGCTTGTTAGAGAACTGCTAGAGGTTGGGTGTGGGAAGCATATATGTGCATAAGGGAATCAGGATTAAGATAAAACCAGAAAAATAAGAGACTGGCGAGATAGCAAGTTGTGAATGTCCTGTTGTTCTTGGGATTTGGAAGTTTAGCTTATAAGCAGTATAAGGCTTTAATATTTAACCTCAATATCTGACTCATTTTTGTAAAAGAAAGTTCTTGCTAATCAAATAAACATGTATTTGAACAGGGGCACAGTATCCGAAGAAGTAACTCTAATGGTGAGGATTCCAAGCACTGCAGATATTCTCTGTTCTTTCACCTTCCTCCATTCTATAAACTTCAGTCAATCACCCTACACCTATAATGATAGTTCTTATGTTATTGTTATTTTTTCACCCTTTCTTCATCCTCTTCTTTCCTTTTTCATACCTGTTGTGATAAGTGACACAATGGCCGATACCTCTACAACACTCAGTGGGTTTGGCACCTGTCTGACAGATATATTCTCCATATGCTCCTGTGATCAGCTAGGGTGATTTCACTTCTTGCTTCACTGAGAAGATAGTAGATTCTCATCTCTGCTCCCAAACCAGCAGTCACATCCCATCTTTTCTGCATCCTTTGCCTACAAATATCTTCCAGTCTCATCCAGCCTTATGCACACTGACAAATTCTTATTGGCTTTAGGGCATTTCCTTTCTTTTCTCACAACCATAACCTAGATTAAGTCCTTGTTGCCATGTACCTGGATTGCTGCAAAGGCCTCCTAACTTCTGTCTCTGTCTCAAAACCCTTCTCCTTTCAGTTCATACCTTACACTGCAGCCAGTACATCATTCTGTAACACAGATGTGATTCCCTCAACTCTAAAACCCTCCAGAGATCTCTCACTGCCTGAAGAATAAGTTCAAATGTCTTCGTATTGGCTTTGAAAGCCCTCTTTTTCACATTGACTCACTTTGCAATCTTATCACCCACTACATTCCCCCAAACTGCAGAAAAAAACACCAAGCACAGTTCCATTTCTATGTCATTTCTCACATCGTTTTCACTCTCTAAGGTGCCCTACACAATACTCTTTTTCTATTAAAGTACTCTACCTTTAAGACCTGATTCACATGCTACCTCATCTGTGAGGCCTTCTCTAAGCCTTGGTGCTTAATCACCCCCTCTGTACACTCCTGGTACACTCGATGTGAGTGCTTCCCTCCTCTGCCTGTGTGATAACTGTGCTTCTGTCAGGGTTCCCCCACAAAACTGAGCTCCCTGGGGGCTCTCTGATAGTCTTGCTCATCTTTATGTTCCCCACAAAGCCCAGCACAGTGCCTGATAGAGAAAGCTCCACAGTCTTCCAGTGGAATTGAGCTATTTTAGGGGAAGATGGGTGAGGTCGTTCAGGTTCCTCATCCCACAGCATTCAGATCACCATATTCTTCAACTGGGCACAAGGCTGGACTTGGTCCAGACCATCGACTATGTTTCTAAGGAAGCTCAACATTCCATGCTTCAGTGCTGGCCTCAAAAACAAACAAATAAACAAACAAACAAAAACCAAAAACAGCATACTACCTTCTGCAGGAGGTGTTACAGTGCTCTGCTTTCTGTCCATAGATGAATTAATTGTTGAAGCTAGAAAATATTCAGAGGAAAGTAGGTGAAATCAATTTTAGATATTTAAATGGAGTGGAAACCATTATTTCTCCACAAGAGCTTATATACAACATGATAGAAAATCAATGAACCATAACTAAAATTACACAAAAATCCTTGAAAAAGAGAAATTAGAAGCTGTTCCATCACTATATGGAAAAAAACATGTGAACATTTGAAAATTACATTTATAAGCTGTTAATCAATGATTCCCCATTTATGTGACACCTCATTTTATACGTAAAACTATTCTGTACAAGGTAACGCAGCCTCCACCCATTCCGTAGTCATAATGGATTCGTCCATCATGGGCACCTCACATGAGTTGGGCTGATGATAGTCCTTCTTCCAGATGCCACACCCTGATTAAAATTATCTGGTCCAGTGGTAGGCATCTCACCCAGCAGGACAAATCAGAGTACTTTCTCAAGAATTTTGAAACCAGAATTGAGAAGAATAGTTCATCCGTCTTTCTCCCCCATTTTTCTACTGTGACGGTTAATTTTATGTGACAACTTGGCTAGGACACAGTACCCAGGTACCTGGTCAAACATTATTTGAGATTTTTCTGTGAAGGTACTTTCTATCAGTAGACTTTGAGGAAAGTAAATTACCCTCCATAATGTAGATGGGCCTTATCCAATCAGTTGAAGGTTTTAATAGAAAAAGACTAACCTTCTGGGAAAGGGAATTCTGCCAGCAGTCTGCCTTCAGACTCAAACTGCAACTCTTCCCTGGGTCTCTAGCCTGCTGGCCCACCCTGCATATTTTGGACTTGCCAAGCCTCTGCAATCGTGTGAGCCAATTCCTTAAAGTAACACAACCTCTCTCTCTCTCTCTCTCTCTCTCTCTCTCTCTCTAGCTAGCTAGCTAGCTAGCTAGCTATCTCTATCTCTATCTCTATTTATCTCTCTCTGAATCTCTCTCTACAGGATGTATGCCCAACACACATGTACATCCTGTTCTGTTTCTCTCAGGAACCCTGACTAATACACCTACCTTGGGGTTAAAAAGTAAAACTATACATAAAAACTATACAAGCATCAAGCATTCTTCTATTAGAATTATCATTAAAAGGTGAGCATTACCCCAACTGTAATTGTCCTTGACCATCTGCTGCATTAATGTGTTGTTTGATGTAACAAGATCTTCCATTACTGCCCTTATGCATTCTGAAAAGGCATATGAAGTAAAGAGAGGAATATGCATTAGTATTTCTGACTCCTACCTAAAATCACATTTTTTCACATCCTTTGGGCTATTTTAGGGTTGCAGTTGCCAATAAATACATAAATTATGACAGGCAAGCAAAAGTCTCATAAAAAATTTGTCTCAGTATGAACTTTTGAATTGATCTTCCTACCTGTTTGGCATACCCCTACTTTCAGTCCAGAGTGCCCCTTACCACCCTCCTGTCTTTATATTCAAGTCAAAGTATTTCTTCTCCCAGGCTTATATGCATTTAATCTATCTCCAATTGTGAAAAAGTGTTTTACTATCTGGTACAGATTTTTCAGGCACCAGTGATGAGGTAGAAGAAGTTTAGAAGTGATGTGTTGGTTGGATGCTGGTATAGAGCAAAAAAAGGAGCTTCCTAAATGTTGTTGAGATAACATAGTATAGACAGCTGTCTATTAAGTTCAAATTTTATAAGGCGAGCTCTAAGTGAGAATAAGCATTTTTAGGGTATCAACTCCTGGCAAATACTCACTAGGCATAGAGACATCAGAATAAACAATAGCTTCTTCCCTCCATGAGCCTAAGGTCCAGGCGAGAAATTAGCTATGTAAACAATAATAACATAAAGTTGTTGGTATGATGATAGCAGTATACATAATGTCCAGAAGATAAAAAGAAGAGATGTTTCATTCTAAGAGTGCAGTAGTAAGAGATTAGGAAAGACTCTACAATAGATAATATTTGAGCTGGATCTTAGAAGATCAGTTTTCCAGGAAGGTAGAAGGAAAAAGAAAATTGCACAAAGAATGATATTTAGAAGAAGGCATGAAGCCACGAGATTTTCAAAGAACTACACATTATGTATTATATTGCCATTATGTGAGAAAAACGGGGTGTGTGATTAGAATTGAGGCTGGATATTGGCGGGCTCTAACTGTGGAAGACACAACACTCCTAAAAGTTTTCACAAGGAAATGATACACTTCTAATGCATCTACAATGGATATATCTGTTCAGCAAAGAGAAACATTTTACAGTAAAATTCAGTGCACAGTGTTTTTCTGGAGAAATTTTGAATGCACTACTTCTCTTAGCTACCATTTTCTTTTACAAAACATTGATAAATAATAATTTTTGAACGTTAGAAACAGATTTTTGGTAATTTGCACATGTTATTCATTTTAGTCTCTCCACATGGACAGGTGTTATCATCCTCATTTTAGAGATGAAGAAATATAGATACACAGTGATGAAGCAATTTGGCCAAGGCCACCCAACTTTTAAGCTGCTCCAATTGCCCAATTATTTTCATGCGAGTAGTTCTTCCTGCAGTGAGTAGGAACCAAGGGTTGGATCCTAAGAAATACACCAGGATAAATACACTACCCAAATTAACCCAAATTGAGGGACTTGGAGAAGGTAGTCCAAGCCATGTTTCTGTAGAAATACTGATAGACAACTGTCTGAAAGAGCACATCAAAAGGCAAGTCCATAAAATCAGGATTATAATGGCACATGGATACAAGCATTATGAATGCTGGATATGAATGGGAATAGTTAAGCTAAGGAGGAAGATTTGAGACAACTGCCAAAATTCATGGGCCAAACCCACCACTCCCTCACAAGATTGTAAGCCCCAGGAGGGCAGGGATTTTCATCTATGTTGTTCAGTCTTCATCCTCAGTGCTTAAAAGAGTGATTTGCGCAGCTCCCTGGCAGGTGGCTGGCTCAAGGTGGGTTAAAAATAAAGGTCAACAACGCTATAGCAAGCTGGACTAAAGATATGGACAGTTAGTTTACAGAAAAAGAAGTATACATGTCTCTTAGTCATTTAGAAAGAAGCACAGCATCATTTATGGTGGAAGAAACACAAATTAAAACTATGCAGAAATGCCATTTCTCACCAATAAGATCATCAAAACCCAAAAGTTTGACAACATACTCTGTTTGCACAACTGTAGAGAGAGAGGCATGCCAATATACTGCTGGTGGGAATGTAAAATGTTACCGATTCGATAATGGAAAATATGACAGTAAATAGCAAAGTTACATATGCATTTTCCTTTTGACGCCATATCACTTCTCAGAATCTATCCCAAAGATATGCAGGCAACAGTATGAAAAAATATATATACAGAAGACTCATCATTACAACATTGTAATAGCAAGACTTTTAGAAATAACCCAAATAGCCACCCATAAGGAACTAGTTGTCTAAATTATGGGACATCCACAAAATGAAGTATAATGAAACTCCTAAAAAGAATGAGAGATATCTTTATATTACTATTATGGAGTGATCTCCAGGGCATATTGTTAATGAAGGAAGAGGGACAGATAAAAGTGTATGCAGTATCACATTTTGTGATAGGCAGCTAAAGCAATGCTTACAGAAAAATTAATAGCTTTAAATATTAATTACAAAATAAGAAATATCTAAAATCCACTTAAAGAAGCTAAAAACAAGAGAGAAAGAAGAAAATAATAAAAGGAAGAGCAGAAATCAACAAAACAGAAAACAAGCAAAATCAAAAGCTGGTTCTTTGGGAGTTCCCTGGTGGTCCTGTGGTTAGGACTCAGTGCTTTCACAACCGGGGGCCGGATTCAGTCCGTGGTTGGGGAACTGAGATCCTGCAAGCCATGGTGTGACCAAAAAAAAAAAAAAAAGCTGGTTCTTTGAAAAGTTCTTCAATATTTATAAACCAATAACCATATTTATCAAGAAAAAACAGAACACAAATATCAGGAATGAAAGAAGGGACGTTAACATAGATACTACATTCATGAAAAGAATAACAAGCAAATATTAACTATGCTAATCAAATTCAGTAACAGATGAAATGGACAAATTCATTGAAAGACACAGCTTTCAAACCTCATTTGGGATTAAACTGATAATCTGAAGAGCCTTATACTTATTAAAGAAATTAAATTTGTTGATAAAAATCTTCCCATCAGATTGGCTACACTGACAAATTTAAGCAAACATTTAATAAAGTAATACCAGTTCTACACACAAACCCCCTTCAGAAAACACACAAGGAGGGAACACTTCCCTCCTCATTTTATGAGTGTAGAATACACTGTTCACCAAAACCAGGCAAACACATTACAAATAAGAAGAACGATGGAGCAGTAACCCTTATAAACTTTAAGACAAAAAAAATTTTCACAAAGTATTAGCAAATCAAATCTAGCACTTGTAATACAACATGATCATATAAGGTTTCTCTCAAGAATGCATGTTGATTGAATACTCAAAAATCAATGAAATTGACCACATTAACATAATAAGGGAGAAAAAACATGATCATTTCAGCAGATGTAGAAAAAGCGTTTGACAGAACTCACCACTCATTCATGATTTTTAAAACTCTAGGAATAGAAATAAACTTCCTCAAACAGTTAAAGAGCATCTATGAAAATCCTATAGCTAACATCATACTAATAATGAAATATTTCCCCTCTAAAATCAAGAACAAAGCAAGAATTTCCGCTCTTACTTCTTTTTAATTTTGTACTACAGGTTCTAGCAATTGCAATAAAGCAAGAGGAAAAAAAGGCATATAGATCAGAAACAGAAACGTAAAACTGTCTTTATTTGCAGATGACATGATTGTTAGAAATCTATAAAACAGCTCCTAGAATTAATTGAAATTAGCAAGGTCATAGTATTAAAATGCTAATAATGTTTTAAAACAATTATATTTTTATATACTAGCAACACATAATTAGAAAATAAAATTTTTACATCAATTCTATTTATAGTAATGCAAAAGAAAAAACTTAGGAATAAATTTAACAAAAGATGCACAAGGCTTATACACTGAAAACTACAAAATATATTACTAAGATAAATTAAAGAATACCTGTATAGATAGAGATAAATACCTTGTTCTTGGATGGAAAGACTCAAGAGGTCAACTCAAATTGGTCTACAGATTCAACACAGTCTTAATTAAAATCTAGTAGCCTTTTCTGTGAAAATTAAGAAGCTGAACTATTTATGGGAGTGCAAACCTAGAATAGCCAAAGCAACAGTTAATAAATGAATAAGACTGGGAGACTCATATTACCTAATTTCAAGCTTTACTCTGAAGCTGCAGTGATCAAAGCAGTCTGGCATTGGCTAAAGGATAGGCACATACTTCAATAGAGCAGAATAGAGAGTCTGGAAATAAACTCACACATTTGTGGTCTATTGATTATCACCAAAAATGTTAAGGCAATTTAAAAGGAAAAGAAAAGCCTTTTATACAACAGATGGTGGAAAAGCTAGATATCCGTATGTAAGACGAAAAAAAAACTTTAACCACTACTTAATAACATATACAAAAAATTACCTTAAATTTGATTATTGACTTAAATGTAAAAAGCTGAGACTGTAGTACTTCTAGAAGAAAACATGGGAGATAATCTCTGTGACTTTGGCATATACAAAGATTTCTTATAATACAAAATAACAAACCATGAAATAAAATTTGATAAACTGGACATTATCAAAATTTAAAACTTTTGGTCTTTGAAAAAGAACATTAAGAAAATGAAAAGGGAAACCACAGATTAGGAGAAAGTATTTATAATACATGTATTTAACAAAAGACTGCTATGTAGAATATGTGAAGAACTTTTACAGTTCAATAATTTTAAAAATCAATATTAAAAAACAGGCAAATGACTTGAACAGACACTTCACCAATAATATATTCAAGTTGCCAATAAATACACAAAAAGATGTTCAACATTAGTAATCGTAGAGGAAATACAGACTTAAATCACAGTGAGATAATGATTACACACCTTACACATAAGTATGGCTAAAGTTAAAGAGACTGATAATATATATTGGCAAGAATGTGAAGCAGTTGGAACTCTCACACATTATAAATGGGAATGTAAAAAAGTATAACTGCACTAGAAAATTTCTGGCAGTTTTTTCAAAAGTCAAACATGTGCCCATTTATAACCTCACCATTCCAATCCTAAGTATTTACCCAGGAGAAATAAAAACATATGTCCACACAAAGACTTGTGCATGAATGTTCATAGCAGCTTTATTCACAAATAACCAGAAGCTAGAAACAACCCAAATGCCAGTCAGCAAATAGATAAATTAGTTATCCACACAATGGGATACTATTCAGCAATGAAAAGGAATACACACAACATTGATGAATCTCAGAATCATTCCCTTGAGTGAAATAAGGCAGACACAAAAGAGTACACTACGCACTACACAAAAGAGTACTACTAATGTAAAATGCTAACTAATTTATGGTGACAAACGGCAGATCAGTGGTTGCCTGAAGATATGGGAATGAAGACAAGGATGGACTACCAATATACATGGAGGAATATTTTGGGAATGATAGAAATGTTTTGTATCTTGTTTGCGATGATGATCACAGATATATACAACTGTCAAACCTCATCATAATGTACCTTTTAAACGGATGCAGTTAATTGTACATAAATTATCCCTAGATTTAATTTAAAATAATATCAGAAGCATCAGGTTGTAACATACATAATATTAGAACATGCTTCTACACAAATAAACATAAAAGAAAATACAAATGAAAAACCTTGGCACTGAAAATACTGTTTAAAAAAAACCCTTTTCCATCTAAGTCAAAATCATCAGTAGAAGTAAGATGTTTTGTGATTTGACTACTAACGAAACCTCTTAGTCACTTTGAGCACTCACTTTGAGTTTTCTTTCCCAAATCGTCCTTGTCATATGCCTGAGCAAGCATATACCACCCACACAGTAGACACTGCATAGGCATTGACTGTGCAAACCCATACTCCAAAGGCTTCCTCCAGTGAGTGAAAAAGGCTCTCAGAAACAGCACGTGGTTTTTTTGTGCTACTTAACAGTTTTTATCTATTGTAAAATCCTGTGCTCTGCTGGGCTCTACTGACTAAAAAAGTTAGAGATAGGCATTTCTGATAATTTCACCATTCTCGATAAAAACCTCTGATTCAGTAACCGTTATTAACCAAAATAGAACATGGATTATGCCATACTTAGTCAGTATAGTGCCTTAGATTATTATTTCTAATGTATGAAGATGGAAAACAAAAAATTAAAGATTTTTCTGCCCTTTCATTCATTGGCAAGGTTTTGGGAGAATACAAACAAGCAGTAAAGAGTCTGATCAAATGAATTTTAAGCTAAAAGAATTCTAAAATTGAAGCAAAACTGTAGCTTAAAGTATCTGGCTATGCTCTAATAAAATTACCATATAGCTGTAAAAGAGAATAATGTAGAATAGCTTTATTTTTACGTTTCTTCTGATATTTCTCTCCAAAACTTGAGGCTTCTATGCTAGTATTGAACTAATTAGAAGTCATTCTTATTGCTTATTATGGTCTTTGCATCTTGTCATCTTTATTGTTATTTAACATTTAATGAACTTACTATCAACTCTTTTAGAAAAGGAACATAGAATACAAATATATTGAATATATTTCAATACACTGAAATCTGTGAGAATATTCTGATATTTTACACAAGGAAAATATTTGGTGTTTCAAGCTCTCAGACTTCAAAACTCTGCAAGTTATCATAATAAATACAGAACTGGACGATTTTGGATTAAGCAGTGGCAGGAAAATATGAGGGATATGAGTTTTACTTCTTACTGTGCTTCTTCCCTGAATCATTATAAATAATTAAATGAATTTATTTACTCTAGTTCTCTCCTCTGCAAAACACAGACTGTCATCCTTACTTAATAAGTAAGGAATAACTAGTGAAAGGTATCCAATGAACATTACAAACTGAGGTTTTAAACCCAGTAAAAAGGAAACCGTACATCTCTCCTAAAGATTCAAGTTTCATTTAAAATAAATGCAACTCTGAGACTGAGATCTTAATCACACAAAGAAAATTAAAATTACATTGCCAGAAGAACTTTATTTAGCTATACTGAGCACATAACATTTTCTAATCACCAGTATGGTGAAGTAACTACAGTATAGAAAACTTTACTATAACTTTTTGGCTCCAGAAAGCTTAAAATATCAAACTTAACATTTTAGTTAGTATGTTTGTACTGTGTTATATAAAACTGCATATTGTGGATATAGGTTAGACATAAAAGTATTATTTCCCAACAGTTTTTAGAGTTATGAATGGATTCAAGCAAGAAGAGACATTGAATTGTTTTCTTCAGAGGTCCTGAAAATAAGATGAATTGTCATCCAAATAGTCTAATTCTATTTCTGCTTCTAATGCAATGATTTTCATGTTGGGAACTAGTGGAAGTCCATGATAATTGGCCAGAAAATCCATAAACTTTGTAACTTTGGGGGAAGGGATCCTAATTTACAATTTTTTTTCTGATATATAATTTAAAAGTACTCCCACCCCTGTAAGAATAATTGAAAGCATAGCCAATTTCCCCCCAATTTTATTTTCTAAATAGCAAGCAGGAATGGTTGGAATAACAGACTCATGTGATCTTTTTCTCTACTAAAGCTACCTGAAAAGTAATGCACTAATTTTACAAGAAATTTTGGAAGAAAGGAAATAGGTTTCTTTCTGCCTTCTTTCACTAGTTTTCATTGAGATGGTATCTTAGTGACCACCTATCACATATATAAGAGCTTTTGGACTGGTGGAGGGAAACTGGAAGCTGCATTAATAATATTTATTTATTCAGTTACAATAGCTAGGCACTCAATAAATGCCCATTTATCATGGAGATTTCAATCTAATGGGGACAATACACATTAACCAAATAATCAAATAATTATGTGAAATTGCAATAGCAATAAATGAAAAGTACATAAAATGTACCTTGAGTAACTTATCCTAGTACTGAGGCATTGTAGGCAGCCTCTAAGCTGGCGCCTACTGTTCCCTCTTCCTGGTATTCGTGTCTTTGTAAAATCCCCTTCTCTTGAGTGTGGGCTGGATTTACTAACTCACTTCTAACAAATAGAATACAGCAGAAGTGATAGAATGTCACTGCCAAGATTAAGTTATAAAAAGACTGTGGCTTCTGTCCTGGTGTTTTCTCTCTCACTCACTGCTGGCTCACTGTGAGAATATAAATATTTGTTAGGGGGTAATTTATTATGCAGCGATAGGTGATTAATACATGGCCCAATGAACAAGAAGCTGATAATAAGAAAGAGAATGAGAGGAGAATATTCCAAATAAAAGTAATTTGATGTGCAGAGAACATGTATCTGGAGGGCATATACTAGGATCTGAAGAAAGACCAGGGCTAAAAAAAAGATAGTTTCAGCTTTTGCTATAAATCTAGTCTCCCATAATGATTTCAGGATTTTTTCCCTGAGACAAATGTATTTTCCTACGGAAACAGAAGAGAAAAAAAAAATAAATGTTTGCCATTTTGGCAATATAAAATGAAACATGCCTTTTAAAGTTAAAACTGTCTCCTTCATCTGTCTCATAGCTTAATATTTCAATTAACATGATCCTTGCCTCCAAAAAGGAAAGAAACTGAAATGTAAAATACGAAATTTTTTATTTTAAATCATATTTGTTATTTCTGCACCAGAATTTTTCCAGGGGAAAAAAAACTATTTTGCAAACATCTAAAACTTTATGATAAAAATTATTTATATTAATGAACAGCAGCTACATACTTAAATATAGTTAAATCTCAAACATAATATTGACTAAATAAATGTAGTTATAATATACATAGTATGATTCCATTTATGCACAATACCAAAAAAAAAGGCAAAATAAATTTTATTGTTAGGGACTACATATGTACATGGTAAAATGTAATAAAAAACCAGGGAATGATTATACACCAAAGAGAATGATTATCCCAAAAGATAATGGCTACCTTTAGAGCAAAGTTTGGGAGCTATAATTGAGGAAGAATTGGCAACAGTCTATGTCTTAATTTACATAGATATTCACTGTATAATTGTTCTTTAAAATGCACATATATCATACTCTGCAATATATATTATATATGTCACTATACAAGAAAATTAAAATAAGTACAAAGAAACACAAGAATACTTACGTTTTTTAACATAATAATGTCAACAATTGATCCTGGTATCACAACATATATTTCGTGTTCTTACAGTGTGAAAGTGATTTATGTTTTAAAATACATTAATTTAGTAGCAGACAACACCTAATTAGGTGTTCAGTAAACAAAATATTGGGTAAAAACCCAAAGTTTTAACAGAGACAAAAATAGAAAAAAACCCACCAAAATTAGAGTAAGAAAATCAACTAACGTTTTGGCTCCTCCATTTATTACCTCTGTAATTTGCACAGATTACTCTCTGAACCTCAGCTGCTTTATCTACACATATGGGAATTTAGTATCTGATAGCAGTGGTCATTTAAATTCGTAAGGGGAAGGATGATTATTTATATCACTGATAAATGATACTAAGAGACTAATTAGCCATTTGGAAAAGAAACATGGATAGGATACAATGATAATAAAAACCATATTTCTGGGAATAATTTTTGCGTGTGTGACGATAGTCACAAAGTCTGCATCATTTTATTAGGACACAGTATTAATGAAAGCCATATTGTTGGGCTAATTTTTTTGAGGCAGTTACCATCACATAGTCCAAAACTAGTTAATGAAGACAGATTTGTTCCCTAGCTCATGGAAGATGTTGTACAAATGTGTATCAGTGATCACAAGGGTCAGTGTGTTCAGTGGACAGATCATGAATATATGTGCATATCAAATATACAAAGATACAGACATATCTCCTTTTACTGTGCTTCACTTTACTAAGATTTTTACAAATTGAAGTTTTGTGGCAACCCTGTGTTGTCAGATGATGGTTAACATTTTTTAGTAATAACGTTTTTAAATTAAGGTATGTACATTGTTTTTTAGACATAATGTTATTGCACACTTAATAGACTACAGTATAGTGTAGACATAACTTTTATATGCACTGAGAAACCAAAAAGTTTGTATGAGTCACTTTATCGCAATATTCACTTTATTGTGGTGGTCTGGAACTGAACCCACAATATCTCCAAGGTATGCCTTATGTTCTAGGATATTAATTCCAGCATAGTTTTTAATTCCAAGAAAAAAAAAAACCAGAAACAACCAAAAAGTCTATCTGTAGGGGCCAATTAAATAAGTTATAAAATAATATCTATGAAAGAGCTTTGGAAACTGCAAAATAATTATTGATACGATTTTTTTTAATGTTTGTAAAATTCAGACACAGTATTAAGTGTTTTATATATATCATTTAGCTTAATCCTCACAGCAACCCCAGACACTATCTCAGGGTTTTGGGGTAAAATCTCCCAATTTAAAAATATTGGCAACAAATTCAAATTTTTAAAAATATTACATGAACCAGTCAAAAGTCTCTTCAAGCCAGATCCAGCCCATGGGCTGCCAAATTGCTGTCTCTGTTGTGGAAATTAGAGAAGAGGCCACAACCAGAGTCTTGAAAACATTTAAAATTAGGGATCTGTTGGAGGAAGTGAAGTTAGCAGAAATGATGAGGAAAAGTAGAAAGTAAATGCAGTGTCTTGAAGCCAGGGAAAGAGATTTCAAGACAGAAATACTCAAGGTCAAATCGTGTATGAAGTAAGGACTTAAGTAAGGACTTAAGTCCTTAAAGTAAGGACTTAAAGTAAGGACTTTAAAGTAAGGACTTAAAGTAAGGACTAAGAGGCTTTATGGTTTGCTAACAAGGTCATCAGAGACATTTAGGAGCTGTAAGAAAGTAGTGTTATAGTACAGAGGGAGGGGTAGAACAGATTGCAAGGGGCCAAGCAGAAGCAATTGTCAACAAATGTAGACTTGCTCTTTCAAGAAGTTTGACCTTGAAGGCATGGGAGATATGGGAGAATGGGACAGTGGCTTTTATCCTTTCATGTCAAACCTGAAAGAGAGATATGGGGCAATATCTGGAACTATGAGGACTGAGAGGGTATTTAAGAAGAGAGGAGAACATAGCATATTTGTAGACAGAAAGAGGGAGCGCTAGAAGTTACAAGAATGAAGGAGGTTAACTGGTAAAGCAGGATCCTAAAGGTAGTGGGAGGAGATGAGACAAACGCAAAGTAGAGGCTTGCTTTTGAAGACTGACACTTGGTTTCTGAGAGAGAAGCATAAAGGGCAAGAGTGGTTACAGATACAAGAGACATTTTGAGGAAGTTTAGGTTGACAGACGTTTTCTGAGTATACGTACTCAGCTTCAGGTAGCTGTGCAGAGCTCTGGGGATGGTAGAATGAATAAGGCAAGGCGTTGGCCCTCAGAAACCTTATCATTTGGGGAAGTTAAAGTCCACATTGGATGATGGGTAAATCTGAAGGTGAACAGAATCTGATCTATAGCAGCCTGTAGATCTGGGACAACAGGGATAGTTTGGGTAATGAAGAAAGACCTAAAACAGTGTTCTTAATCCTAGCTCCCATCAGAATAACCTGCAAAGATTTGTGAAAGTCCAGATGCCCTGAAAGGTCTGATTAAGTAGGCTTAAGATGCCACCACTGTATCTTTAATACTTTAGGCCCTGCGGGTGACTCTGTCCAGCAACTAGCTTAAAGTTACTGGCTTAGAACAACCTCTGGGTAACATGTAGGAGAGAGCCAATAAAAGGCAGAGAGAATGATATTTTGGAGAATAAAAACAACTAGATTTAATAATTTTGAATCTACCACTATTTACTACTTGAACATTTTTTCAAAAATTGTCAATACCACAAAAATAAATCCTATAACCAGATACTCCCATATTACATAATAGATAAATTGTAGGGAAAGATGTCATAGTATTTCATGGTAAAGTAACAAAATGGCAAGGACAAAGAAAAGAAATCACTAAACAATTTAAAACTGCATATGCAAACACCCTGTTTGGGAAAATATCTTTACCGAATCACTGACTGTTCTCCAATGACACAGTTTGAACACACTCAGGCTCCCCCTATGTTGATAGAAAATTAACATAGAATTAGTGGTCTAAGCCCACAGTCTCAGTTCCCCCCCCCCACTCCATCCTCTATGTCAGCAATTTGTGGCTCTTATACCCTTCCATTCAAACCACAATTTTGAAGGTCACCAGGCCCTTTACAGTCAAACTTTAGACCTTTCTTCAGAGCTTATGTTCCTGAGTTGCTTGGCATACATTGATGCTATTATTTTCCTCTCCCTCTAAAACCCCTTCCTTCACCTCTACCAGTACCCTGTGCTTCTCTCTGTCTCCTCATTTGCAAGCCTGCCTGTCTCCTCAGGCACCTTAATAAAGGTATTGCCCCAAGTCTCGCCTGCTCCTCTCTCCCTTTACACCTTCTCTCACCATCCTTTCCCACCTCCAGAATTTGAATTGGGCCTCGACACAGTTGCTTTCTCCTTGTTTTACCACTTCAGTCACAGTTTAGCTCCCTCTGCCCTCGTACAGGCTGTTTGACTCTCTGGAATGTTCATCCCCTCAACCCTCCTTGCCTAGCTATTTTCTGCTCATCTTCATCTTAAACCTCACTTCCACAGGGCAGTCTTCCCTGACCCTCAGACCAGATCAGACTTACCAATTACACATTTCCATGCCACCCTATACTTCTCTTTACACATTTCATATTGTTTAATTATTTGCGATGATTTAGTTAATATCTACCTTTCTTACCAGATTCTAAGGTCCATGAGAGCAGGATCAATGTCTGTCTTATTCAGGTATCTGCAGCATGAAGCATAGTGTCTGACACATGGCAGACACCCACTTACTTATTGACTGACAGAAAAACTAGCCCACATGCTAGCCTTGACTTATTTTCCTAAACAAAAATCTCAACCCTTAAGCTGCTATTTCTCTTCACTTGAATGCTTGCTGTTACTTCAAGTACATCACATCTAAAAAACCATAGATTCTCTCACATATACTTGCCACATCCATTTCCCCTCTATTTTTTGGTGCTATGGAGGATTTCCAAGCTCAGCTCATCCACTAAAAAGTTGGGTAATGTCTTTAGTAACTCCTTAAACATTTCTGAGTTTTATTTGCCCATGTATAAAATGAAAGAATTTAATTTGAAAGTTTCTAAAATCCTTCCTGTCTGAAAACTCAATACTTCTCAATAGTGTCGTGCATCTCCTTTATTTCACAAATGAAGAAATTACTGTTTAAAGGGGGGGCAAGTAATTTCTTAAAGATGACATAGCTAACGGTTAGAATTATATCTCATGACGGATCTTTAAGTCCAATACAGAGATATATAAGAATCTAGAAAACGAGGGAAAGGGGAGTGAGATTTTCTTGAGAAAAATGAAAAGCACCAAAATAGTCAAGGCATGGATGAAATTTAGAAAACAAAAAGGCATTTAATAATATAATACATTCGATCTAAATGTCCAAGATAATACAACCAACCAAATCAATATCACTTGGTAAAAACACAATGATATTAAAAAGACATAGATTTGAAGAAAGTTCTACTTTGTTTATGGACAAGTAAGCTTCCACACATAACAACCACAAATTCTGGACCAAATAGAAAAACAACTATTTGAAGCCACTGGCAAGTAGAAAAAGCAAGAAGATTCTTGAGAGGTATCAATCCTTGAAAGAAAGAAAGTTTCCCATATTTACCACTTCTAGTCCCAGGAAAGGCTGCAGTTGGCATGACACTGGACAGCTAAAACTCTAATAGAAAACCCACAGTTCTCTGAAGAACAAGAATATAAATTTCAGGGCAACCTTGGTCTCTTGAAATTGAGAGAGGCAGAGAGCTAGAGTTCTAAATTCTGTGTATAAACTGTACCCACCTCTCTGGCTGACCCCAAGCCCCACATGGCAGGGCACACTTGAAGCCAACTAGCTAAAGGTAAAAGCACTGAGATTTAAAATACTGTCCAAGAGATCAGACTTCCCTGGTGGCCCAGTGGGTAGGGCTCTACGCTCCAATGCAGGGGGCCCGGGTTCAAACCCTGGTCAGGGAACTAGATCCTGCATGCATGCCACAACTAAGATTTCACATGCCGCAGCTAAAAGTTCACATGCCGCAACTAAGAAGTCCGCGTGCCACAACAAACATCCCGCATGCCACAATTAAGACCTGGTGCAGCCTAAATAAATAATTTTTTTTTAAAAAATAATGAAATAAAATACTGTCTGAGAGAGTTTTTAGTTTGAGTTCCACCAAGGTATATGTTTTCTGGGGGAAAAAAATCAACAAAGTAATATAATAGAATATAGCCTCTAAGATGTAATATTCACAATCTAAACAAAATTACTCACCCTACAGAGAACCAGGGAAATGTGGCCCATTCTTAGAAGAAAAAAAATACATTAAAGAGAAATCAACCTCAAATTGACACAGATACTGCAATTATCAGAAAAGGACCATAAAGTAAATATTAAGCTATGCTCAGTGATATAAAAGAAAATAGACTCACAATGAATGAAAAAACAAAAAATCTCAACAGAATGAAAAGAGACAAGTTACAAAATAAATGGAAACTCTAAAATTGAAAAATACAATATCTGAAATAAAATATTCAGTGGATGGCGTTAAGAGAAGTGAGAGAGGAAGTTGTTAGCAAACTTAAAAATATATCAATAGAAGTTATCCAATCTGAAGAGCAGAGAGAAAAAAAAAACTGAAAAAAACAACCTATAATAGCTATAGGGACCTGCAATGAAGTAGCATAGAAAGTTGATAGATAAAATATTTGAAGAAAACAGTGATTAAAAATTTCCCTGAATTTACTGAAAAGCATAAATTTACAGATTCAAGAATCTCAGTAATCCTCAAGCAGGAAAATATGAAAATAACTATACATAGACACATTATATGTGGTGAAACTGACAATAAGGAGATCTTTAAAGCGGCCAGAAAAAAAATGACTCATTATAGTCAGAGGAACAATGTTTTGAGTCTGCCAACTTCTCATCAGAAATAGTGAAACAACATTTTTAAAGTGCTGAAAGAAAAAAAGGTCAACCAGAATTCTACATCCAGCAAAAATATGCAAGAATAAATATGCAAGAATGAAGCATATTCAGATAAAATGAAACTAAGAGAACTCCTCACCAGCAGAACTACACTACTAGTGATGATAACAGAAATTATTTAGGTTGAAGGGAAATAACACCAGACAGAAACTCAGAAATTCAGGAAGGAATGAAGAGCCCTGGAAATGGCAGCTATGATGGAGATAGTATGTGTACCCGAATCCTATTCGAGGAATGAATTTCTGCTCCTGCTGGTATAGGAGCACTGTCAGCAGCCAGCCTTCAGTTCTCAGCATCTTCGGAGATCACCTCAGTTATCTCACGCACAGTCAGACTTTTCCCAGGGCAGCCCACATCCGTTGACTAATTTGGAGGTATAAAGCCCCAGCCATTTTGATTCAATGCAGAGTCTCTCTGGAGCGACTCTAACTCTAGAGACCCCCATGAGGGGTCAGATGAGGGTCATGGTTAAGATTGCTGATGGACTTCTCCCTCTGCTCCCTTGTCCTACTTTCCAGCTGTTTCTTCCAAGGGTCCTCGCTAATAAACATTCTCTGCTCAAAACTCAACTTTTAATGTTTATAACTATAAAAAAAAGTAATGGTTTGATTCTTAGGAGCAATTAGCATCACACAGTCCAAAGTCATTTCATAACCACAGATCTGCTCCCTAATCCCATTTAGGAATTATCAAATGTGTGTTGATGACAACAAGGGGGAAGAGGCAAAAGTATATATTAAAAGTTACTATATTTTAATCCCTATTCAGATACAACATAAAACCAAATTAAAACTGAATTATCCTATTAACTAGCACCATTAACTGAAATACTCATGACTTTATTGGGAGGGAATTTATCTACTGTGGAACTCTCATTTGTTCCCATTTCCTTATTTCTATCCTCAACCTATTAGCGTCCTTACATCCAACTTCTCGTCTTACTCTGAAATTTCAGAAGAGTGTCTGTCCTCTTATTTAAAGTGAAGCATTCCATTTATACGGCAGATTGTCTCCCTTCCCATCTCTTCTCAGATCTTACACTCTGTTATAGAGAGGAAGAAATAATTATCACTCCTAGGACCCAAATCCAAAAATCTCTAGAGTTTATTCTATTATTTTTATCTCTTCATGTGTACTCTCTTTGTGGGATCCTCCATCCACAAATTCTGGATGTGCTATACTTCCGAGTACTCATAGGGATTTTCATCCTATGTGTTTGCCCTCTCTATACTGAATTTAACATCTTCCTCCGCAAAGAAACTTCCCTTCTCAGCTGCCAATGTCTCTCAGTAATGTCATGGGCCTTCCTAAAATGTAAACTCAAGGGTAGGAGCTCTTGCCTCTGCTTCACAATAAAGCTTTACCAAGTGCCACTCCCACTCAGTGAGATACCGATGCCACATTTTTCTCCAAAATATTGTTTTATTATATTATTTTCCTGACTAGTGTACAGTATCCAAGTTTCTTTGTTTAGAGATCAAGGACCCCTGAAATTCAGCCTTATTTCCTGCAGTCATATAACAAACAATCTCTGATCCATCAAGCTAAGAGTTCTTTTTCTCCCTGAACAACTTTGCCTTTGACCATGCTACACGTCTCCTCCTCCCACTTTCTATCTCTGCCTTTCCGCATCTATCCAAACCTATCATTCAAGACCCATCTCTTCCATAAAGGCTTCAGTAAGTCCAACCCACCATAATTTCTCCTATCTTTGGATTTTTACTAGATTCATACACAGTTTCAAGACTGAATGATTGAAAATGTTCTCCATTTGTTTCATCTTAGCTTGATCTCTCCAATTTAGATTGCTAACAATTTTTAGGCCCTATTCACACAGACACACACACACACACACACACACACACACAGAGACACACACTCTATATACAAGACTCTATATAAAGACTTTTGGTTCATTTATTAATTGTTTAAGCATGGATGTTTAGAGGAAACCACACCTAAAAATTACTATAATGTGTAAATTCACAGCTATCACAAATTAGAAAAGGAAGAGAAGACTGAAATTAATGAGGACAAACACCTTCTTTTTCTCAATTGCTTTTAATCTCTTTTTCGGTTTTTTGCAAACCTGCGGAAGCTACCAAACAGCCCTGCCTTGATTTTTATCTCCTCTTCTTGTTACTGCCTGCCCCCTACTGGGAGATAATAACAAATGGTCAAAATTAGCCCAAAGAAGAAAAAAGGTGGAGGATTCCTTTTCAGTAACTCATAATCTCAGTATCTGTGAGATTGTATATCATTATAAAAGATAGAATCTTTTATAAAAGATTTTGATGGGGACGTCAAAATATAATTTGAACACAAGAAAAAAATCTAGAAGACAATAGAATCAAGTAAAAAAGGAGTGGCGTGGGGTAAAGGGAGTTTGAGGGAAGGGGACTAGACACAGGGTTGGAGAGCTTTACTCTGCAGTGGATGATTAGCATTGTTTTTATTTTTCCCTCTCAGGTATTTTCTTAATAAATCTTGCCTATCAACTTTGTCTATCAACTACCACACTGCTTGAATTTATAAGCAAATAAGTAAAAATAAAGTAAGTGGATTTTTTAAAATAGTATGTTGTTTACAGTGAAGTCATTAGCTCTCTTTCTCCTTTGTGAGTTTGTCTTGTATAATAAAGTGAGTTATTTCTGTTTGGCAGCATTAATAACAAAATATTAGTGATAAAGTTATAAACTCATGCCCCAAGTGCTTTGCGTATCATTATTCTGAATTATTTCATGGTGAATTTATCATGCGAAATCACTGCACATAAAGTAATTTGCTTTTCCATATCTTTATCCTAAACATTCTGATAACATTATAATTATAGAAGCACAGACTTCAGAGATTTGATATTTGTAGTATCGCCTAGTTGTGGTTAGAAATAGTTTTAAAATCCAAACCTTTAAAGCATTAAATTCAAAATTATTATGTTTTAATCTTGATCTTTTTTCTTTTACCCAAAAGTCATAGTGCAACTTGACATAAATAGCCATTGCCTAGCTGACATTCCCTGCCAAGTTGGGTCCTGCACAGGTTTCTTTAAGAACTTTCTACAACAAGACCTCAACTATTGAAAGATTCAGATCAATTGATTTTTTTTTAAGTGAGTAAATACTCCATTCAGTTTATAACTAAGTATTGGCTTAGTGGCAGTTGTTAGTGAAAAGCATAATGACTAAGTATTGAGGAAAATTGCCTATTCAAATGTTTAGTGATGCTTACAGATGTATATTATGACTGGGTTTGACTGTCATATACTAGTAGTGTAACCTTGGACAAAATCATTTCGCCTCTTTATGCCTCAGTTTCTACCTTTGTAAGATGGAGAAATGTCTTCTATGCCTGCTTCCCTGGGTTGCTGTGCAGAGCAGAGGAGAAAAAGTATGTGAAAATGCTCCATAGAAAAGTACAGTAATACAGTATAGTTACTTCACGTGTGCTCACCAGTAAGATTAACATGCAGAAAAACAGATGTTTCGCTGGAAGACAGTATTTTAAAGTCATTTATATGAGAAAAAATACGTTTCTTCCTTCAATTACCAAACTATAAAATTTAAAACCAAATGTTTCCTTGCAGCTGCTTCCACCTACTACAAGTGAAACCTGAAAACTCCCTCCCACTCCTACCAACCCTCTATAGTGAAACCCTGACAGCCCCGCAATAGCCCCAAGTTCTCCACAACTCCTGCAGGAAGCTAGATGTTGAAGAACGTGTCTTCTAACCCAGAAACTGTCTCTGAGAGCCCACACATGTTAAAGATAAATACAGACCTACATCACAGACGCACCACCAAACTTCGGAACGTATTATATTTTTAAAAGTGCCTGGTCATCGAAAGTGACAAGAAAGCAATAAACTTTCCTAATTTATACTGTTAACAATATGGGCATAAATAGGTTGGGATTATTATTTAAGTTTTTTAAGAGGGGGAGACGAAAATAGCGCCACTTTTTTCAGGTGACTTGAATTGCTACTAGAAATTAATTTATTCTGTCTCGCTCAAAAAAGGGGGAGGGGGAATAAGGAAATGGGCAGTGGGGCAAATTATTGAGATATGTAGAGTATAGTAGGACACAAAATAAAATAAGACAAAGAGGAAAATAAGAATAATAAAGTGAAGTAAATTTAGATGGAAACCCCATCCCCCATATCTCAGATGGCATTTATCATGCTCTGCTTCATAAAAAAGGCAAAGAAAGCTCAGGAAAAGCTTAGACCAGGTTTCTCACCAGTCATTCTCCTGTCACCCTCCCAAAGAGAATTCAAACCCACCTGCAACTAAGAAGAGAGTCAAAATCAGTAGTAGCTGAAGATCAGAAGTTATCCAAGTGCAGGGCATTTCTGCTTTCTTATTTTCTGCCCTTCACTCAGCACTGTTCCTCCACACAGGTGTAAAAGGAGCTATGGACATGGTGAGGCTCTCTCTCGTCCACTTCTCCGTGCTGGATCCTCTTAGCCCATTAGCAGCACGACGACACTTCTTTCCTCATAGCCCCTTCCGTCAATTCTATGTGTTTCAGCCTGATTAGTAACTTGGAACAGAAGAAACTTCTCTGGAACTTGACACAGCAATAGATTTCCTGTATGAAGCACTGAAGCAAAGACGGAGGAAGTGGATTGATTGAGTTATCTTTCAGCTCATTGGTCCTCTTCTCACTTCTGCTGTACACAGATAAACTTTACAGTAAGGCATTGAACGTGCCCAAGATAAACTGATTTGTCTAAATTTGGTTTACAAAGCAAAACAGGATATTTCTCTATATTTGACCCATCCTGTAAATTTCCCAGTCATCATAACTTTTAGCAGTTATCTCCAGTTTGAAGAGGTGTACAGCCTCAGTAATCAAGTTTAGAATAAAAGATTTTCCCTTGAAAATTCTTATGTGATTACTGTCTATAATGGGAGTCACATACAACTCTAGAAGCATCATAAGTGTATTACTACCGTAATAAATTACCACAAACTGAGTGGCTTAAAACAACACAAACTAATTATCTTACAATTCTAGAGGTCTGAAGTCCAAAATAGATCTTATAGAGCTAATATCAAGGTGCTGGCAGGGCTGTGTTCTTTCTGGACACATGGAGAGAATCTGTTTTTTGCCTTTTCCAGCTTCTAGGGGTCACTTGAATTCTGTGTCTCATGGCTGCATCATTCCCACCCCTGTTCCTTTGTTATATCTTCTCTGGTGGTAAGTCTCCTGCCTCCCTCTTATAGAGACCTTTGTGATTATATTGGACCACCCAGGTAATCCAGGATCATAGCCCCATTTCAAAATCCTTAACTTAATCACATCTGCAAAGTCTCTTTTCCTGTGTAAGGCTACACATATACAAGGGGTTAGGACACGGACATCTTTGGGGGGAGCATAATACTGTCTATCACAATTCAGTACTTATTCCCATTCACTTTCATGTTTGAAGAGCTAGAATGATCATTTGAACCAAATTAACAAATAAATACTCATCTTTAGTTGCCACACGTCTGGAATTTAGAGTTACCAAAAAACAAAAACAAAAAACACATGCCTTAATGTGACTATTCATAGGTATTTAGATTATGTTTGGGAGGAATAAACTCCTGTATGTGCTAAGAGTTTCCTACCCCAAGGCAAAACTCCCCAGGAAGGGGAAGAAAACATTGCAAACAGGAAAAAAATTAAATAACATGCATTTTTTTTCTTTAAGCTAGCAGTTCCATCTTGCCTCTTGCCAAAGAGTAAACTATATATATTTCCCCTCTTCCCCTTCTCAAGCTTTCCTTCCACTGAGTCAATTTAAGACAGTGAAATCAGGTGCTTGAGGGCATGGAATAAGAAGACTTAAGAAGACCATGGGTTGAGTTTCTGCTGGACAATTACTAATCTGATGATACTAGGCAAGTTTCTTAATTGAGTCTATGACCTATTTTTTCCACTTAATATTATATTGATATGAGCATTTTCTCATGTCATCAAAAATTCTTGATGATCATTTATGTTAATGCCTGTTCAATGACACAGCCGAAACTAAAGCACAGAAGGGTTACATGATCTGCCTGAGGTCCCAGTGACTTGGTGACAAAGCTGGGAGTAGAACTCACATTTCAAGTTCACTAGCCCTCTGTTCTTTCCAGTTAACTCCTCTGGCTTGAAATTTCAGGCAACAACTTTAAATAGACACACTCCTATGCCCTCATCTCAGGTCCAACCACAATGTACAATCAGCATTTCAAGAGTCAGGCGCGTGGTGTGAAAAACCATAGAATTCTCAAAGTAGATTTGGCGGGATGAGACCTTCTCTTCACACTCTTACATCCCCTCCATCCCAAAACCCCATCCCCCCAACCTCCCAACTCCCACCTTGACCTCTTATGCAGAGCAAGTATTTGGAAGAACAATAAAGAGACCAAGGGTTTGTTAGCATAACCATCCACCAAACGTAAGCCGTGAAAGTCAACAGAATGAGAGAAAAATGTGATTGTCTTGTATATGCAGGTCTCTGAAAAATCTCAAAGAGTCTCCTTAGGTGTGCCCCTTGGGTCCCAAAAAGCAGAGCAAAAGATGGAAACAAGATCAAGAGGAAGGTACCCCTCAAACCAGAAACTCAAACCTTTTACTCCACCAGTCTTCCAACTCCTCTTCAGTACTGCCAATTATGAATCAGTGCCCACAGAGACAAACAGAACAATGTTATGCAGGTTAATGTTGTAGTAGCCAAGACAAAAAGGCCTAGTAAGCTTTAGTAAGTTAGAGCTGCTTTAAGACATAATGCCCCCAATTTGCACTGTTGATTTACTAAAAAAAAAAAAAAATTCATCTGCCTATAAATGCTTTTGAAGTAAACTTCTTCCAGTCAGGTGTATCTCTTTGTCTTGTGTCACAGTCATGCTTAGCCACAACTGAAACCAGTCAAGAAGATGTCATCTTGCCCTTGGGACCCCTTCCCATTATATAAAGGCTTTGCATGGACCTTGAATATTTACTGCACAGACTCTAATGGCCTTTTATTTCTGACCCCTTGTTCTCCATTGCCTGCTCTTTCACCTCTTGGATTTGAGTCTTGACTGCCTGTAACTGAAGTACCTGCCTGCTCCTCCTTCCTTAGCTGAATCTTCTGGATGTGTATCCTTGCAGTAATGGGCCAATGCCTACTTGTCATTTTTGCTCTCTGTGAACATTCTGGCTTAGATATGTGGCCTGACTTACCCTTCCATTTGTATGTGCGTACACACGCGCACACACAAACTCACATGCACACTACTAAACGCTTAATCCCAAGTCCCTCAGTTTACCCTGTCCTACTGCCACCCAGTTGCTAATGTAACTATTTCCTGGAGGTGAAAGAACAATGCCCAACAATGAGAAGAATTTCAAAGAATTCAAACTCTACAATGCTCCACTCTTTATTTTATTTCCTCCCTGCCCTCATGGTACAATGGTTAGAGATCTGAGGCTAATGAATTACCACAGAGCCACTATAATTCAATCTATGATTGCCTAAAATGGCTGGTCTCCTAGCCATTTCCTATTTCCCTATTCTCTAATTCACTTTTCTGCAGTCTTCCCTGATCCAAGCTCTGAAGACCCATCTGAAGTCCTGGATCTTCTTCCATGCACAGTCATTAAATGTACTGATGAGTAACTTAAGAAAGCCTCACAAAATGTATATTTCTATTTTTTACATTCTACTATGTCATTGATATTTACCTTGAAATTTTTCACTTTCAATATACAGTTGATGCTATACCTCCATAATTCTCCTTTAAAAGTTAGAAGATAGATAAGAGCTAATCATTGTTTTCCAATATAAGTTCATAAATTGTACAAAAAGAAAATTTAGAAGTAAATATTTGAAAATAAAATGTATGCAATATCAAGTAAACAAGTAAAACCAGAACAGAGAAATTAGTAAACACATTTTATATATTTATATCTTGTTAAAATATCAATTCTAGACCTCACTGGTTCTGTCCATAGTAAATAGTTAAGATCCTGTTCTAAGCATTTTATAAATATGGCCTCATTTAACCCTCTCAACCCTATGAAGTAAAAACATTATCCCCATTTTACAGTTTACTAAAGTCAGTAAATTGTCCAGTCACACAGCTAATAAGTGATGGAGATAGGATCCAAGCCCAAGAAATCTCACTCCAAGTCTGTCTCTTAATTATGTGGCAAATTACTTTACTACCTATTTTTTAACTCTGTCTTGACTCTAATGCATCTCCCACACTTATCACCCTTCCTTAATCTGTTCTACTCACTCATTCTTTCTTCCATTTGGGCACTCTCACAACTTAATAGTTTGTTTTAAAGAGACAGAGAGAGAGATACGTGGACGTATGGATGGAGGGAGAGAGGGAGAGACAGAGACGGAGAGACAGAGACAGAGAGACAGAGACAGAGGGAGAAACTCTGTGCTCTGCCTCTAATCACTATTTGCAGTAAGATCACTCTCTGCTGCCCCCTGGGGATAATTTGGTGAAACCAAAGCTAATATTTTTACAAATCGATTTATTAGCAAATTCAGTAACAGCTACACTGAGATTTTGATTACAAAGTATGTTAACATTCTAACATGTTACTTCACTTCCCAAAGAGAACTTGGATATGGGGGAGGGGGAGGAGTGCTGACCAGAGAAACATCCCTTTTCTGTGGCATTAGAAAGGGGAGGGACAGCTGGGGACCTCCCCAACCCATTTCCCCCTCCTTCCAAACTCCTGACCAGCCCCTCAATCAGTGTTTGAGCCTCCTAATTCCCCTTACACACCGCTTGGTGAATCTTGGTGATGATTTTGGCAACTTCGGGTAAAACTGGCAATTCTCAGAGAAGAAGAAAAAAAAAAAAAACTTCAGAGGAAGTTATGTTATTTTCATCTATGAGTGACAACTGGGACGGGGAAGTCCAGAAGAATACAGAAATGAATTGAAAAGAATGAAAAGCCAAGTCATATACCTTGGCTAAAAACCAATATCCAGGCAAAGTATTCTGAAAAGAGACACATATTATCTAATCTCCAAAACGCCTTAATTACTAGAGTCAAGAAGGAACAGGAACTTTTAAAAATAAATTTTCCAGACTGAGCTCAATGGGATCACCTTAAAAGTTTTAGACAGTATTAAATTAATAAATTATTTCTGTGCAACTTTCTGGTAAAAGAATATGAAACATGAAAATTATATCATTCATAGAAGCTGGTATCTCTCTACAATTTCATTCAATTTTCAATGGAACTTTTTCAGGGAAATGACAAATGTTCTGTTGACCATGGTTTTATTATATCAGTGGCTTAAAATTTGTATTCCCAAACTACATATTTGACCATACTACATATTTGTCTATTTTTTATGACATCCCATAATGTTTTCAATGATTAACCAGAATGTAGTTTAAGTTGGTTAAACTCTCATTAAATTTGGAAGTTTAAGAATGTTAACAATTTTTTTCCTAGTTTTCAGAGTAGCTGTTAAGACCATGGTCCCTAAAGTTGAATTTCCTGGGTTCAAACTTCAGTTTTGCTGCTTAGTTTTTGATTACTGCATTTTTTTTTTCTGTTCTAGAATGTCTATTTGATTCTTTTTTTCAAATCTGCTGTCATTTTTTAATTTCTCATTTTCCGCCAAAATTTTGACTTTGTCTTTTGTCTCCTTGAACACAAAAAGAGTATTTTAAAGTATCTGAGAATTCCAGTGTTAGAGTGGCTGTGAGTAAATCTCTATTATCTATTGTTTCTATTGTTTCTTTCTGTGATGTCAGGTTTCCTCATGTGCCAAGCATTGTGTGTTGTTTTCCAAAGTGTAGAAAAAATTTGAGGCCCTGTATGATTTTATCTGTCTCCAGAGAAGATTTTCATTTACTTCTGCCCAGAATCTGAACATTAGCAATCTGGCATCATCTTAATCCAACGTTAAGGACAGATTCTCTAGGCCACCAGGGGCCTGAAAGCTGGGTTGTAGTCTACGTGAGGAATGGTTTTACTTTCTCCTTGCCTCCCCACCTCTCCTGCCCCAAGAAACTGTAAAGCACTACTTAACTTTTCAGCCAGCTCATCTAGATCAACAAATATCCCCAAGGTAAAAGTAGTTACAGGTGCTAGCCTCACCAATCTGTATTTCTTTCTTTTTCTGGATATTGACCAGGTAATTCTTCATCACCTTGTGAGTTCTCTGATACCTTCCAACAGATTTATTATTATTATTATTACTATTTCTAGCTTTTCTACTTGTCTTCAGTGGGAAGGTTGGTCTAAATTTCTATCTGGCATTACCTGATACAGAAGTCCCATCCTTTGATTCTTTACTCTTCCTTATCTCCCACAATCCATCAGCAAGTCTTTTTGTTTCCTCCTTTAAAATATTTCCAAGTGGCGGGGGAGGGGGGGTGTGATGAATTGGGAGATTGGGATTGACATATATACACTAATATGTATAAAATAGATAACTAATAAGAACCTGCTGTATAACAAGATTAATTAATTAAATTAACTTTAAAAATATTTCCTAACTTGGCCATTCTACCAATCTCCACTGTATTGGATCAGAAAAAAAAAAAAAGAGAGAGAGACTAAAGTTCTTAATTCAAAAGCACTTTTTTAAAAAATTTAACTTGTGGGCAGTAGCAAAAAGATAAACAGATACCAGCAGCTGAAGAGCCCTTGCATTTGGTAGCTGCTCCGTTTTATCACACCTTTCTGCAATCTGCTCCACTAAAATCTTTGTTTATTTTGGTCACTTGTAGACTTGACTATGTTAATGAAACATAAAAGCTCAGATATTCCATACATCAAATTTAAGAATTTTAAAAGTCAGAAGTCCTACATTATTTTTCCTTGAAATCATTTATGCTGTATTAACATCTGTCTAAATTATGTTTCTGTGACTATTTTCCTACTAGTGACGTTTCTTTCTTGTATGCTTTAATTCATCTTATTTAATATACTGCCAATAATTTCGGAGTGGTTTACTATGACTTGAAAGTGTGTCTAGGGGAATTTTCTAATGAATATTTTTATGATCCTCTCACATTTGTCGGTGGGGGGGAAGGTTATGAGACTGTTTAGATGTTGAACGCTCTGTATCAAAAAAAGGAAGTAGATAAGATCTATCCGGTTTAGTGTTTCTACATTTTCCTTAGGTGAACATGATAAAGCAATCATACCTATAAGAAGTGGTGCCCTGGTTCTAACAAATTTGTCCTAGGCCAATTATGACTGAGCTCCTGCTGGAGATGCACCAACCTTGGGGAGAATGAATCAGAGATGAGCTTCATCACCTAATGATGAAGCTAATAGGTGATATATGAAGCATTAGGTGATATATCATCACCTAATGATATATAAACCCTAATTTTTCAAAACGAAAACCCCAGAACCAACGGCAGTGGGAACACAGCAGCCATGCTTCCATCTTCCAAAGCAAATAATCACCACAGTATCTATCATGAGGCACCTCCATCCAGAGGGAGGAAACCCGGACCATTAGAATGTCTTGGGAAAAACTTTTGGGAGAAGGGATGTGGGCAGTGATGTGAAGGGTAGGCTGCTTTTATCTTTGTCCATTGTGCATGTATTAAATAATCTCTCTTCTAAGGTAATGCATTTTATGACTGCTTCAGTCTGGTTGGCTGACGTGAGAGGATCAAGAAAAAAGAGAAATAAACTATTACTACCGCTAAAAGAGTTAAGCTTTCCCAGGAATATGTCATCAGGTATTTAACTTAAATTTTAACTTGGGCCCATTTGGAAGCAAATAACAACTCCTTGAGCCCTGGGGTATCAGTATTATTCAGAATCAGACTCAATACACAGATTGGAACTAGTTTTGGAGAAGTGACATGCTGAAAGGAATCTTTTTAAAAATCTTACTTATAGTCTCTTATTCCACTGTTATTCTTCTTCCAAAAGATTGTCCCTTTATTCAAGTATAAATATTAGGTAACTCAGGGCTTCCCTGGTGGCGCAGTGATTGAGAGTCCGCCTGCCGATGCAGGAGACACGGGTTCGTGCCCCGGTCCAGGAAGATCCCACATGCCGTGGAGCGGCTGGGCGCGTGAGCCATGGCCACTGAGCCTGCGCATCCGGAGCCTGTGCTCCGCAGCAGGAGAGGCCACAACAGTGAGAGGCCCGCGTACCGCAGAAAAAATATATATATATATTAGGTAACTCAGTTATGCTCTATATACACCAATTTGTATCTCTATTAAATGGGATTAAACACAATGACTTTAAGAGGCCATTTGAAATAATTCTCCTGCAAGGCAAAGAGATGCATGATATAAAACATACTTTCTATAAAAAGAAACAAAAAATGGAGAGGGATCAAAATATATTTTTAATGTTATTATTATAAAAGTAGTATCTTCTTTGCGAAAGCAATTGAAACAGTAGCACAAAGTTATATAAAGTAAAAAATGAAACTGTCCCTCCAAATGCTCCAATTTCTACCTGCCTTCTCATTTCCACTCTCCATTTGTGGTAGACAGAACAATGTTTCCCCCAAACATGTCCATCCTAATCCTCAGAACCTGTGAATAGGTTTCTTATGGCAAAAAGGACATTGCTAACGTGATTAAGTTAAGGAGTTTAAAGTGGGGAAATTATTTTGGATTATCTAGTTGGGTCCAATATAATCACAAGGACCCTTATAGGGGAAAGAGGGAGGGAAGCAACTCAGAGTCAGAGGGATGAAAGGCGCTACATTGCTGGCTTTGAAGATGGAGAAAGGAGACAAGAGCCAAGGAATGCAGGCTGCCTCTAGAAACTGGAAAAGGCAGAGGCAGATTCTCCTCTAGAACGTCTAGAAGGAACACAGCCTTGCTGATACCTTGATTTTTGCCCAGTTAAAGCCATTTCAGATTTCTGACCTCCAGAACTGTAAGACAATAAATTTGTAAGACAAGAGTTGTTTTAAGCCATTAAACTGCTGTATTTTGTTAGAGCAGCAACAGAAAATCAATATACTGTTTAACCACTGTTATGCTTGTATAGTCTTCCACAATAGGTACAAAGGCCTGCTATGATTTTTTTTATTATTCTTTCTCCTTTATCAGTCCACTCCTAATATTTGTTGGGCCCACGTGAGAGTACAGATGGAGGCCCACATAGAACATGTCTAAATATTTTAAAGTTATAAGTCAAGCTAACAAATTGTTAAATAAAGTGTGTTTTATCCTCCTACCTTAACAAATAGAACTTCAAAACAAAAAAGTTTTAAAATGTAAACCTATGATTTGTATAAGGCCAAATGTTGGCAAAATATCAGAGATGGTCAAATTCAATTACTATTATGTAACTCTGAGTCTTCTCTTGATGGTCTATCTATGTTCGAAAGAGTCATAAAACGTATATAATTCATAAGCCACTGTGTAATTATGTCATAAATCCTTTTCTTGTTTCTATACAATTCAGTTTTCCTCCTCAGTAAACTGACCATTAATATGCTTTGCCTAGCCTTTTCTCCTTCTACTTGAGTTAAACTATAATCTTTGTTGATATATTGAAGTTCCTTATATTCAAGATATTAATCACCTCAGCTACCTCCTGGCTTGGGCCCACCCCATCTGTCTGCTTCCAATAGTTTAAAAGAAGTTAAAAGGCTACATATTTTATTTTAAACTTTGTCTCAAAGACAGCATATAGAATTACCTAATGAATTTGAATGTTGCATTTTCATTGTGTTTGTTTATGTTGTTTACCAATGTGAGAATCATATCATTTTATGGGTTAGTTTAAACTATTTATATTTATTATATTGCTGTGATATTAGATCATATTTCAGCCATCTTATTTCCAGTTATCTATTTACCATACTTTTAAAATTTACTTATCTTTTTCTAATACTCCCGTTAGAAGAATTCCATTTTCTCATTCTATTTTAAAAGATCTACATCCTATTTTTATTCTTACGGTGGATAGCCCAACTTAATAAGATTCATACTTATGCTTATTTTTTCTATAAAGTTTTAAAGTTTATCAATATCTAAAACTTCTTTCCACCACGAAGCCAAGACAAATACCCAAGCTCATGTTCATTTTCCTATGGTCTTGTGCACCTCCAGTCCACACCCACCTCATAATGATATTCTCTGTAAACAGGTTACTCAAAATATGGTCCCTGAACCAGCACTAGTCTACAAACTGTTTGATATCAGTTTTGATATTTTTAGAAAAAAGAACTTTGTGCCAGAGTCTAAATCATCTGTATTTCTAAGCACACAGTTTAGTCCAGCTTACTTTTTTTTTCCCTAACAAGATATTATCAAAAAAAAAAAAAAAGGAAGCGGTGTATTCATTTATCTTCCTGCATATGCTTCTTGTTTCATCCAGATGGATAACAGACACTTCTTGGACTTGCACTTAGAGTAGCAGTGGTTTAGACTAGAGTTTTAGTTCTGAGTTGTTAGAATATGCTTTTGTGTGTCATTGCTTATTTAGTCAACAGTAAAATATACTGAGCTTGATGTTCATTTTCTCCAGTGCTTTAGTAATGCTACTTTATTATTTTCCCACATTCAGTGCTGCTACCCAGAAGATTTAATCTGACTCCTATTGCTTGGTAGTTGACTTGCATTTATCCTCTGGAAATTTTTAACATTTGCTTTTTGTACTTGGTGCTCTAAAATGTTAATTTACCATGACTAGGCATAAAGTTTCTTTCATCTATTCTGTTGTATAAGCCCTTTCAAACTGAGGTTTCTCATCTCCCATTCTGGAAATGTTTTCAATAATTATTTTTTAAAATACTAACTTTCCTCCATTTATTTTACAGTGACTCCAATAATACTGATACTAACATTTCTTCTTCTACTCCCCACAGCTCTTAATTTTTTTATGTTTCATTTTATTACCCCTTCCCAGCGCTTTCCTAGACTGTTCTTTAACTTGATCATCCAGCTCACCATTTTTTTTGGCTGTATTCATTCTGCTGTTCAATTATCAAGTCCATCCATTGAGATCTTTACTTCAACAGTAATACATTCATATCCAGTATCTCCAATTGGTTCTTCTTTGAAGCTTCCTGTTTCATGTTTTTCATGTTCCCCATTATCTCTCTGTGAATATTCACTGGTTTTATTTTAAATTCTTTGTCTACCAGATCTGTTCACTCTGATTACCTCTAGAATGATTTTTTTTACTTTTATCTATTTTTTATTTTTTTTTTGGCTTGTGGGTTTGTAGTGTAAGTTTGTGAGCTCATATTATCATGGTAAAATCAGTTAGTTACATTGGCAAATAACAGATACAGGTACAGGGTGAGAAGAGTGAATTAAGCCCTAGCTTGTAGTAGTTGGGCAGTAGAGGGGTACCCCACAGCATGAAGACCATCTTGCATTACATTCTGGGCTCAGCCACTCCTTCTATGCCCTCCACTCATGAGATCTGCCTATCAGGTAACTGCCTTGTACTTCTATCCAAGCATCCTTTCTAAAAGTAATCACAAAACATTCTTTGAAATGCATTGTCCAGCTCATGACGGAGGGTGAGTAAGGAGGTTGGAGGGAATATTCCAGAACCTAACTGCACTCAACTGCAGCTAAACACCCCAGGATTCACTTAGTCACCCTAGGCTCTGCTGTTCCTACCAATTCAACCATTAATGTTAACTGCACTGCTCTTAGGGTCTCCATACTTCATGACAGGTAGATGGCACAGCAATGTTGATTATAACCTCCCTCAGCATAAAGAGTTCTAGTTTTGCCATGTTTCACTCAAATGACTAGAGCAGGTTTGTCCCACCTTTCTCAAAAATCTCTAGAAAAATCATTTGTATTTAGAGCAAAACCTGAAATATAGCTTTTCTACAAGCATATGCTCTCACAACAAGTGCAGATAAGAAACTCCTCATTAAAAAAAAAAATTTTAACCTTTTAATCTATGTGCAGAAAAGAGTTAACATAGTAGGCCTGTGACTGCTATCCTTAAAAAGTCTTGCTTGCAAGATTGGCCTCTGAGAACTTGATTAGGAAACGTCCCCTAAATGATAACAGTGGCTCAGTGGACCTAAACTGTTTGTACAAACAATGTGGTTTAGGCTGAACATCTGCTTTCCTTCTGTGAGTCTGGAATTTCAGTGACCAGTCAGCCACACAAGCACTATGTGCTGTATGACCAGCCCACGATAAAACACTGGAGTCCTAGGCTCAGGTGAATGTTCCTGGTGGACATTTCACACGTGTCGTTATAGTTCACTGCTGGCAGAATTGAGTGTATCCTGTGCAACTCCCCTGGGAGAGGACTCGTAGAAGCTTGTGACTGGTTTCCTCCAGACTTCACCTTGAGTGCCCTTCCCTTTACCAATTTTGCTTCATATCCCTTCACTTGGATAAATCATAGCCATGAGTACACCCATATATTGAGTTCCGTGAGCCCACCTAGTGAATCACCAAATTTGAGGAGTCGTCTTGGGGACCACTGACACAATCTACCTGTGATTGAGTTAAAGAACCTGAATATATCTCAACATCTCTACCTCTGGAATGTCATCTCGTCTATTCAGGGTGCCAGAGAACACACCATTCACTTCCAGTCAAGGCAAGGAAGATATAAATTAGAGGCATACTATTGATACAATGTAAACTTGCCCATCAAAATGATCTTGCCTAATAGGTAATAAGAATTTAAATGTTAATGAATTATCTGTGAGAACAGCAAAATGCTTTTTTCCAACAACAGCAAAAATAAAAACCGAATAACATAAAAACACACGTTGAAGAGAGTTCTAAAATATTTTAATAGCACTAGTATGGCAGAGAGAGCAAATACGCAGTTACAAGTGAGAACAACTGACTACGTAAAACAAGTGTTTTTCTCTTTATTGAGAAAAACAACCTTGAAGGAAGTGAAGCTCTACACTCCTCCTCCTCCAAACCCAAATCATTCTAAGAGCTCACCTCCTACACGTGATCAAGGTCTGACATTTAATCTCCAGATCTTTCTAGAAATCTGTTAGTACAGGAGGCATAGCCTTAAAAGAAAGCTCAAAAAGCTTATCTGAAGGAAAAAAAAATACCTGTTAGAGAGATTCTCTAAAGATACATTAATGAAATATAAACTGAAACTAAGTGATTGATGAGCTCCCAAGGAAGAGGATTATAAGAATTATGTCTCTGTTGTTTCTTGAATGATGGTCAAATAATAAATTTCAAGAATAACAATTTATAACCTAATTAGGAAATTAGGTGGACAAATCATACATCATGTTACATATGTGTGCCGTAAATTTGTGTCAACATGTTAGGTGATATGTAATTTAATTTTTTAATCAGCTGTTGCACAGAAAAATTTTAAAAGTATAATTAAATGCATTTTTAGTTTATAGCATTCACTCAGACAGTAGTTATTACAATTCAAGCAATTTAAGTTACACGTGGAAAGCTCTTCCATGTTACTCTCATTCATACAATGTGTCTTCCTAATACAAGACTTTGAGATCCAAATTAGATTATAACCACGTTTTTCTGATTCCTGGCACCCAGGTCAATTCCTGGCATGGCACGCAATCAATAAACGTTAATTACTGTTGTTTAAAGCAAGTGGGAAAGTATGGTACGAAAAGGTCTTGTGTAAATTGGACACTGAGACCTAATCCATTACCTCTCTCTACGTTTTCCTAGAATCCCTGCCCTTGCTTCTGTTAGAGCTTTCAAACCATTTCTAGCCTAGGATGAGAGTTAATCTATGTGTATTCTATGCTTGCTAACTCTCTGATGTTACTGATTCTGCCTACAATGTTTTCCTTCTTCATGTCTTGATGGATTCCCTAAACTTAACACTTACAGGACTTGGACATAAATTGAGATCACTCTGAATTCTATGGCAATTCGTTATAGAGACAGACATCACTGAAGGAATAATTGAGATGATCCTGTCCTAATGGTAAGATCCCACCCCTGTTCCACCTATGTTCCTTGCATTCTTATTAGATAAACATGACAGTATAACTATAGCATTTAGGTCAGATAGGTTTTAGCAATGAAAGCTGATTCTAAGGAGTGTATATAAAGTATGTAATGCCCTCCCAAATCATATTAAATAGCAAAATCTTGTTAACTTTGTGGTGAACTACCTCCTAAGCTGTCAAACAGAAGGTACTTTTTCTCAGAAGGATGACTATAAACACATCCTGAACTCTGCTGATTTTCACAACATAACCAGATTACTGACCTTTACCAAAGATCATGAATATCCACTGGATGAGGAAATATCCTGAGTGGAAGGAAGATTCTCAAGCCTCCTAAAGTCCAGCTGTTACATTAAGGGAGGGTAATAGTTTGGCCCTGCTTAACCTGCAGCCACAGGCAATCTAAGCCCTAAAGCTTTACCGTGACTCCTCTATAATAGGGTTGAAATTTACATAGGACATTCCAGCTATCCTGCATGGTAGTCTGAGGGCTCTGAATTTACACAAGGAACCATACATCATCTTAAAATGCTCTATTAAACAGGACTCTTGGCTGCCATCAAATCCAAGTCAAATCGGTTTCAGTAAACAAGGAGAGGAGCATATTGACTTGTGTGATTGGACAGCAGAGGGACAGAGAACATGATTCAACATAGGTCATCAGGAGTCACGCCACCTCCCATCCCCACCTCTCAATACTGTTTTTCTTTCTGTGTTAGCTTCATTCCCTCTTAAATCCCCATAGGTATCCTTCGTGTAGCAGTGAAGAATAGCCATCAGCCATCATGAGTGTAGGCCTCACATTCCAACATCATGACACAAGGTTTAATGGTAGAGCCAGCTGCCTGTCCAACTTTAACATCATGACTGGCTTGGTTGCGATCACCTGCACATTACCCAAGTAATCGTTATTGTCATAATACACACAGTGTATAACCAAATCCCACCTCCTGTGACCAGAAGAGTGGAGTTCTTTAATTGATAGGCCTATTAGAACCACATAGAGTGGATGTAGGAGCTTCCTCCCTACACAAGGGATGCCAACCAGCTAAAAATAACTTATGCATACATTCACTTCAAATATCTATATCGAAGCCAAAGCTGGCTAGAGTCACTGCCAGAATCCATCCTTTTTTTACTCCATCCTGGCCACATTGGCCTCCTTGCTATTCTTCAAACAAGCCATACACACTCCTGTCTCTGAGCCTTCACACTTCCACCTGGAATACTTCCCCCAGATAATCACATGGTTACTCCCTCACTTCCTTAACATCTGTGCTCAAAAGTCACCTTATCAGTGAAAATCACACTAAAATGGCAACATTCCTGCGTCGCTACACACATACACATCTAACCTCCCTACCCAGCTTTAGCTTTTTCCTAAGCATTTTTCATCATCTAATATACCCTTATTTTACTTACTGTCTCAAGACCATAACATATGAGAACAGAAACTTTTTTGTTTCATTTACAGTCTTACACCTCCAGCTCTTAGTACAGTGCCTAGCACGGATATTTGATGAATGAACAAATGGTGGAATTGACCAGGGGTGCCTAATCACTCTCAGTATTAGATAATGTACACTACAGTATTATACAGGCAGGAGTACAGAACAGTACAGTCCATGAATACAGTCCTCATTTATCAGCCTTCCTGGGGTACCACAGCTTAGTGAGTATGTCTTGACCTCAGTGCTGTGGAACTAAACCAAGTGTGGGTTTTCCACAGTTCTCTGGGAGGAGTGCTAAGATGCCCTTAGATCAATTCAAGCCCTATCTCACATCCTTGTTATGTCTATGGAATCTGCATGACTAAGTAGCTGCTTGGTTTCCTAATTCACACTCCTTTTTCCCACTAGGACTTAAATCCTATTCTGAATGGTATCCCTGACACCCTGCCTATCCAGGAGGATCCTGACTCCTAATCCAAAACCGTTAGCTAGGGTACTACTTTATGCAGACAGACCACCTGGAACAAAGATGCTGCCTACAGTCAGAGGCAGAATATTGCCAGAAAACAGATAATATATTACAACATTCATCCACCAGACTGGATTCCCTTCAATACTGATTTGGCCTGATTTTCCTGGACTTTGACAATTCCCTGGGTACCCGATGATTTCCATTGCAGTTCCACGACAGTTATTTCCCCTACACTAATTCCTCCAGTTTCTAGCTTTTTCCCTCTGACTAGCAGGCCTCACAGCTATGAATGCCTCATGCAGGATTACAAAACGAGTACTGTGATGTCTATTAATCCCTGAACACCTCTCAAACCCTTGTAAGAATTGGCAAAAGTCCTTCATGCTCGGGTTTATCTCCACACCTGCGACCCCAAAGTTAGAAATGAAATAGCACATATGAAAGCACTTTCAAAGTTCAGAGTTGTCTGCAAATGTACCCACATACACATTCAGTGAAGAAAAGATAGACTGTTTAATAAATATTGTTGAGACAAATGGCTAACCATTTGGAAAAAAGTAAAGCTGAGGGCTTCCCTCGTGGCGCAGTGGTTGAGAGTCCGCCTGCCGATGCAGGGGAAACGGGTTCGTGCCCCGGTCCGGGAAGATCCCACATGCCGCGGAGCGGCTGCACCTGTGAGACATGGCCGCTGAGCCTGCGCATCCGGAGCCCGCGTACCGCAAAAACAAAACAAAACAAAACAAAAAAAAAAAACAAGTACTATTAGAAAGTCAAAAGTAAACAAGTTGGGAAAAATATTTTTAAAACATGACAGACAAGAGATCAACATTCTCAATAACGAAACAGTTATTACAAATTAATTTTTTTAAGTGAATAACCTAATAGAAAACATGATTACAAAAATAAATATAAATGACCAAACAAAATCTCAAAATATGTTTATCCTCTTTAATAATCAGGAAAATATTAACTAAAACAAAAAATAGGTTTTTTTAAATTTTTTCATCTATGTATGGCAATATTATATAACATTATAATACCCTACTTTTATAATGCCTGTTTTGATGCTATAGGGAGTAATTTGTTGCAATTTCTTTAGAAGATGATTTTTCTACAGAAATATGAAAAATAAAAGTGCACACACCTGGGCTTCCCTGGTGACGCAGTGGTTGAGAATCTGCCTGCTAATGCAGGGGACACGGGTTCGAGCCCTGGTCTGGGAGGATCCCACATGCCGCGGAGCAACTAGGCCCGTGAGCCACAACTACTGAGCCTGCGCATCTGGAGCCTGTGCTCCGCAACAAGAGAGGCCGCGATAGTGAGAGGCCCGTGCACCGCGATGAAGAGTGGTCCCCGCTTGCCACAACTAGAGAAATCCCTCGCACAGAAACGAAGACACAACACAGCAAAAATAAATTAATTAATTAATAAACTCCTACCCCCAACATCTTCTTTAAAAACAAAAAAAGTGCACACACCTTATGCGCCTATCAAGTCCTCTTCTAGGAATTTATCCTACTTCCACAAGTGTGCAAAGATATCTATTCATGAGTGCTCACTGTAGCATTGTTGTAATAACAAAACCTAATTAGTGATCAATAAGACACTGGAGATATAAACGGAATAATATGCCTCCATTAAAAACAATCATGCAGGAAAATGTTACTATGACAATGTGAAAACCACATGTGAACAATGATAACAAGAGAAGAGGCCACCCTCTCATATCTAACTAGTGCTTGGAGTGAATGAGGACTTTGTGTTTTTATGGTAGTTTAGGGTTTGTTTGTTTGTTTTTTTAAATCATGTAGGTCGGTACGTATTGATATAAAAAGACTTCCAAATATATTGTTTAAAAAATTTTAAAGGCTTTAGAACAGTATTTTGAGTTAAACGACATACATGGTAATATATATATCCAGAATGTCTGGATGTTTACAATGAAGTGTTTTCTTTGGAGGAGAGAGACTAGGGGAAGGAGGAAAGCCTCAAAGCCCAATGCAAAGATCAACAAAAAATTAGCCGGCCGGCAGTAGGTCAGGCTACTCTCCAAGTCGTTGGTCCTGTTCATTAACTTTTCTGTAACATTAATTCAAGAATTGCCCTTATCAGTCACTGAACAACCTGGGGAATCGCTCAAAAGACCGTGCGTTAACATTGGTATGCTGTTTGCTGCTAAGGTTTTAGAAGACCCATCGTCTTTTAAGCAGGAATATCTTACAGATATTCATTTTGTCATGGTCCCTGTATCTCCCATTCCAGCAGTGATCGGTTTGAATTGCTTTGAAAAGAAACTTTTGAAATAAGATGTCATTACATAACTTCAATGAAACAACTCGAACACTTGTGCAAACTGTTTTTTTTAATTTTATTCTGTAAGAAATCTCTAAAATTTAATGACATTTCCTGCAACTACAGAGAAGGCTGAATGAAATATGAACAGGCGCTTTTTCAACTACATTTCTCACCAGCCCTTTTCATTGTTGAGAAAGTGTTTTTCCTAGTGATTTGTACAACGTTAACGTCCGTGAGACAACCATAAACTGTGAAGAGCAAACTGGCCTGAAACCCACCAGAGCTGCACAGGTTTTCTTCTTCATTTGAGCCTCAAGGCTCACACAGCCAGATATGTCTCTTCACCTCTGAAAATCGTTAAACAGCCTCCCCACAGCGACATACAAGTCAAAGGCACAGGTGTCAGGGCTAGAGTGTGAAAGGCACCCAGCGAACTTTTTTTCCCCCTGCGAAGTAACACCTGCCTCCGGCTCTCTGTACGCGAAGAGCTTAAGCGGGAACCAGCGAGGCCAGCGGAGACTACAATTCCCAGCAGGCGTAACGGGAGCGGGGTCACGCACGCGCAGTTCAGACCTTCGGAACGAAGGCCCGAGGCGGGGCTTCTAGGAGAGGAAAATGGCAGCACGCCGGCTGTGGTGGCTGTTTGCGATGGGGGCAGAGCTGGGGAGCGGAAGACGAGCTTACTGCACGTCCCAGGCCTTCGCGGAGGTTCTACGGCTGCCAAGCAAGCAACTGACGAAGCTCGTGTTCCCACTGCAAGAACTCGAGCGGCATTTCGTCCCGGGCTCGAGGCCCGACCTTCACCTGAAGATCTTCAACCCAAGCCTGGATGACATCGCGAGGGCGGAGAGCGTCTTCACGGCTTCCTCGCGGAACCGCATCGAGTACCTCAGCTCCGCCGTGCGTCTCGACCACGCCCCGGACCTCCGCCGCCCGGAGGTGAGAACGGCAGCCGGATGCGGGTGCTGAGGACTTGGGCTGGGATTTTGCTGTCATCTCTTTCTTGTCAGCAAACCGGAGAGATTTACTAGCTTTCTGTGGACGCATATCATTATTATAACAAAGTAAGCAGATATAGTTTTAATTATTTTGATAGTGAATATAAAAGACTTTAAAAGGCGTTTAAAAACTTAACCATTTATCTTTTTTTCTAATTAATTGCAGTAGAGAATACATGCCGAGACAAATTAGACAAAGTGAAGAATATGAAAAGTATAGGAGTTTCACAAATGAAGTGATTCTTATCAGTACATAATTTTCACCCCATCTAAATTTCCTATCGTGGCAAAAAAAATTTTATATATAGATGGCAATAATGTATAACATTTTTAAAAACAACTTAAGTGAAATTCAGTGAGTGTGCATTTTATTCATGTCCTGCAGTTTACTATTTTGTTCTGTTAAATGAAGGCTCTGACCTCCTTACATACTTGTGATAACGGTACCACTGCACTGAAACTTTTCTGCTAATATATTTAGAACTGCTGTAATAATTTAAGAGTACATAAATCACTTAATGATTTTGAGATAGCATCGATTTTCAATTTTCTAAATTACTGGACTTTTTGTGTAACTGGCTTTTTAATTCAGTTTTATTATCTGTATATTATCATTGGATTTAATCTGGGAGAGCATTTGAAATTTTTGCAGGACCCAAATCAATTCATTCTGAAGGACTGACCCCAGTTTTGCAAAATGTGTAGCATTGCTGGCCCCTGCCCACTAAATGCCACCCAATCCTATTGATAACCAAAAATGCCCTTACAAATTTCTAAAACACCCCAGGGGGCGGTACTGTCCTCATTTAGAAGCACTGACTGGAAATGTACCCTCTTCAATACTGTATTAAAAAGACGAGCCATGTGTATTGATCGTTAATATTAGAAATATTTTGTTGCTTTCTACATTCAGACTAAAGGAGAAAAGCTTAATTGGAACAAGAAAGGTCAAGAGAAAGGAGTAATTATAATGGTGCTATGATGTACTTTGAGAGTTTGTGGGGAAATGGGGTTCCAAACACAGAGCCAGTTCTGTTGAAACGCGTCTAGTTTGTAACTTCAAAAAAAGCTTTGTAGGGTCTTCCCTGGTGGCGCAGTGGTTGAGAGACCGCCTGCCGATGCAGGGGACGCGGGTTCGTGCCCCGGTCCGGGAAGATCCCACATGCCGCGGAGCGGCTGGGCCCGTGAGCCATGGCCGCTGAGCCTGCGCGTCCGGAGCCTGTGCTCCGCAACGGGAGAGGCCGCAACAGTGAGAGGTCCGCATACCGCAAAAAAAAAAAAAAAAAAAAAAAAAAAAAGCTTTACAAATATGGAATTCTTAATAAATGTTGCAGATATTCTTGAGTGTCATAGTGTAATTAAAAGCACAGGTTCTGGATGTAGATGCCCTGAGTTCAGATTCCAGTTTCTTCACTTTCTGGCTGTATAATTTTGGGCCAGTTATTTAACCTCTCTCTACCTCTAGTTTTATCACCTGTAAAATGAGGATACGAATATTATCAGTCTCATGGAGATATTGTAAAAAGTAAATAAGAAAATATGTTAAGTGCTTTTAAAACAGTACCTGCCACATTGAAATCATTTAGTAGATAGTAGCTGTCTATTAGAATTTGAGGTTTGACTAACTATAAGCCACTTTTTATGGTTAGGCAAGACTGAGTAGTATTCACAGATTTTTGCAGCTAATACATTATATAGTAATATATATATAAACTAGTACTCAATTATCTTCTTTTTGCTTGTATAAGGTGTGTTTTATAGGCAGAAGCAATGTTGGAAAATCCTCTCTAATAAAGGCTTTATTTTCACTTGCCCCAGAGGTTGAAGTTAGAGTCTCCAAAAAACCGGTATGTTAAAATTTAAAATATATCTAACTATCTCTGAATTGACTAAGATGAATAATAAATGTTGAGGGGGTAGAAGAAACCATCATTGCTAAGTTCCTAGAAAAGTGATTTCTTTCACACAAGTACTAATGTAAGACATTTCATTAATGCCTGTGTACTTCTCTGAAGAAAAGGAAGTGTATCTGGAGTTATTTTAGTAGTCTTGCCAGTATCTTGGGGAAATCTTCCTTGGTCCAGTCTTTTCCAAAGAGTTGTTCTAGTGTCATTTTATATTTGCTTCTTTGAGAATGATCATCTGCTTCTACTTTGATTTTAAAGAAAACAGCTTTAAAGTGTATTATTTTTTCCTCCTGTAATCTTTTATACCTTGCTAACTCAAATATATACACCCATCAGGCAATTCCCAGTTTACCCAGGGCCAAATTATGTGTCTAATATCCCAGCCAGCCTGCTGTAGTAGCTTTCTGTCATTTTCTCATTTCCTCTGCTTCCTTCTCAATAATGCAGACTCTACCAATATTTAAGATATCCTCTCCTCAAAACTCACCTCAGTTTTCCTCACCTTATTATCTCTCCTTGGCAAAATGTTCACACCAACCCAGTGCTCACTGCCCCTGTTGCCTTGCACTGGAACCCTTCCCTGAGGCTTCACTGGTCTTCTCTTGCTCTGCAGTTTTTCCTATGGTTGATTCCCTGATACCATCCCTGACAACTGTAGTCATTTGTTAACCCTCCTAGCTTTACTCCCTCCTGCCCTGCCTCACCAAATACCCCAGCTAAACTCTCACTTCTAGGTAGGGTTGTTCCCTTTCTGCTGGGAGAGGACAATGGAAGAAATGTATTCTTGACATTCCTAATCTGTAATTCTAAAATTATTTTCCTATAGGTAGACACTTAAGCTGCCTGGGAACCTAAGCATCATTTATAAAATCTTTCCTCTGAAAATAATTCTTCTAAGTTCTAAACAATTGACTTTTAAAGTTATTTGTGTTAATCTTTCCTTTTCTGATTAATAATGTCCGTGGACACGAAACCACATGAATAAACCACTTTTTATCATCTTTACATCAGTTTTAGTTGCACATTTTACAGTTGTACATGCTTTTTAAAAAATGCTTAATGAAAGCACTAAACCCAACTAATAAAACATGCAAAACATCTTGATTTTAGGAAAGTTATAGTCTAGGCATAATAAACTATCAGGCTTTGCATCTAGGTGTTATGCAAACTTGTATGACTGATAGTAAGCATTTAATTTAACCTATCTGTGCCATAATTCATTCTTCTTTAAAGTGGAGTTATATTGTTCATCAGAGAATATTGACTAATGCAGTCGTACTATTTAGAACAGTATAACTTTTTCACAGAGAGGGAGCTAATGAAGTAGGAAAGACTCGAAAATATTTTGCCTACGTTATTTCTAATATGGAATCTAAAGTTCTTAAATCATATAGATTCTCTTTAAAAAATGAATTGGAGGGAAGCAGTAGTATCATCTAAGCTTATCTCCAGCCACTTGTCTTCTGTCTTCTTTTCCTGTATCATCATCAGTATAGGGTTATATACAGAATACTTTTATGCTTTTAATAAGTAATTGTTAATTGAACAGAAAATATTTTGAGTCATGAAATATATAAAGGACATATTTTAAGAAAGCTTTTATTTTTCCATTTACTTTATCAGGGCCACACAAAGAAAATGAATTTTTTCAAAGTTGGAAAATATTTTACATTGGTGGACATGCCAGGTTATGGCTATAGAGCACCTGAAGATTTTGTTGACATGGTAGAAACCTATCTAAAAGAACGAAAGAAGTAAGAAAAACATTTTTCTTATAATTGTTATGTTGAACCCCCCAAAGTTCTCATGACTAGGACATTCTACACATGATGAACACTTCAGTTTTATCAAATGACTTTTTTAGAAAGTCCACTTTATTCCCTTAATATTCTATAATACAGTATTTAGGAGCAAGGTATATACTGCCTGCTTAGTTTTTTCCTGTAAGTTAGCTTAAACTTAATTTCAATTGTTTTCCTAAATTGAGACTATCAATAGTAATTCAGCAGACTTTATTAACTTTTTTATACCAAACTCTAAGCTGGCTGTTTTTAAAAATGAAAAATGTTGGTTAATGTGGTATTTACCAGATTTAAATAAACTTCAGTAAATTCTGATTATCCTTAAAATACTTCTGACATCATAGCCTCTGTAAATACTACCTTTTTTTATCTCCATAGGTAGTCAAGTAGCAGGTCTATGTTTCAAGCATTGCACAATATATAGAAAAATTAATGTTAACCTTTTGAAGAATAAAAAAGTGTTTACAAGTATCTTGCTTGTTGTAGCTTTACATAGAAACTAAGATAAAATACTTGCAAAAGAAAATGAAAAATATAACGTTTGGTTTCTGTTATCTGTTAGTCTTAAAGTAATATTTGAAAATTTAGACATTTTTATGGTAACTTATAGTTAATTGGGTTCCTGTTTCTTTCTCCCACTAGAGTTCAAGCTCTTAGAGGAAGGGGCTCGTTCATCTTTGTATCCAGTTCTAGGCAGAATATCTTATGTTCAATATATGCTATTGAAATAAATTAATATTAATGAATTTAGTTACTGAATGTAAACATTGAGACCTGTTGGACTGTAGGATGGACTTCATAGTGAATTGAGAATTCCTTTTGCTTAAAGAAATTTTTAAATTTTGAATTGATAATTATTCAAAGTAAAATTTCTTAGTATAGTGAAGGTTGGGGGGAAGAAATGAATGAGTATATTTTATATTGCCGTTAATCTTCTTTTCTGCATTCTTATAGTTTGATGAGAACATTTTTGTTAGTGGATAGTGTTGTTGGAATTCAAAAAACAGACAACATTGCCATAGAAATGTGTGAAGAATTTGCATTACCTTATGTGGTATGTATTTCTTTTGAATCATAGTTGCAATTAGAAATACAAGTTCCCTGTGTGTCTATGTGTGTGTGTGCATGTGCACATGTGTACATCTTTTTAATGAAAGAGTAGGTCTTGCCTCCTCAAAAGATAAAGGAGTACCTTTTAAACAATCTTTTCAATTATCAGCCATTAATATTAAAATAAGTTCTGTGGTACTTTTATTCCCTTTTCCTTCTCCTAGCTTTTAAGTTTTCAAAATTATAGTCAAAGTAAAAGTTTTCTAAACTGTTCATTTAGTGTTCCTAAGTGCATTTCTTTGTTTTTTGGGTTTTCTTTAAATGACAATATAAATATTTGCTAAGACTCATTTGTAGCTCCTTATCAGCAGGTTGGCAGATAGTACTTATCAGAATGTAAACAAAACTGCAACTGAAAAATTTGCTAAACTAATCTGGAATTTAAGAACATCACAAGAATATAGTAGGCTCCAGCACACATAAGTAGGATGTTTATATTCTTAAGGAAAATAAAATTTCTTATGAGAATATATTACCAGTTCTTACTGTTGTTTACCCTAGAACAGAATACAGATTGGTAGGTTGGTATCCACATTTATTTTTCTTTGTAGGTTTTCCAGATAAAATGGCAGTCTTAAAGTTCCTCTCTAAGGAAAAGAGCCCACTGACTATAATTTGGTTTCAAAAAAATGTCAGAAAACCACTAAAATGTATTGGTTTTGAAGTTTAATTCAAATCAAACCATGTTACCAGTCAGAAACGTTTCTGTATTCTTGGGGTTATGGAATTCTTGGGGTTTGCAAAAGCCCTGTGAAACATTAGAGATAATTTATGGTTATGAGGAGCCAAAGGATTGATAAACATAGTCTACGTAGTAAAAAAAAAAAAAAAGAAGCCCAAATATTGTGCAACCGGTTATATTAAGTGACAGTGATAGTACTCCTAATTTGATATCATAGATACCATTTTGTGGGATCATATATTTTTCTCAGTTTTAACTTTAAGGAAATATTAACCTTTCTTCTTTGGAAAAGAAGTTGTGATAGAGAAATTATGTCTCCTTTTAAATATTTGCCTTTATGAAAAAAGACTTTCACTTTCTGCTTCTCCTTTTACCATTAATATTTTTTTAATTGAAGTATAGTTGATTTACGATCATTAATTTTTTTATAACTGAAAAGCATAAATGATTAGTCAGGAAATTTAATTTTATAGAAATTCCCTAGGAAAACCTCTGACAGATACATCAAGCTTTTACTTTTTTTTTTTTGCGGTACGTGGGCCTCTCACTGTTGTGGCCTCTCCCGTTGCGGAGCACAGGCTCTGGACACACAGGCTCAGTGGCCATGGCTCACGGGCCTAGCCGCTCCATGGCATGTGAGATCTTCCCAGACCGGGGCACAAACCCATGTCCCCTGCATTGGCAGGCGGACTCTCAACCACTGCACCACCAGGGAAGCCCTCAAGCTTTTACTTTTTAATTGATTTTGTAATCATCCATGCATTGACCTTCCTCTAGTATGTATTGATAATTGTCATTGAGTAAGTAAATTATTCAAAGTATTTACTGTTGAACCTAGTAGAATGTAGGCTTACTTGGAATATAACTATATATCGGTATAGCTTGGAATATAACTCTAGTGGCTACAACCTACAACTAGCCTGATTTCTAATTTTTCCTTTAAATTTTACATATAAGGCAGAACAATTATATAGTTCAAAAATGATTATAAGTTGGCAGTTTTATATGGATCAACCTAATAATATTCACTTCTGTATCTCAGACCATAAGATATATAGTGATCGTATGAAACATTTGGCATATGGCAATTGCAAACATGGAACCAGGGTGCTTTTCACTGGTCTTGAATCAAAGATATTATGGCCCTATGTAGTTAAAGCATCAGAAACAGCAAACATATATAGTGTATGCTTTATATATTGCATACATTAACTCATTTAATCTTCTCAGCAACTCCTTTAGGAGGTATTGCTTTTATTTTATAGATGAGGAAACAAGTACAGAGAGATTAAGAAACTTGCATAGGTCACCTAGTTGTTACTGAAATTTGTAACTAAAATGTATAAAACTGTAGAGTAAGAAATAACAGTTGACCCTTGAACAGTGTGGGAGTTAGGGGCGCCAACCCTCCTTGCAGTCACAAATCCAAGTGTAACTTACAGTCACCCCTCCCTATTGGGGGTTCCTCCATATTGGCAGTTCTACATCTGTGGATTTAATCAACCACAGATCGTGTAATATTGTAGTATTTACTATTGAAAAAATATGCATATAAGTGGACCTTTGCAATTCAAGCCCATGTTGTTCAAGGGTCACCTGTACTTTATTTCTAATGCTTAAATATTTGTTTTCCTACAGATGGTATTGACAAAAATTGACAAATCTTCCAAGGGACATCTTTTAAAACAAGTCCTTCAGATCCAGAAATTTGTTGACACTAAAACACAAGGATGTTTTCCTCAGTTGTTTCCTGTAAGGTAAGAGTTGAATTGTCTTTATGTACTAACATATAACTTTATGTACTAACAACCTTTAGTATTAAATCAGTGTATCTGAGGTATCACTTAAAATTAGAGGAGTTTGGAAGACTATGCACTTAGCCATAATTTATTGGTACAACCCATCAACACTTTTATTTTTTTCTTCCCTCTATTCTTTCTTTTTTCTGCAGATTCTTGCTAAATCTTCCCTGTAGTATCTTCATGATCTTTCTACCTCAGCCTGTTTCAACCCTAGACCACAGTAGAAGTGAAAACTTTTTACTTTTTAAATCACCTAAACAACAGCCATAATAAAGATACTACCATCTCTTTCTCAATTCTAAAGAAAAACAACTCATCTTTATGGTAGAAAGCTCATTCAGGCTGTGAAGGATAAGAATTTTCCTTTTAAAGGACGATGTGCAAAGAAGAAATGCTTCGTATAAGTTAGAATTAGGCATCAGTAGCAGACAGGGTGGTTATTTCCTGAGCAGCAATTTTTGAGATATTAGATGTGGTTTAGCAATGAAACATGAGTTTGTCTTTTCAGTGTACAGTTTGGGTACAGTAAGTAACCTATATACTAGCAGAAATGCAGTGCCACTTCCCTGTGATTTTCTGACTCTAAATTCTTTGACACTATGATAGTTTCTATGAGAAAATAATGAAACCAAGTAACACTTAGTTGTATATGAAACTGTCCTCTAAACAGTCATTCTACTTCCTACAAATCCAGATCACAATTAAATTGTTGGTAATTATGAACATGCCAGTCTAAATCCATCTTCATTCTTTCCTACAAAATGTTTTTCCCCCTTGTCTTACATTCAAGTATTTATCCTGTTCATTTGTCTGTGGCCCATATATACAGTGGAAACTCCTAGGGGCAGGAATGAAATCCTAATTCTTCTTAGAGCCCTGAGCATTGGCATAGAAATATATCTGTTTCTTTTAAACATTTAATAAGAAGGAAGTGAGACTTCCTCTAAAAAGGCAAAACAAACATAAGATGGGCAAATTATGGCCTAACAGCAGCATTTATTGAAAAAAAAATGTTTTAGTTGACTGTAAGCTGAGTTAAATAGTATAATGGGACTGGGGAAAAACTGACAATGTTTTCTTGAGCTACATTATTAGAATTATAGTGTTCAAAACAAGGGAATGATCAAACGGTAGTCTCACACTGCTATAAGCTGTATGCTACCAGATCATTTGAGCTAGATTGTGGCTTGACATTAAGAACAACTAGAGCTATCTGAAAACAGATGGTCTTGGGGGAGGTTATGTCACTAGATCATTCAAAACACTTAATTGATCCACAAAGTAAGCATCCCTGTTTCACAGATACGATTACAAGTCGGAGAAGTGAAGTGAGTTACAGAGAGGTATTTGCTGAAATAGAAAGAGCATGAAAAAAAAAAAAAAAGCATGGACCTCAGGGTCAGACAGCCATGGTTTTGCATGGTTCCCCTACTTCTTGGCAGTAGCTTTTAAAAAAGCAACTTATTTCATTTTCTGAGTAAAAAAATATGACAGAAGGATTAAATAAAATGCATTGTGACTGATATACACACATTAGCCACATAATAAATGTTAGTTTCTTTCCTTCCCAAAGGTCAGTCAGTGAATGGCAGGGTTAGGCCAACAACCCAAACTATCAGATTCTCAGTACTTTTTAGAGGTGTACCCTTCTTTAGATGTGCCAGCATTTTCTGCTGCATGACCTTGGAATCACTGCCACTGTATCACTAAGTGACTAAGGCACTGCAGAAGCCACATAGCACTCAAGGTCTTAAGAATTGAGACACATGCAGGAGGCTGCTGGCTTTCAAGAACTTCAACGTTCACCATACCACAGTGACAACATACAGGAAGTTGTCAGGTTGTACTCTGTAGTTCTCAAAACCCAATTCAGAAAGTAGAGTTATTTATACTGCTTTCTTTTATTTGCTTGACCAAGTCCCAGTACATCCCTCCAAAAGAGGATTTGGCCTACTCACAGAATAATTATTATAAAGTAAGTCAGGTTTTATTTCCTTATCTTCCTGTATGATCTTGGTAGGAGAAAGATGGAAGTGTGGGTAGACATGTAGTCCAACAGGGTTTGGCCTTTAAGCCTGCTGGCAAAAGTTAAGTGCTAACCTTCATGTCTGAACTCTGCCCCAGCTGAGTAGAGAAATAAAATTGGTAAAAGACCCCTAAAGATTGATTCTGGGATCAGTCTGTTTGTATAAATGGTATGGAAGAAATATATAAGTAGGCACAATATAATTGTTTCTGTGGTTTTCAAGCAAATGAGAACTGAGTCTTAAGGACAAAGAAAATCATATGAGTTGACAGAAATGTTGCAAATCAGTTCACGGTGCCGTAGTGTGTGGACTATCCAACTTGTATCGCTCCTGTAAACTGTACATGTGTAACTTCAGTTATAACTGAGAATCATTATGGACTGTTCTCAAGTAGGCAGCTTTGGTCAAAAAGTCTAAAATGCTGTCCTTTATCAAAAAGAGAATTAGCAATACAGCAGAAAATATTTTACCTGTGTTATATACAGGTATACACCATACATGTATCCATAAACGTCATAGTGTCTCCGTAAAAGTCCACGTATCCCAAGAAACCATGTGTTCATTTCCATGCTGATAAATGGATGAAAGGATATGAATGGATACAGTAAGATCGAATAATAGACACAATAATGGTGATGATTTTTTTTTAAAAATCATGAAAAAAGGTCTACATTATCATGGTAATTGAATCTTTGAGACAAAAAGAACAAATTAAAGAAATCAGAATTTTAGTCTGGGAAATAAAAAGCAAAACAGAAGATATTCCAATGGCATTTTTCACAGAAATAGAACTAACAGTCCTAAAAGCTGTGTGGAACCACAGAAGACCCCAAATAGCCAAAGCAACCTTAAGAAAGAACAAAGCTGGAGGCATCACACTTCCTGATTTCAAACTGTGTTACAAAGCTATAGTAATGAAACAGTACGGTATTGGCATAAAAACAGACACATAGGTCAGTGGAACAGAATAGAGAGCCCAGAAATAAACCCATGCATATATGAGCAATTAATTTACAAAGGAGCCAAGAATATACAATGGGGAAAGGACAGTCTGTTCAATAAATGGTGCTGGGAAAATTGGACAGCCACATGCAGAAGAATATGTTAAGACCTGAAACCATAAAACTCCTAGAAGAAAACAGGCCCTAAGTTCCTTGACATCAGTGTAGGTGATCAGTTTTTGGATCTGACTCCAAAAGCAAAGGCAACAAAAGCAAAGATAAGTAAATAGGACTACATTAAGCTAAAAGCTTCTGCACAGCAAAGGAAATTATCAACAAAATGAAAAGTCAGCCTACTGAATGGGAGAAAATATTTGCAAGTCATATATCTGATAAGGGGTTAATATCCAAAATATATAAAGAACTCATACAACTCAATAGCAAAAAAAAAAAAAAATCAGATTAAAAAATGGGCAGAGGATCTGAATAGACATATTTCCAAAGAGGACATACAGATGGCCAACAGGTATATGAAAAGATCCTCTAATCATCCTCACTAAAGATCCTCACTAATCATTATGGAAATGCAAATCAAAACCACAGTGAGATATTACCTCACATCTGTTAGAATGGCTATTATCAAAAAGACAAGAAATAACAAGTATTGGCAAGGATGTGGAGAAAAGGGAATCCTTGTGCACTATTGGTGGGAATGTAAATTGGTGCAACCACTAAGGAAAACAGTATTAAGATTCCTCAAAAAACTGAAAATAGAACTACCATGTAATCCAGGAATACACTCCTGGATATATATCTGAAGAAAATGAAAACGTTAATTCGAAAAGATATATGCACTCCCATGTTTGTTACAGCATTATTTTCAATGGCCAAGATATGGAAACAACCTAAGTGCCCCTCGGTGAATGAATGGATAAAGAAAATGTGGTATTATACAGTTGACCCTTGAAAAGTGTTAGCGGTTGGGGCTCTGACCCTTGGCCCAGTCGAAAATCCAAGTATAACTTATAGTCGACCCACTATATCCACATTTTCTCCGAATCCCTGGATTCAGCCAACCAGGTGTAATGCTGTAGTATTTACCATAGAAAAATTCCACATATAAATGGATAAATGGAATTCAAACCCATGTTGTTCAAGGGTCATTGTGTATACACAACTGGAATACTATTCATTCACAAAAAAGAAGGAAACCTTGCCGTTTGCGACAACATGGACGGGAGAGCATTATGCTAAGTGAAATGAGTCAGAGAAAGACAAATACTGTGTGATCTCACTTACATGTGGAATTTAAAACAACAACAAAACAAGCTCATAGATGCAGAGGAGAGATTGGTGGTTGCCAGAGGTAGAGGTTGGGGGTAAGAGAAATGGGTGAAGGTCAGAAGGTACAAACTTCTAGTTCTAAAATAAGCCATGGGGATGATGTATTGTACAGTATGGTGACTACAGTAATACTATATTGCATATTTGAAAGTTGCTAAGAGAGAAGATCTTAAAAGTCCTCATCACAAGAAAAGAAAATATTTTTTAACTATAAATGGTGATGGATATAACTAGACTTATTGTGGTGATCATTTTGCAATATATACAAATATTGAATTGTTGTACCCCTGAAACTAATATAGTGTTATGTGTCAATTATACTGCAATAAAAAACAAAACAAAACAAACAGAAAAACACTTTTAGTCTGGAAAATAAAAGGCAAAACAGTAGATGTGAAATTTTTAGAATCATGAAGGACATAGATCTGATAATGTGGATCTCCAGATTTAGGATACTTCAAGAGGCTGGGGGAAGAGAGGAAAAGTAGGACAGATTAAGACATTCTGTTTCATACATGGAACTCACAAGAGTTTGTAAACAGATTTTTTTTTTTTTTTTTTTAAGAGACGGGGTCTCACTATGTTGCCCAGGCTGGAGTGCAATGGCTGTTCACAGGCACGATCCCACTACTGATCAGCACGGGAGTTTTGACCTGCTCCGTTTCCGACCTGGGCCAGTTCACCCCTCCTTAGGCAACCTGGTGGTCCCCCACTCCCGGGAGGTCACCATATTGATGCCGAACTTAGTGCGGACAACCGATTGGCATAGCGCACTACAGCCCAGAACTCCTGGGCTCAGGCAATCCTCCTGCCTCAGCCTCCTGAGTAGCTGCGACTACAGGCGCATGCCACTGCACCCAGCTGTAAACAGATTTTGAGTTAGATGAATTCAGATCTGTTACTACCTCTGAAGTAAGGAAGAAAATGATTTTGCTTTTTTTCTTTTTTTTCCACAGTGCTGTGACCTATTCTGGAATCCATCTCTTGAGATGCTTTATAGCAAATATAACAGGAAATCTGGAGACTAATGGCTTCCAGTTTAGCTGAAGATTCAAAATTGTCTATGCCAACTGAAGTTAAAGACTTAGAATTTCAACATTGTTTTAAATGTTGTGTATCTGTAACTTGCAGGATCACTTCAGCTTTAAAACCTGCATATTCCCAAAGCAAGAATGAATTTGTGCCTGCAGCGGGGGAAAGGTTTATACATGATTGAATTATGCTGTTCATTAGAAGAGATACCAGCCATTTTTCCTGTTTTAACAAACTGACAAACAAGAGCATATAGAGGTCCATAAAATGCAAGTCTATTTCCTACTGTGTAGACAAGGTTTGCCATATTATTTATTGGGTTTTTGTCTTTTAAAGGAATGTCTATTATGTATATTTTATTAAAATATTACAATGGACTAGGTAAAAAAGGGGCTACTTTTCTGCTAAGCACTAATAGATAGGTTGAAGATAAATTCTTATATGTATGGCTATAACTTATCTTTTTTTAGAGACCTTATTTGAATATAAAAAAATTATTCTTCATAAAATTTGAGTCAGTCCATACTGGAAGTACCAGTTATTTCAGGCTGGGGTCAGTCACCTTCACAGGGTTCAGAATCAGAAGACCAGAATTCAAGTTCCAGTTCTAATATTTATTACATGTTGGACGTTGGGCAAATTACTTGAGTTCTCTGAACTTCTTTCGTAACTCTTACCTCAAAAGCTATGAAGATTAAAATGTGAAAAGGACATCTGCATATTCTAAGTATTTGTAAAGCAAAACTAACTCAAGTATATAGCAAAATTCACAGGTAGATTTATCACAGAAAACATCCTGTCATAGAGGAAGTAACATTTTATCTAATGAAAGACCAAAAAGAAGTTTTAGGTGAGAAGGTGATTTGCAAAGGACAAGAGAAAAAAGTTGATTGGACAGTTTATAATTGGTTCATTAAGATGCACAATGGAGGAAGGGAGGAAGATGGCGGAAGAGTAAGACGCGGAGATCACCTTCCTCCCCACAGATACATCAGAAATACATCTACACGTGGAACTGCTCCTATAGAACACCCACTGAATGCTGGCAGAAGACCTCAGACCTCCCAAAAGGCAAGAGACTCACCATGTACCTGGGTAGGGCAAAAGAAAAAACAGAAACAAAAGAATAGGGACGGGACCTGCACCAGTGGGAGGGAGCTGTGAAGCAGGAAAGGTTTCCACACACTAGGAAGCCCCTTCACAGGGGGAGACTGCGGGTGGCGGAGGGGGGAAGCTTCGGAGCCGCAGAGGAGAGTGCAGCAACAGGGGTGTGGAGGGCAAAGCGCAGAGATTCCCGCACAGAGGATCGGTGCCGACCGGCACTCACCAGCCCAAGAGGCTTGTCTGCTCACCCACCGGGGCAGGCGGGGGCTGGGAGCTGGGGCTTGGGCTTCAGTCGGATTGCAGGGAGAGGACTGGGGTTGGCGGCCTGAACACAGCCTGAAGGGGGCTAGTGCACCACAGCTAGCCAGGAGGGAGTCCGGGAAAGAGTCTGGACCTGCCAAAGAGGCGAGAGACTTTTTCTTCCCTCTTTGTTTCCTGGTGTGCGAGGAGAGGGGATTAAGAGCGCTGCTTAAAAGAGCTCCAGAGACGGGCACAAGCTGCGGCTATCAGCGCGGACCCCAGAGACAGGCATGAGACACTAAGGCTGCTGCTGCAGCCACCAAAAAGCCTGTGTGCAAGCACAGGTCACTATCCACACCTCCCCTCCCGGGAGCCTGTGCAGCCCGCCACTGCCAGAGTCCCGTGGTCCAGGGACAGCTTCCCCGGGAGAACACACGGGGCACATCAGGCTGGTGCAACGTCCCGCCAGCCTCTGCTGCCACAGGCTCACCCCGCATCCATACCCCTTCCTCCCCCCTGTCCTGAGTGAGCCGGAGCCGCCAATTCAGCTACTCCTTTAACCCCATCCTGTCCGAGCGAAGAACAGACGCCCTCAGGTGACCTACATGCAGAGGTGGGTCCAAATCCAAAGCTGAGCCCCGGGAGCTGTGCGAACAAAGAAGAGAAAGGGAAATTTCTCCCAGCAGCCTTAGAAGCAGCGGATTAAAGCTCCACAATCAACTTGATGTACCCTGCATCTGTGGAATGCCTGAACAGACAACGAATCATCCCAAATTGAGGAGGTGGACTTTGGGAGCAAGATATATTATTTTTTCCCCTTTTCTTCTTTTTGTGAGTGTGTATGTGTATGCTTCTGTGTGAGACTTAGTCTGTATAGCTTTGCTTTCACCATTTGTCCTAGGGTCCTGTCTGTCCGTAGTTTTTTGTTTCTTACTTAAAAAAATTTTTTTTATTAATAATTATTTTTTATTTTATTTTTTCTTACTTTCTTTTATTTTATCCCCTCCCTCCCTCCCTCCCTCCTTCCCTTCCTCCCTTCCTCTCTCCCTCCCTTCCTTCCTTCCTTCCTTCCTTCCTTCCTTCCTTTTTTCTCCCTTTTATTCTGAGCTGTGTGGATGAAAGGCTCTTGGTGCTCCAGCCAGGCATCAGGGTGGGACAGCCAACTTCAGGATACTGGTCCACAAGAGACCTCCAAGCTTCACGTAATACCAAATGGTGAAAATCTCCCAGAGATCTCCATCTCAACACCAACAACCAGCTTCACTCAACGACCAGCAAGCTACAGTGCTGGACACCCTATGCCAAACAACTAGCAAAATAGGAACACAGGCCCATCCATTAGCAGAGAGGCTGCCTAAAATCACAATAAGGCCACAGACGCCCCAAAACACACCACCAGACGTGGACCTGCCCACTAGAGAGACAAGATCCAGCCTCATCCACCAGAACACAGGCACTAGTCCCCTCCACCAGGAAGCCTACACAACCCACTGAACCAACCATAGCCACTGGGGACAGACACCAAAAACAACAGGAACTACGAACCTACAGCCAGTGAAAAGGAGACCCCAAACACAGTAAGATAAGCAAAATGAGAAGACAGAAAAACACATAGCAGATGAAGGAGCAAGGTAAAAACACACCAGACCTAACAAATGAAGAGGAAATAGGCAGTCTACCTGAAAAAGAATTCAGAATAATGATAGTAAAGATGATCCAAAATCTTGGAAATAGAATAGAGAAAACACAAGAAACATTTAACAAGAACCTAGAATAACTAAAGAGGAAACAAGCAAGGATGAACAACACAATAAATGAAATTAAAAATACTCTAGAAGGGATCAATAGCAGAATAACTGAGGCAGAAGAACAGATAAGTGACCTGGAAGATAAAATAGTGGAAATAACTACTGCAGAGCAGAATAAAGAGAAAAGAATGAAAACAACTGCGGACAGTCTCAGAGACCTCTGGGCCAATATTAAATGCACCAACATTTGAATTATACGGGTCCCAGAAAAAGAAGAGAAAAAGAAAGGGACTGAGAAAACATTTAAACAGACTATAGTTGAAAACTTCTCTAATATGGGAAAGGAAATAGTTAATCAAGTCCTGGAAGCACAGAGAGTCCCATACAGGATAAATCCAAGGATAAACACGCCAAGACACATATTAATCAAACTATCAAAAATTAAATATAAAGAAAACATTAAAATCAGCAAGGGAAAAACAACAAATAACACACAAGGGAATCCCCATAAGGTTAACAGCTGATCTTTCAGCAGAAACTCTGCAAGCCAGAAGGGACTGGCAGGACATATTTAAAGTGATGAAGGAGAAGAACCTACAACCAAGATTACCCAGCAAGGATCTCATTCAGATTTGATGGAGAAATTAAAACCTTTACAGACAAGCAAAAGCTGAGAGAGTTCAGCACCACCAAATCAGCTTTACAACAAATGCTAAAGGAACTTCTCTAGGCAACAAACACAAGAGAAGGAAAACACCTACAATGACAAACCCAAAACATTTAAGAAAATGGGAATAGGAACATACATATCGATAATTACCTTAAATGTAAATGGATTAAGTGCTCCCACCAAAAGACACAGACTGGCTGAATGGATACAAAAACAAGACCCATATATATGCTGTCTATAAGAGACCCACTTCAGACCTAGGGACACATACAGACTGAAAGTAAGGGAATGGAAAAAGATATTCCATGCAAATGGAAACCAAAAGAAAGCTGGAGTAGTAATTCTCACATCAGACAAAATAGACTTTAAAATAAAGACTATTAGAAGAGACAAAGAAGGACACTACATAATGATCAAGGGATCGATCCAACAAAAAGATATAACAATTGTAAATATTTATGCACCCAACATAGGAGCACCTCAATACATAAGGAAAATACTAACAGACATAGAATGGGAAATCGACAGTAACACAGTCATAGTAGGGGACTTTAACACCCCACTTTCACCAATGGACAGATCATCCAAAATGCAAATAAATAAGGAAACACAAGCTTTAAATGATACATTAAACAAGATGGGGGACTTCCCTGGTGGCGCAGTGCTTGGGAGTCCGCCTGCTGATGCAGGGGACATGGGTTCATGCCCCGGTCCAGGAAGATCCCCCATGCCGCGGAGCGGCTGGGCCTGTGAGCCATGGCCGCTGAGCCTGCGCGTCCAGAGCCTGTGCTCTGCAACGGGAGAGGCCACCACAGTGAGAGGCCCGCGTACGGCAAAAAGAAAACAAAAACAAAACCAAGATGGACTTAATTGATATTTATAGCACATTCCACCCAAAAACAACAGAATACACATTTTTCTCAAGTGCTCATGGAACATTCTCCAGGATAGATCATATCTTAGGGCACAAATCAAGCCTTGGTAAATTTAAGAAAATTGAAATCGTATCAAGTATCTTTTCCAACCACAACGCTATGAGACTAGATATCAATTACAGGAAAAGTTCTGTAAAAACTACAAACACATGGAGGCTAAACAATACACTACTTAATAACCAAGTGATCACTGAAGAAATCAAAGGGGAAATCAAAAAATACCTAGAAACAAATGACAATGGAGACACGACGACCCAAAACCTATGAGATGCAGCAAAAGCAGTGCTAAGAGGGAAGTTTATAGCAATAGAATCCTACCTTAAGAAACAGGAAACATCTCAAATAAACAACCTAACCTTGCACCTAAAGCAATTAGAGAAAGAAGAACAAAAAAACCCCAAAGTTAGTAGAAGGAAAGAAATCATAAAGATCAGATCAGAAATAAATGAAAAAGAAATGAAGGAAACGATAGCAAAGATCAATAAAACTAAAAGCTGGTTCTTTGAGAAGATAAACAAAATGGATAAACCATTAGCCAGACTCATCAAGAAAAAAAGGGAGAAGACTCAAATCAATAGAATTAGAAATGAAAAAGACACTGCAGAAATACAAAGGATCTGACACTGCAGAAATACAAAGGATCATGAGAGATTACTACAAGCAACTCTATGCCAATAAAATGGATCATGAGAGATTACTACATGAGAGATTACTACAAACAACTCTATGCCAATAAAATGGACAATCTGGAAGAAATGGACAAATTCTTAGAAATGCACAACCTGCCGAGACTGAACCAGGAAGAAATAGAAAATATGAACAGACCAATCACAGGCACTGAATTGAAACTGTGATTAAAAATCTTGCAACAAACAAAAGCCCAGGACCAGATGGCTTCACAGGGGAATTCTATCAAACATTTAGAGAAGAGCTAACACCTATCCTTCTCAAACTCTTCCAAAATGTAGCAGAGGGAGGAACACTCCCAAACTCATTCTATGAGGCCACCATCACCCTGATACCGAAACCAGACAAAGATGTCACAAAGAAAGAAAACTACAGGCCAATATCCCTGATGAACATAGATGCAAAAATCCTCAACAAAATACTAGCAAACAGAATCCAACAGCACATTAAAAGGATCATACACCATGATCAAGTGGGGTTTGTTCCAGGAGTGCAAGGATTCTTCAATATACACAAATCAGTCAACGTGATACACCATATTAACAAATTGAAGGAGAAAAACCATATGATCATCTCAATAGATGCTGAGAAAGCTTTCAGCAAAATTCAACACCCATTTATGATTAAAACCCTGCAGAAAGTAGGCATAGAGGGAACTTTCCTCAACATAATAAAGGCCATATATGACAAACCCACAGCCAACATCGTCCTCAATGGTGAAAAACAAACCATTTCCACTAAGATCAGGAACAAGACAAGGTTGTCCACTCTCAGCACTCTTATTCAACATAGTTTTGGAAGTTTTAGCCACAGCTATCAGAGAAAAAAAAGAAATGAATCCAAATCAGAAAAGCAGAAGTAAAGCTGTCACTGTTTGCAGATGACATGATACTATACCTAGAGAATCGTAAAGATGCTACCAGAAAGCTACTAGAGCTAATCAATGAATTTGGTAAAGTAGTAGGATACAAAATTAATGCACAGAAATCTCTTGCATTCCCATACACTAATGATGAGAAATCTGAAAGTGAAGTTAAGAAAATGCTCTCATTTACCATTGCAACAAAAATAATAAAATATCTAGGGAAAAACCTACCTAAGGGAAAAAAGACCTGTATGCAGAAAATTATAAGACACTGATGAACGAAATTAAAGATTATACAGACAGCTGGAGAGATATACCATGTTCCTGGATTGGAAGAATCAACATTGTGAAAATGACTCTACTACTCAAAGCAATCTACAGATTCAATGCAATCCCTATCAAACTACCACTGGCATTTTTCTCAGAATGAGAACAAAAAATTTCACAATTTGTATGGAAACACAAAAGACCCCGAATAGCCAAAGCAATCTTGAGAACAAAAAATGGAGCTGGAGGAATCAGGCTCCCTGACTTCAGACTATACTACAAAGCTACAGTAATCAAGACAGTTTGGTACTGGCAGAAAAACAGAAATATAGATCAATGGAACAGGATAGAAAGCCGAGAGATAAACCCACGCACATATGGTCACCTTATCTTTGATAAAGGAGGCAAGAATATACAGTGGAGAAAGGACAGCCTCTTCAGTAAGTGGTGCTGGGAAAACTGGACAGGTACATGTAAAAGTATGAGATTAGATCACTCCCTAACACCATACACAGAAATAAACTCAAAATGGATTATACACCTAAATGTAAGGGCAGACAGTATCAAACTCTTAGAGGAAAACATAGGCAGAACACTCTGACATAATTCACAGCAAGATCCTTTTTGACCCACCTCCTAGAGAAATGGAAATAAAAATAAACAAATGGGACCTAATGAAACTTCAAAGCTTTTGCACAGCAAGGGAAACCATAAACAAGACGAAAAGACAACCCTCAGAATGGGAGAAGATATTTGCAAATGAAGCAACTGACAAAGGATTAATCTCCAAAATTTACAAGCAGCTCATGCTGCTCAACAACAACAACAACAAAAAACAACCCAAACCAAAAATGGGCAGAAGACCTAAATAGACATTTCTCCAAAGAAGATATACAGATTGCCAAGAAACACGTGAAAGAATGCTCAACATCATTAATCATTAGAGAAATGCAAATCAAAACTACAATGAGATATCATCTCACACCCATCAGAATGGCCATCATCAAAAAATCTAGAAACAATAAATGCTGGAGAGAGTGTGGAGAAAATGGAACACTCTTGCACTGTTGGTGGGAATGTAAATTGATATAGCCACTGTGGAGAACAGTATGTAGTTTCCTTAAAAAACTAAAAATAGAACTACCATATGACCCAGCAATACAACTACTGGGCATATGCCCTGAAAAAACCATAATTCAAAAAGAGTCATGTACCAAAATGTTCATTGCAGCTCTATTTACAATAGCCAGGACATGCAAGCAACCTAAGTCTCCATCATCGGATGAATGGATAAAGAAGATGTGGCACATATATACAATGGAATATTACTCAGCCATAAAAAGAAACAAAATTGAGTTATTTGTAGTGAGGTGGATGGACCTAGAGTCTGTCACACAGAGTGAAGTAAGAAAGAGAAAGACAAATACCGTATGCTAACACATATATATGGAATCTAAAAAAAAAAAAAAAAGTCATGAAGAACCTAGGTGCAAGACGGGAATAAAGACACAGACCTACCAGAGAATGGACTTGAGGATACGGGGAGGGGGAAGGGTAATCTGGCACAGAGTGAGAGAGTTGCATGGACATATATACACTACCAAACATAAAATAGATAGCTAGTGGGAAGCAGCCGCATAGCACAGGGAGATCAGCTCGGTGCTTTCTGACCACCTAGAGGGGTGGGATAGGGAGGGTGGGATGGAGGGAGATGCAAGAGGGAAGAGGTATGGGAACATATGTATATGTATAACTGATTCACTTTGTTATAAAAAAGAAACTAACACAGTATTGTAAAGCAATTATACTCCAATAAAGATGTTAAAAAAAAATTCAGAATGGAAAGACAAAGCCTTACTTTGAACTAATGTTAATGGAAAATATTTTTATGAAGATGCTACTGACCTATTCATATAAGTGGCTTAGCTTTTCAAAGTGAAGCTGAATATTATAATGTTACAGCAATAGCACTGGATAAAAAATTAACTCTGTAAAACAGCTTTGTGACTTCTTTTAGAAAATTCAATTCTGGATATGTTTTCAGTTTTATAGTTAGTTGTGGTGGTTTATTCTAATCAGCAGTGATTTAAGCTTAAAAAAAAAAAAAAAACTTTTAAGGGCTTCCCTGGTGGTGCAGTGGTTAAGAATCTGCCTGCCAATGCAGGGCACACGGGTTTGAGCCCTGGTCCGGGAAGATCCCACCTGCCGCGGAGCAGCTAAACCCGTGCACCACTACTACTGAAGCCCATGTGCCTAGAGCCCGTGCTCCACAACTAGAGAAAGGCTGCAAGCAACAACGAAGACCGAATTCAGCCAAAAATAAATAAAATAAATTTTTAAAATAACTTTTAATATAGGCATTCACCGAGTAAAATATGTAACAACAGAATTTGTTAAAAGTCATCTTTCTACCTGCCAGTGTTTTTTTTACTGCTTGTCTTAGCCTTGGTTCTGGTTCTCCTAAAAGCACGGCCCAAGACAAAAGCTTGCATCCAGTAAGTTACTGGGGATGTGATCCCAGCGAACAGGAGTGAAGGGGAAATGAAACAGATGGCAGGAAAGGCAATCAAGGACGCATTGAGTTGGAAACAACATAGTACTAGGGCTTGATCTTGAGCAGCCTTATTAAATGTGCCTCTGAATTGTCTTTGAAGGGCGGTTAGAGGACGGTGCCACACCTCTCCCAAGTTGTATATGCCCCAATGCCAAGCAGTTCCTGTAGCTTGTCAGAAGCCAGGAGGCAAGGTGCAGTTGCCCAGTCCTGCTTGAAACTGGTTGCCATACTAGTGGTCAAGTAAGAGGCCAAGAGGATTTGAAGTGACATATGGGAGGTCTACCACACTGCTCTTAAAATGACCAGAGTGTTTTAATGCCACCCAAAGTGATTAAATTGGTATTCACTATGATGACGCTAACAGTATTTTCTAATCTAATTTACTGGATAAGTTATGGGTTTGTATATTTAAGATTTCACTTTTAAAAATTTAAAACATTTGAATTTAAGTTGTTTGGAAAAAATAACATAGAATACTATGTTCCTTATATATAAATTATCATTTTATGGACACATGAAGCTCTTTACATTTTTCCCAGAATTTTAAGGGGCAGATGGGAGGAGGAGATAAACATACTCCAAAGGAAAATTAATGAAGTAGAAAAAAAATGCTAGGCTTATAGTCTAATCCAGTTTTACCTTAGACAATTCAGTGAACCACTCTGTTTTTTCCAGCGAAGGATGACCTCCAAAATCTCTTCCAGCTGTAAAAGTTTATGATTCTTAGACAATAATGCCACTAAAGATGGAGGGACCTAAGCCCAGGGAAACCTACTAGCTCTACACGACTAGTGGAGGCATGTGCAAATAAAAGTAGACGCAAGACCTGACCTTAAGTCTTAGAAGCTGGTGGCTATTTCTAGACTTGTCATGAATGAGACTTCCTTGGTATTGTCCATGTTTTAAAGCACTAAGTAGCTCTACCACCTTGTAGCAAACCAGGAGAAATATAAACAATAAAAAGTGACTAGAGATTGATTAAGAACTCTGAATTAAATAGGATATTTAGCAAGGCTTCAGAAAAGGAAGCTAAACCAGCATTTATCTAACTTTGCATTTGGGGCTACTTGCATCAAAATCACCTGAGCCCCTTCATAAAAATGCAGGCTTCTGGTCCTATCCCCTAACCATATTTATCGATCTCTTTGGAAGGGACTCAAAACCTGCATTTTTAAATAACCCACCAAGTGATTCTCAAAACATCCTACAGTTCGAGAGCCTCTGATACAGTATTGTAGGTAAGTGGGAAAATATACAGAAAGCAGATGAGGAAAGAACAAGGCCAGATAAAGAAAAAAAAGGATGCTAAAAAACGATAGGATGGCTGAGGAAAGGAAGGATGCAGTATATACTAGGGCACTGTTTCATTTTTCTATAAATTACTGTATATAAACAGAAAACTTAAGCCTATAACCTGCTGAACAAATAGTTTATTAACCTAATTCTAGAAAACTAGAACATTTGAAAGATACCTCAAACTTCACATCATTATTTGAAAATATGTAAGATTTACCTTCTCAGAGCAATTGTATGAGCAACATACAAATAATCAGATGACAACATCAGCACCAAATTATGAATTTATTTTTAGCCTCATTGGGTTTGTTGATTTTGTGTCTCCTTAGCTTTATCTTTTCATCTAACTTTCTCACCTACTTCTACTTTGTGTATAACCACAAGTCACTTTACATCCTTTTTGGAAAAAGTTTTATTTGGACTCAGTCACTAACACCCAAATAAATAAACAAAAGCCCCCACAAACTTTGTGGAACTCCAAAAGCATTTTAATATGCCCTCCTGTGTGGTAAGGTTAACAAATGAAGTGAAATAATGGTTGTGACCACTCCCTGGTAATAGTGGCAAAACTTCTATGATAATTCTAACAGAAGAGGGCACAACTGTTAAAAGCTACAAACCTTGGTGTTCAGAAGAGCACTTAGCTACAATGGAGCCATTAAGGCTAAAGTGACCTTTTTGGTGATTCCTTGCTACTCCCCACCCCCACTCCCCATTTACCTAAGGCACAGTGTAGGTTTTGCAAACCTAATTATTCAGATCCTAATTAAGTCAAAAATTGACTGTTAGTCAAATACTTGTCAGTTAAATGACACAAAGCTATGACAAGCGTTTACTGAACTAAAATGAACTGCTCTACAATGTTGCACTTAAGCAGCTCCTCTGAGTCCAAATGGTACTTTCAGATCTTTCCAGATCTCAGCTGTTCTACTTAAAACAGAACACTGGAGCAGTTGGTTAACCAGTTAAAAGTCTCACATATGAGGATCTAAACTCCCATTAAAGCAAAAATATCATCAATGTCGTCTGTCTCCTTAGTGATTCCTGATGTATTATGTTTATTTATTTGCATCGTTGTCCAAGAATCAGTTTCATTTTCATTGCTTTCTATAAGATTTTCATGAATTTGTTTCTCCTTAGTTTGTATGACAGGACTTGAAACTCTTCTACTCAACACTTGCTTATTGTTAGGGTAGAGATCAGTTGTACAGACTGTAGGGTGTGAGAGTCTCCCTTTAATGATATCGGTAGCACTCTGAGTCCCTTGAGGGGGCTGCTGGGTTTCCTTTAAAAGAGTCGGCTGCAACTTTCTCTGTGGTTTCCTTCGTTTCAATGAAAATTTATTCTGTGATCTTCGTCTCAGATGATTCTTCAAAGTTTTGCTACCTGAGACTTGAAGAAGGCAGTTGCAAATTGAAGTTTTTATGCACTCTAGTTTCTTTGGCAAACTTTAAGACAGAGAGAGGAAAAATTGGAGATTGTTAAGATGCAGAAAAACATTCTCAGAAACTTTTGTCTCCCTTTTACCAACTTCCAATTGAAAAATATTTATAAGTCCTATGCCTGTGTACAACTCCAGAATCATAAGGAAAAATAAGGAAATAGGAGCTTCAACCCAAGTCTGTGTTTTCAGAGGACAACTTCCCTCTGATTTAGATTGTGAGCAAATGTGTCCCCATTATGTTTCCAAAGTAAAGTAGCTCCTACAAGTAGCAAGGTAACTGAATGGTGAGATATCTCCATATTTTAGTGCCAGAGCTCTTCCCCGATAATTGCTAATCTGTTCATAATATAATAGGAATGGAACTGGGGAAAAGATGAATCACAAATAGAAAAATTGCTAGGATGCATCAACCCATTTCTGGATTAACAGATTCATATTACAGCAGGAAATGAACAAAGAAAAAGAAATAGAAGTGAAGAGGGAGTTTATGTAAAATGAGAAAACAGGGCTCCTGGCATAGACATAATGACAGCCTTGAGCTACCCTAATTGTGATTCATATATCATCTTCAAATTTGGGAATTTGGAACTCAAATGGCCAGTTATTTTAGGTGTTTTGCTTCTGAATAGGGTACACTGCCACAAGGTACATCGGTACCCTGCTAACTGCCTGTTTGTGATAGACTGCAAAAGATTAGCATGAGTCTGTATCTCCTACCTTACCTTCTTCCTTTTTAAACAAATATAGAACTTTGAGGAAGCCCATTTTAATGTAGTAATTCATGATCTCTGTTTCCAAACCATTTTGTCTTACCATAAGCAGTAATCTTTAATTGAGGAGAGGGTAGGTGTACTTCCCAATTGAAATGGAAATAGGAAGAATGAAAACAGAAGGATCAGAGGATCTGCACTGAGTTCTAGATCTCCAGCTCTAATACCCTGAGTAAAATCCTCTATTTCCTCATCTATATAATATGAATAATACTACCTACCTCACAGAGTTATTGTGGACATTAAATAAAATTCAAATGTACTACAAATATATTACTGAAACAGCAAACCAGGGCAGAATAAAAGGACACTATATTTTTGTGGGGTGCAAAATAATGGTCTAATCAAATAACTACTAGTTTCTGCATTAACTTTTAATTATCTCTACCTCATCTACCTCTGACTTTACATGTAGTCTTGAACAGAACACCTCCATCTTAGGCTGAGTTTCTACTCTAGAATGTAATGTAAAAACTCTTAACTTCCCCAACAGCTTTTAATGAAAACTTGCTATAAAACCATCAATATATATATATTTTACTAAAATAGGAATATCTTTTCCATAAATTTTTAAAGAAAATTTAACAAATTTTAGACTGTGATTCACCCACGGGAACCATTATAAAGCCCTGAATAGATACAGTAAGTCCCCTACATACAAACGAGTTCCATTCCGAGAGCATGTTCTTAAGTCCAATTTGTTCGTCAGTCCAACAAAGTTAGCCTAGGTACCCAACTAACACAATCGACTATATAGTACTGTACTGTAATAGGTTTAACAAAACTGTACTTTAAGTAGATCTCACTTTTGGACTACTGGACATTAAAAAGGCTAACTTGAATATATATACTTTTGCCCTAAATGATAATAGAAAAAGTAAAGAAATACAATTTTTGTGATGTACCTACCTATAGCCTTGAGCTTCCACATGTTTAAGCCGGTTGCTTTTTAGAAGTTTATTACCCAGAAAGGTGGTCTGAGCCTTGAGTTTTTTGCTCCTACACCACAGAATTGCCATTTGGATCTCTTCAGAAAGTTGTACGAAAGTGTCAGTTTCTCGGAATCTTTGCACAAGACTTTTTACACAGGGAGTTCCTATTGCTTTCCAAGAAGAACGTTTGGTTGCCTTTAGTTTGGATTGAGAACATTTAAACTCAAAACTGTTCGCCTGAAATATGGAACGATGAGAAAAATATATTGGATTTGTTACTGACATATAACAACAGAGAGAAGCTGACTCACAGACTATAAAAATTTGAAAATATGTCTTTTTAAAAGAAGGAAAAAAGGTTTTTTCAGCCCACTATGCTTTCCTTTCTTTTTTTTTTTTTTGCCGTGCTGCTCGGCTTGTGGGATCTTAGTTCCCCAACCAGGGATTGAACTCGTGCCCCCTGCAGTGGAAGTGCAGAGTCCTAACCACTGGATGGCCAGGGAATTCCCTTCCTTTTTCTTAAAAATGTTTTTATTCACTGCTCCTAACACAAGATCTTTTCCCCTCTGTGCTACAACAGATCCCATCTATAGCTAAATTCAGCTGTATACAGGTAACAATATAAATATTTGCATACATATCTATTTATTTAACCTATACATACGAATAAAACTCCACATGATTAAGTATTGGTCAAAGCCTATCTAGTGGGAAAAAAATCACTGAAGAGCCCTCTTCCTCTAATACTGGACTACCACAACTTGTTTTTCATTTATTTCTATATCCTGAGTCACCCTCCTCAATGATGGGTCATAAATGTTATTGAAAACATGTGAGAATGGGGATGATTGCTGAATGTATGTTAAAAATGCTTAACTGAGCAACATTTCCAACTCCAATCCAACCATCTTTTGATGTGGCACCTTTGATCTCTTCAACCTCATCTTTCTATATCAAGTCAAGTTTGAATTTTATCATCAACTTTTACTGTTTATTGAAATGTGCCACCTAGTAGGTCTGCTTCCATCCTCTGTTCAAAACTTACCTTCTTCCAAATTTCTCACTCTCAAGAACACAAAGTAGTAGAAAATATGAAAGCAGAGACCTATCAACACTTTGTGTTGGTGATCCATAAAAGTTTGACCTAAAAGTAAGATAAGCATATTGGTGCTAAATGCTAAAAATATGGTAGTCATTGGTCATGCTGGAAACAGCTCACCTAGGAACAGGTGGACGGACTGCAGAAAGTTTCAAGAGTCACAGAGAGCCGTAGTTATTAAGAGAGAGAGCTGACGAAACTATTTGGAGGACGGGTGTAAAGATAAAGGACAAAGACTATGAAACCAAACTGCCTGCATTCAAATCCCAGTTCTGCCCCATATCTGCTGTGTGGCCTGTGCAAATTTCTTGTCCTTTCTGTGCCTTAATTTTCTCATCTGAAATATGGCAACAGTAATAATAGCACCTACCTCACAGGGCTTTTGCAAGGATTATATGAGTTAACACATATAAAGTGTTTTGAACAATGCCTGGCAAAGAGTAAATGCAACGTAAGTGTGATGATTATCATATCTTCCTCCGGAACTTGTGAATCGGACAAAATATAAATGCAAACTGGAATCCTTGTAAGCCTTCAAGAAAGTACTGACTCGTTAGAAATGATTAAGAATTCTTGAATCGAATGGAAAAAATAACCCATGAAGGAAACCAGAAGAAAACAGTTTTGAAAAGAGAAAGGGTAAAAGAAGTCAAGAAGTTACTGATGAAAGAGGATGACATTGATGTACTTATCCATGTCAGGTCCAGAACAAACAGAATTTGCAGACACTGGCCAAGGAGAGGAATCAGGTTAAAGCTTGAATGCTGACAGGAAGAAAGAAATAGAAGCCTCATGACAAAGGATGAGGATGACGATAATGACGATGAAAGTCGCTAACAATATCTAACACCAATTAAATGCTTACCACACTTTAGACTCTGTGCTGAACACTTTACATGAACTAAAACTGGCACAACCCTATGAGGTACATACTGTTATTAGAAACAGAGGTATGGACAGGCCAAGAAACTTACATAAGTCACAGGGTAGTACAAACCAAAGCCAGGACTCAAACCACTTCTGTCTGATTGTAAAGCCCATACTCTTAAGCTGCAGTGGATCCTAGGATCACTTTAAAATTCTAGCAAAACTCTTAGTAAAATGTTTCTGAAGGCACTGTATTAATTGAATTAACTACATGCACTCAAATCCCTTGGGAATGCCTCTATTCATTCAGAAACACACACTGAGAACTAAGATGGCACTACTCTTAGAGCTGGGGATAAAAACAGAAGATTCAGTCCCTGCCATTGGTAAGTGGCATCTACTCTACAAATCAGCAGAAATCATAAGCTATATTAAAATAAGCCAGACAAACCTGAATAGCTTTGTGTTTCAGCTGTTTGCAGAAAGCCCTCACGTCAAATTCTGATGACTTTTCTGTGAAGACGGAAAGATCACAGATACAAAAACTTAGGCATACTATTTTCAAATCAACAAACTCTTAAGTGCATGACTACATTTCTTGCCAAATTACTACAAGAGAAACAAAGGGAATTAAGCAAGCAAAGAACTATGAAGCAACAACAGAAACAACTTTATATGCTCAAGCTGAGAAAACACAGGTATTACCATACCTCTCTAAGAATAATCAGAGTTAAAATTAAGAAGAAAGATGCTGAATTTCTTCCTACACAATGCATGACTACATTGTAATTTCAAAAGTTTTTTTGTTTGTGTTTTTTAGAGTATGTGCCATATCAAAGCAAATTACCTTTTAAGATTTTCTTATTCTTTACTGGCTGTCCAAGATCCACATTATTCTGAATATTGATCTTCATTTGTTTAGCTTTTTTGGAAATTCTAAGTAATGTTTCTTCACTGGACCTCTGCGATTGCTCTTTTGTTAAAAATAGTTTATTTAGCAGTTTAGTTACTCCTTTAGCTGCAAAAGCTGTAGGCATTTTTTTCTTAAAGATTTCAAAGTAGGGCTCTCCTAAAAATTCAGCAATATCAGAAGGAAAGGTAAAACCTTTGAAGTAAGGCAATGGTTGAATCCTGGAGACCTCTTGAAGTAATCCAAACAATGGCTCATATAAAGAAATCAGCCTTTTTAAAACATCTTTATAGAGAACCCTAGAGAAAGAAGAAGGATCTCATGAATTAGCTAGTAATTATCATTTGCAGATTACATAATAATAAGAGAGTCAGGGCTTCCCTGGTGGCGCAGTGGTTGAGAGTCCGCCTGCCGATGCAGGGGACACGGGTTTGTGCCCCGGTCCGGGAAGATCCTACATGCCGCAGGGCGGCTGGGCCTGTGAGCCATGGCCGCTGAGCCTGCACGTCCGGAGCCTGTGCTCCGCAACGGGAGAGGCCACAACGGTGAGAGGCCCGCGTATCACAAAAAAAAAAAAAAAAAGTAAAAAAAAATTAATAAGAGAGTCAAAGCTGAAAATAATGCCTGTGAATCTGCCACTATAGATTAAAAAAACGCTAAAGCGGACACTTGCAAAGAGCTAGATTAGTCCAACCTAAACAGAAAAATGCAAGTACAAAATGCTATATAAAACCAAATAAAGTACTACATGGAGAGATATCTCAAAAGATGTGCCTCAAAATCTTAAGTGTGGTTTTATCTAGATGATGAGATTTTAGGCAAATTTCAGGTTCTTTGCCTTATTTTCTATTTTTAAAAGTTTCTTAAAATAACCATGTATTATTATTATAATCAGCAAAAATCAAAGCTATTTTCATTATAGGAATAATGAAGGTTTGATATTTTAAAATAATACGATTAGTAATTCTGACACTGTTAGTGCTAAAAACAAGCAGAATAAAAAATAAGATGATTGGAAATAGTACTTGAGATATCCAGGTTAAGATATCAAAGCAAGGTTTAGAGAGAATTTTCTCTTTTTTTTGGCTTTCATTCAAATTAAAGCTTATCAAACCAATTGTTTAAAATGGCCCAAAACAGGTCTCCTTATAAATATGGGCAGATTTTGAATCCAATTATCCATCAAATAAGTTTCATAATATATATTGTGAGATGCAAGGGAAGGGCTCTTTGGTTTGCAACTAGTATTATCAGTGTTCTTTACATCAACTAACTATGGCTCAAAAAGCAGTGGTGGTTCAGGTGGAAGAAAGGAATCTAGAAAACATAAGGAAGGTCATTGCCATTAAAAGTTAGAAACCTAATGGCAGAAACAAATGATACAGACTGCTCAGGAACACCTTCATTTTAAATGGCCCAGCTGCTGAATGATTAGAGGAACCCTTTTTTTTTTTAAATTCCAGCTGCTAATCCTAGGAATTCATTTGCTTAGTTGTTTAGTGTTGAGGTGATCTCATGGATTCAGATTCAAAGCCTAATCCTTTGACATAACCATCAACACTTAGCTTCCCAATCTACCCCAAATAAACTCTGATCAAATGAAGAAACAGAATTCCTGCACCTTCAGCATCCCATGGGAAAGCAAATATGAAAACTACTAATAAGAAACTTAGTCTGAGTTAGAGAAATGAAGGATTTCAAAGGTACATACATACATACCATAACCTGCTCACCAGCCCAACCATCACAAGGTTTAAAATAATGAATTCTTGCAAACCTAGATGTTTCACAGTCAAGCTGGAGAATCAAGTTAAAATTGGAAAACAGAATCAAAGGAATTTAGGTTTCTTTAAGTTACATTTATGAAAAAAACAGACTGGAAGTAGAAAGAATATTCTTGAAGGAACTAAAACCTTAAAACATGTTCTATTTAAGTCACGGAAGCTTAAAAATAAAGTAATATACACTCTGCTAGAGGAAAAATAAAGTAATACACACTCTGCTAGAGGTCTCATATAAATTTAGTTTCTAAGATTAAGAATTTCTAACAGTCAGTGCCCTTAGGATAATACATACTAGGTAGAGATAGAAGTCTCTGGCAATGGCTATATCAGGCAAATCCCAGGAAAAGGAAGCCAAAGAGCAAAATTTTCAGAACTCCCATAAGTTATAACTCCTACAGACTCCCTAGCTTTCAAATAGAAATACTATTAAATATATCCCAACAATTCCAATTCAGAAGAAGGTACTTTAGTTGATTCAAGGATACAGAAATGTCTTGCAGCAACAGTCCAACAAGCGAAGTAGCAACTTGCAGGCTCCCAAAATCTTCATCAACACCAGTTCCACCACTGGTTGGCTAGGGATGACACATGCTTTGGTATTTACAGGCTGATTTTCACTTGGCAAAAATAGAAAAGTACATTACTTTCATTCTTAAATATAAAGCACTTATATAGCAGTTTTCAAGTGCAGACTTGCTTTAAGCTCAGTTTGAGGTAGTTATGTTTAATAATGACTCACTGAAGTTGACTGACACTTATGTTTCAAAATAATCTACCATGACCCAGATTTCAATGTCACACCATTTCCTCCCACTGGCCGAGAGAGGGAGATTACCACAGAATACCAGGGGCCTTTTATTGAAACAAAATTTGTACAGCTAAGGTATAATTGTTTATATTCTAACAATAAGTGAAGAAAGTCTAAAGCCAGGTCACAGCAAGACACTGGGTTCCCAGCCCACCAAAAAGCCCATTACAAAGCAACTGGACCACTTACTTAGAAGAAAATGACTCAGAGAGCTCTTGAATTGAACCTTCCAAATTCATGCTTTTCAAGCGTTTTAAACATTGTTCAACCTGAAAGGGGAAGAGCAGCTAATGTGTGACACAGACAAAGCCACTGATGTGACCAGGAAAACAAAGAAATACAAAATTTCAAAGTATGGAAATACACTCAATACCAAAGAATACCTTTTTTTAAGGGTAAAGAAACCCATAGCCCAAGCAATTGCTTCTGGTTAAAAATTTGAAATTTATCCAGCCAAATAAATTCTTCAAATCAGGTTATGACTAAGAATTTATTGTACTACATGCCAGGATGTGCTTGATGCTATAAAGGAGACAAAGGTAAGTATAAGATTATTCTCAAGATTATATTTTTTCTGAAGCAACATGATTTCTAATAGTGAAACTATTAAAACAAGATAGTAAATTATTAAGTACTAAATTTCAACAGTCTGTAAGTGCCACAGACATAAGGGATCAGTTGATAGAGGGAATGGGCATTGTAAACATACAGGACCAGGTGAGCAAAGGCTCAGAGGAGGGAACGAATGTGGTGAGTAGGAGGACTCACGAAGAGTTTCAGGCCGTCTGAAATACAAAATACATGAAGATGAAGACCAGAGAGAAGCCTGAGCTAAGGAAAACTGAAGAGGCCAGATCACGGGGGATCTTGTAAGTTAACCTAAGAGGCTTCCTCTTTATTCAGGAGACAGTGGAGAAATATTAAAACTTAAAGCTGTGTTTTAGGATGATTAACCTGGCTTTGGTACACATGAATATGCCAGAGTGGAGGAGAGACTGGAAGATGAAAGATCAGTCAGAATTGCAAGACAACTAACAATTGACAAGGTCTGAAAAAAGAAATGGCAGCCAGAACTAAAAAGGGACTAGATGCAGAGACAGTTTTGACTGATCAGTTGGCCGGATAGGAGAGCTACGTAAAAGAAAGAAGCAGAGAAAACAGAACACCAAAGTTTTCTGACTGGATAATTATTCACAACTTGGAAGCCGGGAGGAGAAATACGTATGTTCAATCTGAGATGGTAAGTTTGGTTTTGGCGTTAAAGACTCAGAAGGAGATAAAAGCTCCCCCAGAGAAGAAAACTTAAGAAAGACCATGATCCCAAATCTTTCTTTGATGAAAAAATCTTCATCTTTTTTGCCTTAAGTAATGGGAGTGGAAAACTAACCAGAGAGCATGAATCTGTAAGGTTAGAGACTATGTCTGTCTTTTTCATCCTGTACACCTAGCACGAAGCACAGTGCCTGGCACATAGAAAGTTTCAAAAATACCTGGAGAGTTAATAAAATGAATGAATGAATGGACACGTAAGGAACTCAGGTTAGGAGGCTCTACTCTGTGGTGTAGTCCCTGAGCTGGAGGGCCCAATTTTGTCTTAAACTCCAAAAGTTACACAAAACCACTTTACATAACTTGTTATATACTCATTCAATATATTACCAATTAGATTACATACCCCACAATAAACAGACTGCAACTTTGTTCTTTTTATGATTTTGGGATTTTGATTATGGTCAGGAAAATTGTTTCTTAATCCAAAACTCTGTCTTGATCAAAGTACTCAATCTTTAAACTAGGCAGAGGCATGGTACTTTATTATAGATTGCATATAATGAAGAAAATTTTTCATAAAAATTACCTATAATAAGATAAATAAATAAATAAAAAGTAAACATATAAACAAAAAATTACCTACCTACTAGAAACAAGACTGGGAAAGAATCCAACATAGTTCCTTTTTAAATTGTTTTTTGAAATGCTTTCAGGGGAAGAAAAAAAAAAAGCCCACATGCAATTGCAAGATGACCTATAAATCACAAGTAAGTTACTGCGATTAAGTTACAAAATATTAAATGGCAGTGTGATCTCCATCTTCATCAACTCAAACATGTTGAGTATTAAACACAGGGCTCCCACCTTACCTGTTTGAGGGCCAAATGGGGCTTGTGGCGGCCCATTCTGTTGTGATTGCTGTAAAGGACTGCACATAATACATCTGTTTCTGCATCTAAGATTTGGCTCTTCAGTGACAATGTAACGAGACAGCATTCTTTAATTACAGCTGCAATGCAAAGGTCTAAAGCAGAGATGTTTCGTAAGACTTAATATGCATTTCTACATTAAGTATATTCTATAAAAAATACACTGAAAGAAGCATATTTCCTTATGTTTTAAAGAAATCAAGAACAAATTAACATAATCAGCCTCACCTGTAAGACCATAATTAATGTTTCCAAGTATGTGAGAAGTGACATAGGAAGGAAGTGATCGTACAGTGACAGATGATATCAAGTCCAGGAAATCATTAAGAGAACATGTGTTAAAGTAGAATGTACATCTTTACACCACATTTTATCATGATCTTAATAATCTTTCATACGAATACTCTCCAGTCATTTGGTGTACACTTAACACTTCGAGTACCTTAAAGGTGGGACGTGTTGTATACTTCTCTACCACTTTAAGAATATATTCAGAAGAGAAATCACTATAACAGCTGGAAATTATATTACATAATGAATGTCTGACTGAACACGGGGTGCTTATTTAGTAAGACAAGGTAACAGCCTCCTAGTCTGAAAAAGCTGTGAACAGAAGATGGGAGTAAATGTGCTCTCTATGGCTCTAAGGGTAGCAGTAGCATCCTAAGTGGCAGTAACGCAAAGGAAGACTTACACACAATGTGGAGAACTTTCTTACTATACGAACTATTTGAGGCCAGAATGGGCTGCCTTTGGGGTGGAGGGAGACTTGGTGAATTTCCACGCCTAACAGAATCCTGTTAAAGAATCTTTGAATAGAGGAAGGGGTAAGATTAATCTGTAAACTGAGCAGGATGGATGGATGGGGAGGGGGATGTGATGATTAGATAAGTTACAAGTATTTAATAATAACAGCTGTCATTTGAGTGTTTATTTACTGTATCAGGCATTGTTCCAAATGCTTTACCTATAATGTTAATTCTTTCATCAGAACAGCTCTATGAGGCAAGTACTATTTTTATCCCCATTTGAAAATGCGCTTAAGCCCAGAAAGGTTAAGCCCAGAAAGGTTTCCCACTCCTCACCCCAGCTCCAGCAGAGAGAAGAGCCAGGATTCAAACCCAGGCAATTTGGCTCCTGAGCCCAGCGTGTACTGCCCTACTGCCTAATAACGGCAATGCCACCATACGTTGATAGAACACTTTAGACCACGCTCTCCTAAATGACATCATTAGATCCTCCCAACAACCCAGTGATAGGGAAAACTAACCCTATTTTACAGATAAGAAACGAGGGATCCAGAAAGATTGCGGTTTAACTGCAGAGTGCTTGAGTGACGACCCGCAGCCTCTCAGAGGCAGAGGTCAAGAAAGACTGAGGGGGAACCACAGCACTTGGTGGCCTGAGTGAACGCAGGGTCCCCAAGCAGCAATTTTTCCTGACGCTAGCTGCGTCCGCCCTCTTTCCCCATTTCGGTGCGGGGCTGGATCTTGGGCCTTCGGCGCCCCAGCCAGGCCCTGCGGTAGACTCCGTGGGTCCAGCGAGGAACGGCGATGCCTGAAATTCCTCAGCAAGCTCTAGGACCCAGGCCTCTATCGGTCGCGGCCCTGCGCAGCGTCCCGCGGGTTCCGGAAGTCCCGCCCCCACCCCGCGCACGTGCGCCTGCCTGACGCCTCCTCCGGAAAAGTCTGCACCCCTCGCCGGGCGCCTCACTCACCCAGCGTCGCGCCGGGGTCCTGTACGAACACTGTGCTGCGGCTCCCCGCCTTAGGGAGCCTCACGCGGTTCCATGGCTGCGGGGCCGGCAGCAGCGCAGCCATCTTGGGAGGCAGGAGAGGGACTGGGAAAGGTGGACCTGGGCGAGACCCAGTGGAGCGACCGAAGGAGGGGCGATGAGCCGACGTCAGGGGAAGGTAGAGGGCAAGGGGTGGGGCGGGGGCGGGGCCCGGGAGGGGAAAGGGGAGGGTCCTTCACGAAATAGTGGACCAAGTACGGTGAACCTGAAGAACCCAGAGAGTCATCCAGCCCCTGGTCACTAATACCTGGCCGCGTATCAGAATTACTTGGGAGAATTTGGGGGAACCGCATCCCTGTACTACTCAATCAGAATCTCGGAATGGGGCGAGGAATCCGCCTTGTGTTTATGCTTCCCCACGGAAGCACAACCAGTTTCGGTACTACTTCAAGGTATTTTACAGATGTGGAAAGTGAGGTCCGCAGTTGAGTTGGTGCATACGCCCCCATCTCCACCTCAACCATTAGCGGAAAAGGAAGAAATGAAATAAAGAGGCTTATGCAAAGTGTGCATTTGTAACGCAGAAGTAATTTAAGTTAGTCAAGGAAGGCTCTACCTGGAGCATTAGCAAAACCACGATCGTAGAAACTTGGAGGCCGTCTGACTCTCCATCAACCCCATCTTCTGTCAGTGTCCAAAACAAGACGATATACCAAGCTTTCCTGATCCTCACCTCATTTATATCTTTCTAATAGTTCATTTATCTTCAGCTACCCTGACACCAGCTTACTTAAGGCCCCCCGCGAATGTATTAGAGAGGCAGTTAGTGGGTTTTGAAGACGGACCAGCAAGGTTTTGATTCTAGATCTGCCCTTTACTAGCTCTATGATCTCAGGAAGGTTACCTAACTCCTCCAAATCTTAGTGTTCCTACAGGTAAAATGAAGATAATAATACAAACTTATAAAGTGCTCACAGTTAAAAAGTGCTTTAGAATAGTGTCTGGCATACAAACAGTATTTACTGTTAGCAGAATTCGTATTGTTGATATTTTTACTGTTTAATACAAATAGCCACGCCACACTGAAACACTTTGCATGCTCTCTGTGTGTGCCTTTGTACATATTAATTTCTCTATCTGGGCCATTTCCCTGAAACACAATCTCCCTCAGCTCTGGTGTCATCACCTCTAGGTAATTCTTCCTGAGCATCCCATTCCCACTCCATAGCTTGATGTAGAGACGACTTTATTACACCCGTAGTGCCCTGTGCTGGCCTCTGTGTTAGCCTCCTATTGCTGCTGTAACAAATTACTACAAACATAGTCACTTAAAACAACACAGTTATTATATTACATTTTTGGAGGTTAGAAGTCCAAAATGGATCTCACTGGACTAAAGTTGTCAGGGTTGGATCCTTCTGGAGACTCTAGTGGAGAATTCATTTTCTTGCTTTTTTCAGCTTCTAGAGGCCACCTGCATTCCTTGGCTCATGTCTGCATCCTCCATTTGCAAAGTCAGTAGCATAGCATCTTCCAATCTCCTTCCAGCCTCTCTTTCTCTCTCACCCTCCTGCCTGCCTTCATCTTAAAAGGACCCTAGTGATTACACTGAGCCCACCAGGATCCTCTCCTCATTTCAGAGTCTTTAACGTAATCATATCTACACAATCTGTTTTGCAATGTAAGTAAACATATTCATAGATTTGGGTGATTAGGATGTGGCTGTCTTGTGGGGGGGGGCATTATTCAGGCTACCACAGACTCTCACAGAATTTACCTCACTGTACTGTATTAATTTGTATATTTGTATGTCTCTTTCTCCAATGACATGTGAGCTGACTGAAGACAGTACTACCAGTGTAGCTTACTGATCTCTATATCACAATGCTTAGCTCATAGCCTGGTGTGTAGTAAGACCTCGATAAGGCTTTAACAGCTTTGTCGAGGTACAATTGATATACAGAGAACTGCACATAGTTAATGTGTACAATTTTACTAGTTTGTCAATATTTACTGGCTAAATAAGAGACTAGATGATGCTTGAATAGAGGTTTTGAAGGACGAGTAGGAATTTCCCAGGCAGATAAGGGAAGAAGACATTCCTGACAGAGAGGTGGTAAACGACATGAGTTGGAAGAATCATTAGTCCTGGCTGAGTCAGTATTGCTGGAGCATGATGTGTTCTGAGGGATGAAGCTGGGAGTGGTGGTGTCAGATCAGGGACAGAATTTGGATTTACCCTGAAGGCTGGTGATTCCCAGACCTGGCTGATCACGATTACCTGGATAGTCTTTTTTAAATATTTAGAAAAATTTCAGGCCCCACTTCGCACATTCTTATTCATTAGGTCTGAGTAGGGCTCTAATCTGGGTTTTTTAAAAGCTCCTTGTGATGGTGGTCTGCTTTAGGGATCCCTTTCTGGAGGTGACAAAGGAGTCACTGAGATTTAGGCTGGGCAATTTGGGCACCTTGCATCAGAGGACGAGCACTCTGGAGAACAGGTTTGAAGGAGATGAGACTGGAGGAAGGGACCTAAGGGAATCTGTTACAAAAGCTGAGGCAGGAGATAATGAAGGCCTGAATTCCAACACTGGCACTGAAGATGGACAGTATGACTTATTTAGATGTCTGGTACTTAGGTATTTAAATGTCTAGTATGACTTCCAGACTTTTGCCTTGAGTGTGACATGTGGCATCCAAAAGAAGAACAAATTTAGATACATCTAAAAAATAGGAATAATGAGATAACTTTTGATGTACTGAGTTTGAGATTGCCCATGGACTGCCCACAAGAGTATGTCCAATTCGCCAGTTGAATAAATGGGACTGTAGCTCAAAGGGTAATTGCAAAGGGAGGAAGTAGAGATGATGAATATAGGATAACTTTTTTAGCGGCTTAGATGAGAAGGGAAGGCCAAGTTTATGTGATAACAGAGAGATGTAGGATCAAGCAGGGTATAGTTTTGTATTGTTCTAATTTTAAGGATAGTGCATCAGTTAGGGTTCCACCAGTCAAACAGAACCAGTAGGCGATATATATATATATATATATATATATATATATATATATATATACACTTTTGAAAAGAAATTGGCTCTTATGCCTGTAGGGGTTGAATAGTCAAGTCTGAAGTCCATAGGGCAGGCTGTTGTAAATGGCAGTCTGGAAACTCAGGCAGGAGCTGAAGCTGCAGTCTGCAGATGGAATTTCTTCTTCATGTCCTCAGGGAAACCACAGTTCTGTTCTCAAGGTCTTTTAAGCTGATTGGATTAGGCTCATCCAGATAACCCAGGATAATCTCCTTTACATACAGTCAGCTGGTTGTAGTTGATAATCACATCTACAGAATGCCTTCACAACAACACCTAGACTCATGTTTGATTGAATAACTGGGTGCCCCAGCCTAGTCAAGTTGACACATAAAACTGACCATCACAGACAGAAAGTGGTTTCATCACCTGAACAGGGTAAGAGAAATGGGGCCAAAAGAGTGAGAGAAGCTGGACCTACTAAAGAGATAAAGGTGAGAGAATTGATGAAGAAAGATCCATTCATTCAACAAAGTGTGTGAGCATCATCCCAGAGGAGACAAGCAAAGGTGGGATCAAGAGCTCAGGTAGAGGGGTTGTCTTAAAGACCAACAAGCCTTTATCCTCTGAGCCAGGAAGAAAAATCAAGATAGCTTTAGACATGGCTATGTTTGGGGTACGGTAACAGAAAGATGAGGGAGCTCCTATGTTGTCAGTGAAGGAGGTTCATTACCAAGAGGGGAGGGCAGGGAGATGGGTTCTGGGCGAGCAGTGGATATTTAAAATCAGAGTTTCCTTGAACTGGGGGATATGGAAGAGGCATGTGTTCTGTATATTAGGGAGAGAGTAAGGATTTACAGCTATGTTTTTAAAATTTCAAATTTGCAAAGAAAGACTGCCACAGACACAAATGACCATGAAATAGACAGAACCTTGTCCATCTCATTAGCACTTCAAAAAATACAGATTAAAATAATTTCATGGTATTGTCATATAGACAGAGTAAAAGCATGGTATCTCATGTTACTAGGACTTTGGACAAAAATTCAGATACAAAGTGATCCTTTGTTGTTGTAATCATGAAAATGGAAAATGATATATTCACACAATGAGTCAGTGGTTTTCTAATATTTTGGCAGTGGCATTCTTTTTCCCTCACAAAATCTTAACACAGAAATCAAATATATAAAACAGTAACAGCAGAATTGTAGTGGTTAAGGGTACAAAGGAGAACGCAGGGCCCTCCCATAAAGGCCTCCTTCCCAGGCTCCTAGAAGTACCTCATAAGACACTTCCTAGGGACAGTTTGGAATCCACTGTTGTAAATAAATAAATATGTGTTGATGTGTGCAATTGTTTACCATACATTAAGGTGTTTTCTAAAGCAGTTTAGAAAACGCTATGTACAATGTGATTACATGCAAAAATATACCTCCACACATAGAGAAAAAGGTCTGGAAGGATCTAAATGAAGGTGTTAACAAAGATTATCTTTTCAGCAGTAGGATGGATCTTTTTTTCTTCTATGAGCTTATTTGTACTTTCTGAAGGAAAGAAATACATGTTGCTATTGTAATGAGAAAAAATTATTTTTAACGTTAAGTGTGTATCAAACTCTTAGGGTGTGTGTGTGTGTGTGTGTGTGTGTGTGTGTGTGTGTGTGCATACACCAGCATATTCGGAGACATACATTTTTTGGCCCATCCAGCTATGGTCTTTCAGCTCTAATCTCATGCGTCTATACTTTGCTCTGTGATGTGGGGCTGGGATTCTGCAAAACCACATGGTCTTTGCCAGCTGGTGGTTATACCCATATAGACCACTAGAAGGAGATTGGAAGGCAGGAGGAGGAGAGAAGTTCCTGTTTGTTTTCTTATTCTTGGTAGTGTTGCCAGGCAACAACTCTTCATCCTAGGTAATGACAGTTGCTTCTAGTCCCTGACTCATTTTTACACACTGGCAGAACTAACTGACCCCTCTAAGGTACTAACAGCACCTGAATGATGTTCTTTTGTCAAAGATCTGAGTCCCAGTTCTGCAGATCACTTCCTCCAACAATCTAAATTCTAGTCTTCTCCTTGTCTCCCCAGCTCCAGGGCTTCTAACTGCTTTCAGCAGTTATCTCTGTGTTACCTCAGTGTTGCATGTGTGCTTTTAAGTTCTTAAACATCTATTTAACCAGTTCATTATATTAAATTCTCTCTGGTGAAATACTTAGTATGAGTCTGTTTTACTAACATGATTCTTAAACAAGAAGTGGTCCTAAGAAACAGCCCCTCACAATGGGATTCTGAGGTTGCTCTGAGCTTATCCTTAGCTTTGAACACCATAGTGATCTCTTTAGCAAGGGGAAATGGGATTTGAGTATCCATGATACCCTGCGGCATCATACTTAATCACCTGTGGTTGATTGTGATGAAATGCCTTCTGTGGCCCTAAGAGGGATCAGATGACCGTTATGAGAGCAATGATGCTTCTACAAGAAATGACAAGCTCAGATCATTAACTCTTAGCTCAAGTCACAGAGAATCAGAGAGTTTCTCTAGTGGCTCTAAAAGAATCACCTGTTTCTTAAAGCTGCAGGGCTGACCTTGACCCAGAATTTAGTTTTGTGGGTTACAGAATTTCAACCAGAATTGAATTCATAGATTTGAAAATCTTGTATGTGAAAGTTAGGGCACTGACTGGTAAGAAGAACTCTGAGACTTGGAATAGGAACCATCTAGTTTGACTTAGGAAAAGCTGAGAATCTTGGAGTTGCTTGCCTTCTTGTGTCTGAGGGAACTTGTGTTAAGACCCCATAATATCCTCAAGACCCACTCCAACTACTTCTCATAACCTCTAGAGCTAACCCAGTTCAGATCTCAGTTTGCTCCAAGGGGGCAAGTACAAAGTCTGACATGGAAGGAGATGGTTTACTCCAAAATAATTGCAAAATGTTGCTAATTGACAGGAATGGAAATAAGAGTGGATTTTAAGTTATTAGACTAAAAGAGGAAGGAATATAAAACACTGGATTAGACCAAATGTACTGATAATGGATCATTATTACAGTTACTAAAGATCTTAGTTAGGGACTTCCCCTGTGGTCCAATGGTTAAGACTGCACACTTCCACTGCAGGGGGTGCGGGTTCGATCCCTGGTCATGGACCTAGGATCCCGCATGCCGCGTGGTGCAACCAAAAAAATAAAAAAGATCTTACAGTTAGAAGTGTGTCTAATGGTCTTCTTGGTTGCTTGAAACTTGAACTCAACTATAGCCTATACTCATTGAAGGTAAAATACCAGATTTTTCCTGGCACAATATGGAAGGAGGAGTCAAAGACTCAGAGAGATTGGAATGATGGGGTGCATATATAATCTGACTTGCACACCCACCCGTGTCCTTTGAGAGGTCACTCACCCCACTGAGGCATTGAGAAAGGCATTAATGACGGACTACTTCTGTGTCCTCACAAATTTCTGTGATGGCTGTCTTCTGTAGGCTATGGTGATGGTAGAAGACACTGCCATTGAAATCGGCTCCATGATTTCAGTGAAAACGATGGGATCCCAGAACGACAAAGGCCAAGTGTCAACAATTAACTACAAGAGACGAGGTTAGTGCATTTACTATAATGGGCAATAGAGACAAAATGTTAACCAAATATTTTGACTAGCAGGAATCTTTAGTACTAGCTAATTGATCGTGGTGCCTGTAGGAATTGAATAGATAGCACCCTATTAAAATATTACTTCATTTATATAGCAGGGACCAGAAACCTAATCTGAGCACCAAAATGGAGAGGAGACATGACTCCTTACTCAATTTCCAGACTTAAACAAGTTCAGCAGCACAAAATCTCTTGATGAACAAGGAAGCTGGTACAAAGATGCTTATCAGTGTCATTTACAGGAACAAAACTTTAGAAACATATAAGTATCCATGTTATTTATTGCTGGTTAGTCAACATATTCACGACTTAATCATTTTATTACTTACAGTTCTGTGGGTCAGGAGTTTGGACAGAGCTCAGAAGGGATGGCTTGTCTCTCTTCCACATAGTGTTGGCTGGGAGGGCTCTACTGGGTCTAGAGGAACTACAATGGCCTCACTCACAAGTCTGGCACTCCCATTGGGATGGCTCAAATGACTGGGGGTGAACTGGGATGTCTGGGTCTCTCTTTTTCCGTGGCATTACCCTGGCTCACACATATGTGTGGGGCCTTGATTCTCCTCTATGTGGTTTCTCTCTCCACATGGCATCTATCCTCTAGGACCCATCTCCCCATGTAGACTCCCTCTCCAATAGGATAACCTGGACTTCTTTATGCAGCAGATGGATCCACCCTGAGCAAAAGCAGATGCTGTACGGCCTCTTAGAGTCTGAACTCAGAAGTCCCCAAATGCCACTTCCATCACACTTTATTGGTCAAAACAAGTCAGAAAGGCAGAATAGATTCAAAAAATGGGGAAACAAACACGAGCTCTTGTTGGAAAAAGTGGTAAAGACGTATTGCAAAGAGGTGTGGACACAGAGAGACCCAATTCAGTCACTGGGTCCATTTTCAATAACCTATTACAGGCTAACAAGAATCGTATCTCTTAAAAAATTAAGGTACATCCATACAATGAAAAACAGAGTAGGCAAAATTGCTGTAACAAACAGACCCCCAAATATATAATGGTTCAAGCACAATAGATGTTTATTCTCACCCACATTGTGTTCAATACATGATTATTCAAAAATTCAGGCTCCTTCCATCCTTTGACTTTGAATTCCCCTAGGGCCTTGTCATCATCTACATCTAGCTGTAAGAAAAGATAACATAAAGGATACACACCTGCCTCTTAAAAGCATTGGCCCAGGAATAGCACACATCACATGCATGCCTATTCTTTTGGCTACACGTAACTGCAAAGGATCCTGGAAATGTAGTCTAGCTGCATGCCCAAGGAGAAGAAAATGGATTTTGATGAACAGCTAGAAGACTCTGCCACAATCATTTTTTAAAGATAGGCAATGGCACAGGGAAATGCTCACATTATATTAAATGAATGGAAGGCATTACAAAACTTTGTATGACTCCAAGTTGGGGAAGGGGCAAAGAGAAATGTATATCTGGAGTGAAAGTGGTACCAAGATTTTTATTTCTGGTTGGTGAGAGTACAAAAGTTTTATCTTCTATTCTTTTCATTTTCAGAATTGTATTCAGTGAACACAAATGACCTCCATAACATGATAAATAATTTTTTTAATGTTAAAATATCTAAATTATAAACTCAAAGCACTCTTTTAGCATCATTGCTGATGATCAATCTGTCAACTCCTAGAAGCTCGTAGAAATGTAAAGAAAAAATGCCCATTGATGATAGCATTATTTTTGCCACTCTGTTTTCTGAAGTATTTAGGGACCAGCATACAATTTTAATACAGAAAATTCCTAATTTAGAAAAGCCATGTCTAAGTGCATTGTTGAAACTGAACATCTTCGCCCATAAAGTGAACGTAAAACATGATGATGAGGAACCAGAGCCAGCCCCCCAAAGCCACTTTCCTCCAATCACTCACGTGATCGGTTCCGGCCAATGATGTCCCGGCCGTTGGTTCTATAGAGGACAACTATGGATTCCAGGATTGTTACAGAAAAGTGCTTTCCACCATCAAGATTAAAACAGCAGGAGCACATCTTCCCTCAGCTTGGGTCACCCTCACCCCTAACAAGCTCCGGCACTCAGAGTGGGAGCTTACATCCTGCCATGTTCCCAGAACCAGTTTCTCTACCAGGTGGGAAGTGGGAGCTGAGATCTCTCAGCAGTGAGCCCCTGGCATGGTGGGAGCAAGAAGGTGGAGGGGAGAGCTGGGTTCTAGGCCTGGGCAGGGGTCCCCATGTGGCATGATTACATTAAGACCCAGGATTCTGAGGGAGATATAGTGGTGGGGTGTCAGATTAGGATGATGGGAGAAATGCTAGGGACTCCTAAGATGGGGAAGAGATGTTTTTCCCATTCACTTTCCCCTTCATAGACGTAGTGATCTTGAATACTTTAGTTCCTCTCCATCCCAAGTCCTCTTTCATCCCAGTTCCTACACTGTCCTCAGCTCCAGTAACCTTCACATTCACTTCACTTCAGTCACATGCTCTCAAATCATATCCCAAATCTTGCCATCATCCAGAATTACTCCATATCTGATATCATAAATTCAGACATTTTTCTTTCTGATGATAGGGTCCTATCTTTTCAACTTTCTTACTCAAGTTATTTCTTATAAATCTGATCTTAAACCTTACTGGATCACCAGTTCTTAACCTCTTACTGTCTTCACATCAGTACCCTTCTTTGTATACAGCTTAGATTCTCCCAGTCCATTGCACGCCAACGTTATCAATCCCCTCTCCCCGTTACTTCCATCACTTTTGCCTAGCCAAAGTCCAACCCTTTATTAATTCCACTCTCTGAATTTTCTGTAATTATGGGGAAAAAAAACTGAAGTCCTCAGACAAGAACTCTCTCAACTTACTAATGCCAAACCTACAAATTTACCTGTGCCTCCACCATCCTATCTTCCATTCCTCCAGTTACAATGCGTAAGGCGATCCTCCCCTCACCTGAGGTGAATCCCTTCACTGCCTGTCTCCATCCAGTAAAAGCTTTTTCAGAAAAAGGATCATGTATGCTTGTTAACTGCTGCCCCCAGGACCTAGCAGAGTATCTGGCACATAACAAGTGCACAGTATTTATCAAATGAATAGCTTTGGTGAGTTAAGGAAAAGATAGGGACAGAGAAAGGGAATAAAAGAGTTATTCTTCCTATCCTATTTTACTGTTTTTGGTCAGAAGAGAGAAGAGTATTTTGAGAAGGAGAGCAGAATTTTTCTCATACATAAAGGACAGAGGTTGATCAAGAATTGACAGTATTTGAACTGTTAATAATTCTTACATTTCAGAAGTCACCTGAGTGGGTGAAAGTCATTTCCATGCACGTATTAGCTGTGTATAATTTATTTTCCTGAGAAAAATTCTTCCTTTAGAATAAATTTCCAAATTAATTCCTTTAGACTAAATTTCTGTCATCTAGAATAATTTTATGTACAAATCCCCTTCATCCTTTAATTCCTAGTTCAGCTGCCCCTTGTTCACCTCCCCCAAAATCTGGAACTTATCTCTTCCATCTCTGAACTCCCATCTCACTTTCTCTCTACTTCTCTTATGATACTGACTGCCCACAGTCTGCCTTGTTCTTGAGACATTTGTACCGAGTTCTGTAAGCACTTTCATGCAGGGATGTATATCCTCCCTCCTGCTGGCATATGGGTGCTCAGTAAATACTTGTTGAATAAATACTGAATGAATTAAGTAATGAATAAAAAAAAGTCTTTCGATAAGAACCAGATACTAGCCTGGCATCAAGAATTTCTTAATTCAAGAAACACAGTCGTTCTCGAAGTCACAGGAACACATTTGAAAGGCTAGGCATACATGTGCATAATGTGTTAATAACCCACACGATAGTCTCCAAAAATTTTCCTTGATTCTAAAAGGCATCCAGGGGCTTCCCTGGTGGCACAGTGGTTGAGAGTCCTCCTGCCGATGCAGGGGACACGGGTTCGAGCCCTGGTCTGGGAAGATCCCACATGCCGCGGAGCAACTAGGCCCGTGAGCCACAACTACTGAGCCTGCGCGTCTGGAGCCTGTGCTCCGCAACAAGAGAGGCCGCGACAGTGAGAGGCCCGCGCACCGCGATGAAGAGTGGCCCCCGCTTGCCACAACTAGAGAAAGCCCTTGCGCAGAAGCAAAGACCCAACACAGCCAAAAATAAATAAATTTATAAAAGGCATCCTGTCACAGGTTTTAATTTAAAAAGCATGCTTCTACCTGAGTATACTTTTTGAAAATGTTGGCATTTTTAGGGCTGTTACAAAAACAAACATTTTCTTTCAAAATGTAATTTGCACGCAGAAGCCTTAAGGAGACAGCCTCTGACTTGTACTCCGGAACTTTCAGAAGATATAAGACTAACATGTTTCATTTGAATTCCTGAAGTGAATTTTGGTTTGGATTTTGATCTGAATGTATAGGTATAAATCCCAGTTTAAGATCTGGAGTATATAAGAATTATAATTTTCTTGGGTCAAATGCTGAATTTCACTTTATGGAAATGTGTAAAGATAACCCCTTACAAGAATCTTATAATTATCTAAAGATACATGAAGTGATGATTGAAGAAAATGAAGAGTTTAGAGAAAAAAAGATAAGAAATGAGTTCCCAAAAAACAGAAGTAAAAAGAGAGTGGAATTAAAGCACCCATTATTGAGAAATCAGACTCTTATAGAGCAACCTTTCAAACTCCATTCAATATATATTTTATTATAACATTTAGCTTCACAATAGACTATAACTTAATAGCTTTAAGTGTAATTATTCCCCACGGACCTTTACACAGACACCTTAACAGCATTTGCTGAGGAAATCCACAGTCCGCAGTTATGGCTTGCTCAATACCCACCTCTCCACCAGGGGGCAGCAAGAGGCTGTACCCAGATTACTCTCTAATGGCTCCTGGTTTAGTTAGAAGCCAAGCAGAGCTTAATCTACGTTCCAGCTCGCCAGTGGAATCCCAGCTTCACAACCTCAGACAGAATGGAGACAAATCGACTTATCCCTGGCAGAAGAGATGCAAATTATCAAAGAAACGTCTTACAGCAAAGTAGATGCACATGATTTCAAGGCTTTGCCCCTAACTTGGAAGCAAGTCATGTGACCTGAAGGCATAGTTTTGGCCAGGAGTGGCTTAACCTAAATTTATTTTCAAGGCGCAGAGTCACTTGAACCTGGGAATGGCAAGACTTAAAAAAAAAAGAAAAAGTTGATAATCAGATAATTGGATATATTTTTTTCTACCTTAAAGACTCAATGCCCAAGAACTGACCTTGGAGAAAGTGAAATCATTATTCCTGCTCTTTGACAGCCTTGAGGCAAAATTTCCAAGTCAAATTTATAAGGTGTATAGGGATTTGGTTGCTTGTTTTGCTTTCTTCTCTCTTGCCAGTTACCTCCTGAGATCCGGGCATGGATCAGTAAAATCCCTCTGCCGTGGCTGCCAGCAAGTCTGTGCCTGACTCGGCGCCTTGCTGAAAAGGTACCAGGGCCTCTAGTGGAACATAACACCCTAGTACTAAGCCAGGGGACAGAGCCAAGCCACATTTCAGTGTCTGCTGCTGAACCAAGCTCTGAGCAGGGGCCATCTTTTCTGCCCAAGAAGTTGTTACTGGACTCTTTCAAGTGTTCACTTTTGCGACTAAACTGGTCAAGAAAATGTTTTTGAAAATTAGGGTTCACTCAGAAAGGAGATAGTCTGTCTACACCTGACATTTTCAAGAGACACATCATCTGTGCACCCAGATACCTCACAAAAACACACATACAGAGATGCACACTTGCCAAGAAACAAAAAGTTCTCAGGAGAATCATGGTCCTGAAAGCTTTCTCTCTTTTACACCAGTATTTACTGCTATCTCTTCTCATAAAATCTACTATAAGAGATGCTGGCATAGCAGGAATTTTACCTCAGGAATATATAAGAAAACATGATCAGGGCAGTAAGCAGATGTATTCAAATAGTGACAAGGTACTCAAGTGTGATAAAGCCAGTACATGGAGTCACATCTAACTCAGGTCATCTCTAGAATAAAAACGAAGGATATTAAAATTGGCATGGAAAATCTCCCCCCATGAGCATGTAGGCATCACAAGAACAGGAATGTTTAGTTCCTTGTTCTAACAAGAAGCTATTCAGTTCCTCATTCTGAGCTAAATGCCTAGAACAGTTCAGATGCTCAGTTAATATGTCAAATGAAAAAAGTGCTTAAGAAAGTTACCGCATCAGAGACCAACATCTCTTAGTAAGTCCATTTCAGATAATCTTTCACCCCCTCCAGCATGAAAGCAGATCATGATTTCTTCAGTTGAACACTAGCTGATGTAGTTGTCTTGAGTCAAGGGGCCATGTTGTATGCATCTTTAGCAACAGTCATATCCAGAGAGGCAAGCTGTTTACCCCATGGGCACAGATGCTGACTGAATAAACGAAGATTCCCATCTCACACTCTCTCTGGGATAGTGTTGCCAGATTGAGCAAATAAAAATAGAGGATGCACAGTTAAATTTAAATTTCAGATAAGTGAATTTAGCATAGGACAAAGACTTATACTAAAAAAAATTCACTAACTAAAATTCAAAGTTAACTGGGTGTCCTGTATTTTATCTGGTAATCCTAATCTGCAGCATATACTACAGCATTTTGCTCTTCCTGAGCAAAATAGTGGGAGAATTGTCTAACTTTTTAATTGTTGGACTTCCCTGGTGGTGCAGTGGTTAAGCATCCGCCTGCCAATGCAGGGGACACGGGTTCGAGCCCTGGTCCGGGAAGATCCCATATGCCCGTGTGGTTCCCACATGCGGAGCAACCAAGCCCGTGTGCCACGACTACTGAGCCTGTGCTCTGAAGCCTGCGAGCCACAACTGCTGAGCCCATGTGCCACAACTACTAAAGCCCATGCGCCTAGAGCCCATGCTCTGCAACAAGAGAAGCCACTGCACTGAGAAGCCCACACACCGCAACAAAGAGTAGCCTGCACTCGCCACAACTAGAGAAAGCCCTCATGCAGCAACAAAGACCCAACGTGGCCAAAAATAAATTAATTAATTAATTAAATTCTATTAAATTAATTAATTAAGTAATTGTGACCTTTCTCTTGGGTGACACAGATTGTATCTTTTTTTTAACACATTTATTAGAGTATAATTGCTTTACAATGGTGTGTTAGTTTCTGCTTTATAACAAAGTGAATCAACTATACATACACATATATCCCCATATCTCCTCCCTTTTGCATCTCCCTCCCACCCTCCCTATCCCACCCCTCTAGGTGGTCACAAAGCACTGAGCTGATCTGCCTGTACTATGCGGCTGCTTCCCACTAGCTTTCTATTTTACATTTGGTAGTGTATATATGTCAATGCTACTCTCTCACTTCGTCCCAGCTTGCCCTTCCCCCTCCCTGTGTCCTCAAGTCTATTCTCTACATCTGCATCTTTATTCCAGTCCTGCCTGTAGGTTCTTCAGAACCTTTTTTTTTTTAAATTTTATTGTGACCATCAGTTGAAGGTCAATTGGAGGCTCCTCTCATTTAAATCTTTATTTGCTCTTGCTAAAATAAATATTTTTATGGGGGAAAGCAGTCCTTTAAGAAGACCTTCTGGGGACTTCTCTGGTGACACAGTGGACAGGACTCTGCGCTCCCAATGCAGGGGTTCGGGGTTCAATCCCTGGTCAGGGAACTAGATCCCACATGCATGCCTCAACTAAGAGTTCTCATGCCACAACTAAGGAGTCCTGGAGCCGCAACTAAGGAGCCTACATGCTGCAGCTAAGGACCTGGCGAGCCACAACTAAGGAGCCCACCTGCTGCAACCAAGACCCAGCACAACCAAAATAAATAAATTAATTAATTTTTTAAAAAGACGACTTTCTGTCTTCAATCATAAAATCAGATTTAAGAATAAAGAAAAAAATAAGATGCAAATATAATTCTGACAGAATAACAATTATTCTCCAAAATAAGCCCCCAAACTGAAATTAAGATGCCTAGGATACATTTATAGTTAGCACAAATACTAAAGGAATAAACAATAATTTTCAATTGATCAGCTAGCATTTTGTGAACGCTTGTGGCTTTAAGAATGAATAAATAGAAATGTTAACAGGAGGTGGGGAAACATCACAGAAGCACTGACTTTTAAAAAAAAGGAGCAGTCACATGTAGAGAAGCAGTCACAAGAGCCTCTACAACTAAAGGAAATGAGAGTTGCGCGGAGGGCAGAGTTAGTAATACACAGCAAAACAGGGCTAAAATATTTCTTCTTTTTATTTTTGGATTTTATTTTATTTATTTTTTTATACAGCAGGTTCTTATTAGTTATCCATTTTATACATATTAGTGTATATATGTATACACTATATACGTGTATAGATTCCATATATATGTGTTAGCATACAGTATTTATTTTTCTCTTTCTGACTTACTTCACTCTGTATGACAGTCTCTACGTCCATCCACCTCACTACAATTAACTCAATTTTGTTTCTTGTTATGGCTGAGTAATATTCCATTGTATATATGTGCCACATCTTCTTTATCCATTCCTCTGTCAATGGACACTTAGGTTGCTTCCACATCCTGGCTATTGTAAATAGAGTTGCAATAAGCATTGTGGTACATGACTCTTTTTTCTTTTTTTAACTTCTTTATTGGAGTATAATTGCTTTACAATGGTGTGTTAGTTTCTGCTTTATAACAAAGTGAATCACCTATACATATACATTTATCACCATAGCTCCTCCCTCTTGCATCTCCCTCCCACCCGCCCTATCACACCCCTCTAGGTGGTCACAAAGCACTGAGTTGATCTCCCTGTGCTATGCAGCTGCTTCCCACTAGCTATTTATTTTACATTTGGTAGTATATATAAGTCCATGCCACTCTCTCACTTCGTCCCAGCTTACCCTTCCTCCTGCCCATATCCTCAAGTCCATTCTCTGTGTCTGCATCTTTATTCCTGTCCTGCCCCTAGGTTCTTCAGAACCATTTTCTTTAAAAAATTTTTTAGATTCCATATATATGTATTAGCATACGGTCTTTGTTTTTCTCTTTCTGACTTACTTCACTCTGTATGACAGACTCTAGGTTCATCCACCTCACTACAAATAACTCAATTTCGTTTCTTTTTATGGCTGAGTAATATTCCATTGTATATATGTGCCACATCTTCTTTATCCATTCCTCTGTCAATGGACACTTAGGTTGCTTGCATGACCTGGCTATTGTAAATAGAGCTGCAATGAACATTGTGGTACATGACTCTTTGAATTATGGTTTTCTCAGGGAATATGCCCAGTAGTGGGATTGCTGTGTCGTATGGTAGTTCTATTTTTAGTTTTTTAAGGAACCTCCATAGTGGCTGTATCAATTTACATTCCCACCAACAGTGCAAGATGGTTCCATTTTCTCCACACCCTCTCCAGCATTTATTGTTTGTAGATTTTTTGATGATGGCCATTCTGACCAGTGTGAGGTGATACCTCACTGTAGTTTTGATTTGCATTTCTCTAATGATTAGTGATGTTGAGCATCTTTTCATGTGCCTCTTGGCCATCTGCATGTCTTCTTTGGAGAAATGTCTATTTAGGTCTTCCACCCATTTTTCAGTTGGGTTGTTTGTTTTTTTGATATTGAGCTGCATGAGCTGCTTGTAAATTTTGGAGATTAATCCTTTGTCAGTTGCTTCATTTGCAAATACTTTCTCCCATTCTGAGGGTTGTCTTTTCATCTTATTTATGGTTTCCTTTGCTGTGCAAAAGGTTTTAAGTTTCATTAGGTCCTATTTGTTTATTTTTGTTTTTATTTCCATTTCTCTAGGAGGTGGGTCAAAAAGGATCTTGCTTTATGTCATAGAATGTTCTGCCTATGTTTTCCTCTAAGAATTTGATAGTATCTGGCCTTACAGTTAGGTCTTTAATCAATTTTGAGTTTATTTTTGTGTATGCTGTTAGGGAGTGTTCTAATTTCATTCTTTTACATGTAGCTGTCCAGTTTTCCCAGCACCACTTATTGAAGAGGCTGTCTTTTTTCCATTGTATATTCTTGCCTCCTTTATCAACACTAAAGTGACCATATGTGCGTGGGTTTATCTCTGGGCTTTCTATCCTGTTCCATTGATCTATATTTCTGTTTTTGTGCGAGTACTATACTGTCTTGGTTACTGCAGCTTTGTAATATAGTCTGAAGTCAGGGAGCCTGATCCCTCCAGCTCCATTTTTCTTTCTCAAGATTGCTTTAGCTATTTGGGGTCTTTTGTGTTTCCATACAAATTGTGAAATTTTTTGTTCTAGTTCTGTGAAAAATGCCATTGGTAGTTTGATAGGGATTGCACTGAATCTGTAGATTGCTTTGGGTAGTATAGTCATTTTCACAATGTTGATTCTTACAATCCAAGAACATGGTAAATCTCTCCATCTATTTGTGTCATCTTTAATTTCTTTCATGAGTGTCTTATAGTTTTCTGCATACAGGTCTTTTGCCTCCTTAGGTAGGTTTATTCCTAGGTATTTTATTCTTTTTGTTGCAGTGGTAAATGAGAGTGTTTCCTTAATTTCCCTTGCAGATTTTTCATCATTAGTGTATAGGAGTGCAAGAGATTTCTGTGCATTAATTTTGTATCCTGCTACTTTACCAAGTTCATTGATTAGCTCTAGTAGTTTTCTGGTAGCACCTTTAGGATTCTCTATGTATAGTATCATGTCATCTGCAAACAGTGACAGCTTTACTTCTTCTTTTCTGATTTGGATTCCTTTTATTTCTTTTACTTCTCTGATTGTTGTGGCTAAAACTTCCAAAACCATGTTGAATAATAGTGGTGAGAGTGGACAACCTTGTCTTGTTTCTGATCTTAGAGGAAATGCTTTCAGTTTTTCACCATTGAGAGTGATGTTGGCTGTGGGTTTGTCATATATGGCCTTTATCATGTTGAGGTAAGTTTCCTCTATGCCTACTTTCTGGAGGGTTTTTATCTTAAATGGGTGTTGAATTTTGTCAAAAGCTTTTTCTGCATCTATTGAGATGATCATATGGTGTTTTTCCTTCAGTTTGTTAATATGGTGTATCACATTGATTGATTTGTGTATATTGAAGAATCCTTGCATTTCTGGGATAAACCCCACCTGATCAGGGTATATGATCCTTTTAATGTGCTGTTGGATTCTGTTTGCTAGTATTTTGTTGAGGATTTTTGCATCTATATTCATCAGAGATGTTGGTCTGTAGTTTTCTTTTTTGTGACATCTTTGTCTGGTTTTGGTATCAGGGTGATGGTGGCCTCGTAGAATGAGTTTGGAAATGTCCTCCCTCTGCTATATTTTGGAAGAGTTTGAGAAGGATAGGTGTTAGCTCTTCTCTAAGTGTTTGATGGAATTTGCCTGTGAAGCCATCTGGTCCTGGGCTTTTGTTTGTTGGAAGATTTTTAATCACAGTTTCAATTTCAGTGCTTGTGATTGGTCTGTTCATATTTTCTGTTTCTTCCTGGTTCAGTCTCAGAAGGTTGTGCTTTTCTAAGAATTTGTCTATTTCTCCAGGTTGTCCATTTTATTGGCATAGAGCTGCTTGTAGTAATCTCTCATGATCCTTTGTATTTCTGCAGTGTCAGTTGTTACTTCTCCTTTTTCATTTCTATTGATTTGAGTCTTCTCCCTTTTTTCTTTTTTTTTTTTTCCCCTTTTTTCTTGATGAGTCTGGCTAATGGTTTATCAATTTTGTTTATCTTCTCAAAGAACCAGCTTTTAGTTTTATTGATCTTTGCTATCGTTTCCTTCATTTATTTTCATTTATTTCTGGTCTGATCTTTATGATTTCTTTCCTTCTGAAAACTTTGGGGTTTTTTTGTTCTTCTTTCTCTAATTGCTTTAAGTGTAAGGTTAGGTTATTTATTTGAGCTATTTCTTGTTTCTTGAGGTAGGATTGTATTGCTATAAACATCCCTCTTAGAACAGCTTTTGCTGCATCCCACAGGTTTTAGGTCGTCGTGTTTTCATTGTCATTTGTTTCTAGGTATTTTTTGATTTCCTCTTTGATTTCTTCATTGATCTTTTGATTATTAAGTAGTGTATTGTTTAGCCTTCATGTGTTTGCATTTTTTACAGTTTTTTTCCTGTAATTGATACCTAGTCTCATAACATTGTGGTCAGAAAAGATACTTGATATGATTTCAATTTTCTTAAGTTTATCATAGCTTGATTTGTGACCCAAGATACGATCTATCCTGGAGAATGTTCCATGAGCATTTGAGAAGAAAGTGTATTCTGTTGTTTTTGGATGGAATATCTTATAAATATCAAGTCCATCTTGTTTAATGTATCATTTAAAGCTTGTGTTTCCTTATTTATTTTCATTTTGATGATCTGTCCATTGGTGAAAGTGGGGTGTTAAAGTCCACTGGTATGATTGTGTTACTGTTAATTTCCCCTTTTATGGCTGTTAGCATTTTCCTTATGTATTGAGGTACTCCTATGTTGGGTGCATAAATATTTACAATTGTTATATCTTCTTCTTGTACTGATCCTTTGATCATTATGTAGTGTTCTTTGTCTCTTGTAATAGTCTTTATTCTAAAGTCTGTTTTGTCTGATATGAGAATTGCTACTCCAGCTTTCTTTTTATTTCCATTTGCATGGAATATCTTTTTGCATCCCCTCACTATCAGTCTGTATGTGTCCCTACATCTGAAGCGTGTCTCTTGTAGACAGCATTTATGTAGGTCTTGTTTTTGTATCCATTCAACCAGTCTTTGTCGTTTGGTGGGAGCATTTAATACATTTACATTTAAGGTAATTATCAATATGTATGTTCCTATTACCATTTTCTTAATTGTTTTGTGTTCGTTATTGTAGGTCTTTTCCTTCTCTTGTGTTTCCCACTTAGAGAAGTTCCTTTAGCATTTGTTATAAAGCTGGTTTGGTGGTGCTGAATTCTCTTAGCTTTTGCTTGTCTGTAAAAGATTTAATTTCTCCATCGAATCTGAATGAGATCCTTGCTGGGTAGAGTAATCTTGGTTGTAGGTTTTTCCCTTTCATCAGTTTAAATATGTCCTGCCACTCCCTTCTGGCTTGCAGAGTTTCTGCTGAAAGATCAGCTGTTAACCTTATGGGAATTCCCTTGCATGTTATTTGTTGCTTTTCCCTTGCTGCTTTTAATATTTTTTCTTTGTATTTAATTTTTGATAGTTTGATTAATATGTGTCTTGGCATGTTTCTCCTTGGATTTATCCTGTATGGGACTCTCTGTGCTTCCTAGACTTGATTGACTATTTCCTTTCCCATATTAGGGAAGTTTTTAACTATAATCTGTTCAAATGTTTTCTCAGTCCCTTTCTTTTCCTCTTCTTCTTCTGGGACCCCTATAATTCAAATGTTGGTGCATTTAATGTTGTCCCAGAGGTCTCTAAGACTGTCCTCAATTCTTTTCATTCTTTTTTCTTTATTCTGCTCTGCTGTAGTTATTTCCACTATTTTGTCTTCCAGGTCACTTATCCGTTTTTCTCCCTCAGTTATTCTGCTATTGATTCCTTCTAGAGAATTTTTAATTTCATTTATTGTGTTGTTCCTCATTGTTTATTTGCTCTTTAGTTCTTCTAGGTCCTTGTTAAATGTTTCTTATATTTTCTCCATTCTATTTACAAGTTTTTGGATCATATTTACTATCATTACTCTGAATTCTTTTTCAGGTAGACTGCCAGTTTCCTCTTCATTTGTTTGGTCTGGTGGGTTTTTACCTTGCTCCTTCATCTGCTATGATTTTCTCTGTCTTCTCATTTTGCTTTACTTACTGTGTTTGGGGTCTCCTTTTGACAGGTTCATAGTTCCCATTGTTTTTGGTGTCTACCCCCAGTGGCTAAGGTTGGTTCAGTGGGTTGTGTAGGCTTCCTGGTGGAGGGGCCTAGTGCCTGTGTTCTGGTGGATGAGGCTGGATCTTGTCTTTCTGGTGCACAGGACTGCATCCAGTGGTGTGTTTGGGAGTGTCTGTGACCTTATTATGATTTTAGGCAGCCTCTCTGCTAATGGGTGGGGTTGTGTTCCTGTCTTGCTAGTTGTTTGGCATAGGGTGTCAGCACTGTAGCTTGCTGGTTGTTGAGTGGAGCTGGGTCTTAGCAGTGCGATGGAGATCTCTGGGAGAGCTTTTGCCATTTGATATTACGTGGAGCTGGGTGGTCTCTGGTGGACCAGTGTCCTGAACTCTGCTCTCCCACCTCAGAAGCACAGGCCTGACACCCGGCTGGAGCACTAAGACCATGTCAGCCACACGGCCAGGTACATGGGGAGTTTCTTGCCTTTGGGGAAGTCTGCAGTCTTCTGCCAGCGTTCAGTAGGTGTTCTATAGGAGTTGCTCCACATGTAGATGTATTTCTGGTATATTTGTGGGGAGGAAGGTGATCTCCACGTCTTACTCCTGTGCCATCTTGAAGATCTCCCCAGATTGTATCTTTTTTACTTTGATGTACAAATGCCACTGTAGTATGATGATGACAATGGGTTCCATTTAATTCCTTTAGGTGTGCCATCGAAAATTCCAGTATTTGGAAATGTCCTCTGAACTCAGAGTTTTGAACACCACTAGTATAGAGTCTCTGGTATCAGCCTTGCTTTATCTGAATGAAGGGTCTGCCCTATAACATTCTTTATCCCCTATACTTTGGAAGATAATTTCTGGGCAGATACCTTAGTTGAGAAGGTTGAAACTAGGCTTAGGAGGTCCTGTGTTTCCTGAGTGATTTCCAGCGAATTATCAACCTCCTGATCATGAAGTGGTGATAAAACCCAATTCTGGGAGTTGGGCAGGAATTCATAATGCAAGAGTGTGGGGGGAAAGTATTGAATTAAGTAATGCTAATATGTACTCATTTTTTCCAACATGAATATGGCTTAGAAAAAGTGATCCCCTGACTTCTGTCCACAAACATCATGTATTAGTCCTGGACCAGAGCCAGTCTTTCCTGAGAACCCATACCTAGCTGTAAGCTAAACAAGTGATCAGTTCCTGGTTTTAGTCTCTGAGGGACCTGGTCCACCTTTACCCAGAGCTCAGCCCTTGTACTTCATGGCTCAGCTCAGCCAGAAAGCTCAGTGGATAACCCTGGGTGACTTGGGTGGCGGTGGGGGTGGAGGTGGAGGAGTTGCAGGGGGCAGAGGAATTTAGCTGGTAATCAAGGAAGGAATACATAGGAATAAACTCTTTTCCATAAGAAAATTTTTGTTCAGCTAACCTCAAAGCTTAGTTTTAGAATTTCATAAAGAAAATGTTCCTCTGTCACTTGTAAGCATTATTGCTTTTTATTGAACTATACTATAAATGAGTACCATTGAATAAAAGGAGACCAATTAAATGAATAAAAATAAAACTCTTATCTTCCTAGAAACCTCCATTATATTATATGGCATTTAAGACTTTTCACAAATTAACACCAATCTATCTTTCCAACCTCATTTCTTGCCACTTCTTTCTAGGACTGTCATACTCTACCCCAGGGTTGGGTCTTCGTTGCTGAGCTCGGGCTTTCTCTATTTGCGGCGAGCAGGGGCTGCTCTTAGTTGCAGTGCATGGGCTTCTCATGGCGGTGGCTTCTCTTGTTGTGGAGCACGGGCTCTAGGTGCATGGGCTTCAGTAGTTGTGGCGCATGGGCTCAGTAATTGTGGCACATGGGCTCAGTAGTTGTGGCTCACGGTCTCTAGAGCACAGGCTCAGTAGTTGTGGCACACGGGCTTAGTTGCTCTGCAGTATGTGGGATCTTCCCAGACCAGGGCTCGAACCCATGTCCCCTGCATCGGCAGGCAGATTCTTAACCACTGTGCCACCAGGGAAGCCCTCTACTTATTCTTGAAAGCCTGAATCAAATGCTATCTATCTGTATAGTTTTCCTTACAATCTATGCCAGCATAATTTCCTTCCCTGCCTCTGGCTGCCAGAGGCACTGCACACATCTTTACTACCAGTACTAATGGTGTTTACCACACAGAGCTGCAATTATCCCCTCCTCTCAAGAGAGTGAGTTTCTCAAGAGCAAGGTCTCTATATCCACACTACCCAACACAGTGTGTGTGTGTGTGTGTGTGTGTGTGTGTGTGTGTGTGTCTCACCAAATATACACAGTACTCAAATAGATGTTTATGTAAGCACAAGCCAAAGTCCTGAGTTATAACATTTACTCTATATTTCCTAAAGGAATACATGGATTTCCATATTTATCAAGTAGATAAAATTAGACTAGACCCCACTAGACTTCTATGCTTCAGCAAATCTGGTTTACCCAACATTTTCCAAACACGCATGGTAATTTCCCATCTTTACACCACAGTTGAAATTTTCTTCCCCTGAAAGCATCTATTCTCATTTCTCCCAATTAAAATCTTCCTAAACACCACCTCTGGTTTTCACAACTCTAGACACACACTTACTCACATGCACACACACTATGATCTCTTCCTTCTGAAAGCATCTTTGCTTTTTTTCTCTTCTTTTCTAGTTCTCCTCATTCTCCATCTTATTCCCAATGGTCTTCTCAAAGTTGGATTCTGCTCCTTGAAGGCAGAGACTCTATCTTCCTCTTTCTGCAGCTCCTCACCAAGGGACTTGCACATACTAGGCACTAATCAAGAATTTGTTGAATAGAAAAAATCAGAGGTCATTTAAAAAATACTCAGTTCCCACCAACAGTGCAGGAGGATTCCCTTTTCTCCACACCCTCTCCAGCATTTGTTGCTTGTAGATTTTTTTGATGATGGCCATTCTGACCAGTGTGAGGTGATAATTCATTGTAGTTTTGATTTGCATTTCTCTAATAATTAGTGATGTTGAGCATCTTTTCATGTGCCTCTTGGCCATCTGTATGTCTTCTTTGGAGAAATGTCTATTTAGGTCTTCCACCCATTTTTTGATTGGGTTATTTGTTTTTTTGATATTGAGCTGCATGAGCTGCTTGTATATTTTTGAGATTAATCCCTTGTCAGTTGCTTTGTTTGCAGATATTTTCTCCCATTCTCAGGGCTGTCTTTTTTCTTGTTTATGGTTTCCTTTGCTGTGCAAAAGCTTTTAAGTTTAATTAGGTCCCATTTGTTTATTTTTGTTTTTATTTTCATTACTCTAGGAGGTGGGTCAAAAAAGATCTTGCTGCAGTTTATGTCAAAGACTGTTCTGCCTATACAATGGAATGCTACTCAGCCATAAGAAGGAACGAAATTGTGCCATTTGCAGAGACGTGGATGGACCTAGAGACTGTCATACAGAGTGAAGTAAGTCAGAGAGAAAAAACAAATGTCGTATATTAATGCATATATATGGAATCTAGGAAAATGGTACAGATGAACCTATTTGAAAAGCAGAAATAGAGACACAGACATAGAGTGGGATGAATTGGGAGATTGGAATTGACATATATACACTGTTATGTACAAAATAGGTAACTAATGAGAACCTACTGTATAGCACAAGAAACTCTACTCAATGCTCTGTGGTGACCTAAATGGGAAGGAAATCCAAAAATGGAGGGCATATATGTATACGTATAGCTGATTCACTTTGCTGTACAGCAGAAACTAACACAACATTGTAAAGCAACTATACTCCAATAAGAAAAAAATAGTTCATATCCAGAGACAGATGTAAGTGTATACAGAAAGGAAGGGGATTGCAACCCATCATGGGGCAGCTTTAGAAAGATTAGTTTACCTGGGTCAGGAAAGAATGGAGGTGCATTATCAGGCGACCACAGTAGTCCAAGGGTGAGGTGAAGCCATCGCTTTGATAATAACAAAGATGTCAGGAACGATTTCCAAAGGATGGGGTACAGGACTTGGTACCTAACTCGAAATGAGACAAGAGAGAGAGAGGAGTAGGAATAAATAATATTCAGATCCTGACTCTGGGTGCTGGGATGATGACAGCATCACTTACCGAAATACAGAGTTTTGGGGGAAAGGATAATGAGTGCAGCAGTTGAGTGTCAATGAGCCACCTCAATAGAAATATAACAGAGACAGTTGGAAAGATGAGCATGAGGCTTAGACAAGCAGGGGAGCCCAGGGACGGAGTTTGGGAGTCAGTCATATAGCTGAGGCCAAGGGGCAATACAGGGTGATGGAGGGGTGGGGTCTGTGACAGGAGGAGAGGAGAGGGGCTGGTGAGGGAGGCGGGCGGGCGAAGGGGAAGGGGGGCACAATGCCGTGGAGTAGCATTTCAAGGGCTTCAACACTGCAGGAACGGTAAGAATGAGGGCTGGAGATAGGCCAGTGGGTATATTGATGTGGTGGTCTGCTGCCTTTTGAGGATGAGACTCGTGGGGTAGAGGGCCTGAAAGCCAGACTGCTAGGAGGTATGGAGTGAAGGAGCAGTGAGAATGTAATGGCTAAGATAGAAGAAACCGATTTCCTCGACAAGTGTGTCAGTGAGAGGAAGGCCTTCGGTACCACAATAGCTTGAGGGCATAGCAGGGTTCAGAAAGGTTGTGTTTGTTTTTAGGTTGTGCCTGAGACTGGAACTTGTTTGTTGACAGAGGGAAAGGAGCTCGAAAGTAGGAGATTTGGAAGCTATGAGAGAGAAAATGTAATAAGCAAAGTCTTAGAGGAGGTGGGATAGGATTGGAGTCTCGGCGGAAGGGCTGGCTTTGGAAGGAGAAAGGACCTCTTCCTCCAAGAGAGAAGGAAAGAAAGCGGGAGGAGTGAGGAATCACATGACTAAGGCAAAGAGGAGGGTGGAGGGGCCTCACCTCCACACTTTCTTATGCACCAGAGCAGGAGGGGAAACCCTGTGCCCAGGTGTGCCCAGTTTGTGAAGCTGGAGTTACATGAGGACAATCCTGAAACAAATGTATCAGGGAGATGACAAGAGACAAGCGAAGGGGTGGCAAAGCAGCAGTGAGGCCCCATGATTCCTTTCAGATGGGCACATCTTTTCCTGGGAAGCTCCTTACCCTTCAAGACCCAGCTCAAATGTTTCCTTCTCTGGCTCACCCAGGTGAAAACTGAACTCACGGGGGTCCTACTCCTCCACCCTGCCCCGCCCAGGCCCTGCAACCTTTATAAAAGTATTTACCTTGTATTTCAAGTTTCACCCATTTGTCTCTCCCATCAGTTTTTAAGCTTCTCAAAGGTCATAATTTATCAGAAAGTGCTCAAAAATAATGAGTGAGTGAATGAACCAAGGGATGGATGTGTGAATGAATGATATTTCCTCCCCCGGTGGAAGCTGACTTCTGCTTCCAGTATATTAACGCAGAGAGAGACCTCAGGAGGGAGATTAGGGGAAAACTGCACGTGTGGATACATGCGAAGTAAAAGCAAATGAGAACAAGAATAGCCGTGAAACAAATGTGAAACTCAAATGGTTTTCTTAAAAGCCACATGCAGTCCTGAATAGTAGGGGAAATGAGTGGAAGGATGGGAGCTAAGTGAAAAAAGTAACAGGCCCAAGAGATAATTTACAGTTGGGAATGGAATGACTTCCTAAATCGTAGAGTGTGTGGTCCAGGAGCAGAACACCACAGATGCAGTTACTGTAAAAAAAACCACTCGTGACTTTGTTTTGGCAAAAAGAAAGTCTGTTTTGAATCTGACAGTCTCTCTAGCAGCACATGACCTTGCCTTAAAAAACAACAGCTTCATGAAACCCTCGTTCAGATGGAATTCAGTTTAATGTGCATAATGGTACCTTCAAACACTGGTGATGCTGTTTACTGAATCCCAGCACGTGCTCACAATCTTCCTGCTGGGTGGGTGTGATGCATCTGTTTTACACACAAGGAAATTGAGGCAAGGGGCAATTAGGTGAGGAACCCGAGGTCACACGCTAGTATATAGGGCCAAGATTAAAGACCAAGTCTTTCTTTTTTTTTTTTTTTAATTGAAGTATAGTTGATTTTCAATGTTGTGTTAGTTTCTGGTAAAGACCAAGTCTTTCTAACTGCAAAGCCCGTATTTTTCTCACGATATTAAGCAGATGCTCCATCATATGTGATCCACAAAGAGTAGTGAGGGGCCACCTGTAGAATTAAGGACGGCTTACTGAGTGAGCCGCCTGGTCAGGCGTGCAGGGCCCCGTGCTCAAAAGGGCCCTGTGCTTGGCTTCGTGTTATGCTGTTGCTGTCTTGAAATTCTTAATAAGTTTCAGCAAGAGGCCCTGCATTTTCATTTTGCACTGGGCCCCGCAAATTTTGTAGACAGTCCTGTGTAGAATCATAGAATGTTTGAGCTGGAAGGGCTTTGAGAGGTCATCAGTTCCTTACCACCACCCGTTTTAGAGGTGAGGAAACTGAGGCACAGCGAGGCGAACTGGCCGGCCTTCGGTCACACAGCTCAGTGGTGGCAGAGCAGCAGCAGAACCCAGGTGTCCAGTGTTCTTCCTCTTTTACCACACCAAACCCTCGAGAGCCTTTAAAGTTAGAGAAGGGAGGTTTTTTCCCCTTCCCTATGGGAGCTTATCTCTAGCCAAAACATCATTTGTGGCTGAGCTGGGTCAACTCATTTCACTTCTGGGCAAATGGCCCTGGGTTTTTCATAAAACCAAATGCACATTAAGCTGGATGTGATTCCAACAAAACCACAATGTCTACACTGTGGTAAAGAAGCCTTTAGCTGAGTCTCTCACCCAGCACCCGTCTCCCCTGCTGCAATCTCCCTAACTTGCATTTCTCATGCAGAGGAAGGCTGGCTAAACCAGTGGCAGGCTCGGTCAGGGGGAGGCCAGGCTCAAGGGCAAGGCCCAAGCTCCTACCAAAGCTGACCCTGAGAAGAAGCAGCATTCTGGCACTGCCAATCGCTGTCCAGGGCCCAAGGCATAGATGTGCTCCTTCTCCTTACTTGGTAGCACGTTAAGTGCCAGTAGCAGGACCTGTCAGAGCCACCCTCAGGTCAAGACAGAAGTGACCAAGCACTTGTAAAGGTTTGTGCTCATCTCTCCTGTGCCCATGTATTTGGAAGTTACAACGAGGAAGCCACAGTGTTCTGATCTTCAGCCGAGAAAACATGTATTTGCCTCAGACACACCAGAGCATGTGGCTCTGCTCAGGGGACAGCTGGTGCTGAGAAGCATCTGACTGTTTTGAAGGTCATGTGCGTTCCCCCAGTGTGAAAGAGAAGAGGTGCAGCCCATGCAGGTCACCAAGGAAACCTGGTTATGTTACAAAAGAGTTTCTCGAGGTTTCCTGGTTTGGTGCAAATGTTCTGCCTGTACCACAGTATGAACAGTTTTCCCTTTCATTCAGAATGAACACAGTCTGTCTCAACACTGTTGTGGCATGGTCTCAACTGAGTGACCTGGTACCAACCAGAAGACCATTGTCCTTACGTCACATACATCACCACCTAACGAAGAAGCACCGTAAGAGCAGGGGATCTTACCTCTTGTTCACTGATGTGCCCAAGAACCTGAACAGAGGCTGGCACATGGTAAGTGCTCCTTGAATACTTGCTGTGTGAATCAATGCTCTTCGTGGCTTTGAGTGATCGTTGGGATGTTGAGATAAATGAAAGACTAGAGTAGTGTCATAGCTTTTCATTCTAACATGACAACCAAAGAGGGGTATTTCAGGGACTCTGAGGAGGTAGAATGGATCCATGAAGTTTTGTGAGCATGTGATCCAAATGACAACAAGTAAAGATGGGGAAAATATTAGAAGTTACCAATTCATTTCGTGATTATTCCCCTAAGGGCTCTATTATTTAGGCTAATATTAGGAACTCTAGCACACATACGTATCTATGTATATGTGTATATATGTGTATATTTATAAATATATTTATTGAGAAATATATATAATTTTTATTTGCTTATATGTGTATATATGCCTGTGTGCAAATATATGTGTGTAAGTGTGTATATATACATACATATATATATGAGAGAGAGAGAGTCTTTTTTTCTGACATCATGACCCATGACTCCTAAATACTCCCTGTGTACTTTCACAAAACAGGAACATTCTTCTGTGATACCACCTTTCCATTCTGGAAAATCAATGTCAACACAACACAGCCTCCAATCCACTGACCCCATTCAGATTTCTCCAATTGTCCCATCGTCTCTTTTTCCTCATTCCTCTCCAGGAACACCCATTCATTATCTCATTGTTCTCCTTCGGTGTGGGACATTTCCTCCTTCCTCCCCTGGCTGTGTGTCCTTGACAGTCTTAAAGAAGCATTGACTTTTCACTCACTAGGATGACCCTCAACTTGAATCAGTCAGATGTTTCCTCCGACTCAAGCCTCGCCTTCTCGGCGCACACTAGGAGAAATGATGCTGCACCACATTAGGAGGCTATCTTACACCAATCTGTCCCACTGCTGGTGATGTTAGTCTTGATCCTCTGGCCAAATTTGGGTCTGCCAAGTTCTCCACTGTGAAGTTACCATTTTTTCTTTGTACTTAATTAGTATTTTGTGGGGAGATATTCGAATATTACACCAATATACTATTCATCAAACCTTCACATTTTACAGTTGGAATTCTACTGTAAGGAAGAACTTCTCTTTCATTTGTTTACTTATACATTCATTTATTAGTATCAGGTGCAGTTACGGATTCTTATTTTATTCATTGAGTTTCAATCCAATATTTCCATCATTTATTTCGATGCTGTAGTTGTCCTAGATTTGGCCAGTGCAGACTCCTTCAAGCTGACTTCTTTATCCTATTGCCATGTCCCTATCATTCTTTGGGAATTTCTTTACTTTCTGTCACAACAAGATGATTCAGGCTCATCTTGTTCTTTCCTTGCCCTAGCCTTACAATTACCCATTCCTCTAAGGCATCCTGGCTCCTTTTAGTGCTGGAGGTATTTAAAAGCCAAAATCTGGGGATTTGGTGTGCTCATTGCTACATATATCTGTAACTTTTCTATATCTGTGTATATATATGTATTTAAAAATTCATAAGTTTATACTGGTACTTCCAACTTGAATCCAGCACCTCAGTATCTTTTTAGTTTTCCCAGTTTCCATGTTTGAAAATCTTGTGAAAGTGAAAAGATGGTGAAAAATGTGATCTGACTCTCCTCAATATACTTGTCTATTGATACTTGCTTGGCCAACTAATTTATTTGCTGACGGTAACCAATCCCCAACCTTCCAGCTGCCTTCTCTACCTGTCACCTCTGCATCTTCCTCACTTTTTAAAAATTGAAGTATAGTTGATTTACAGTATTGTGTTAGTTTCAGGTGTTCAGCATAGTGATTTTTTTTTTTTTTGCAGATTATATTCCATTATAGGTTATTACAAGATATTGGGTGTAATTCCATGTGCTATACAGTAAATCTTCGGTGCTTATCTATTTTATGTATAATAGTTTGTATCTGTTAATCCTATACTCCTGATTTGTCCCTCCCCCCTCTTTGGTAACTAAGTTTGTTTTCTGTGTCTGTGAATCTATTTGTTTTATATCTAGATTCATTTGTATTAATTTTTAGATTTCACATATAAGTGATATCATATGGTATTTGTCTTTCTCTGTCTGACTTATTTCACTGAGCGTAGTATTCTGTAGGTCCATGCATGTTGCTGCAGATGGCAATATTTCATTCTTTTTTATGGCTGAGTAATAGTCCACTGTATATACATATACTGCATCTTCTTAAGTCAGTCAGCCATTGATGGGCACTTGGGTTGCTTCCATGTCTTGGCTATTGTAAACAGTACTGCTGTGAACATCGGGGTGCATGTATCTTTTCGAATGAGACTTCTTGTTTTTTTCTGGATATATACCCAGGAGTGGACTTCCTGGATCATATGGTAATACTATTTCTGGTTCCTTAAGGAAACTCCATACTGTTTTTCATAGCAGTTTCACCAATTTACATTCCAAACAACAGTGTCCGAGGGTTCCCTTTTCTCCACACCCTCTCCAACATTTATTATTTGTAGACTTTTTGATGATAGCCATTCTGACCAGTGTGAGATGATACCTCATTGTGGTTTTGATTTGCATTTCTCTAATAATCAGTGATATTGAGCATCTTTTCATGCACCTGTATATCTGTATCTGTATATATCTGTATATCTTCTTTGGAAAAATATCTATTTAGGTCCTCTGCCCAGTTTTTGTATCAGGTTGTTTGTTTTTTGATATTGAGTTGTGTGCACTGTTTGTGTATTTTCATGTTAACCCCTTGTCCATCACATCATTTGCAAATATTTTCTCGCATTCTGTACGTTGTCTTTTTGTTTTGTTGATGGTTTCTTTTGCTGTGCAGAAGCTTTTAATCTTGATTAGATCCCATTTGTTTATTTTTGCTTTTCTTTCTTTTGCCTTGAGAGACTGATCTAAGAAAATATTGCTATGATTAGTGTCAAAGAATGTTTTGCTTATGTTCTCTTCTAGGAGTTTTATGGTGTCATGTCTTGCATTTAGAGTTTATTTTTGTATATGGTGGGAGGGAATGTTCTAATCTCACTGATTTACATGTAGCTGTCCAGCTTTCCCAGCACCACTTTTGAAGAGACTGTCTTTTCTCCATTGTATATTCTTGCCTCCTTTGTCATAGATTAACTGACCATAGCTGCATGGGTTTATTTCTTGGTTCTCTATTCTGTTCTATTGATCTATCTGTTTTTGTGCCAATACCATGCTGTTTTGATTACTGTAGCTTTGTAGTATAGTCTGAAGTCTGGAAGAGTTATACCCAGCTTTGTTCTTTTTTCTCAGGATTGCTTTGGCAATTCTGACTGTTTTGTGGTTCCATATAATTTTTAAGATTATTTGTTCTAGTTCTGTGAAAAATGTCATGGGTATTTTTATAGGGATTGCACTAAATCTGTAGATTGCTTTAGGTAGTATGGCCATTTTAGCAATATCAAGTTTTTCAATCCAAGAGCATGAGATATATTTCCATTTCTTTGCTATCAGGATGATGGTAGCCTCATAGAATGAATTTGGGAGTGTTCCCTCCTCTTCAGTTTTTTGGAGTAGTTTGAGAAGGATAGGTGTAAGTTTTTTGTATGTTTGGTAGAATTCCCCAGTGAAGCCATCCAGTCCTGGACTTTTGTTTGACGTTTTTTTTTAATTATTATTATTACAGATTCCATTCCACTTCTAATGATGTCTGTTCAAATTGTCTGTTTTTCTTGACTCAGTCTTTGCAGGCTGTATGTTTCTAGAAATTTGTCCATTTCTTCCAGATTGTCCAATTTGTAGTATCCTCTTAATGATTTTTTGTTTTCCTGTGGTATCAGTTGTAATTTCTCCTCTTTCATTTCTTATTTTGTTTATTTGAATCCTCTCTCTTCCTCTTGGTGAGCCTGGCTAGAGGTTTGTCAATTTTGTTTATCTCTAAAAAACAACAGCTCTTGATTTTATTGATCTTTTGAATTATTTGTTTGATCTCTATTTTATTTATTTCCTCTCTGATCTTTAGTTTTTCCTTTCTTCTTCTGTCTTTGGGGCTTGTTTGTTCTTTTTCTAATTCATTTAGGTGGTAGATTAGTTTGTTCATTTGAGATTTTTCTTATTTCTTGAAGAAGGCCTGTATCTCTATGAACTTCCCTCATAGAACTGCTTTTGCTGTGTCCCATAGATTTTGTAAAGTTGTGTTTTCATTTTTGTTTGTCTCAGGGTATTTTCTGATCTCTTCTTTGTTCTTAATGTTGACCCATTGGTTTTTTAGTAGCACGTTGTTTAGTCTCCCTGTGTTTGTTCCATTTTTCCTTCTATAATTGACTTCTAGTTTTATATTGTTGTGGTCAGAAAAAATGTTTGCTATAATTTCTGTACTTTCAAATTTGTTGAGGCTTGTTTTGTGACCTAGTATGTGGTCTATCCCAGAGAATATTCCATGCACACTTAAAAAGAATGTGTATTCTGCTCTTTTTGGATGTAGTATCCTGCAGATAAAAATTAAATCCAACTGTTCTATTGTATAATTTAGCATTTCTGTTGCTCAACTGATTTTCTTTCTGGATGATTGGTCCATTGATGTCAGTGGAGTGTTAAAGTCTCCTACTGTTACTGTATTATTGTCAAGTTCTCCCTTTAGGTCTGTTAGTATCTGCTTTATATATTTCAGTGCTCCTATATTGAGTGCATATATGTTAATGAGTGTAATATCCTCTTCTTGTATTGATCCCTCTGTCATTGTATAATGCCCTTCTTTGTCTTTCTTTATGGCCTTTGTTTTAAAGTCTATTTTGTCTGATATGAGTATTGCTACCCCTGCTTTCTTGTCATTTCCATTTGCATGAAATATCTTTTTCCATCCCCTAACTTTCAATCTATATGTGTCTTTTTTGCCCTGAAGTGACTCTCTTGTAGGCAGCATATTGCAGGTTCTTGTTTTTTAATCCAGTCAGCCACTCTTTTTCTGTTGATCAGAGCATTTCGTTTTTTGACATTTAGAGTAATTATTAATAGATATATACTTATTGCCATTTTAATCCTTGTTTTCTAGTTGTTTTTGTAGTTCTTATTTGTTCTTTTCTTCTTTTTATTTTTCCTTTTGTGGTCTGATGATTCTCTTTTGTAGTATGCTTGAGTTCCTTTCTTTCTGGTTTTTGTGAATCTATTATGTTTCTGATTTGTGGTTGCCATGGAGTTCATAGCTGTTGATCCATAACTATATCTGTTTGATTTAAACTGATAGTCATTCAAGTTCAAACACGTTGTCAGAGATCTACATTTTTATGCTTCCCTCCCCCATATTTTGTGATTTTGGTATCCTATTTTAAAGCTTCATGCTTATCCTTTTACTGTTAATTGTAGTTATAATTGCTTTTACAATTTTTTAAATCACTTTTTCATCTACATACTGACTTATTTAAGTGACCTTCAATTCTTACTATATATTTGCCTTTCCTGTTGTGATTTTACCTTTCCTATAGATTTGTGCTTCTTTTCTATTTAGAGAAGACCCTTTGATATTTCTTGTAGGGTAGATTTTGTATTGCTGAATTCTTTTAGTTTTTGCTTATCTGAGAAATTCTTTATCTCTCCTTATATTCTAAATGATAATCTTGCTGAGTAGAGTACCTAGGTTGCAGGTTTTTCCTTTTCAGGACTTTGAATATATATCATGCCACTCCCTTCTGGTCTGCAAAGTTTCTGTAGTAAAATTGGCTGATAGCCTTATGGGGGTTCCCTTGTAAATGACTCTTTGTTTTTCTCTTGCTGTCTTGAGGATCCTCTTTATCTTTCACTTTTGCTATTTTAATTATAATATGTCTTGGTGTGGGTCTGTTTGAGTTTATCTTGTTTGGGTCCTTCTGTGCTTCCCATATGTGGATATCTGTTTCTTCTTTAGATTTGGGAAGCTTTGGGCCATAATTTCTTCAAATACATTTTAGATCCCTTTCTCTCTTCACCTTCTGGGACCCCTATTATGCATAGGTTGGCACACTTTATATTATCCCATAGGTCTCATATGTTGCTTTCATTTTTCTTTTTCATTTGTCTTTCTCTCTGCTGTTCTGATTGGGAATTTCCATTGTTCTATCTTCCAGATCACTTAGTTGTTTTTCTGTGTCATTTAGTCGGCTATTTATTGCTTTTAGATTGCTTTCTACCTTAGAAATTGAATTACCTATTTTTGATTGGTTCATCTATATAGTTTCTAGTTCCTTGTTACAGTAACCTGCATTTATATTGATAATCTTTATTAATTCAGTTGGCATTTTTATTACCACCTTTTTGACCTCAGGATCTGGTAGACAGGTGAGCTCTATTTCATTATTTGTTCTTTCAGGGGATTTCTCTTGCTCTTTTAATCAGAACCAGTTCTTCTGCCTTTTAATTTTATTTAATTTTCTCTGTCTCTGAATTTAGGAGAAACAACTATCTATTGTGGTTTTGAAGGCGTATTTTTATGTGGGAGAGTCCCCGTGTAGACTGTCTGTGTCCAGTGTCTTTGTTGTGAGGTCTGGTTTTGATATGGACACCAGCCATATCTTCTCTCCTCAGGGTATGCTGGCTGTTATCACCTTGATAGGGGATTTGGTTGGCGTTGGGAGACCTGTGCAGGGTGTGAGGCGGGACTTCCTCTCTGCTTCTTGGCAGTCACTGCCCTGTCAGGGGTGGGGTGTGGTCCCCAGTTGTAGGAGTAGAAGCCCTGAGGGTCAAGCTCGATCAGGTTCTATTCCCCTCAAGTGTATGCCCTGCCCCTCGGTGGGGAGTGCTGAAGGAAGTGAGGCCCATGTGCTCACAGAGGACTGATGTGTCACCTGTGTAGGCACCCAGAGCTCTGCTCAGACATAGCCCAAGGTCACATCCCTTCCCTTGTTGTGCTGGTCCTAGATCTAGTGCAAGTCTGTGATGAGGAGTGGGTACAGCCAGAGCATTCGCTGGACTGGGGCTGGGGGTTGGAGCATCGTGCCTGCAGGAATTGAGGTGGCTGTGCTGCCGCCAGAGATCTGGGCTGCCTCTGTAGCAGTCTTCTCCTGAGACCTGTCTGCCCCCGATCCAGCGCTAAGCTGCAACGTGGAGTGCATGGGGATGGAGCCCTCTCACTCAGCTGGGAGAAGAACTGCAAGTCCTCTCATGGTGCCACTCCAGCATGTGCTGGCAATGGCTGCCACCACCTCACCTGGATCACAGCTCAGGTCCGCCCCCCACCCCCGGACTATCTCTGTGTAGCTAGACTGAGTCTTTTTTTTTTTTTTTTTTTAGTAGATCTTTATTGGAGTATAATTGCTTCACAGTACTGTGTTAGTTTCTGTTGTACAACAAAGTGAATCTGGGAGGGAGAAGCTGGGGCAAAGTGACAGTAGACCAAGTCTTTTCCCATGGCCTGGTTGTCCCTGATCTCCCACCAGGCTATGGCATGGAGTGAGCAGGGCCAGGGTGTTCACCCCATTCGGATTGGGGAGTGCAGCAAGGCTACAGCCACCAGTGCAAGGCTCTTTCCGCCCTGACTGTCAGCAAGCCAACTGTGTGCATTCCCCATGAGTAGAGTCTAGGCTTCTCCAGCCCTTCTGTATGTCTCAGCAGTCCTTCCAGGAGCCAGAGGGTCTCTGGTGGGTGAGGTGGTGCAGCTGTTGCACGTGAGTATAGCCAGTGGATGCACAGTTTTGTCTTAAGCACATCTCTGCCAGCACACCTCAGCTTTGGCCTGTGATGTCTGCTCTTGGCTGATCCAACCTTGGACCATCACTCAGCCACTTCATCGCCTTCTTTATTTAATCATTGCCATATAGCCTGGTAGGAATCACAAACCCAACACTAAACTCCACAAGCCAGAACTGCCAGGGTAGAGCAATGTTAACCCACCTGAGCCAAAGTTATTGCCCTTTCTCCAGCTCCACACTAATGAAGAAACGTGTCAAATATTTATTCTGGAAGAGAAATTGAAATCAAGTGATTAGAAAAGGAGGATGAATGACTGCATTTTGATATTGCCTTTCCTGGCTTTTGACGTTGCTAGAGAAAGCAAGAAAACCTTATTTGTGCTGTTAATTTTCATATTTTCATGCTTACATTATGGCTGAAAGGAAAGTCAGGTTTGGCTCCAGATGAAACATCTCTGCCTAGAAAAGGAACATTTTGTCCCAGAGCCACAACTGACATGGCCCTGCAAAGCAAGCTTACACAACAAAATTAGGGAAAAAGTTAAACAAGAGAAGAACTAAAAAGAGAAAGAACCCAACAGAGGAGGTTCTTTAATTTATTAAACCTTTGTGAAGTCAGTATCTGATTTGCTAATAATAGATTGGTCTCTAAAATCTTCCTCTGACCTGATGGTCAATTCGCAGAGATCACCATGAATGGCATTTTGAGAAGGAAACCTTGAGTAAATCACAGACTGACATGGACCACAAGAAAACTCCAGTGTGAGATGGAATTCATGCTGCATAAAGTTTAGCTCTAGGAGCACCTTCTCCTTTCAAAGATGCTAATATGGAAGGTTAAAGTTGATTATATTTTCATGGGTATGTATGTGTGCATTAAAAAATCAAAGCAACAGAATCAAGGTGCCAGCAGACTTAGTGTCTGGTGAGGGGCCCCTTCCCGGTTCATAGGTGGCTGGCCGTCTTCTCACTGTGTCCTCACATGACAGGAAGGGGTGAGAGAACTTTCTGGGGTCTCTTTTATAAGGGCACTAATCCCAATCATGAGAGATCCACCCTTATAACCCAGTTACCTCCCAAGGATTCCACCTCCAAATACTATCATATTGGGGATTAGGTTTTAACATGGCTCCTGTTAAGCCAGCCTCCAGAAGAGGGCAAAGCAATATGGTGTCTTGGGGAGGCTCCTGTTGAGAGCAGGACTGGAGTAAAGGGGAGGAAAGAAACATCTGTGTTTTTTCCTAGCCAGTCTTAATCATTATCCCCACCTCATTCCTAACCAGAGTCATCCCATCAGCCTACTCAGTTTCTAGGGAGAGGCAGAGAGGAACACAAACAAAGAAAAGGAGAGAGTAGAAAAGATGCTGAAGCATACAACTCATTGACTTTTAGAGATGGAAAAGGCCTTGAAGATTACTCAATCCAACCCCTCACTGAGAGTCGTGGAAATAGAGCCAAAGAGGTAAAACGACACTAAGGTCCTACAGTTAGCAAGTGACACAGCCAGGGCTGGAACCACATCTCATCACTACCCCTACAATGTGCCAGGTACTGTGATGGTTTCTAATCCTTGCTTTTCATACTGCTACCTCCAGTGTAACTTACTCACAAGTAGGGGGAAGCAGAGTGGAATTAAAGGAAGAACTGAGACTCATTAATTCCTCCCTCCCAGGCAGCACATTGAACATGTAATGTTTCAGGAAGAATTGGGTTTATTAATTCCAACCACGTAGGGCCTGCCAACTTAGAAAAGGGATGTGTGCTTGAAGAGCTGGTAATAAAGGTGCTGTGTATGTACCACCTGGTGTAATTGGGAAACAGGCATCTTTTGTCCTAAATTGAGTTCCAAGTCACAATTTCTTAAATCCCAACTTTTACTCCCTAGGAAACTACCAAAAATGAGGTGGTGGTTTCAATTCTTTCCAGATGGAAAAAGATTGATGTCAGCCTGAGCATTGCCTCTACTAGTGTCATTTATTCTGCCTGGCACAACTGGGCATCTGTGGTAGAGGCATCAGAGTTGGATTGAGTCCCTGAGACCAAACAGACCTCTCTAGAGCTATTTCATACCTGTTAGGATTGCACACCTCAGACCTGGGGAGAGAAACTTGTGCAGTGGCTACATCAGCTGAACATTCTCAAGACATAGAAGATTTGGTTCTGCACTTGCCATCCAACGCTTGTCATCAGCATTAAACTCACATTATATTTTAAGAAGAGAGGTTCTTATTAAGTTAGCCTAAATAAAGCCTTTGTGAGAGAACAGTTCCGTGCTGGTCCCCAGAGCGGTGGATAGAATGTATAGCTTGACTGATCCTCTGCCTCTCTGATTGCACTGATTATTCCAACAGAAGTAATAAAAGAATCAGTCCACCGTTGGCAAGGACTTTTCGCAGCAAGAAGATTACAGAGGTTTTCTTTAAAGGGTCATTTTGGGGACTAGACTAGGAGAAGATGAATTATATCAGATCAATCTCAAAATTCTTACTTTCTGCCTAATAATCGTACTGCTGAGATGACTTAAAAGACTAACTCATCAACCACAGATATATCCACTGAACAGATGGTGATCCCTGCATCGCTGGGAATAAAGTGGAACTGTAGAGACATGGAGCAAAGCAAAACTGACCACTCATTCATGCTACTCTGAGGACAGCAATCCATCTAAATGAGATGCACTATTACATTATATGTGATCTTCATAACAGTTCTGCTGGGTTATAGGGTGACCAACCATCCCAGTTTGCCCAGGACTGAAAGGGTTCCTGGGATGCAGATTTTTAGCTTTAAAATCAGGATAGTCTCAGATGAACCAGAAAGGTCTGGTAACACCATTAAACCCCAGTTCCACCTATCCCCTAAATCACGAATTATGAAGCTGAGACTCCAAGAAATTAAGAAACTTGCTCAAGATCACAAACTGTTTGATGGCAGAACCTGAATTGGTATCCCAGGCTGACTTCAAAGACAGGACCGACCTTCCTTTCAGTAGCCTTTAAGGAGATTTATATTTATTGACAGAGAAAGATGTGAAAATATTAAAGAGCTGGATGTTTCCTTGTAGCTCTCCATGTTGGAGGCCTATTTAACAAGACAACAGGCTTAAAAACCCGGTTTGGATGAGAAAGAAGATTTCCTGAATTTCTTTGGAAGCATGAAAAACTCAGATGATAGCGTATCTCCCATATTTTATAGAAGGTACAATTTCTGATTATGAAGACTAGGTCGTGAATAGGATAACCATGCATTCCGTGTATCCCTTTAAGTATCAGATATTTTCATTGAACTATGTTGAAATTATAGATATATTTATTTTCATATATACTTCATATATTTTCATTTGCTATATATAAATATATATATGTGTGTATATATATATAAATGTGTGTATATATAGTGTGTGTATATATATATATATATATATATATATATATATATATACACACATCCCTTCTTAACCAGAGCCTGTTGAACATCATTCTCTATGTTCTGAACATCAAATTATGACTATTAAATATGGTTTAATGTAGTAGTCTAGTTCCTGTATCAATTGGATATGTCTACAGATTAGTCAAGGGTGAGGTTCTGTCTCAAAGAATTAATTCTATAGCTAGGCACTGGAATGAGCTAAATGTCCCCCTAATTCTTTAGGTTCAGGTCAACAATTCAAGACTATGTCTATTCTATGGCTACTTCATGTCAGGCACTGTGCCAGGGGCTGGGTACAGAGGAGTAATAAGACCTGAAAGAGCTCTCAGTCCACATGAACGTTCTTTTATGAGACAGAGGGTGGGAAGGAGTCCTGGGAGCCTTTCCTTCCACAGTCAGTTTGTCCTCTACCTCGTCCAAATGGAATTGTGACCAAGTGTCTTTTCCAAGATTCTTTTTCATTGCTCTGTTTTTCTTGGAGGAAAAGTTTTTGTGGCAGCAGCAGCAGCAGCAGCAAGTCTTTCGATGTGTTGAGTGCTTATGCTAATCAGTAATCGGGCACCAGTTTACTGATTCTTTTGCCTGATTATTATTTATAGAGTGTGGTAAGCACAGATGGCATTTTGCAAAGCACAGAACTCTGAGAATGAACCCCAGCCTCAAGGCGTTGACTGTCTGATTTAGACATAAACAAAACACTGAATAAACAGACATCTAGTTGAGTTGATGTGGCTGGAAAGGAGGGAAAACCTGGGAGATCAAGAAAAAAAGTGAGGTTTATGGAGGGACGTGAAGGAGGAAAAGGTAGCATGAAAATGTGAGCCATTTCAAGAAGCATCTAAGCAAGATTACCAAACCAAGGAGTTAAAAAGGAAACAAAAGGAGCATTGAGGACAGAGTCCCAGGAAAAAGGACTCACTGAGATTCCCTGGGTGCCTCTTTTGGCTGGAGAGGTGAGAGGCAGAGATGTCTGGGTGAAGAAAACTTTAATGATCCTGGACAAAGGTGACGAGGTCATGGACTAGTGTTTAATATTCAGAGAGAAAGAGAAAAAGATGGCAATGGAAAGTGTGAGAAGACTTGGAGGGAGTCTCAATGAGAAAAGAGAGGAAAAGAAATGGAGAGTTCAGAAGATGAGCTTTCAACGTGGGTTGAGGGAGCTGGCCAATTCCGTTAACTGGGCCATCTACACCTGATCTTAACTTTTTAGGTCCAGAAATTTCCTCTTATTAATTCACCCGGAGATGATCCTACTCTCAGCATCTTACTCGAATTAATGAAATTCACAAAAGGCTCTTATGTTAACATGAATTTAGGTGTATTGATTCTGAGTGGATGATATAGGTTGATACTAACTGGGTAGAAAAAAATAAACCACCCAAGGAGTAAGCATAAGAGGGATGGAATGGCTATATTAATATCAAATAAAATAGACTTCAAGACAAAGTATTTCCAGGGATAAAGAGAGACATTTCATAATGATAAAGGAGTCTATCCTACTGGAAGACATAAAATAAGAAGTGGAAACATACAAAGCAAAAATGGATGGAATCAAAGGCACAAATAGACAAGTCCACAGTCACGGTTGGAGATTTTAACACAATTGATAGAACTAATTTCTATTTCCTTTCTCAGCAATTGCTGGAACTAGGCAAAAAGTTAGTAAAGACGTAGATGATTTGGACAACACTACTGACCCCCTTGAGTGAATTAATATTTTCGAACACTTCACCCAGCATCTAGAGAACACACACGTTCTTTTCAAAAACAGGTGATAGCTCTTACCTCAAAGCTTGTACAGGTTACCTGAATAAATTTTGCCCACAATGTGGCAGAGCATTTCAGTGTCATTCAAATCTCAGGTCCCTGCATCCAAAGAGATTACAGTTTACTTTACATTTGTTACAGTCTTTCTGTTTTTCCGGTAGTAGTTCTAGGTTCCATAGTAAGACCTGAGAAATACTATACTCTATCAAACCTACAAATTTTCTTTGAGGGTGAATTATTTTCAGAGACTGTATTGCTAACGTTAATTTCTTCAGTGTGAACAGAAAATTCATTCCCTGGCACCAGGGTGAAACATTCTGTGCTTGAGCCCTAGAAGACCTGGGCTCTTGTCACTCCGCACCACCTCCCCAGACACACACACACACACACACACACACACACACACACACACACACACACACACAGAGCTTCCTAGCTGTTGACTTTGGACACATGACCTCTTTAAGCCTGACTGAGTTTCCTTACCTGTAAAACTCTTAGGACTGCAGTGAAGTTCAGCTGGTAGGCTGTATGTAGCTTTGTATAAACTACGAAGTACTATCCAAATATCATGGAGCCATATTTTCTTTTTGCTAATAATAGTTGGTGTACCTCTTCTCCCAAGAAAGGGAAATGGGGGCAGGTATTCTGCTTCTTCCTTCGAATACATGTGAGTCCTGCCTAGTGTGAGCAGAAGTTGTATGATGAGAGAATAAAGTCAAGGTTGCAGGGTTTATTTGGAAGTAAAACCTGTGAGAACATTAGATTTCATATCACAGGAAAGATTATAAAAGGTGTAATGGGCAGCTTTTTAAGTTTGCCCAAGGAGACAAGGGGAAAGCTTGGGTATGAAAATAAGAATAAGCCGTTGGAAATTTTGTTGAAGGACATGTTGGATGACATTGGTCTTACAGAAAGGTGGGTGGATTTCAGCCTAGGAATGAAGAATTGTAGACCTTAGTCTACCGTGGAGTTTCTGAGTAACCTTGCACTAGAGATTTAACTTCTCCAAACCGGTTTCTCCATCTGAGAGCTGAGGATAATAATTTAGGCCACCTACAACTGTCCTGAGGCTTGATTAATGTTTGCAAAATGCTTTGAGCTATTTGGCAGAACAAGGGTTCTAAGAATACAACATATTATTTAGAAAAGTGGAAGAACATGATCAGAGAACACTTGGGACATCTCCCTCTCCGTAGCCTTTTCATGAGATTCCTCTTTTTGTCTTATAAGGAAAGGAAACCAAGTTGGGAGATGACTAAACCCACAGGCTAATCTCTTCCTTTAATGTTCTCTGGACACACGCTCTTCTGCTGAAGGAGCACATTGGAATGTTGTCGTTTGGATTTCCTCATAAGTATAAATGCATTCTTTCCTAGAAATACGACAGTGAAGTTTTGCAAGTTGCTGGCTGTGGGCCCAGCAGTCAGATGTTCTTGATCCCCTGCTTTACCTTGGGCTTTGTGCAAATCAAGTGCTGTTCAACTTCCTTTCCTCATATGTACAAGTGGAATAAAAACGCCCCTCTCTGGGAGGTCAAGTGAAAATTAATTAGCTGTGTTTTCTTTAAGTTCCTCTCCATTGATATTTCAGCACTCTCTGTGTCATTAATTGGAACAACGCTTTCAGACATTACTTCTATCCTGTGACCACAAATTTCTCAGTGGAAATGGATATGAAGGAATCTGGGAAGTTTACTAATCACTACAGTTTGGGGATTCTGGTGAAATTTCCTAAGCTTTACATTTTAAAAAGGCACAAGAGACTCTTGCTAGATCTGTTAGACACTTGCAGCTGAGTGTTAGATTAAAAACACCAAAATTGTTTTTATTTCTTTTCTCTCTCTTCTCCTCCTTCTTTCTTTGTTGATATATCTTTCTGAATCTCTCTGGGTTTCACTCTTTCTCACTCTCTCTGTTTCTCTTTCTCATTTCCCTAAATTTTAGGGAACTTGTGAAAATGAAAGTTCAGCTGAGTGTTTTAACAAAGTTAGCCATCTCACGGCCTTGCTGGGAAATAAAGCGCTTTTAAATACGAGTGTCCTCAAACTCATTAGCATCCTCCTCCCCTTACCTCTTTCACATTGGGTCACTAACAAGTTACAATGTTTTTCTCTCTCCTCTCCATTCGCCCTTGTTTTGGGGTTTTGTTCCCTTCTTCCTCATTTCTGCCTTGCTTGCTCATCTTAGAAGGCTGGGTTGCCCTGCTGCCCCCACTGTCATCACTCCCCAGCAGCCAGAAAGGCTAAAGTGTCAAAAGAGGCCTTGGTTGCCTCTGACAAAAGTGCAGATCAGCTCTGAAAAGGAATAAATATGATAGGGGGCACAATAATAACAGTGTGCACTTGTTAACTACAAAAATCCAGCAGGAGCTGGGGGCAGGGAGGGAGGGGACCGTGGAGAATAGAAGCTGCCTCGGCAGGAGCCCCCCCGGGGAAGGAGTGGAGGGGGTCCTCCAGCAGCAGCCATCAGTTCTATGGTGTGGTTTTGTTTTGTTTTGTGAGGTCTGAACTGAGGCTCAGCTGATGGGGCAGGGGGGTGGCGAGAGGGTGAATAAGGGATTTTACCCAAACCAGTGACTCTGAATGGAGGTCTTGGGTTCCGTTGAGGGGGCCTTGCCAGTGGGAGCTTGAAAAGAGGGTCTCTTTGGGTTGTTGTTGGGGGGGGTTAGGTGGAGGCTGGGGGACATTTTGAGGTGGGGGGGTAGGGGGAAGGAGGAAAATAGCACAATAATGGGAAAAAGGAGGCCAGCTTCTGAGCTCTCATTTCTGACAATGAGTCCCATGTGGTTCTCTTTATCTCGGCCATTCAGGAGTCAATAGGGAGAGCTTTTTCATTTTCAACTCTGAGTGTACAGCCACCTCCACGCCCCATCTCACACACACACACACACACACACACACACACACACCCCTAAAAGTGCGGGACACAGAGCAAGACATTAGAAATGTCTGAAAAGCTATTTCCTCAGCTGCAGATTTGCTGCATTTTCTGTCCGCCTGCTGGAACTGCACATATGGGACGGACACTCAGCTCAAAGCCATCCCCACCACTGTTCTGCCCCTGTTCTTCCGGTGTCACCACTCTCAGCCTCTAATCCCTCTTTTCTCTGTTGTGCACCCCTTCTCTCCTCCTGTGGATTCCTCAGTCTTTGACTTTTTAAAAAGACATAAGTCATATGATGACAGGTAAAGCAGAGCTCCGTGATGGAGTGATGGTTACTTTTAACAAAATAAGCAAAAACAAGATGGGAGCAAACCCAAGCCTGAACTCTAGACTGTTTTAGTGTATAGAAAACAACAGACAACAAACAACAACATTGTTTTTGATGGTGGACTTCTGTGAAATGTTAAGTCCCCAACTAGACAGATCCCTGTCAATTTGTTCCTATGTCTATCACTGAGGCAGCCGCAGCCTCTGAAGCTAGCCTGATAGAAAATAATTCATCTAGTTTTCAAAGAATATCGTAATGGATTCTCGTGGGATATGGGAGTCTGAATAGGTACAGCATTCTTAGTCAGGCATGGAGGCTTGAAAAAATATAGGTTCCAGGCCTCAAGATTCTGATTCAGTAGCTCTGAAAGGGGCTCAGGGTTTGTGTGTTTGTGTGTGTGTGTGTGTGTGTGTGTGTGTGTGTGTGTGTGTGTGTGTTGGATCAGAGAGGCATTAGTCAAATAATAGTCACTAGTCACTCCCTGGTGGCGCAGTGATTGAGAGTCCGCCTGCCGATGCAGGGGACACGGGTTCGCGCCCCGGTCCGGGAAGATCCCACATGCCGCGGAGCGGCTGGGCCCGTGAGCCATGGCCACTGAGCCTGGGCGTCCAGAGCCTGTGCTCCGCAACGGGAGAGGAGGCCACAACAGTGAGAGGCCCGCGTACCGAAAAAAAAAAAAAATAGTCACCAGACAGACACTAAGCCAGTGCCAGGCAAATGGTTGGTTACATGACTTAATATCCATCTGACCAGGGAAAGGCTCTCTGCTACTAAGCAGTGTAGCTGAATGAAAGAAATGGGAAGGAGGAAATTATCATTTTCATTACCAAACAATGAAGATAAGGGGAAGGAGTAATTGAAGATGACAGTAACATCACACAATTGCTTAGTGCCACACAGTTCCTCCAAGAATTAGAAGGGGCATTGAGACTCAGTTGTCTCAAGCTACTTGCCCAAGGTCACACAACTGGTAAGTGGCAGAGCCAGAATGCCTCCCCAGGCTTGAATGATCTAGACAGCATGCTCTGAAGTGGGAGGAGACCCCAGGAGTGGGATGGGAGTGATGGAGTGCTGGAAAGTAGACTTCCACACAGCTCATAGGAATGCTCCTAAGGGCTGGTCATGCACTCAGTGGCTGTGAGCTGTGAAGTGGCTCCTGGCTACTGCCTTCTCCTCAAGGGCTCCATGACGACTGTCCTTAACAATACTGTATTGTATATTTGAAAGTTGCTGGGAGAATAGATCTTAGAAGTTCTCATCATGAGGGAAAAAATTATAACTACAGGGAGTGATGGATGTTAACTAATCTTGTTGTGGAGATCATTTTGCAGCATATGTATACATATGTCAAATCATAATGTTGTATACTTTAAACTTATATAATGTTATGTGTGAATTATATCTCAGTATAACTGGGCAGGGAGGGGAGAGTAAATAATTTTCTTAAAGAACTCCAGATTTCTCACCTTTCACAAATCTCATTTCTTCCTCTTAGCACAACTTGCTCTGCTGGGCAAAGTACCCCACACCAGGTGTAGAAGGAAGATGAGTATTGCTTTTAAACCTATCTCTGAGCAGGCAAATGAGTATAGCTTTCAGGTCTCTCACACATGATGAGGAAATCACAGTTACCCTTTCCTTGGCTCCATTTCCAATGTCTTGAAGGTGCAGCTGTGTGGCTTGACTGTGAATATTGGGAAGGATGTGAAAAAGGTAGGAGAGGGGCCCATTCTGCCATCTGGCCGCTTCTTAACCAGCTCTCCTCCAACCAACTCTTCACGACGTTTGGAGTCCTAACTACCACACAGTGTGGATGTGCTCGCTCACAGGGTTCAGATGTGCTTATCCCCTCCCTCTAACTACAAAGCTCCTTGAGGGCAGGAGCCCTGCCTCATACTTCTTCAGCACCCCCAACATGCCCAAGCCCAGTAGGGAGCATATGCTGCTCGGTAACTGGCCTTTGCTGGATTCCCAACAAGTGCCTTTTCAATCGGAATGCTCAGAGTGGATTTGGTCTGCCAGTTGCTTTTACTCACCATTCTGAATCATCTTGCTCTTGTTGGCATGCTCCACTTTCTGGATCATCCCAATTGAGGTGTTTTAACTCCATGTGGACTTGGCCAGTGACTTCAGTGCTGCCTTCAGCTCTTTACATATTCTGATGCCCACTTCGCTTTCCCCAGCCTGTTGTGTTGGTTCTACCCACCCCGAGTCAAGCCCACTGTCTTTAGGTGTGTGTCTGTGCTTACGTGGCGTATTCATAATCATCTCAACTGTTGTTTTGGGGGTTGTTTTTTTTTCTAAATTAATTAATTAATTTTATTTTTGGCTGCGTTGCGTCTCCGTTGCTGTGCACACAGGCTTTCTCTAGTTGGGGTGAGCGGGGGCTACTCTTCGTTGTGGTGCACCGGCTTCTCAATGCAATGGCTTCTCTCGTTGTGGAGCACGGGCTCTAGGCACGCAGGCTTCAGTAGTTGCAGCCCGCGGGCTCAGCAGTGGTGGCTCTCGGGCTCTAGAGCGCAGGCTCAGTAGTTGTGGCGCACGGGCTTAGTTGCTCTACAGCATGTGGGGTCTTCCCGGACCAGGGCTCGAACCCATGTCCTCTGCATTGGCAGGCGGATTCTTAACCACTGTGCCACCAGGGAAGCCCCTCAGCTGTTGTTTAGCAATGCTTCTTGTTCACCTGTTGCCAATTTCTTAATACAATGGCCAGTCCAAACCTTCTCCATTCTTCCACTTTACCTCCAGACCCAGAGCTTGAAAACAATCCCACATGCTACTTTATTGAGGTAGTGGGGCCCCCAGGAGCCTGAGTATTCCATCTGTGTAGCCCTCTTCTTCCAGATATGTGGAGGCAGGTTTGTTTGGGGTTGTTTTTCGTTTTTGGTGGGTGTTTGTAGGGCCCACCCCTTTAACAATGGGCCTTTCTCCTTCAGGTCTTTGCCTCCCTCAAATTCCTGTCCCTCTACAGTTTTTAGATATCATCAAATTTCTCTCCTTTTTTTCCCATCTCCTTAATCAATAAAGATAGATATATATATATATATATATGTCACCACTATAATAAATTAAAAGACAACAGAAGCACTTGCCCTTACGTTCCCCTTCAGCTTCCATCCTATTTTTCCTTTTATCTAAAGGATAAATTCTAACTTTGTTATGACTCGGTCACTCCTTAATCTTTTGTCATCTGGTTTCCTCCCTTTCACTCTGTGTTGTTCATACTGGGAAAAGCAACAGTAACCTTGAAGAGTCTTTCCTTGACCTCATTGTGCTGGGTTCTCTGCTGCATTTGATGCTGTGGCCACGCCCTCTTCCTTTCACTTCTTTAATACTCTCTGTGCCTCTGTTTCTTGTACTACTGCTATTTCTTCATCCAGGCCACACATGTGGACATTTCCTAAGATTCAGTCTCTGCATGTTTTTCCTTGGTGATGTCTTTCACTTACCAGCCTCCACTTATTACCATGTCTCAGTAGGGTCATACTGTCACACTTCCAGTTGTCTATTGGATTTTTCTACTTGTCCATCTTACTATTACTTAAAACTTAAAATATCTCAAATTGAATTTATTTTTCCTCCTAAACTGTTCATTTTCCGTTCTACTGACTTCAAGCCTTAAGGTCACTGCCTTTCTGCCAACTGTACTATCCCATCAGTCATTAAAGTCTATGACTCCTTTAGATGAACCCTCAATCCTATCTATGCAGTTCCCTTCACCACCATCCTAATTCTGGCCCTTATCCCTGACACTTGGACTATGGAAATTAATCTATTAATATACTTTTAAAAGTATTTTTAATCTGTTAAAATGTATTTTTTGTACTCACACATCCTGTGGTTCCATGTAATTTACAGAATCAAGTCCAACCTTAGCCTAACGTTCAAGACCTTTCTTAATTCATTCGCAGGTCTGTGTTCCCAGTGTTTCTCCCTCTACCATATTTCTCATAAACAAATGCATCACTCCAGCAAGCTGTTCTGCTCGTAAGCTCCCAAACACTTTACGTTCTCTTATATCCACACAATTGCTTTGTCCTTCTTGAGACACTCATCCTTATTCCCATCTCTCCTGGCCTAACCTTCCTTCAAATTCCAATGCAAATCCTGCTTTTCAGAAAACCTTCCTTGCCCATCTCAATCTAAATCTCTTCTTTCCTTAAACTCTCTTGAACTCTCATAAACTCCTGGAAGGTTATGAAATTATATAAAATTACATTTTAGGTTTAAAATCTTGCTTAATTTCTTATTATCTTCCTAACTAGATTGTCTGCTCAACTTGGATCTGGACCCCGAACTGACACCCAACTCAGACGTAGGAAATACTAGCTGTTCTCTTCTGAGTTTCTGTGGCTTTATAAATATAAGTTGCCTCTGTAAATTAAGTTCCAAGCCTGTGTGTTTATGAGAGCAGACATCTTCACTAGGATTAACTACATGCTGGCATGGATATTTTGTTGTGCTTCTTCTCAAACAAAATCTTATTGATTGGCTACCAGTGGAACTCTATGTACCTTACCCTATCCTTTCTTTTTGCCTTTCTTAGCAGGTGGGAAAGAAGCAAGGTAGACAGCAAGTCATATTCTCTTTCAAGTAACCTCATTTTTCATACAATGGCTAATTTCTTTCTTTATGCTAAAGTAAGTCCATGGTTTAAAGCAAAAAAAAAAAAAAAAGGAAGGAAGGGAGGAAAAAAGAAAGAAATTTTGTAATAGAATCTGATTTAAGTATGTTTTAAAAAAATGGAAATTTATACCAGACAAACAGCTTTAGTATATCTAGATCATGAGTTAAGCACCACCTACACTCATTTACCAAAAAGGAAAGATGTGAGAATCATCGATATAAATACATCTTTTTTCCTTATGTGAGGAATCAAAATCTTTACTAATGAGACTTTGCTACTTTAATTCAGGTTAGAGTCAGTCCATCTTCACAAAGCTGTCTCCATTTCTTGCCAAGTTGGTGAAGTAATGTCTTGTGACTGACTCAGTGTATCAGTAGACCAGCAATAAAGGCATCACCTGAGAGCTTCTGAGAAATGCAGAATCTCAGGACACCCCTCAGAATCAGCATCTTCACAAGATTGCCAATTGATTCACTTTCACATTAATTAAAGTTTGAAAAGCACTGAAGTAAAGCAGATTTGATGATCAGACAGCCTTGGAAATTCATCTCAGGTGGCATGAATGGGATGCTTGTTTCTGTAGGAATCTTAAAGCAAATATGTGGGTGTTGATGAATTGACAATATAAGATACCCTCATCTTGCAGACCAGAGTCCTGAATAATGCTCAAGGCTGCAAGAGCCCTGAAAGAAATGCCTGCAGCCTTCCTCTTGGGCTCAGGAAATCCCTCCAAGATTTACAGTCCACCCTCCAGCCCTCACTCATTTCTGTCACTTTGCTCTCCTCCTGGACCTTCCCTCTCTGCCTTTCTACAGATGCCTGCTTTAGACAGGCTGGCAGTGAGTTCCTGCTGCTGCCCTTTGAGTGCCTCTCAACACCCTGCACGAGGCCAGGCTCCAGGAGAGAAAGGGCCTGGAACTCTGTGTAACCCAGGCGTAAATTGACCCAGAGAGCGTTTTTCTCTAGTATGTCATCTGCTGCTGTCTTTTCTCTGTCATCTTTCTCAAAAGCCATCTGGAGAAACGTAATTGCTATAAGTATTGTATTTATTTCTTGTTGGGATCTGTTATTTTCCGATTAGGCTTTTCTTAAGTGTATCTTCATTTTGAATAGAAAAAAAAAGACCAGTGCTCATATGAAAGAGCAAAGACAGCAGACCAGGAACAGGCCAACCATTTTGGTGTGATGCTGGGTTCTCCTTAACCCTGAGAACCACCAATGACATCACTGTAAATGTTTTTTTTCACTCATGCATTCATTTTCAACAAATATTATTGAGCTCCTACTTGTGCCAGATGCTCTTCTATGGAGTGCAGGCATTTTGGTGATCAAAACAAAAATCTCTTTGTCTTTCCATGACAGATATTTGGGGTGGGTAAGGAAGGAGAGAGAGAGAACAAAAATGAGTAAACCAAAACCTCTGGCCTCAAACCTCCAGAGTAAGTGGAATGATCTAGGCACAGGTATGAGGAGGAAGAGGGGAAAATATGGGAAAGTAGAGGAGAGGAAGGCAAGAGGTAGAGAAAGAAGTCAGAAAGACATGGGAGTGGTAGGGGATGCCAGTCACAGCCACTGCCCAAGCCATGGCCATCACAGCTCATGGGCTCCCACCCAGGCACTGCGGCCAGAGGGTGCATTTCTTCTTTGGAGGGAGGAGAGCTGCAGTAGGAAAAGGCACTAATAAGCCAGAGGCAAAACAGGCACTTAGTAACAAGAATCCTTGTGAAGAAAGGAAGTTAGGAATCCGATTATAACAAAGATATAAGTTGGAATTTTAAAGCTCAGTAATTTTCAGAGGTTATGAGGACGCGTCAGAGCCTCCTGCCCTGAGAGTTCGCACAGCCCTGTGCAACAGTCCCACAAACACGTCAGGGTGTGAATATGGGATCCTACGTGTATATGATGTGTCTTGGGATCGTGGGGGGCACAGCGCTTGGGCAGAGGGAAAGAAAGTAGGCAGGGCCATTGAAAGCCTTGCTGAGAAAGGTATTTCTTGTGCACAGAAAAGAATCAGGCCCCTCGCTCCCTACTGAGCCCATTTCTCCAGCCTTTGCCTGAGCTGTCAGGCATGAATCCCTGTAGCATTCCGTAACTAATTGACAGTAATGGGGGCCATTGGGAGTCTAAGAATACATGGCATTGCCCGGCATGCACTGGAAAGAAGTGGGGGGGCTGCCTCGGGGGCAGCTTTGGGGAAAATAAAGGCTGTCTTGTAAACTTCTTTTAATGTGAAGGTAAGAGGTAGAAAGTAGAGAGGAACAGATTTAGACAAACTTCTACTTTAGCCTAAAAATAAAAAATTGTAAATCCCCTATTTTATGCTCAGCTAATATTCCAGGAGACTAAGTTTGCCACAGAGAAGAAACAGATGGAATTTCAGTTAACCCCAGGGCCCCCTGTGAAATCTATATTGTACCCTCTGGATTTACAACATATTGTAATATATGACTGGAGCCTCCGGAGATTCCATCGCAAATCAACCCTCTTTATTCCAGGGGTTCAGAAAACAGCTACAAAGGCCCACTTCACAATCAACAGTGGCCAGCTTTTTACAACTTCATCCTCAGAGTTGAAATCAAATTTTTAAATTTTACAACAGATCTTATTTATTTGAGCAGTCTCATGTTTTTTTGAGGAGACATTTATTTTTTCCTTCTATTAATGATGATGTTTAGGTGCTAAAACTGTTTAGCCCAAATAGAAATTTGTAAAAAATACACCATTTATCACACCTTGAAGAATGATTCGCCACAGACCCACAGTAAATTATCTCCCAAGGATTTTTACCTTTCTAGAATGTAGTTTTTAATGGTAAATATACTCAAAATAAAAATAAAAGCAGTTACCTCTGCTATGAATAGCACATGAAGGTGTAAATATTGAAATAACTTTTAAGAATTCCCAGTTGTTTTTCAAAGCCAGAATTGTTTATCAGGTACCTACAAACTTACAGCTTTGAATTTTATTTCTTTGCTTTTCTTGTATTATTGGCCTTGCCTGTCTGCATTTGTTCTTCATTTCAAAAATAATATTTGCATAAGCATTCAGCTTTTCACACACACAAAAAACTTTCCAAATTAGTTGTGGCTTTTTGATATTAGGGATAAATTTTCAGCACATATTTCTCAGCATGCTACTTTTCCCCAAAATTGAACGTCACCTCAAATCTTTCATGACCTTCCGCAGAGATGAGTTTCCTCTGTGCTGTAGTGCAGACTCTTCACTCTTCACGTTGCTGCTCTGTTGTCCAGCATTGTTTTATGGAAGATTTGCCCCCAGACTCCTGGGGAATATCTTTAGGAATCCAGATAAGCAAAGACCTGTACTTTGAGAAGATGTCATTTTGGAGAACAGAAATGTGTCTTTTTTAAAAGAAGACTAGGGGTTGAAATATGCTGAGAAAAGTCTTCCTCTCAAAGGTCACCATGAGGAACTGAGGACCAGAGGGCTGTCCTTTGAAACACTGTCTATGAGACTCAGATGCTGAGAGCTGGAAGGACTAGAAGAGACGTCATTTAGGCAGTGAAGAGACTGTGTGTCCCCACTTTTCAGTTTCATGGAAGTTAAGCAGAATTCAGTGAGGCAGTGGCAGGGACGTTCCTCTCCAGATTGTCAGGAGAGCAGAGTTCTTGAGCCAGCATCTCTTTTTCTCCACCAAAAGCACAGCCTTGGAGGAACACATCAGGTAACGCTTCTTTTTCCCTTTATCTACCAACATGTAGCTAGACCAGCAGGGGCTGTTATATGGTGAGGACATCCAACCAAATCAAGCAGAGAGCCCTCATGTGGCACAAGAACTCTTGTGGGAGCCACCAGGGGCACTTAAGGGACTGGTCAACCCACTCTTCCACAAGGTTTGGAACATTGTTCTCCAAGGTTGGAAGAGGGTCTTTTTAATGGAATAAGCCCTTATTTCTAGTGGCATTGGTTTATCCCCTTAAACCACTCTTTAATCAGAAAAAAAAATATATAGTGTCCAAAACATGCCTGTTTTGGGTCTTAATATCAGGCAATCAAAGTTCATTTTAATGTAATTATTAGGGTTTTATTTCCTCATCTGAACAAAAACATGGATTTGTTATTAAACCCAGACCAAACATTCATTTAACCTGTCACATTTCTATACTAGATATCATTTATTTTGCAAAGAGCAAATATGTGGTTACTTAAAAATAATATACCAACCAAATGTTAAGAGTGATTGAGTTTCTGTTTGCTTTTTTTTAACCTTTTGTGTGTATTTAGCACATACGAATAATAAAAGTCAATACTGCAGTATTTGCTATGTTCCAGGCACTGTTCAAAACGCTTTATATGTATCAATTATCTAATCATCACAGTTCTCTATGAGGTTCTATTATCCTCCTTTCCAAAAAGATAACATTAATGACATGAGGAGCGTTCTGAGAACATAGATGTTTCTCAGCCTTTAGAGTTTATGGCCAGGTATCAGGTTTTCTGATGGCCTGTTCATTTGCAGAGTTGAAAGTGACTTATCTTTTAAAACATAGTCAATATGGTTCTTCTTCTTCATTTTTCCTGCCCTAACTTCTCCAAGTCTGCCCTGAATGCTACACTATTTACAACGTATTTAAGACTCCCGCAATTATGTTTGGCAATTTTACTCTCGTTCCTTCTGTTTTTATTTTTATCCTATTAATTTCCTATTCCAACACCAGCAGAAATTAAAGCAAGATAAAAGGAGAAGGAAAGGATAATATAGGAGGTGTTCTGAAATCACCTGGTTTAAACTTCACAATCAGTTAACGTGGGAAATGTATTCAAATAACTCAATTGGAAAACATATATGCTTGGTGAAACTTTTTGCTGTTATTTTGCTTTTTCCTTGTGTATGCGTTTTCTGGGTTGGTTTAACTATTTTATCATCTCTTTTACTGAAGACTCAAACCATGATTGTTTTTCATCTCTTTGATGAACGAAGGGAAGTGAGTACATTAGACCAAACAAGTTTTCTGTTAGATCTTACATACTAGTTTCTTCCAAAAGTCTTCACTGACAAGCCTTTCCCAAAGGTATCTCTTCCTTTCTTTGAATTCTCTTGGCGTTTAAGTATATAGACAGCACCTTACCACCAAGCTTTTGTTTATTATCTTGGCTTGGAATTGTTCTCTATTTATTTAACTGGCACACATCTTAGCCAAGGAAAACAGCTATTCTTTTTCTTTGCAGGTTCTGCGGAGCCTGATTTTATAGGTCAGACAATTTGATGAGCTGAATTAGAGACAGTGCTGTATATAAATGACATATTTCCCTAAGTATGATTGCTGAGCACTGAATTCATTGGGAAACTGGGCCAAGTAGACAAAGTATCACACCTAGAAGAGGAGAAATGTTGGTCTGGACTGTGCCAGATTCTGGCAGATGGAAAGATAAGCTTAGGTGAGGTCAGGAGCCCAGACAGCAGCAGAAATGGAGCTGGAATCCAGCCTGGGCCCCTCTGTGATGGTGGGACCAAAGGAGGAAGACTGTCCAGAATATTGGAAGATGCTGAAGTTAGAGACCGGAAGTAAGACTGGGTTTTCTCTAAACAAAAGAAGAGACATTCTCTGTAGCATTTGTAGAGAAGAGTCCAGGAGAAACATCTGCACTGAGAATGGAAAGCCAACCCACGGGATACCGGAGACGAAGATGTTCAAAGAAAAGCATTAATATGGTTGAGTGACTTGCCAGGAATGTTTGACTGGGCTATTATGCCAAAACCGATGCCAGGATCTGATTTTTGTGGTTTCAACAACTCTTTATCCATTCTCTGCAGATTGCTCTCTTTACCATAGTATGAGTTTTGACCTTTCGTTCTCTTTATCTTTGGAAGCTCCAAAGACATCATTGTTTAAGGAGGATCAGACTGCCAGAGCAGAGTCGCACCATGTGGACTGTCCTGAGCTTGCCACTGGCACCGTGGCAATGACAGCCACTCAGGCCCAACAGTGTTACTATTTCAGGCTATATCTTCTCCTGTATATTGGCAGGCTGTTTTTGTGTCTTCAGAAATCATTTCTGCCTGTCATTAAGATTGATAAACTAAGTTGGCATTCATGTAGGATCTTTCCAACAATTATCTAAAACTCAATAATGACAAAAGAATCCCTCTCTCTCTCTTTCTCTTTCTCTAATTGACTTTATTTTTCGAGCAGTTTTAGGTCTACAGAAACATTGAATGGAAAGTGCAGAGTTCCCATATACTCTCTCTCCCTCCCTATTCCCTTACCTCCTTCCTCCACAGTTTCTCCTGTTATTAACATCTCGTACTGCTGTTGTACATTTCTTAAAACCTATGAGCCAATATTTATACATATTTATTAACTAGAGTCCATAGTGTATATTAGGGTTTTATACATCCTATGGGTTTTGACGAACGTATAATGAAAAGCATCCACAATTACAGTATCGAACAGAAGAGTTTCACTGTCTGAGAAGCCCCCTGTGCTCCACCTACTCATCCCTTCCTCCCTCCCTCCCTGTCCTCTAACCCCTGGCAATCACTGATATTTTTACTGTCTCCATAGTTTTGCCTTTTCCAGAATGTCATATAGTTAGAATTGTACAGTACGTAGTATCTTCAGATTGACTTCTTTCAGTGAACAATATTCACTTTAGTTTCCTTCATGTCTTTCCTTGGCTTGGCTTTTCTTTTTATCACTGAATAATATTCCACTGTCGGATATACCATGCTCACCTACTGAAGGACATCTTGGTTGCTTCCACATTTTGGCAGTCATGAATAAAGCGGCTGTAAACATCCATGTGCAGGTTTTTCTCATTTTGAAGTTGAGTAACAGAAGCAAGGCTCCCGGAATTCTATATCCCCACACTTCCCCATCTGACTCATTGACTGGCTGGCTCCACGGCTCTAGGAACTGATTGCTCACAACCATTCTTGGTTGTCCTCCAAGCTTAACATGCAGAGGTTAAGGTCATAGTTATGTCCAAATGGCCTGATGGCTGATCCCAGCCCAGGTCAAGATGAAATCTAAGATATCACCATTGTGGAGGAGAGGCAGTCTTAGCTGACCCAAAGGAACCTATTCCACCACAGCCTTTGGCCCGTGGAACTTGGACTTCTGTCTGAGAAGTCACTTGAAAATGCCATTTCCAGCCACATGCTGCAGACGACCACTTTCATCTTCTGAAGCCAATTCCCAGCTAGCTAGATGCTACATTTATGGCCCACCCTTAACACCTTCCCACCTGTGTGTGGTTTATTTTTTTTAATATAAATTTATTTATTTATTTATTTATTTTTGGCTGAGTTGGGTCTTTGTTGCTGCACGCGGGCTTTCTCTAGTTGCGGCGAGTGGGGGCTACTCTTCTCTGTGGTGCATGGGCTTCTCATTGTGGTGGCTTGTTGTGAAGCGTGCCGGCTTCAGTAGTGGTGGCTCATGGGCTCTAGAGCGCAGGCTCAGTAGTTGTGGCGCACGGGCTTAGTTGCTCTGCAGCATGTGGGATCTTCCCGGACCAGAGCTCAAACCCATGTCCCCTGCATTGGCAGGCGGATTCTTAACCACTGCACCACCAGGGAAGCCCCACCTGTGTGTTTTTGAAACCCACTTCAGCCTCAGGAAAATAGTCATCGTGAAGTTCTTTGTTTCACTTAAAAAAGATGTTCTTATGTTACCAAACCTGGGTCTGCTCACCCACTCTACACAGCAAAACCAATATACTGACACCAGTTGTCATGAAGGAAAGTACAGTGTTTACTGCAGGGCACCAAGCAAGGAGAACAGGCAGCTCATGCTCAAAAGACCCGAACTCCCCAATGTCTTTCAGGGAAGGGTTTTTAAAGGCAACATTTAGGGTAAGGGTTTCAGGGGGCATGACTTTCTTCTGATTGGTTGGTGGTGAGGTAACAGGGTGGTGTTTCAGGAATCTTAACCATCAACCTTCTGGTTCGGACCAGCCTGGGGTCTGTGTGCTTGTGGTCAGCATGTAGTCACCATCCTCCACCTGGCTGGGGGTCTTAGTTTCTGCAGAACGACTCAAAGATATGTATCAGATTGTTATCTGTATTCATTGAGGAGGAACTAGAACTGTTTCATCACCGAACTATTATTTAAGCTATCATTACTTTTCTTGTTTGACTGCTTGTCCTTTGTTTCTGCATTCCCTTACTTTCGTAATTAGTTAACTGCTTGAGTCTGCTCTTTGAAACTCAGGGAAGGCCTAGGAGACTAAAGCCTTTTTTAAAAACAAGAAATGGGGATACAAAAGGGCTTTCATACCTGGGAGGACCTCATAGGGTCCTGCTTGGTTTTAATCCCACCTTTTCTTTGATACTCCTCAATCCTGAGAGTAACAGGGGTGAGACAAGAAAGGGAATAAAGTTTTAGATAGAGAGGTTCATTATAAACACGGCAGGGGAATTCGGTTTTAGGGGGACTCGGTTTCAATTACAGCCATCCACTTTAGATTTCACCCATTGGTTCCTTCCCTGTGTTAATGTGTTATCCTCTTGACATCTACATACACTTAAAATGCATTTGGGGGGCTTCCCTGGTGGCGCAGTGGTTGAGAATCCGCCTGCCAATGCAGGGGACATGGGTTCGAGCCCTGGTCTGGGAAGATCCCACATGCCACGGAGCAACTAGGCCCGTGCGCCACAACTACTGAGCCTGCGCGTCTGGAGCCTGTGCTCCGCAACAAGAGAGGCCGCGATAGTGAGAGGCCCCCGCTCGCCGCAACTAGAGAAAGCCCTCGCACAGAAACGAAGACCCAACACAGCCAGAAATAAATAAATAACAAATAAAATGCGTTTGGGGTGTTTTCCTATGAACATGGGGGCTTCCACAGAGAAGTTGCAGAGGTGGTCTGTCTCCTCAGGCTCCTCTCTTGGCCGCTTCCTTCCCAGCCACCCCCTGGGGCCTCTGTGCTCACCATAGCCCCACCCTCAGCCCTCAGGGATCACTCACAACCCGCTCCCAGGCTCTCTAGTCACCCCAGTCATCCCGAGCAGTAAAGGGATGAAAAGAGCTTAAGCATCTTCCCTCCCTTAATGCATTTCAAAAAGGGACTGCTAGGATCAGCCAGGAGAAGAGTAGACACATGAAGCTTCGAGATACCTGACCCCACCTCGAGGTGGAGGCACTTTGGCTCTCCTGAGATGGGGAGAAGGGAGGCTCCAAACCCCTTAAAAGTTTCCTTTTCAGGTTAGCTCCTCACTTAGAGGAGCCTGAACATCTGGAAACTGTCTCATCAGGTAATTCACCTCTCAAACATTCCCTGAGGGGAATCCGATTTTCAGTTTTCTTGGGGTGATTCTTTGGAGTTCACACTCCTCACTTTTGTTCGGAGATCTGTTCCCCACTAGCTCCTGCTTGAGGAATGCGTGCATCGTGCTGGGTGTCAACAGAGTGGGCTTTTTCCAGCCAGGCCCAAGCGCAACCTCTCCCTACCTTGTTTAACTTTCTGTGAAATGTGGCCGACAGCACTCAGTATGAGAGTACCCATAAAAGTACACATAAGCACTAGAGGAGAGGGGTGGATACTGTACCTGTTAAAGGCAGTAAAAGGAGGGCAGTAGGAAGGGGACTTTTTGCGACAGCAACGGAGGCAGGAAAAGAAGTAGCAGGAAGTGGGCATCAAATCTTGCAGTCCTGAGGAGGAAGGGGGAAGACAAAAGGTGAAGAAGCAGTGAGGGTGAAGTGAGTGAGATGGTTTAGTTATGATGTGTTTTGTGTGCCAGGATCTCCGTGGCTATGGAAATAAAGAAGGCAGTCTGCTTTCAAGGTCTGGTTTGGCAATGAAAAACAGTTGTCTGTTTGTCATTCAAATAGCAACACTGGGTTTGAATTGGGAGAAAGCCATTGATTATCCTCCTATCAGAAAACTCTTGAGTTAGCACTACCTTGTTTCATAAGCAGACTAAGCAAGGAAGGAGGCTCTGATGTTTGCACAATCTGCCATGTTTGCTGAGCCACACTTCCGGGGGATTTACATGCATTCCCTCCATTTAGGGAGTATCTCTATCTTAAATGGGAGTCAGTGAAAGCAAGAAAGGTTAAGTGACTTGCACAAGGACACATGACTGGTAATTTTCAAAGTCTTGGTCCAGCTGTTTCCAAAGCCTGACCTCATGCTATGTAGGTGATTGGAATTCAGCTCCGCCACTCCCCTACTCCAGACCCTCCTCCCACTAAGACAACAGTTGTCCCTTAAGTAGAAGGAGCTTGAAATTTTACGGTTAGAGATTTATCCTTTATCTAAACATTTTATTCTTTAGTAAATTTCTACTGAGAGGAATGAGCCATTAAAAAGTTTAGCATTAATGTCTTCCTTACTGAGAACATATTTATGAGATAATTTCCTGCAAGGAAAGTTTGATCATGTGCATGCGGAACGGGAGGCAGTCAGAAAAGGGACAGAATGAGAGACTGACACAGAAGAGGGAGGCAGAGGTGGAAGACACCTTTGCTTAATCCTCAAATATTTGTGCTACCCGGGGGAAGCCCTCCCCCTCCCAGCTTCTCTCCCTGTCCAGGGAACATAAGGGTAACTGGCTAGTTCACCCGAAAGGATCAGCGAGTGGGCAGAGGCCAGAGAGGAGAAGGCTGCCGATAGCAGGGATGGGGGTGGGGGGCAGTGAGGTGGAGACAAAGGGGGAAGTAACTTTATAAATTAAAAAATGATAAGTGATGAAGAGAATGGCTAATCCTGGAGAACCCTGAGAATGCCGGACCGCCAAGCAAGGGCCTTTCTTTTTTTCACTTTCCTTTTTCCTTTCTTTTTAATTTCCCTTTATTTAATTTCTCTGCAGCACGTATAATCAATTACAGCCTGAATCGGGATAAAGGGAGGGGAAGCACTTTAATTCATAAATCAATTTTATACGGTCATCAGTCAGGTTGTGAATGCAAATACCTCTGTCGGTTTAGGTTATTCAGAATTAATTGACTCCCACCGGGCTGGGCTGCAGATGGAGAGGGGCTTTCTCACAAAGTCTCCTTGGGCCCAGCTTGGGGACTGCCTGCTTCCGCCCTTCCCCCTCAGGCCCTCAGCCACCACCCTTTGCTCCTTTACCCTCTGGGCCCCAAACGTGGAGATGATGGGGGTGGGCATCCAGCAAAGAAGCTGGGTGGATAAGAGCCCAGAAGGATTGTTTGAAGAAGGAAGGGGATACACAGAAAGATGAAAGACCCCCAAACAACCCTCTTCAGTCCAGGCCCTGCAGAGACACCTTTATGTGATTAGAAATGCTTAGCTTTCAAGGGTCTGCTTTTAAGTTCTCTTGAGCTTCTTAAATAAGAAAGAAAAAAGAAAACAAATGGAAAAGCCAGAGCCCCTGGGCTGAAGCTGAAGGGATATCATTCAGAAACCACCAGGTTGCAGTGGTTCCTGGGCTGCCAGATTAGAGCAGCAGGGGAGCAGCCCGGCAGAGAGGGCGAAGCGCCTGCAGGGCCCAGCACAAGTGAGGGCAAGGTCCTGCCCAAGCGCCTTAGGCTGACGGGCACAGAGAGCCCCGGTCTGTGGACCCATGCCGCAGCATGCGGAGAGAAAGAGTGAATCAGGTGTAGGAAGGACTGTGGCTGCCTAGCCGGGCAGCACCCGTTTCCTAAGTCAGGGTCTTCTCCCACAGGAGTTCACTCTAATTTGGAAAAGACACACACCTACCCACCCGTACATTAGGCCTACGCTGTCCTCTGCTTCCCAGCTAGTTATAACCCTGAGCGTGTTGCTCCAAATCAGACTGTTTTCGTGGTTTTCACCAATGTTCCCCACGTTAGACTCACCTGGGGAGTTTTTTGTTTTGTGTGTTTTGTTGTTCGTTTGTTAATGTCGATGTGCAGGGGGTCCACTCTTAATAAATCCTGATTTAATCAGGTCTTGAGTAGAGCCCAGGGAATTGGTGTTTTTTTTATAAAGCTGCAGGTGAGTGCAATGTACAGGTAAGGATAGAGCCACTGAAGTATTTGAGAACCACTCCCACCCCCAGGCCCCATGCTCTCCCCCAAATCCAGGAGTGGTTCTCAAAGTGTGGGGCATTAGAATTGTATGGGGAGGAAAAAGATTGGTAAGGAAAAGAAAAAAAAACAAAATAAAATTTGAGACTACATATGTTGCAGATCCCCTGGTCCCCTCCAGACACAGTGAATCTCTAGAAAATTCTGTAACTTATACAAACTCCCAGCAAGTGTGGGAACCCCTGCTGGGGCAGAGCACCAAGATGTTTGCGCTGCCTTTATTTGAAAGCAAATCCTACCCTGCTTTCCATTGCTGGGCATCACATTTTGCCTTCATGCACCGGTTCTGAGTTTGTGAATTCTGCCAGAGAGCTCTCCTGAGAGACCCAAACCTGAATCTGACACAAAAGGAAAGCAGTCCATTTGATGGGATGATCTTAAAGGTTGCATGTTCCCAAACATGGGTTCTTAATCCATATCGAGCCTCTGAAAAATCAGCTGCAAAATTCTTAACATATTTTTAACCAGAACTCAAATAATCAGCCCCTGATCTTTAATACAGTAGCTTGTATGCAAATGAGCCATATTTATTTATTATAAAAGGCTAAGAGGAATTCTTGGAGAAATGTTCCTGTTAGTCGCTCATTTGTATTTTACCATATACTATTGGAGGCAGTAAAACTGCCTTTCTTTAAAATTCTTAGTACTTCAGACTTCATTCCCAAGTCAGACTAGACTTCCTCTCCCAGAAGTCTGAAGGTCTTAATGGAGATTAAATGTGTGTTTTCTCCTGCTGTACTTAGCCAGCAGCAAAGAGAAATTGTGGGGGGTTGGGGGGTGCAGAATGAAAGGGCACCTTGTTTGCAAAGCTCTGTGTTTCTAAGGTAGAAAACGAAGACGTCCATTCGGGGGAAAAAGAAATCCTTAGACCATTAAGGCAGTATGCCAGGGTGATTAAACATACTGCCCAGCTTTGAAACAGCTGCACCACTTACCTTGGACAAGACGTATAACTTGTGTGCCTGTTTCTTCCTCTTTAAAGTGGGAATATTAACAAGAGCTACTTCATAAGGTTGTTGTGAGGATTAAATGAGATAAAGCGTCTAAAAAGCTAAGCAGAAAGCAAGCTCAGTAAATGGCAGCAGCACTTGCTTCGACTGAGAGAAAGCATGGATGAGAGGTTTCTGAAGAGTGGATCGGTGGGCCTGTTGGTCTGCATTGGTCCCCCCCAGCAGCAGCAGCAGCAGCGTTGGGAATTTGTTATAAATGTGAAATCTCCAGCCCCATCCCAGAACTACTGATCAGAAGCTCTGGGGGTGGGACTCAGCTCCCTGTGTGTTAACAAGCCCTCTGGTGATTCTGAACCACCCTAAAGTTGGAGAACCACGGGGTAAGTGAAGGGCTGGAAGCTTGGCAAGCAATCAGAAGGTTCTTAGGGTCAAGCAGTTTGTGGTAAAGAAGGAGGTTGGACTCGACTCTCTGTATAGGAAACACAGGAAGATGGCTTACACAACTGTGTTTGGGATTGGAAGGAAAGGCAGCTCAGAGGGACTGCGGCCTGGGGTGTCCAACCAAAGGATGAGATCTCAGCAGGAACCATAACACTTTGTACAACAGCACTGTTTGCAAAGCCCTGCCCCAGGCAACCTCTCAGACCTCACAACCTCAGACTGCCTTCCCTCCTCCACACTCCCAGCCCCTCCCCAGATTCCAAGACCCAGGGGTGCCTCCAACCCCATTGCAGCCTGGGACGTCAGCAGACTGCACCGCCCACTCTGTTGCCAGATGAGAGCAGCAGGGAAGTTTGAGTCTCCTGGCCTAGACTTGTGCAAAGAGGGCAGCTCTGCCAGGAGAAGGGTCCTAGAAGGGTAGTCTCAGCCATGCTGCTTTGAGATGCCAGTGGAGTACCTTCTCCCTAGCACTTTCCTTCTCCCACAATAGGATTCCCAAGAGCCAGAAGGTGGAGATGGGGGGAAGGCAGTCTGGAGGGGTGGAAACAAAGGAATTTGGAAGTCATCTGTATAAAGGTAGTTTTTTTTTTAAGGTATCAAAAAAAAAAAAAAAAAAGGAAAGAGAGAGAAGTCCAGGGGTTTCAGAGAGAAACCACATATTCAGATCTATAAGAGGCTAAAGAAGGAAAAGCAGGCACAGTTAGGAGCCAAAGGGGTGGTTAAAGTGCCCTGTTAAATGTTTCTACTTCCATTCCACGAACAATAATTGAGCACCTACTGGGTTCCAGGGACTCTGCTATACTCTGAGAGACAGAAATGCATAAGACACAATTCCTGCCCTCCAGGAGCATTTGAAGAAAGACAGAAGAAAATAGAAAAATTGTGCACATTCCTTCCAAAATGACATCTGAAGAAGAGGAGAAAACAAAGCAACTCCCAAAGTTCTTTTTTAAACACTTGACTTAAATTTGATATTTGGAGTTCAGCAAAAAGGCAGAGTGCGAATGATCCACTCCAAACCCCTCTCGTTTACACGCACCTACATACATGCACGTGCGCACGTGTACACACACACATACACACACACACTTCAGCAGCAGTCGTGTCCTTGTGGAGCTGGCCAGTGAAGGATCCGCCTTCCAGTGGCCGCTGGCCCTGCCACAGGACTTCAGTCTTGATCAGAAAAGCACTAGAAATTCATTAAAGAAACAAATCCTAGAGTTTCTGGTATGTAAGCCAACTCCAACCTACCCTCCCTTCCATGAGGTAAAGGCAAAGGAGCCTGACAAACACAGATCTAATTTCCTGTGAAATGCACAGGGGTTTAGAAACTAGGAGAGGAGCAGGATTTAGACGGATACATTTTGCATTTTATCACACAAGATACATAAAACCCTTTTGTCGTGTTCACTAGGCCCAAGGCCCCCTTAGTTTCATCCATCCTTGACTGACACCACATCCTGTCTTGAGCTCAGCCCTTCAGATCCCCCTCCCTTTGGGCTGCCTCTCCTTGGGGAAGAGAAGTTAAGGCAACTTCGTTGGTGTGGTGGCTGGGACTTAAGTCACATGCTTCCCAAGATACCTGTCCCAGTGGTCACTTGCCCAGATCACTGTCCCACTTTCACACTTTCTCTAAATGTGAGCCAGTCAGTTATTAGGCTGGGGCAGAATGGAGACCCTAAAAGGGGCCCCTTTGTTACTCTTCATGCATCAGCCCCCAGGTACTCCTGGTATCTGTTCTCTTGCTCCCTGAGGAAGAAATGAGTTTTTATTCCCTCTCAGGTCTCTGCTGATATTTATTTCCCAGGTCAGTTCCAAACAGTCAAATGAATTTTTCAGAAAAACTACAGCTGGAGTGTCAGGGTCCAGGTAACAATATTAAAATAATCGAGAGAGGAAAAAATCTCAGAATCCCTTGGGTGTCTTTTTCACAAAGTTTTCTTCTGGGCATGCTTACACATTCAGGGTTATTCCCTGTTTCCCTTCTGTTGTTCTCCTTGGCCATCTTCCCTGCCACTTCTTTTTTTCTCTGTATTGCTCCCCAAAGCACAAGCTATGTGTGTATCATCCTGAACAAAGTTGATTCCAGACCTTTTTTTGTTTGTTTGTTTGTTTTTTAAGAATGTTCCTTAGACAAAAAAAAAACCGTGGCTGCAGCTGGAGGCTGCCGGGATTTCTGTGCCTTGTTTTCATGCATGGCCCCTTTCATGAAACCCAAGGGAATTCATGGGGGTGGGGTGGAGGAAAAAGAGGGGGAAGAGAGGCGTGGGCCTTTACACCCAAAGTGGGACCGCCGAAGAATTTACAGCATCTTTTCTGGAGACCGTTAAGGTTTATTGCCCTAGTACCAGCAGCTACAGTGCTCCGTGGCGCTCAGAACTGAGCCCGTGCCAAGGATCCCTTAGCTCGCTAAAGCTGGCAAGAGGCCAACTCTAAAGCAAGTTCACTTCAGGAAGAGAGAGGGAGCTAGCTTCATCGGGAGGTGGGTCGGAGGAGAGGGAGAAACCCAGAGAGTAAATAAGGCATCATCAAGTCACAGCTGCGGCTCCGCAGCCAAATAAAACTGACTTTGGGTGACTTTCCACCGTTTACTAGCTTCTGGTATTAAACAAGTGATTTAACCACTCCAAGGCTGAGGTTTCGAATCTGTAAACCGGAGCTCATAGGAGCACCTAATTTATTGGATTATTGTGAGGAGTAAATAAGATAAATCCTGTAAAGAGTTTAGTACAGTGTCTGTACACAGTAAAAGCTTAATGTGTATTATTTTATATTGATATGATTATAAATAATGACATTGCAGGAAAGGAGAGGCCACCAAGTTCACACTTTTTCTAAAGGTGAATGTGTATAACGAGACGTAATTTCTTTCTTACCTCTAAACATTGCCTTCTATGGCAACTCTCCCAGCCACGTCTGCTAGGTACCTTGGGTGTGAGGGGAAAGACCAGTAAAAAAAAAAAAAGAAGAAAAGTGAGAGAAAAAGAAGAGATGATGATAGCGAAGGAGATTTATAGGGAGAAATAATTTAAAAGACGTGAGAGAAAACTAAGTGAAAGAAAAGAAAATGGAAATTGTCAAAGATGGAAAGAATTTTTGCAGCTGGATACAGACTAAGCAGGAAATGTGGATGAGAGGCAGAGGAGTCTGGAAACGTGCAGGGCTTGGTTTGCCGGCCAATGAGTCCTCTGGGGAGGTAACGACTCCTAAAAGCCATGAGCTTGCGGGTATTTAAAAAGAACCCAAGCAGCAGAGCAAACCTTCCTGCAGGACATATAACCCCTCTGTATACTTTCTGTCAGTCACAAGCCCTCCTTCCCAGCCCTCCCCGAGCCGTAGGTGGATGCCCCACCTCCAGCTGCACAGCCTCACACCTGCAGACTTTACTGTAATCCTGAAAGAGGCTTGGTTCTCCAAGATAACGTTTGACACTTTGTGCTTTGGGTGGCTGTGCCGCAGAGGGTTAAATTATCCCATGCCTGGGGTTGCTAAATGCTCCATAGTGTTTGTTGAATGAGTGAGTGAATGAATGAATGAGTCATGTTGAGGCAGGCCTACGTGACTGCTAAAGGCTACAGGGTTTCTTCCTCGGGGCTGAGGGGGTGGAAATGTTCTAGAATTAGATAGTAGTGGTGGTTGTACAACTTGTGAAGGTACTAAAATTGCTGAATTGTACACTTTAAAATGGTGAATGGTATGGTATGTGAATAATATATCAATAAAATAAATATAAAAGCATAAGCTACAGCCTTAGAGAAACAGTCACAACTAGCGCTTATCTTCCAGTTTGCTCTTGACATTGGGTCCTCTTCCCATCCCTTTGCTCCTTCTCAGAACATAAGGACAGAATAATTACCTTAAAAAGTCTTTGCAAGTTTTCCTTGGATTTTCAAGTTCCCATGAGACCTAAGTGAGACCAAGGTTGCTTAGATCTCATAGAAACGAGGTGGCTAAATAGGAGGGGCACAGCCTCCTCTGGAATATTTCTCCAGGAGCTGTGTAAACATTTCATGCATGAACACCAAGATTCACTCTCTTAGTGAACCCCTTCACATCGTCCCAGCCACCGAGGCTCAGCCGCCAAGAAATTCTGGGAAATCAATGGCACTGTTACCTCATCTTAATGCCTTAAGTGCTTTCATGAAACACCTTATCTTCCCTGGCAGTCAGGGGCCTTCAAGTGAGCAGAAATGATTTTCCAGATGGGGTGAAGGAGAACAAAGTCTAGCAGTATATTCGTCTGCTCTTTCAACCTCCCCACACAGAGGACCCCTATACACAGAGCTGTCTTCCTGGTATTGGAAGTTACTGTTTGCTATGGACACTTCCGTTTTGTGAGATTGTGTGGTTAACGTATGCACAGCACACTTCTCAAAGGATTTTGTGTGGAGCTTGTTTCAGTGGCTTGTTTAGTACTGGCAAGGGAAACTCCTAAATCTTAAGCACTATTTAATACATCAGTAGCAGACTTTTTAGACAAACAGGATTCCAGTTTCGAGGGCTGCTGTCTGCTCTATTCCTATCAATTAAAGAGGGAATGAGTCCATATGTGTCTGCCTCCCGCTCTAAGGTTTGGGCCAAGTACTGGGTCTCCGAGAAAAACTGAAAAAAGCAGGCTATCTTCTGTTTCAAGTTCCTTCCCCAGCATCCAATCATCATGAACAGAATAAAAATGTGAAAAAGTGAAATGCTACTTAAACCTAATCTTGAACAAAAGAAACAAACATTAACATTTTCATTCACTTTCTGTGAACTGAGAGGCCCTGAGAGTTTCTGAAAAGTCCACCCAATCATTCTTCATAACTTGTCATGACTCACTGAGAATCTCAGTTACCAAGCCTACAAAGTGAGCTTTGATCTTGATCTTAGGTTCCTGGTGTTGTCACTACCAAGGCCCCCATTCCTCTATGTTGGCAATGATGTCATCAGCCAACCAGAGCCTCAAATCCCCGTGAGCTCTGTGCTAACAACTGAATTGCCTGACATCAACATCAGTTGGGGAGTTCGTTGAAAGTTAAATGTATGATTCCTTTTAAACTTTTCAAGTTGTTGAGGTACAGCTTTTAGAGCCACTTCTTTTGTCTTTGAGTATCCCCCACCTGTTCAAGGACCCCAGATTGGAGCTTCACCAGATAATCTGTGAGGCTCTTGCCAGCTTCAGGGTTCTCCAAGTCTAGAAATCTGAGGGTGAATGAGTAAGTCATGAGTGACCTGGATTTGCCCCTCCTTCCGGCCTACCCTGAAGATTCTCCCGGAAAAACAGAATTGCCCACTGGCTGGACTTTCCACTCAGAACCAGCCATTACTGTCTCCTCATAGTTAGGGTAAAACAAGCAAAATCAAGGAAATGGTCACTATTTGGATTTAAATCCCGGTTGCTGATTTCCTCCAAAAGCCTTTGGTCTAGAAATTTAAGGGGAACAGCTCCTTCTTTGTCTTTTCTAACAAACTTTGTGACTGTAGGAGATGAAGAGAGAGATTCTTATCTACTGCGCCCCAGGTAGTAAACCATAAAACTCGTGAGTTCATTGAAACCTTAGAGAATGCTTGCACAGAGGGAAACAGCCGTGCGGCTGAAATTCAAGAGAAAGGCAAAGGAAGAGAAAGAAAGATGTCCAGGAACCCAGGGATGCTCTAGCTTCTTTCCCCAGTGCCTGTCCTCTTGTAAGGGGCAGAGGCCTAGATCCCACACTCAACCCCTCTCTCGTATACCTCTTAATAGTGTGGTTTTCTAGACACTGTGGGTGGCAACCATTTATATTAAACCTCCATTAGTGCAGAAAATCCAGAGTAGTGTTCTTTGCTCTAAAAAAAATGGCACTGATGTCAGCAGCCCTTCTCACAGTGGCCAGCATGGTTGCTTTTGCAGTCTCCAGTGTCAGCAAGCTTGCAGTGTGGCTTATCTTGTCCTCTTTTATTAAAATGCTTACTTTGTCACTGCCTAATTTTTAAAGATCAAGATAATTTTTTTCCCCTCAAGCTTAGGAGCCTTTGCTAACTTTGGAAGAGGGCAGTTCCTCAGCATATTCATTAGTGATCTAATTGACTTACCAAGAGTACTTTATACCCCTCTTTGGAATCTCAAGAGAAGACAGAATGACAGCCACAAATTGTATACAGTACTTCCCCCTTATTCTCAGGGGATACATTCCAAGACCCCCCAGTGGATGCATGAAACCACATTTAGTACTGAACCATGTATTTACCATGCTTTTTCCTATACATACATACCTATGATAAAGTTTAATTTATAAATTAGGCACCGTAAGAGATTACTGACAATAATAATAAAATAGAACAATTATAACAATATACTGTAATAAAAGTTATATGAATGTGGTCTCTCTTTCTCTCTCAAAATATCTTACTGTTTTGTACTCCCCCTTCTCCTTTTAATGACATGAGATTTTAAAATACCCATGTGATGAGATGAAGTGAGGCGAATGACGTAGGCATTGTGACATAGTGTTAGGCTACCACTGACCTTCTGAGGATAGCTCGGAAGAAGGGTCATCTGCTTTGGGTGATCCTGGGTCTTCACACCATGATGATGTTGATGGTTGGGGATCCTGGTGGTACGGCACAAGATTTCATCATGCCTCCCAGAACGGCATGCAACTTAAAACTTATGAATGGTTTACTTCTGGAATTTTCCATTTCATATTTTTGGACCATGGTTGATCATGGATAACTGAAACTGCGGAACGCGAAAGCACAGATCAGGGGGGACTGGTGTACTTTTTATTGCCTCTCACTGTTCCTTGCGCTTCTTTCCCAGAGCACCTTAAACATTGTTGTTCCCTTTCTTTAATGCTCCTTCAAGAAAATGCTTCATGTTTTCAGGTTGAACATGTTATTAATTCAGGAATGTTTGAGCCTCTTCCCAGGAAGTTAACCCATTTCCTGGTGGCCCCCAGCAAAGTCTTCGTTTGGATATTATTTGCATATTAAGTTGATTTTGTATTGCTCCCCCAGAGAAATGGGAAAATCATTCAAAGAACTTCAGGAAATTAAGCATTCTTGAAACACTGGCTTTTATTCATCATCACTGTCATCATCATCTCTATCACTGTGCTTTTAAATCCTTCTATAAATAAATAATCAAGTGGACTTCTGATGTCAGAAAAGCAGAAGATTACATGCTGTTTTCCACATTTATTGACAGTGTGTTGGAGCCTGAATGTGAGGCAAACTCAAGTTTACTCATATTTTAAGGAAGTAAGTGTCACTCAGGACATTTACCCTTTCCCTTCCACTCCTGTCCTGGGTAGCATCTTCAAATCTGAAGATGAAGGGAAAGTAGAAACAACTTGTAAACCCTACGACATGCTGTGGACTGTGTCTGGGTTATTTCAGTAATTCTCACCACAAGCCAATGAAGCTGGTGTTATCATAAACTTCTCACTTTTTATTCACAATTGCTCAGAGGTAACCACTTTGTCATTTCAGTTTGTACTGAGCTCTTACGTTTGTTTGTTCCTCCCTCTATCCCCACAGCTGCTCCCCTTTAACCACCACACCCCATAGGCAACATGCTGAATATGTCTTTAATAAAGGCACTCTTGCAATAGATATTACCCTGTGTGCATGTATTTTTATTTACATAATGGATTCCAAAACATTTTTTTCACATTTTAATCTCTGACATAAGGATGCACCTTGCAATCAACGGTAGGTCATTTGACTGAAAGTAAAAGAGTTTTTACTTTCTTAGTCAAAGCACAAAATAGTGGTGCCTAATACAGTAAATGATATTTAGATTCAGTGAAATTTATTTATTTATTGAAATAGTTGATTTACAATGTGTTAGTTTCAGGTGTACAGCAAAGTAATTCAATTATATATATACACATACAAATATATGTGCTTTTTCAGATTCTTTTTCCTTATAGGTTATTACAAAATATTGAGTATAGTCCCCTGTGCAATACAGTAGGTCCTTGTTGGTTATCTATTTTATATATAGTAGTGTGTATATGTTAATCCCAAACTCCTAATTTATCCCTCCTCCCTTTCCCCTTTGGTAACCATAAGTTTGTTTTCTACGTCTGTGGGTCTATTTCTGTTTTGTATATAAGTTCATTTGTAACATTTCTTTTAGATTCCACATATAAGTGATATCATATGATATTTGTCTTTCTCTATCTGGCTCACTTCACTTAGTATGATAATTTATATATCACATCCTACTTCTTACATCTTCCCCCTTGGAATACCAGTTTAAGACCGTGCATGTTGCCATGTGTTCATCTCTTCTGTTGCTTCTAATTGCTGCCCAGCACTTCAGGGTGGTCCTCCATTGTACTTTGTCTATCCAGCTTCCTGACACCACAGACAGTACTAGAATAAGCATCCTTGTGTCTGTTCCCTATGGCATATTGTAAGCATTTCACTGGAATAGTATGTCTAGGGCTAAAATTGGCGGGTCATTGTGTTTGTAAATATTTATTCGGCCAAGTAGAGCCAGATTGCTTTCCAGAATAGCTACACTATCCATGTTTCATCAGCAGCATATGAGGGTCCTCTGAACCCACATCCCTGCCAACACTTGGCATTATCTAGCTTCCTCATTTTACATTTGAGAAAAGGAAGCTTGGCATGAGTGGATCCTCTTCCCTTTTACCAAGAAGAAGTAGATGTAGCTTGGGGTACTGGAGCCTAGACTATGCCAAGATGCCTCTGTGGCCACATAGAAGAACCATATGGTTTCTTACTCTGCATTTCCTCAGTCAGTTAAGTATGACCCTTACCCTGTCTGGACATCAGTGTTCTCATCCCTTAATTAAAGGAGTAATATTTGATGATGTCCAGGGTTCTTTCCAAATCTATAATTCTCCAACTCTGAGCACCCTTTTGTCCATCACCAGCAATTGCCTCTGCCTCTAACAGCATCCAGGTGTCTCTGTGGGCTTCAAGATGTTGGAAATGACAGGCTGTTCTTTGTAGCTTTTCATCTAAGTGACAAAAGCACCTAAGGAATAACGAAGCACCCACACTCAATGCTATCCCCTGTCATACGAACCTCCTCTCCCAGTCTCTGCACCCTCAACTGAGACAATGCCCAGAAATAAAAGACAAGGTACACAGTGTACTTTTGCAAAGTCCAAGAGTATGTTAAATTAGGCTTTGTTCCAGTCTGAAAAGTTTTATTTCCCCTGTTCTGGTGAGGGATGGATCACATTATTTCTAAGCCAGAGTCCAAATGCAGAAATGACATTACCCAAACTGGGAGAAGCCAAAGGTCTCTCCTCAGCCATTTCGCGAATAAGGGATGGAGAACTGATATGAAGTTGGGGGTCGCTCTGAGAGGTTTCATGGCTAAATATTCACTCCCCACTTATTTCTCTATACTGGATGAGCTTCTGCAGACTCTTCTGCCTTCCAGCCACTGCCTGAAAGGACTGTGAGTGCATGTCCGTGTAGACTAGCCTCTCCAAGATTCGCTTTTGACATCTCCACAGGAAGACCAGCCCTTCTTGAGCCTCATAGATGGGGCAGTCGCTTTCCACCAGCAATCTCCACGTTTAAACCTATCAGCCCCTTCCCATGTCACATTCTTGTCAGGTATTCAAATCTCAGAGACCTGGAGAGGCTGTCTTTGGTGCTGAGTTTCAGCTACCTGTTCTCAGGGAGAAAGAGATGAAGTGCACCAGTGGCCACAGAGGGAAATTCCAGGGTGAGAGGTCTCAGGTCCTAGGCTCTCGTCCTCTGAGCTGGTATCTCTTCTGTCTCCTCTCTCTCCTGAACCCATATGGTTCCATTTTGAATACCCAGTACACCGCTGTCTATCCCAGGGTTGTAAAGGGCAGGGTAGGAATTGTTACTGAGGGGTACTCAGTGAGATGCTCCTGTGTAATTCAAACATCTTGTTATCCTAAACAAAGGACTCTTAGCTGGCTGTTTTGCTCTTGTCCCAGTGGGCCCCTTTGTCAGCAGCAGGATTCAGTCTTCTCCCTTTGATAGCCAAGTTGGGATATTTATTTTACTTTGCTATGGCCCAAGATCTGCTTATTGGGAAGAGCTGCTTAGCCAGTTTGCATCAGCTCTGCTGGGACCTGGATGGGAAATTCAGTATCAGCCCACATGGAATATTGTTCTGGCTTAGCTGCAGGATTAGGGTTCAGAGTTCCAACATGCTTGTCTTCACTTACTCTGCAGGGTCATTGCTAGGACATGTGGGGCCCTGTACCACTCAGGCTGGTAGGGGAGTACTCAGGTCTGGGACTTAACTGCTTTTTTTTAACTTTAAGTAATAGCATGTTATAGCAGAAAAAGCAGTTCCCGGGGAGGTCCAGACTTTATTGAACTCACTAACTGAGATAAGTGAACATTATAACCAGCCTCATCGGTTCATGTCAGGTTTTCGACCAAAAGAGTTTTGAGAAAAAAATGTTGTGATTTTTAGAGCTCCTTTTCAGATGTGGAAATTACAGATAAACGATTATGGAGCTAATTAATGGAAAAAGCATACTAAGCCTTCGGCACCGGAAGGACAGAGATTCAAACCCTTTCAGGCTGATTTTGGGGAAGTCACTTAATTGCTCTGAGGTTCAGTTTCCTGAACTGGACTGAACTACCACCTTGTCGTATTGTTTGGAAGATTAAATGAGACATGGCATGTGCAGCATAGGTTAAGTTAAAAAAAAAATAACTTAATTTTAGGGTATGTGGAGGGAGGGATGAGGGATGAACTAGAGCAATGAAATGTTGGAAGAAACAAGAAACAGATTTGGGGAAGGCAGTGAGCCATATGGAAAACCTTAATTTGAGAGTGTGAAGGAACAAGGGAAAGGAGTCTGAAGAATGGAAACTTGCTAGTGGGCTAGGTAGGCTCCGGGGAAGGCCAGAGCCTCTAAAGTAGGTGCCTTGAGCTGTATAGAACCAGAACATAGTGCACTGGAGCTAAGGGATGGGCGTAAGGTACGGCAGGAAAAGTTGAGACACCACCTGGGGACCTGCCTGTTGGATATATAGAGAACCAGTCAGTGTGTCTCTCAGCATCAAGCAAGTTTTTCCACTAGGAGCACCTGCCTCTTACTCACCTGGATGCATGTCTACCCTGCGATTCCATTGCACTTGGAGCCAGGTGACTAAATTCATATTGCCCAAAAGCCCCCAAACAGAAATGAGAAGTAAATGATGACATTTGTTATACAGTGCATGCCTACCCAAAGTGCCAGACGCTGGGCTAAGGCATTTTACACCCATCACCTCCTTAAGTTCTCACAGCACCATGAGGAATGTATTATTTTCCACATACCATAGATGAGGAAACTGAGGCTAAGAGATGTTAAATGATTGCCCAAGGTCACAGAGCTAGCAAGTGGCAGAGCTGGAATCCACCTCTAAGTCTGATTGACAGCACGAACCACTACAATGCACTTCCTTACTGCTGGTAGCAAGAAATGTCATAGATTTTATATGAGAAATCCCTAAGCTCTCAGACACTGGAAATGGAAGGCTACAGTGGTGGAGCTTTTGTGGGAAGGACCTTGGCCCCCTTCACCACAATCCTTCCTCTCCGCTGGCTCCCAGCTCCCAGCTGATGCCCACTAGGCACAGCAATCACAGGGAACCCACAGTCCTTTTAATGACCCACAAAAATGTTTTAATTTGTCATAAAATCAGAAGAGAAAAACTAATATAATTTATTATATTCAAAGAAGTTATAAAGGATAATTTTTAATACTTTTATGTGGAGGAAAGGGTACACAAAAGGCCCACGAAAACCATAATGCAGCCCTGCCTGCTTTCTTAAATAATCTAGAAAGTGTATGGTGTGTAATTGCAATCCTTGCATAGCACCACCTCCTCTTTCATTCATTTGGGGAGTTATATCATTCTAGAAATCCTTAAGTAGGGAACATGCTTTTTTTGGCAGGCTGTTCTCTTCAGCTGACAAGTTGATACAAATATATCTAAATACTCAGATATACAAATGTGACCAGATACTTAAAGCTTAATATTCACAAGCTATACCCAAGAATTGTGTACCCCAACTTGTCCATGGACATAGATTCATAAGCACCATGGGGCAGCCCTAGAACCTGCACTATAAACATAATCACCAACACACACAAAGACACACACACACACACACACACACACACACACACACACTTCTCCAACAATAAAACAAATAGACAAGGAGCCAAGAAGATCAAATTACTATCCCTTGAACAGTTAAAAAGAGAAAAATCCCAGATTTGCAGTCCAATCTGTGGTAGGTAAATAAAGGATCAAGAGGGGGTGGGAAAAAGAATAAGGCAGTGCAGATTGAGCCAATGCGTTTATTATTATTATTTTTCAAGGTCCAAGACCAGAGCAGTTATTAATGATGGCTCTCAGAGTCTCCCCAGTTAGGCATCCCCTGCTCTTTGAAGGATTCCAGATCTGTACAAGCCAGTAATAACATCAGATTTGAGGATTGAGTTGGGGGTCAAGACAAGGGGAGAAAGGGAGGGGTAAAAACTCTGTGAGGGGGTCCATGATTAAAAACAAGCTCAGAAACAGCTGAAAAGCCAGAAAGGAAACTACCTCCTTAATTGGACCCCTTTCACCTCTTTCTTTCCCCATTCCACCAACAATTCTCCTCCCTCCACAGAATGTACCCAGGCAAAACATTTGAAAGGGATTATCTGCCCTGGTCTTCAAAGCCAAGTTATTTTTGGTTAATTGGGGGTGAAAATGTGAGGCAACCTCTGAGCAAAGATACCCTGAAGTCCTGCCTGTGTAGAATCAACAAATCCCAAACTCATACCGGTAAGAAGATGTATACTCATAATGGAGCCTCAGGCTTCTATATGATTCCTACAATATTCATTTATCTGGAATGTTGGGAGATTTAGGTATTTTGGTTCACTAATTCATTCCACAAAGATATAATGCCACCTATTGAAATAATAATGATAATAATAAAGTGATAGCTCTGTGCCTGTGCTAAGTACTTTATCTGCAGTGATCTCATTGAATCCTCACAGCTCCATGAATTAGGCACTGTTATTACAGAGAAGGAATTGTACAGACGAGGAAACTGAAGCTTGGAGATGTGAAGGAATTTACCCAAGATCTAGGAAATAGATCAGGTGCACTGTAACTCAGATCTCTCGTTGTGTAGTTTACATTGTGGTTTTTTTTTCTCATTACTATTCATCATTTAAGGTTCTTTCCAAATTTTAACTAGAAATAACATGGCAATGTACTCTTTGTACATAAAGTTTTTCTCTTATTCCTGGTCTTTTTTTTAAGAAAAAATTCACAGGAGTAAGATGTCGATTAAATGGTTTAAATATTTGTTGACTCTCACTGTGTATTGCCAAATTGTATTGTTAAAGGTTTTACTCGTTTACACTGGGAACCTCACCATACAAATGACCCATTTTTCTCAAATCCTTTCAGACACTGTTTACTGATGAGATTTGGCTGCTCTCTGGCCACCATTCCACGACCAATGGCAAAGGTTCTCAGGAATGCTATTTTAGTGGCCAGTAGCATCCCAAGGCTGTGAATATGCTGGATTATAACAGGCTGTATGAAGGCCATTACCTCTTACCCCATCTCCCATCTGTTGGCCAATACCTATAATTCCACCATTAGGAACTCATCCTTTTGGCTTAAGGTTTAGAGTTTTCCTAAAATGTCCCCTGGAAGGTGTTACTTTTAAATGGCTATCAGTTATTTATATTCGGTGTTGAAGGAACAGAACCAGGTTATTTTGAGAAGGAAAGGAAGCCAGGGGACAGTGTTTGGAGTTCTGGGGGCATAGGGTGGGGAAGGGGATTTGGGAAGGGACTGAGAGCCAAGAAGAAAGGTGCGGGCTTCCCTGGTGGCGCAGTGGTTAAGAATCCGCCTGCCAATGTAGGGGACCCTGGTTCGAGCCCTGGTCCGGGAAGATCCCACATGCCACGGAGCAACTAAGCCCGTGCACCACAACTACTGAGCCTGTGCTCTAGAGCCCGCGAGCCACAACTACAGAGCCCGTGAGCCACAGCTACTGAAGCCCGTGCACCTAGAGCCCATACTCCACAAGAGAAGCCACCACAATGAGAAGCCCGCGCACCGCAACAAAGAGTAGCCCCCACTCGCCGCAACTAGAGAAAGCCTGCACGCAGCAACAAAGACCTGACGCAGCCAAAAATAAATAAATTAAATAAGTAAATCTATATAAAAAAAAAAAAGAAAGAAGGTACAAGTCTGTTCCCTCCCCTACTAGCCAAGGGGACACTTTGTTTTTCCTCTCCCGTGTTGTGCATAGGAAGGTAGTTTTCATTTATTCCTTTATTCATTCATTCCACAAAAATTTTTTTTGAGTGCTTAATATGATGTAGACAGCATTACAGGTGCTGGAGAGAGATACATCTGTGAACAAAACAAAGTCCTTGCCCTAAGGATTGCTTACGTTTTAGTGACAGGAGACAGTCAAACAAATAAACATATAATGTGTCAGGAAGTAATAATGCTGTAAAGTATTGTTTCTAAAGAGGAAAATTGTCAGAAGCCAGTCTCTGAGAAGGACTCCAGGGATAGATAATCTCCAGACTCAAGGATGTGGGGCGTGTATGTGAGACTGAGGGATACGGCAGGAAAACAAAAATTACAGACAAATCACTAGCAAACAAGGCAGCTTTCTGACTCTTATTAGACAGTACTCTAGACCCCCTTCATTTCTCCCAACGAAGATTCATGATTTTAGTCACCAGATCCCTCAATTGGCTGTAAGAATGTGAAGGATGTGTGTAGATAGGGTGCTATTGTTCTGTGTGTGGATCCAGTGTATTGTTCTATAGCGAGAGCAGCAGAGCTCTTTCAGGCTTCCCTGACAAGTGCCTGTGGTGAGAAGGCTGGAAAGCCTTGGAAATTAAGACTCTACCTAACCTGCTGCTGTGGAACTTGGGCCAGGCCCCTAACTGCTCTGCCCTGGGCCTCAATCAAGTCCAATTAAGCAAAGCGAGGAGTTTAGACTCTAGAAAGAAGGTCTCCATGGTCCCTTCCAGCCCTAGTCTTTGTCTTCCACCTCAGCTTGCATTTCTGCCTGTGAGCCTTCCAAGTAAACAGCAGGATTAATCCATCAGCTCAGCTGGGCTGGGAGAGGAAGGGAAGCAGGCAGAAGAAGTATCAATGGTATCGCACTCCAGTGAGCACTGAAGAGGTTCCATTCATGGACCAACAAAACCTGGGAGAAGCCTCGGACTTAATCTGCCAAGGAGGCTCCAGCAGTAGGAACAAAGGAAATCACAGCCGTATTTGGCAATCCAGGCACAGCTTCTGTGTTCTCCCTGAGACCTGAGCCCACCAGCTCCCTCAGCACGTGCGCATGTGGCGCGTGCGCGCGCGCACACACACACACACACACACACACACACACACACACACACACACACTGTGGGATTACAGGTTTCCAGAAGGAAAGGGGAAGACAAAGAGGCAAAGACACGGCACCTGAGGAGTTAGGTGATAGCTGATATAAGAACCTCATTTTAACTCTACCTTTTAGACCAGGTTGCAGGAGCACTTGTAATTTAATTTTATAAAATTAAGATCCTTTTTACACTTAAAAACCAAGGAGCACTTTGATGAGGTTCAAAATGAAACTGTTGCATGGACTTCTGCATGAAGCCTTTTAGGGTCCTGAAGTAATTTACGTTTCTTAACACATTATGGTGGTTACAATACTTTGTGCCTTTCCATAGAACCTCTAGCTAGGCATTTTAAAAAATATTCCGACACCTTTCTAGTGAAGTAGGTTTGGATTATGCATAGTCCCATTTTATAAGTGGGAAAGCTGAAGTCGTGTTTCTTATGGCTGCCTATTATGTCTACAGTATGTTGCTGCAGTCACCTGGGCCAGCTTCCTCACCAGACACGATCCTTGACTTTGAATGGATGGTGGTGAGAATGGACAGATTGCTATCACCCTTCCACAGGTAAGTCCCAGAAAGAGGATGGGCAATTAGGATGCCACACAACAAGAAGTATCTTTCCTGGTTGGGGAAATAAGGACGTGATGCTACCCCTCTCCATGCTAATCTAAATGCCACACTCTGTCTTTGTCAGCTGCTGAAAGTATCTGGGAGATTATATTATTAGGATGACTCACAAAATTAAATAATCACTTGTTTTTGTTTTGTTTTGTACTCATATGTTTTTCTTCATTTGACCTTCTGCTGCCCTATGCTATCATAAATTGCATCTTTCTGAAGGCAAGTCTAAGTTTGCATCCATTAGTATGTATAAGTAGCATTTCAGCTTATAGGCATTGTCTTTAAAAAGGAGCTGGAGCAGTCTTTTGTGGGGTCTTCAACTAAGATATTTGCTAAATAACTTTGGGGCAAATATTTTTGCCTGAAAGCCTAGTATAAAAATGAAAAGAATTCTGCAAGCAAGGAATTTAGCTTATTGTGTTCAGTTATTTTTCCACAAGGAATAGGTGAGGGATGTGAGGTTAAAAATTATTGTTGAGTTATAACCAGTAGGTGACAGACGTGGTTTCTTTTTTTAAAATATGATACCTGTGGCCACAACTGATTGTAGGAAAAACCATGGAGATGTTTCTCGTGGGTTCAGCTATTTTCCTTTTCTGTGCTCCTCTCCCTACTAGTGGTTTGTTTTTACCTGTGAATTAGGTGGCCCTTATCATTCCATCAAGATGTTCTTGATCTTTGCCCTACACTTTGATGTTTCCCCTGAGTAGCATCTCTCGGAGCAAACCCATTTCCCCACTTCATCAATAGTTTCCAGGCCAGGTTTGACTTCTTGATAATTGGACAATTTCAGGTATATCCCCAGAACAGGGAACTCTGGGGGCCAAAGAGCCTCCATGCAGCACTCCTCTCCAACTCTCCATGGAGGGTCTGCTCATAGGTTGAGTCTGGCCCCTTCAGACCTCTCTTCTCCACTATCACAGAGGGATACAAGGCTCTTAGCCAGGCTTGTGAGCAAAACAAAGGAAGCTGTTGCAGTTGTAAAACTATTTTGAAGCTCTTTGTGGAGAAAGAACTTCTGGTGGCCCTGTTGCTTCCTAAGAGCTCTCCTCCCACTCTCAGTGGTGTGAGTGTAAATTTTCCAGAAACCTCCAGGCCTCTTCATCATCACAAGTCTCACCTTCCCACTCAACTCTCTTTCTAGGTGAAGACTTAGCCTCTGCAGACCTGCGAGCCCTATAGTTGACCTCCCTGCCCCCATATACAAAGTTACTTCCTGCTTTGGTTGCATCTATTATTAGAAGGGATTAGAGGTGTTTTGCACTAGTGGCACATGGTGGGCACAGTGTATATGTTGGCAGAGTCGAACAGACTACCAAGAAAGGGACATACCCTTCTGCCATAAAACTCCAATAGAAGGTGGCTTGCGTCTGAGACAGTGACCCTCAAAGGGTGATCTAAGGCTCACAGCAGGCAGTAAGGGACTTGTGAGCCTTGAAAGGGTTAAAGTATGTCTTTTGTGGGGAGGGATGGAGCTTCATGTGGTAGATGATGGGGTAAGTGAGCCATGGGGCTTTTTGCCATAGTCAAAAAAATTTGAGGGGGCTTCCCTGGTGGCGCAGTGGTTGAGAGTCCGCCTGCCGATGCAGGGGACATGGGTTCGTGACCCGGTCCGGGAAGATCCCACATGCCGCGGAGCGGCTGGGCCCGTGAGCCATGGCCGCTGAGCCTGCACGTCCGGAGCCTGTGCTCCGTAATGGGAGAGGCCACAACAGTGAGAGGCCCGCGTACCAAAAAAAATAAATAAATTTGAGGGCTTCCCTGGTGGCGCAGTGGTCGAGAGTCCGCCTGCCGATACAGGGGAACACGGGTTGGTGCCCCGGTCCGGGAAGATACCACATGCCGCGGAGTGGCTGGGCCCGTGAGCCATGGCCGCTGAGCCTGCGTGTCCGGAGGCTGTGCTCTGCAACGGGAGAGACCACAACAGTGAGTGGCCTGCATACCGCAAAAAAAAAATAAATAAAAAAATTGAGAACATTGGATAAAAGTACAGTCATGCCAGGAACAAAGGGATGGCCATTGTCTTTGAAAAGTGTCTTCTGCTGCACCTGAAAATGGGCAGCTCAGCCTGTGACACATAGGGATGCAGAGAAGGTCCACAGATGGCCTTGACCTCAGAGACTCATCACCATCCTTTCAAGTTCTGAATCCTGACTCTCCTGACATCATTAGAATAGCATTCCCCACCCCCAAAAGCTGAAACTCCAAGGCTGTGTGCATCCAGATATTACACACACACACACACACACACACACATGCACACGCATGTTGCCAATTTGTTAATTAACCCTGATAAATACAACTGATAAGAGTACTAGTTATTCCCTTTGGCCTAATCAGAACATTCCTTCAGAATGAAGGATGTAAGTTGAGTTTCAGAAGCGTCTCTCCTTGAAGAAGCTTTAGGCACTCTCACAAGGTCAGGGGCCAGGAAAACCTCTGTCCAGGATAGTACCTCTGCAAACTTGCTTTTTCTTGACTCTTAAAGCTGATCATTTTCCTCTCCCCACTCTACTTCCCAGAGAGATGTGTTCTGTTCAGAGGGGTTCTTCAAACAGCATGCACTCAATTGGTTGGGTTCTGAGTACTGTCCTACTACCTGCTTCCCTGACTTTTCTCCTAGTTCACCTTGATTGCTATCTTAGGTATTCCCAAGCTTTTGACTCACATATTTAGCGATGATATCGTGATTTACTTCCACAGGTGGCTAATCACATCCATTGTGTATGGATCTTAGTAGTTTCACTCTTACAGGGAACTATATATCTAAAGTCTTAGAACACATCTTATTGTGGTCTCTAGGCCCTACAACGTCTTCTAGTCCTGTGATCTGTTGGTAGGAGCAAATTCTCCCCAAGTGACAGCTCCTGAGTCACAGCTCCTGAGTCACAGTGTCCAGAGATGGACACTGAGTTCGTGTAGTCCTTCTACCATCCCTCCTCTGACTTAGGCATTCGCCTTGACCTCTTCAGTGAAGCTGGCTCTAGGCATTCTTCCCACACAGCACAGAAAGAATTGGGATGAGAGTTGGCTGAGTCCCTTAACAGCAACTTTTTGTACAGCAGAGGAATCAAATAAGAGATGAAAAAGCAGCTGCAAGTGAGTATGTGTGACCTGGGCCCTCAAGCAGGACAGGGGGCTGAAGTTTAATTGTCCTCTCTCTGGATCAGTTTATTGGTTGTAGCTTTCAGGATGGTCCCAGCTCCTGAAGTCTCACTCACTTAGCAAACATCTACTAGTAGCCTCCAAGCTTCACGGCACAGAGTGTGGGCGTAGGATGCATAAAAGATGAACAAGACATGGTGCGTGCACTCCAGGAACTCACAGTCTAGTGAAGGCAGGAACGCTGGCTTTCTGGCAAGTGGTTCCTGGAATAAGTTATGGCATAATAACAGGCAAGAAGGACAAGGAACATTTGGAATTGCCTGGAGAGGCATCCACCCTTGAAATCCTTCCTGCAAGCACAAGGCTGGTTTTCTGCACTGGAAGCTGCGCTCCCCTTCTTCCTCCTTCTCCCTGTCCTCCAGCTCTTTCCTCCCTGCCTGAGTCTGACTGTTCTCCCCGCCTGAGGGCTGAGGCGCTGCTTCACAGGATGAGTCATCCCCACCTGTCCCCACACATAGAGGGGCACCCCTCCACGAAAGGAACAGGGATCTTCGGAGTAAGCTCAAGTTTGGGCCAATATATTTACTTACTTTAAAGAGGTTAAAGAGTGAAAACTCTTATTTGAATGTGAGTGAGCTTCGACACTCCTTTTTAAAGCACAGGGATATGGTAAATTTTTTAAAATGTACCTACGCTGGTATCGTGAGACCCCCAGGGCTAGAAACTATGGACTAGTGAATGAGAAAAAGCTAGGAAGTAAACTAGCCTCATTTAAAAAGCTGACAAGGAGAGTTGTATTAATTTTAGCTAAAGTAAGTTCCAAAACCAAGTGAAATGTTCCAAGAACGGGCATCCCTGCAGATTCTATTGTTCATAAAATGGTAATCCAAGATATTATGAATTTGACAAATATTTAGTGTCAGTCACCTTAGTGAGCACTGGAAATACTGAGCAAGTCAGTCTCAGCCCTCATGGTTCCTTGATGATGTTTCTTCAAAGTAAAAGGCACAGCTTCCTAAAAGTTCTGTGCTCTCTCTTGCTCTCTCACTCTCTCCCCCACCTTTCTTTCTCTCCACCCTCTGCCCACTTTCTTTCTATCTCTCTCCCTCTGTCTTCCTCTCTTTCCTCACACTGGTGATAGTCACGAGCAGAGTCTGTTGGCAACAACCACAATGACATCCAGGCACTGTTTTGTATCATCCACGCTTGGCTGTGTGGTTGTATCAGTCAGGATAGACTAGGTTATGCTATAGTAACAAACAACTCCAAAATCTTAGTGGCTTAAAACAACAAAGATTTAGTTCTCACTCAAGTCACATATGCATCACAAGTCAGCAGGGATCTTTGCTTTTGTAGCCACTTAGAAACCCAAGCTGGTGGAGCAGCTGCCATCTTGAGCGTTACTGCTGATTGTGCCAAAGATAAAAGAATGCTCTGGAAAGTCTCAGAAACAGGCTCCAGGCCCCAGCCAGGAAGAGTTACATGTCACTTCTGCACAAAATTCAAAGGCGATATAACTAGTCACAATACCCAATTCAACCATAAGAATCCAAGAAGTTTAATCCTCCTCTGTGACAGAATTGAGGTAAATGAAATATTTGGCAAATAGTACTAGTGACTACCACAGTGGTGTGTAGTAGATTTGATAGGTGCTGACCCAAACCCTAAGATGCTAGGCCACCGGGCAATTTCGACCTCATCATAGTGAATTCTGCCTCCTCAGCCTCAAAGGAAAGTAGGAAGAGCACAATTCCCACTAGGTTCCTGGAGTAGTCTGATTCCAGGGTGACCTTTCATGCCACTCTCCAGCCATATAGTTACACACACACACACACACACACACACACACACACACACACAGTGGAGATAAGGGAGGTGGGGGGGACTAGAGTAATGAGATGATCAAATGCGGAGTTTTCAAAATCAGACAGAGCTGGGTTTGCATCCTGCTTTCACCACTTACTGCCCATGTGAACTTGGGCAAATTTCTTAACTCTTCTGTGTCTCTCTTTCCTCATCTGAAAAATGGGACTAATAATGCTTAACTCCTAAGTTTATTGTTGGGAAACACTGAGAGAAATTATGCAAATCCCTTAGCCCAGTGCCTGGTAACTGACAAGTCCTCCATAAGTAAGAACCATTATTGTTAGTGTTAGGATTGGAATAATAAGCAAATATCAGTGCAATGTCGAAAAGATATCATGTAGCAAATCTGAAGGATATTTAAAATTTTTTGCCTTTTCCTTGAGATGCTCTACTAAGTGTCAAGAAAAGGAGTGTGGGAGAGATGTACCCAAATAACAACAAATAACACGCGTGGAGAAGTCAGTGGTGTGATACAGTGGATACACCATTTCCCAACATACAGTGCTTGGGGGTTCTATGTATATAGCACTCCTAAATATCTCCTAAGGTTAACATGTCTATTCTAATCTTAGATATTTATTGAGAACCTACTATACATAGACAGCTTACAAATATCATTCCATTTAGTCATTGTGATAAACCCATCAGCTCAGATTTGGATCCCCATTTTATGAATGGGAGCCTTTACAGCAGAGTGGGTAAGAGCATGGGCTCTGGTGTCAGACTGCCTGGATTAAAATCCAGACTCTACCAACAACCATCTGCATGTCCTCAGGCAACTTACTTTACCACTTGTTCATCTGTAAAATGGGAATAGTAATTGCATGTCACCAAGATGCTGTGTTAATTAGATGAGATAATGTATGTAAAGTGCTGAGCCCAGGGCTTGGCGTGTAATAAGGGCTCGATGGATGTTAGCTAGGATTACCAAATATGAGGAAATCAAGTCTCCAAAAACATAAGTCCCTTGCCTGAGATCACACGGTTAGTAATTAGGAAAATTTAAACTCTGGTCTTTCCAAATCCAAAGCACATGTGCCTTTGTTTAACCACATCATTCCATTATTTACACTCAAATAATTGCCCTTAGGACTGCATTAATCTTCTGAAATTTGGGTCAGGCAATCCTCAGGCACAGTTGAAAAAAAAGCAAGAAATTGTGCAGTGGGCCGACTCTGACAGTGGCAATAAGTAAATGGAGTCACTCTATTTTCAGTACTCATCCAGATTGGCTTCTAAAGATGCTTATACTCTAAGAAAGCGGAGATGGTACTTCAGAGTTTTAGATTACTTACTATTGAGTACCTGCATCCATCAGGCTCTGTGCTAGGTGATTTCCCTGTTTTCTCATTTAATCGTCACACAGACCTGTGAAGGAAGTACATACTTATTTTCCTCATTTTACAGGAGAGGAGACTAAGATTTAAAAGGTTAAGTAACTTACCCAAGGTCACACAGGTGAAAAATAGCAAAGCCTCTGAAAGATGAATTAGGTTGAAAACAACCTTTACTAACTAAACAATGTAATCTCATTTAAAAAAAAAATTTTAGTCGGTATTTTCCCACATAATCACAGTAATAAATGATCATCATAGAAAGTCTGGGAAGTAGTGCAAAGTGCAAAGAAGCAGGAAAAATTATCCATGACTCTATCACCCAGAGTCAATCACTGTTAAGTCTTTTAGTATAGTTCCTTCAGATCTTTTCTCTATATTTCATTTTCATTTTATAGTTGAGATCATACTGCAACAGTTTGTAATGTTATTTTTTAAGAGGCCAAGAATGAATTCAGTAGTCATTTCAAGTTAATATAATAAAATCTTTGGTTATAAGAATTCAGGGACTGATAATTATAGTTGCCATTTGTTGACTATTTCTGTATGTCTGGCGCCATGCAAAATCGTTTTAACTAAAGTATCTCCTTTTATCTAAACCTATAAAGTGGGTATTAAATAATCAAAACATCAGAATATTTATATAACCAGTATTTTAATGCACTCCACTTTTTAAGAGAAAGAGGTAAAGGACAACAAATAAGCTGGTAGATCTTATTTAAAAAACCCAAACAAAAACACTGCCAGGCTGTGGCCTGTGGTCGCCATAAATTCTCTTCTGTTTTCCATCCCTTTTCTGTCTGCAGCACAGTGATGCTTGATGTCCATGATGATGACCACAGTGGTGATTCACAAGCGTCACAGATTAAAGGAGTTTAACTATACTTCCTGCCCTTGGCTTATGCCTGGATAGGCCCACACTTGAGCAGCTCAGGTTACAGGACCACTCAGTGGACATCAGAAACAGGAAATGAACCACTTCTCCCTAATGTGGGCTGGGTCATGTTCCAATTTCCTCCTTTGGTCATCTTTGCTGGCTCTACCGTAGCCCTCTCATCCCTGTGATCTGAACTTCAGGACTGCCTTCTCTGTAACCCTCAGAAACTTCCTTAACTAGACAGACTGGGTGGAAAATGGTAGCTGGACTACCTTTGCGGGGAGTGGTTGCCCTGTGGGACAGGAAGAAAAGAAAGGAGAGAAAAGTCTTTTTGAGATTAAGGAAAGTGCTCTCAGCATTAAAATCTGAAAATAGCCTCCATGTGGTAAGAACACATGACCCCTAAGGGTCCTAAAGGGAGATGGTAGGGGAGGCTCTGGCTGCAAAGATGCTACAGGTCAGGAGTGGACTTTCAGCGTTTGCTGTTTTATATGTTTAAAGACTAGGTCTGTGTTTTGTTAACTGAACTTGCTAATAGCCACCACTTGAATTGCTGCTTCCAGCTCTGTTTGTTTTAAATAAGGAGATTCAGCCAGTAATAATGGGAGGAGCTGCAAATGACTGCCCCAGTTGGGAAGTGCCTGCTTGTTTTTCCATCTCCCTGGGCATGCAGATGCGCAGGCCACACTCACAGACGCACACATCTGAGGAGATAGCCCGAGGGAGCCCTCGATATGTATATTTATATAGGAGGTGTGTGTAAGGGGGCACTCAAGTATCAAAATACTTAGGTAACTGTGGGTGAAAAGAGGAGTTATGTTGCAAGAATTTAAATATACCATGTCTCATATATTTATTTCTTTCTTCATTCATTTGACAAACCTTCATTGAGCACCTACTGTGAGAAGCACTGTGTGTTTGCTGTGAGACATGCTATTATTTCTAAAAGATGGGCCTTTATTCCTCTCCCTTCAGAAGCTTACCATCTGATGGGGGTACTATCTGATCATCCACTAAAGCGTACAGTCACCCACCGTGAGTGATAATGTAGGATAAATGCCTTAGGAACGATAATGAAGATAGGTGCTGTAGGAATCCAGAGAAGTAAATGTTCACTGCTGGCTCAGACGAAGAGAGGTGGAGAGGGAAGAGGTGGTCTAGGAATTGAACAGCAAATCTCCAGAGGCAAAGAAAAAGGTATAGCACACTGAGAGTTGCAAGCAGACTGGTTTATCTGCAGAGTAATCACATGGGAAAGTGTATTGAAATGAAATTGGAAGCTAGGGGTCAGATTGGGAAGTACCTCCCAAGGTCTCAGAAATTCAGGAGATAAGGTGATGTTAGAGCAGAGAACAGCTCTTCACTTTCTGAGTGTCTGCTAGGCCAACAAGCCATCACTCTATGTGAAGGAAATAAATGCATATGGACTTTGTCAAAGTTGTGGAAAACATAGCCTCAGAATAAAAGATGGCTCTTTAAATTGAACCAGTTAAGAAAATTAAACTATGCTTATTTTTTTTGCCATGGCCCAGTGGAAAGGTCATCACAGCCATTGATATGGCTAAGTTTTCCTTACTCCAACTCCAAGCTCACCAAAGAAGCCTACAACCATCATGTAAGTCCATAGGAGAAGAAGGCTACCTTGGTGAGTTAGCTGCCACCCTGGCCTTGCTCGTTAGTCTCTTTAGAGCTCTGCTAGCATGAATGTGTCCTGAATGGGAATCTGCTCTTAGGCCACTGGCCAAATCACATTTCTGAATCTTCAAAACTTAAGACTAGGGACTTCCCTGCTGGCACAGTGGTTAAGAATCCACCAGCCAATGCAGAGGACATGGGTTCAAGCCCTGGTCTGGGAAGACCCCACGTGCCTCGGAGCAGCTAAGTCCGTGCACCACAACTACTGAGCCTGCGCTATAGAGCCTATGCTCCACAACAAGAGAAACCACCGCAGTGAGAACCCTGCACACCGCAACAAAGAGTAGCCCCCGCTCGCCGCAACTAGAGAAAGCCCATGTGCAGCAACAAAGACCCAACGCAGCCAAAATAAAATAAAAAATAAAATAAAAATAAAATAAAATAAAATAAAAAAATAAAAAAAATAAAATAAAAAAATAAATTAAAAAAACCCCCAAAACTTAAGACTAAACCCTGGACCTTGCTGAATTCACCAAGGTAAACGGCCCTTTCTTGAGTCCCATTTGGGCAGCTCACCAGATTTCCCTCTGGGCCTCCTGAGAGAGTACCTCATCATTCAAGATACCCACAGTTTTGGTTAATGGAAAAGTTTAGTTTATAGACTTGACTGTGCACGGCATATGTAAATCATCAAGAAGTGAATAGAATAAAATAGGCTTACACTAAAAGACCCTAAATGTTTTTTTTTTTGATGATTCAAGAACTACTTCATCAAAAGACATATCCAGAATATATCAGAACTCTTAAAACACAACAGAAAACAAATAACCCAATGGAGAAAAAATTGGGTAAGATAATTGAACAGGCACTTCACCAAAGAGACTATTTGGATGACAAGTGAGCACATAAAAAGTTGCCAAACAGCACTAATCATTAAGGAAATGCTGATTAAAACCAGATGAATTACCACTTATTATTATAATGGCTAAAAAAAAAGCACTGACAATGCCATGTGCTGACAAGGATGCAGAGCAACTCGAACTCTAGGCATTGCAGGTGAGAAAGCAAAAAGGTTTGCCAGTTTTTTTAAAAGTTAAACATGCACACACCATATGACCCAGCAATTCTGCTCCTGGATATTCACCCTAGTGAAATGAAAATTTATTTTCACATGAAAATGTGTACATGCATGTTTATAGCCACTGTAGTCATAATCACCAAAAACTTGAAACAACCCCAGTGTCCTTCACTAGGTGAGTGGGTAAACAAAAGCTACTTCAGAATTTTACAGTACTCTGGGGGGAAGAAACATTATGATCAGTTAGTGTCATGAGGTGGTACCATAGGAGGAAAATGGTCATATGTTTTCTTCTACTTATTAAGATTCCAGACAAAGTGAGGATTTTATGCTACCACAAACATCAGAAAATGTGCAAGCTGTTCATTGACGCTTGTGTTAACCATGCTGTGTATGAGTTCCCTGTGCCTAAGCATATAGGTATTGAGTATGAAATGTAGGGTTTTTGGGGGGTTTTTTAAGATTTTTTTTTTTGATGTGGACCACTTTTAAAGTCTTTATTGAATTTGTTACAATATTGCTTCTGCTTTATGTTTTGGTTTTTTGGCTATGAGGCATGTGGGATTTTAGCTCCCTGACCAGGGATTGAACCTTCATCCCCTGCACTGGAAGGCGAAGTCTTAACCACTGGACCACCAGGGAAGTCCCTGAAATGTAGGTTTTGAAGGAGCAGAAGGGTGAAGTATTTGAGTGGGAGGAGCAAGAGAAGGTCTGCATGTAGAATAAATGAAGGAGTCTCTGTTTGTCAACGTTGACTTCAACCCAGGACCAAAGTGAGGCAAGTGCCTGCATATGTGTCGTATTAAAAAACTTTTAAAATTACGGCTTAAAATCACTGAGCGTCTTTAAAAACTGGTCTCTTTGGGGGTGGGGGGGCTACTGTATTTAGATGAACTCAAGAGAGTTGACAAACTTAAAGAATTGGGAGGGCAGGAGATAGTACCAGAGGAAACTAACTCCTCATATCAGTGGAGTCTTTGATATTTGCTGTCCTGTGTACCCAGGCACTTGACTTGTGACCCATCCTCTCCACTCTGAAGCAGCAAAAGTTCTTTTGTTGCAAATCTATCTCTGTATTCCAAAAAGTGCTTCATTGGGGGTGGGGAAGCCACTAACTGAATTAAGTGAGACATAAGTTTACCAGCAGGTGGCAATAGAGGTAATTGTGTCTCCGGAAAGATTAAACTCGTATTACTTTATAAACCAGAGATGGGAATCTTCAGAACTTGATTGGGCCCCAACTTCACTTCCTTCTGCCTTACACTAGCGTTCTATGAGTTGGAATTGTTCAAGCCAAAATACTGTATCCAGATATATAACCTTTTCCTCACTGAGCTGCTGCTGCACTCTGATTTCTGAATGGCTCCTCCTCTAAGAGTTTGATGCTTTTAGTTGAAAAATTAGAAATAATGGCAAAATCATGTTTAATATCATAAATTAGATTTGTTCGTGGTTTAGGGAAGCTCAAAAAGGTGAAATAAAACACTGCTTTCAAATGTAACCTCCTGATACTATTAAGTAAGCTAACCTAAACTCTCAAAGAGCAAAGATGAAGCAATCAGACTGCTTTTGAATATCAAAGGGACATTAGGTTCCTAAGTGAATTTCTCTGACCTTTCTTAATTCCTTTCACACAGGAGAAAACCCGTAGTTTTCAATGGAAAAATAAACTTTTTATTTACACACAATAATTTCAAAGGCCAGTGGAACAAGATAGTGTGCTGTGAAGCCCATGTCTCCATGGACAGCAAAGTGTTGCAAGAATGTTTCACCTGACTATCCTTACCCGAAAACTTACCAACTGTCTGTACTTCTTCCTGTTTCGCCAGCTTTCTCTGATTCTCTCTCCTTCTGGAGAGGTTCCTAAGCTCCTAACTCCTAGTTTCATCCTCTACAATCTCTCTGTTCTCTTGTGGTTCTTCACACCCTTTATTTATTTATTTTTTACAATCTCTCTCTCATGACTGAGAGAAAATTTGGAATACATGATTTAGAAAAATAAAAACTATTATTGCTATATTTCTTGGTAAGGCTCATTCAATTCCATGATATTTCTAAAAATCAGAAATAAATTACTTTTTCAATTATTTAAGTTTTTAAATAAACACATTCATGTGATTCAAAATTCCAATGATCCGAAAGGGTAAAATGTTTCTCTTACCCCTTCTCCCAGCCACACAGTTCTCTTTGGAAGCACCTAATGCTACTATTTTCTGATAAATATTTCCAGAGACATTATAGGCATATACAAGCAGTTAAACGTGTATATGCATCTGTATGTATGTATATATGTGTACTTATACATTCTTTATTTTTCTTTGTTTTTACACAAATCATAGCATACTTTATACAAAAGCACCCTGCTTCTTCTTCTTTTTTTTTTTTTTACTTAGCTGAGTATCTTGGCAATCATTCCCTATCAATCCAGAAACAATTCTGCTATGAATAACCTTGTTCATATGTCATTTTTCACATAGGAGCATATGTCTGAAGGATAAATTCCTAGAAGCAGAATTGCTGGGTTAAAGGATATGTGCATTTGTAAGTTTAATAAGTATTGCAAAACTGCCCTTCTTAGAATCTGTAACCCCAGCGATATGAGAGGGCCTGTCTTTCTGCCTTCTCACCACCCAGCCCTCCTCATTGCTCTGTTTTTCACCATTCTTCTATTCTTACTTTTCTTTCTATATGAACTTTAGGATCAACTTTTGTCCCAAAGAAACATCATGTAGGAATTTTTATTGGAATTGCATTAAATGTATAGGTTGACTTAGGGAGAATAGATATCTTTATGATGTTGAGTCTCTTCACAGATGCCTTTCATTTGATAAAGGGTTCATTTCCAGCCTTAGTAGCAATTGGATATTTTCTTCATAAAAAGCTCACACATTTCTTCTTAAGTTCATCCCTTGATGTTTTTATTTTTATCACTGCTGTTTTCAATGAGATCTTTCCTTGTATCTCTTCTGAGTGGTTGCTATTATATAGCTTTGATTTTTGTACCCAGTTTGTATCTCACCACGTCAGTGAATTCTCACATTATTTGTAACAGTCACTTAAGTTTTGGGGGTATATAACCATATTGTGACTCAACAATGATAATTTCATCTCCTTCTTTCCATTGTGTATGCCTCTCTTGTGGACTGAATGTGTCCTCCAAAAATTTCTATGTTGAAGCCCCTAACCCCCAGTGTGGCTGTATTTGGACAGGGGGCCTCTAAGGAAATAATTCAGGTTAAATGAAGTCATAAGGGTTGGGAGAGCCCAGATCCGATAGGATTAGTGTCTTATCAGAAGAGACACCAGAGATCTCTCTCTCTTTCTCTCTTCACCATGTGAGGACAATGAGAAATCAGCCATCTGCAAGTCAGGAAGAGAGACCTTACTAGGACCTGACCCTACTGTACCTTGATCTTAGATGTGTAACCTCCAGAACTGTGAGAAAATAAATTTGTTGTTTAAGCCACCCAGTCCATGGTATATTGTTATGGCAGCCCTAGCAAACTGATGCAAATTCTATTTTCCTTATTTTGTTAAGTGTATTGGCCAGAGCCAGAACAATGTTAAGTAATAGTGATAATTGTGGACATCTTTCTCTTATTTCAGAATTGAGAGCGAATGTTTCTAGTGTTTGCCCATTAATGCTGCTTTGGGTTGAAAAAAATATATAATTATATTAAGAAAGGAAAGCTGTTTCTATTTTCATTGCATTTTTCACTTATTTGCGGTATTTACTGAAAATTAACAAACAACATAGACTTGACAAAGTACCTGATCAATAAAATAGGTGCTTCGATCATTATAAAGTTCAAGAGGAGTTTGCCAGGTAGGGATAATGTTTTCCAAAAGGACTTTAGCCACAGAAAAAACAATAGCCTATGTACAAGGGAAGGCTTCAGAACAGTGTGGAAACATACTGACCATGGTAAAACTTACTTACATCCATGAGATGAAGGAAGTTGTATGAAACCCATTTGCCATACAAATAAACTTGTTCATTAGGTAGTTTAAAATGTTTGGAACCAGTATGAACAGGCTTCCCTGGGTTATACTTTGGACAAGTGGGACAAGTGAGGTAGGCACCTTTTGCAGCCTTGTTAATGTTTACTCACCAATATGTATTCATGAAGGCTATCATTTTATCAGTAGACCAATGGCTTAGTGCATGTTCAGTGGTAAGGAGTGAGAATTTAAAGTCTTCAGTAGGACTGGGTTGTTATTTTGTCCAAACCAGAACTTTCTCTTTTTATCAAACCATCAATTGCTAAATTAACAATCTTGTTTTTCCCTATCTGAGGCCAACTCTTAGGCTTCTCTAGGCAGTTTTTCTAAGTTATCATTTGGGGAAATATCCCCTTGGACCATGGCAGAGGTTTGGCTGCTGTGGGTCTCTCTAAGAACAGAATTCCTGAGATTGGTTCAAGATGGCAGAGTAGAAGGACATGCTCTCACTCCCTTACAAGAACACCACAATCACAAATAATTGCTGAACAATCATTGACAGGTAGACACTGGAACTTACCAAAAAAGATACCCCACATCCAAAGACAAAGGAGAAGCCACAATGAGATGGTAGGAGGGGCGCAATCACAATAAAATCAAATCCCATAACTGCTGGGTGGGTGACTCACAAACTGGAGAACACTTATACCACAGAAGTTCCCCCACTGGAGTGAAGGTTCTGAGCAACACGTCAGGCTTCCCAATCTGGGGGTCCGGCAACTGGAGGAGGAATTCCTAGAGAGTCAGACGTTGAAGGCTAGCGGGATTTGCTTGCAGGACTTTGACAGGACTGGGGGAAACAGAGACTCCACTCTTGGAGGGCACACACAAACTAGTGTGCTCATTGGGACCCAGGGGAAGGAGCAGTGACCACATAGGAGACTGAACCAGACCTACCTGCTAGTGTTGGAGGGTCTCCTGCAGAGGCAAGAGGTGGCTGTGTCTCACTGTGAGGACAAGGACACTGGCAGCAGAAGTCCTGGGAAGTACTCCTTGGCGTGAGCCCACCCAGAGTCTGCCATTAGCCCCATCAAAGAGCCCAGGTAGGCTCCAGTGTTGGGGCGCCTCAGGACAAACAACCAGCAGGAAGGGAACCCAGCCCCACGCAACAGCAGACAAGTGGATTAAAGTTTTACTGAGGTCTGCCCACCAAAGCAACACCCTGCTCTACCCACCACCAGTCCCTTCCATCAGGAAGCTTGCACAAGCCTCCTAGATAGCCTCATCTACCAGAGGGCAGACAACAGAAGCAAGAAGTACTACAGTCGTGTAGCCTGTGGAACAAAAACCACATTCACAGAAAGATAGACAAGATGAAAAGGCAGAGGGCTGTGTACCAGATGAAGGAACAAGATAAAACCCCAGAAAAACAAGAGAATGAAGTGGAGATAGGCAACCTTCCTGAAAAAGAATTCAGAATAATGATAGTGAAAATGATTCAGGACCTCGGAAAAAGAATGGAGGCAAACATTGAGGAAATGCAAGAAATGTTGAACAAAGATCTAGAAGGATTAAAGAACAAACAGAGATGAACAACACAATTACAGAAATGAAAAATACACGAGAAGGAATCAATAGCAGAATAACTGAGGCAGAAGAATGGATAAGTGACCTGGAACACAGAATGGTGGAATTCACTGCTGTGGAACAGAAGGAAGACAAAAGAATGAAAAGAAATGAAGACAGCCTAAGAGACCTCTAGGACAACATTAAACACAACAACATTCGCATTATAGGGGTCCCAGAAGGAGAAGAGAGAGAAAGGACCCGAGAAAATATTTGAAGAGAATATAGTCGAAAACTTCCCTAACATGGGAAATGAAATAGCCACCCAAGTCCAGGAAGCGCAGAGAGTCCCATACAGGATAAACCCAAGGAGAAACATGCCGAGACACATAGATATCAAATTGGCAAAAATTAAGGACACAGAAAAATTATTGGAAGCACCAAGGGAAAAATGACAAATAACATACAAGAGAACTCCCATAAAGTTAACAGCTGATTTCTCAGCAGAAACTCTACAAGCCAGAAGGGAGTGGCATGATACACTTAAAGTGATGAAAGGGAAGAAGCTACAACCAAGATTACTCTACCCAGCAAGGATCTCACTCAGATTCTATGGAGAAATCAAAAGCTTTACAGACAAGCAGAAGCTAAGAGAATTCAGCACCACCAAACCAGCTCTACAACAAATGCTAAAGGAGCTTCTCTAAGTGGGAAACATAAGAGAAGAAAAGGACCTACAAAAACAAACCCAAAACAATTAAGAAAATCATCAAAGGAACATACATATCGATAATCACCTTAAACAGGAATGGATTAAATGCTCCAACCGAAAGACACAGGCTTGCCAAATGGATACAAAAACAAGACCCATCTGTATGCTGTCTACAAGAGACCCACTTCAGACCAAGGGACACATTCAAACTGAAAGTGAGGGGATGGAAAAAGATATTCCATGCAAATGGAAATCAAAAGAAAGCTGGAGTAGCAATACTCATATCACATAAAATAGACTTTAAAATAAAGAATGGTACAAGAAACAAAGAAGGACACTACATAATGATCAAGAGATCAATCCAAGAAGAAGATATGACATATAAATATATATGCACCCAACATAGGAGCGTGTCAATACATAAGGCAACTGCTAACAGCTCTAGAAGAGGAAATTGACAGTAACACAATAATAGTGGGGGACTTTAACACCTCACTTACACCAATGGACAGATTATCCAAACAGAAAATTAATAAGGAAACAGAAGCTTTAAATGACACAATAGACCAGATAGATTTAATTTATATTTATAGGACATTCCATCCCCAAACGGCAGATTACACTTTCTTCTCAAGTGCGCACGGAACATTCTCCAGGATAGGTCACATCTTGGGTCCCAAATCAAGCCTCAGAAAATTTAAGAAAATTGAAATCATATCAAGCATCTTTTCTGACCACAATGCTATAAGATTAGAAATCACCTACAGGGAAAAAAACGTAAAAAGCACAAACACATGGAAGCTAAACAATATCTTACTAAAAAATGAAGAGATCACTGAAAAAATCAAAGAGGCAATCAAAAAACACCTAGAGACAAATGATAATGAAAACACGATGATCCAAAACCAATAGGATGCAGCAAAAGCAGTTCTAAGAGGGAAGTTTATAGCTATGCAAGCCTACCTCAAGAAACTAGAAAAATCTCAAATAAACAATCTAACCTTACACCTAATAGAGCTAGAGAAAGAAGGACAAACAAAACCCAAAGTTAGCAGAAGGAAAGAAATCATAAAGATCAGAGCAGAAATAAATGAAATAGAAACAAAGAAAACAATAGCAAAGATCAATAAAACTAAAAGCTGGTTCTTTGAGAAGATAAACAAAATTGATAAACTGTTAGCCAGACTCATCAAGAAAAAGAGAGAGAGGACTCAAATCAACAAAATTAGAAAAGAAAAAGGAGAAGTTACAACAGACACCACAGAAATACAGAGCATCCTAAGAGACCACTACAAGCAACTCTATGCCAATAAAATGGACAACCTAGAAGAAATGGACAAACTCTTAGAAAGGTATAAACTCCAAGACTGAACCAGGAAGAAATAGAAAATATGAACAGAAAAATCACAGGTAATGAAATTGAAACTGTGATTAAAAATCTTCCAAAAAACGTAAGTCCAGGACCTGTTGGCTTCACAGGTGAATTCTATGAAACATTTAGAGAAGAGCTAACACCCATCCTTCTCAAACTCTTCCAAAAAATTGCAGAGGAAGGAACACTCCCAAACTCATTCTATGAGGCCACCATCACCCTGATACCAAAACCAGACAAAGATACTACACAAAAAGAAACTTACACACCAATATCACTGATGAATATAGATACAAAACTCCTCAGCAAAATACTAGCAAACAGAATCAAGCAACACATTAAAAGGATCACACACCATGATCAAGTGGGATTTATCCCAGGGATGCAAGGATTCTTCAATATAAGCAACTCAATCAATGTGATACACCATATTAACAAATTGAAGAATAAAAACCATATGATCATCTCAATAGATGAGAAAAAGCTTTTGACAAAATTCAACACCCATTTATGATAAAAACTCTCCAGAAAGTGGGCATAGAGGGAACCTACCTCAACATAATAAAGGCCATATACGAAAAACCCACAGCAAATATCGTTCTCAATGGTGAAAAACTGGAAGCATTTCCTCTAAGATCAGGAACAAGACAAGGATGTCCACTCTCACCACTATTATTCAACAAATTTTGGAAGTCCTAGCCATGGCAATCAGAGAAGAAAAAGAAATAAAAGGAATACAAATCGTAAAAGAAGTAAAGCTGTCACTGTTTGCAGATGACATGATACTATACATAGAGAATCCTAAAGATGCCACCAGAAAACTTCTAGAGCTAATCAATGAATCTGGTAAAGTTGCAGGATACAAAATTAATGCACAGAAATCTCTTGCATTCCTATACACTAATGATGAAAAATCTGAAAGAGAAATTAAGGAAACACTCCCATTTACCACTGCAACAAAAAGAATAAAATACCTAGGAACAAACCTACCTAGGGAGACAAAAGACCTATATGCAGAAAACTATAAGACACTGTTGAAAGAAATTAAAGATGATACCAACAGATGTAGAGATATTCCAAGTTCTTGGATTGGAAAAATCAATATTGTGAAAATGACTATACTCCCCAAAGCAATCTACAGATTTAATGCAATCCCTATCAAATTACCAATGGCATTTTTTACAGAACTAGAACAAAAAAATCTTAAAATTTGTATGGAGACACAAAAGACCCTGAATAGCCAAAGCAGCCTTGAGAGAAAAAAACGGAGCTGCAGGAATCAGACTCCCTGATTTCAGACTATACTACAAAGCTACAGTATTCAAGATAATATGGTACTGGCACAAAAATAGAAATATAGATCAATGGAACAGGATAGAAATCCCAGAGATAAACCCACCCACCTGTGGCGAACTAATCTATAACAAAGGAGGCAAGGATATACAATGGAGAAAAGACAGTCTCTTCATAAGTGGTGCTGGGAAAACTGGACAGATACATGTACAAGAATGAAATTAGAACACTCCCTAACACCTTACACAAAAATAAACTCAAAATGGATTAAAGACCTAAATGTAAGACCAGACACTGTAAAACTCTTAGAGGAAAACATAGGAAGAACACTCTTTGACATAAACCACAGCAAGATCTTTTTTTGATCTACCTCCTAGAGTAATGGAAATAAAAACAAAAATAAACAAATGGGACAAAATGAAACTTTAAAGCTTTTGCAAAGCAAAAGAAACTACAAACAAGCCAAAAAGACAACCCTCAGAATGGGAGAAAATATTTGCCACCGAATCAACGGACAAAGGATTAATCTCGAAAATATATAAACAGCTCATGCAGCTCAATATTAAAACAACAAACAACCCAATCAGAAAATGGGCAGAAGACCTAAACAGACATTTCTCCAAAGAAGACATACAGATGGCCAAGAGGCACATGAAAAGCTGCTCAACATCACTAATTATTAGAGAAATGCAAATCAAAACTACAATGGTGTATCACCTCACCCCAGTTAGAATGGGCATCATCAGAAAATCTACAAACAACAAATGCTGGAGAGGGTGTGGAGAAAGGGGAACCTTCTTGCACTGTTGGTGGGAATGTAAATTGATACAGCCACTATGGAGAACAGTATGGAGGTTCCTTAAAAATCTAAAAATAGAATTACCATATGACCCAGCAATCCCACTACTGGGCATATCCCAGAGAAAACCATAATTCAAAAAGACACATGCACCCCAATGTTCATTGCTGTGCTGTTTACAATAGCCAGGTCATGGAAGCAACCTAAATGCCCATTAACAGATGAATGGATAAAGAAGATGTGGTACATATGCAATGGAATATTACTCAGCCATAAAAAGGAATGAAATTGGGTCATTTTAGAGACGTGGATGAATCTAGAGACTGTCATACAGAGTGAAGTAAGTCTGAAAGAGAAAAACAAATATCGTATATTAATGCATGTTTGTGAAACCTAGAAAAATGGTACAGATGAACCGGTCTGCAGGGTGGAAATAGAGACACAGATGTAGAGAACAAACGTATGGACACCAAGGGGGGGAAAGCAGCGGGGGTGTGGTGGTGGTGGTGGTGTGATGAATTGGGAGATTTTGATTGACATGTATACACTGATGTGTGTAAAATGGATGACTAATAAGAACCTGCTGTATAAAAAGTAAATAAAATAAAATTCAAAAAAAAAAAAAGAACAGAATTCCTTGTAGAAATATCAGCAAGGTGATTTGCATCAGGTTCCAGTGATTCAAGTTTAGAATTCCCTGTAATCTTAGTAATGGTTGAAGCAGCAGGTAAAAGTATTTCATTCAGTAATTCCTGAACATTGGGGCCAGTGTCCACTGGAAACTTCCAGTACATTCCAAAAATCATGAGCTACTCTAAAATCATATCTACTCTCAGTATCAATATTGGTAGTTCTGTCCTTGATGAAAGTACAAGCCCAAGTAAAAGTGTATAATTCAGCCCGTTGGACTGAGGTGGCCATAGGTAAAGATGCTGCCTCAACAACATCAAAAGGAGTTGCAATAGCATATGCAGCACAGTATTTGCCAGCATCACCTTTTAAGTAAGAACCGTCAGTGAAGCATGTTCAGCATTACCCAAAGGCATTTCCTGTAGGTCATCATGAGGAGTCAGGAGGTGGTCTGTGAGCATTAAGCAGTCTTAAGTGACTTCATCGTTGACAGAGGGGAGAAGAGTAGCAGAGTTAAGGTTATTACAACATAAAAGAGTTATGTGAGGAGCAGTTAACAAAAGGACTTCATAGAAGGTGAGGCAGCTGACTGATAAATATTGAGGTTGATGAGAATTCTGGAGAATTTCTACTGCATAAGGTAGAAAAATAGTTTAAGGGGATCCCACAAAAATTTTCTCAGTGGCTTTAACCAAAAGGGCAGTGGCCAAAATGGCTCTAAGGTAAGGGGTATATCCCCATGCCACAGGGTCCAGTTGCTGGCTATAAAACCCTATGGATCAGTGGTGGTCTCCATGTTTTGCGGTGAGTGTCCCAAGGGCATTCCTTTCCTTTTCATATACAAGGGTATTCCTTCCTTTTTCCTTTTGAAAAAGGAAAAAGGGAACCTAATAATTGGGATGCCCAAGGGCAGGTGGGTTCATCAAACTCTCCTTCAAGGCCTTACAAACTATGTTGTCCAGTTCTTCCCATAAAATTGGGTTGGGGTTGTTATTGTTTAGTAAAACATACAGAGCTTTGGCCATAACAGAGAAATTTGGAATCCAGTTTCAGCAATAACCAACTAGCCCAAGAAAACCTTGCAGTTGGTACTTAGTTTGGGGTTTGGGGAAACTTAGGACACCATGAAGCCTATCTGGATCTACGTGTAGCCCTTGTTCTGATATCAGATGCCCTAAATATCAAACCTGGATTTGGGAAAACTGCAGTTTTTCTTAGGCAACCTTATGTCCCTTTAGAGCCAAAAGCTTTAGCAAGTGGATGCTGTCTTCCTGTGAGGAAGCTTGAGAAGGAGAGCAAAGAAGCAAATCATCCACATATTGCAACAAAGTAGAACATCTAGGGAACTTTATGTCATCCAGATCAGCCTTCAGGGTTTGTGAGAAGTAGAAAGGACTCTCAATAGAACAGTGAAGAATTACTGTCCAGGTGAATTGTTTTTCTTCCCAAGTGAAGGCAAAAAGGTATCGGCTAGCTTCATTATCTGGAATGCTAAGGAATGCACTGCATAAATCAGTTACAGTAAAGAATTTACTTTCTTTGGGAATGGATGTTAGTAGAGTATGAGGGTTAAAAACAACAGGGTGTCGGACTTCCCTAGTGATCCAGTGGTTAAGACTCTGCACTTCCAATGCAGGCGGCACAGGTTCAATATCTGGTTGGGGAAGTTCTGCACACTGCGCGGTGTGGGCAAAAAAACCCCAAAAAACGAAAAAACGTGGTGTTGAGGGATAACAATGTTGTTTATTGCCTAGAGGGCCTGGACAATCTAAACCCTCAGCCCTTGGGTTTTCTCACTGGTAAAATAATAATAGTATTACAGGGACTAGTACAAGGGATAATGAGGCCTTGAGCTTTGTAATCCTCTATTATAGGCTTTATGCCTTGAAGTGCTTTTTTACTTATAGGATATTGATTAATTCTAGGAAGAGGGTTTGAGGAATCTGTTTGAATCATGATGGACGGTGCACTATGAATTTTGCCAGTATCAGTTGGAGATTTTGCCCATATCAGTTGGTGATAGCTGATTCAGAAGGAACAAATGATCTGTGTTCTAGAAGCAGCTTTAGTACGAAGAGAACAAATAAAAGATGTCAAAGAGTCATATAATTCACCTGGTTGGTTACTTTGATGACTACTGTCAAATTCTAGAATTACTTCCCCTTTGGGGAGAAAGAAATTCCAGCGTGACACTTCTCTAAGACGTCTCAGCCTAATAAACAGTTAGGAACAGAGGAACGAAGGAGAAAAGGGTATGCAGGTCTCCAAGGGCCTAAGCAAAAGGGAATCGGTTCAGAAACAGGAACCTCTTGAGGTTCATTAGAGATCCCCATGATTTAAACTGTTTTAGTACTTTGAGGCAGGGGCTGCTTTATAGTAATGGTGTTGAGTACCAAGAGTGTGGTTCTGGTGTCAGTCAGGACTGGAAGAGATTCATCCCCAATATGGAGATATGTTTCTTTAAGCCAATGAAGAGGGAGGATTAGAAAGAGCCCCTGTAGTTCTTTAGAGCCCTGTCACTACTGATAATTGGAAGGACATTGGAGAGGCTGATTAGAAGCCTGAAGGTGCCTGAAGCACTTAACATTTGTAACACTCTCTTCTACAATGTCCATGCTCTTTACAACAATAGTAGAAAATATAAGGCTTTTGGTTTCATTTAGGAGTCTTCATTTGCTAGAGTTGAAGATTAATGATTTTTGTGGTCTTCCTTTTAGGTGGCTCATATAGAGTGTGAGAAAGCTATTTGCCAGATTAACTAAATCTGGAGTAGATATAGTTTCCCGTTCCATCCTGGTCCTTTTTACTAGAAAGGAAAGGTCTCAGTTCAGCCCAGTAATAAACATGAAGTTAAAACCTACCTGGATAGAATCAACATTTGAAGGAAGACCAGAATCTGAAGTCGATAGTAATAGTCATGAACAGGTTCAGATTGTGTGCAATCCTGAATTTTGTTCCAATCAACAAGCTTTGGAAAAGCCCTAGGAATTGCTTGATGAAGTCACCAAGCAATTGCCCAAGCCTGATATATAAGTAGTGGGTTGGTCTCCTGGTTATAATTTCTAGAGACCTTTCAGGATTTTCCCAATTAGTGGTTTTCATCGAATGCTGGGCCTGGCCTTCACCGACAAGCATATGAACTAGCTGATGTAAATAGGAGAAACCAGGTTGATAAGTTTGAATCATTATATTTAAATAGCTCAACAAATCTGTAAGGATCTTAAGTTATTTTGGGAAAATCTTGGACTATGGCTCGCAGTTCAGCTTTAGTCCAGAGAATATAAGAAAGTAAGAGTTTAGCCTCTAGATCCTCAGAAGGCTTAATTTTAAAGGGACAGGCTCTGTAAGTTCAGAGGAAAAGGGAGTGGGGAGAGTTTCAGAGGAAAAGGGAAGTATGGTGAGAGAATTAGTATAGGGAATCTGAGAGTACAGAGGAGGCGTAGGCAGCATAGATAGAAAGGAAGAAGATGGTGCCAGAGGCGTTTCCTGAGAAAAAGAAATCAAGGAAGAGGAGCAGGAGGCCTTAGAAGCCATTTGAACTTTCTTTAATTTGACTCAGTTAAAGTCTTAATTTGTAGAGAGGCAATTTTAGGTTCCTGATAATATTTGGAAGCTTCAAAATATCAATCAAAATAGGCATTTCATTCAGTTCTGGAAATTTTAGAGCTATAGTGGTCCAATTCAGTTTTAAGAAAATTAAGTTTGGGAATTTCAAAAGTTCCCTATAATGGCTATTGATATTCTAAACTGCCTTCAGTTTGGTTGAGCCATTTAGTTAGAAATGTGCATGAGAAAGACCACAGTTTTTAAACATAAAATCAGCTGGAATCCCTGGGTTGGAGGGAACACCCTCAAAATATTTAGGTAACTGAGACCCCATCTCTCAGAGGTTTTTCTCTAGACTAAAAGAACAGTTTTCAAACAGCTTAAACAGCCTACAGCTCAAACAGCTCAATTCAAACAACTTGCAACTCAAACAGCCTGCAGGCCTAATACCAGCCAGTTCTAAGGGAACAGCTTGGTCCTGGAGGGACCAGGCTGAAGACTTCTTAGCCAGTTCCCACAGAATAGCTGCTTTTCCAAAGGAATGGGCTTCTCAGCTAGTTTCAGTTGAAAGAGTCTGATCTCAAAATCAGACCAAGTGCCAAACGAGTACTTGCATACAGACAAGGCCTTAATCAGAAAGGACAAAACCCTAAAATAGATCCTGAACAAAGCCTGGAGAGCTTCAAAAGCAAAGAGGGGCATAAGCTTGGATCCAGAAGAAAGACATACCTTTTAAATTCCAGGGTCAGCGAGAAAAGCAGTGAACCCAGTAGGCTCAATTGTGGGTACCATACCTGCTCACTCACCAGCTCCCAAGCTGTCAGGGGTCTACTCTGGTCCCTGTACAGGCCACCAAAATGTTACCAAAAACAAATAGACTGCCAGTTATTTCTCCAGCAAAAAAATGGGTTTATTCAGGGTCAGCAAAGAATTGCAACTTCGAGTCTACAACCATGGTGAGCTATGTGCCAGTCCCCACACAGCAAAGGAAGGAGAGCGCTCTAATACAGAGGAAAAGGAAGCTGGGAGGGCTGTAGTAAATCAAGAGTGCTTGGCTTTTCATTGGCTGAGACTTTGCCAGGAAAGAAAAGGAGTTTTTCTTCTTCCTGTTGGACTCTGCTATAGTCACAGGGCATGAGAGCTCCCCCTTCTGGTCTCCCAACTCTATTTAATTGAGGTTTCTGTTTATTAGTTTTCTTACAGGTATCGGTGTTATCTTAGAGATTTTCTTCTTTTTCTATTTCCCAGAAAAAAATTTAAGAGCATTGGAATAATCCATTCCTCAATGATGTAGTAGAATTACCTGTGAATTCATCTGGTCCTGGTGCTTTCTTGCTGTCTGGTTGTTTGGAGGATGTTACTTCTTTAAAAACTTTACTATTTTTTTAAATGACAATTTGTTTGTGTAGATATTTTGTTGTCTTCTAGAGACATTTTAAGTAACTTTTATTTTTAGAAAATTATATATTTACTGGGGTTTCAAATTTATTTGCATACTTTTGAGAAAGGTAATCTCTATGTTTCTTTTAATTTCCCTTGTATTTGCAGTTATTGTCCCCCTTTATAATTTTTTATTTTCTTATTTTATATATTTGTGTTTTTCCTTAAGTGCATTATTTCTTCCTTCAAGGGACTAGCTCTTAGATGTAATATACTCTGCTCTTTCTTTGGTTAAGAAATTTCTGCTTTTGTTTTGATTAATTTCTACTTTCCACTTTCTTTAGGCTTATTATTATCCCTATTATCATTCAGTTCTTTTTATTAACTCCTTGAGTTGGATGTTACTTTTTTCATTTTTAGCCTTTTTTTGTTTATCATTCTACCTATGTAAGGCTATGAATTTTTCTCTGAGCAGTGCTTTAATTGCACGCTATAGTTTCTGGTGTGTAATTATTTCTAAATTTGTTTTTGGCACAGAATTGAGTTAATCATTGTCTTGATTCATGGCACACTCTCATCATTGGTCAATGCACAATCTTTTATTTACTTATGTGTTTATTCTGTTAACTTTTTTAAAGTTATAATTTTTATAATTATGGACCCACCATCCAACATGGTCTTGACAATAGCCGATATCTACCTACATGGTCCTTCCCATCCCCTTTCACTGCCTCCTCCTCCCCCAGCTCAATCAGAGATAAGCATCATTCTCAATTCTTTGTTTTTCATTCTCTTGCTTTTCTTCTTGTGTAGTTTTATGATGTCTATCTATTCCTATATATATTCTTAAAATATATTTTATTGTAGATTTAAATTTTTTTCATTATTTTCTAAATATCCTGTCATTTTGATATTGATTCTCTTTGACCCAAGAGTTGTTTAAAAAGTTTTGTTTTCTCTTTATTTTTCAGGTCTTAGGGTATTTTGTTTGTTTTGCTATCTCGATTTTTTAAGATTCTAGTTTTATAGAATCATTAACAGAGAATGTTTTCTGCACTATTTTTACATTGTGGAATTTATTGATTTTTTCTTTGGCTTAAAATATGGTCAATTGTGAATGCCACACAACTCATGTAGAAGCAGCATACTGTCTATGTCTAGTATAGGTTTTGATACATATCAGTCAGATCTACCTCACTAATTATGTTATTTAGATCTTCTATATCATACTTTTTTTGTTTCCACTTAATCTGTCATGGGGGCAGAATTAAAACTTCCTGTTACCGAAGTATTTATTTTTCACCATATCTTACATTTTTTTTTTTTTTTTTTTGCTTCAGGTTGTTGGTTCTCTGCTAGTTGGTATTCTAACTTTTTGAAAATCTTCCTGTTAAAACATTATAAAGTACCATTCCTTGACTTCCTTAAGCTTTCCTGTTTTTAATATTAAGGTTATGGCCCATTGCATTTACCAGTATTACTCTGCCCACCCTTTTGTTCTCAGCTGTTCTGATTCCTTCATTTTAGGTAGGTCTCTATATAGCCTATAGTTGAATTTTGCTTTGTAATCCAGTTTAAAAGTCTTTTCCTCATCTTTGACTTCTGTTATGTGTTGAATTATGTTGCCCAAAATGTGTATGTTGAGGTCCTAACCCCTAGTTCCTCAGAATGTGATCTTATTTGGCAACCAGGTCATTGAAAATGTAATTAGTGGGACTTCCCCAGTGGCACAGTGGTTAAGAATCCGCCAGCCAATGCAGGGGACTTGGGTTCAAGCCCTCGTCCAGGAAGATCCCACATGCCGTGAAGCAACTAAGCCTGTGCGCCACAACTACTGAGCCTTCACTCTAGAGCCCATGAGCCACTACTATTGAAGCCTGTGCACCTAGAGCCCATGCTCTGCAACAAGAGAAGCCACTGCAGTGAGAAGCCCACGCACCACAACAAAGAGCAGCCCCTGCTCTCCGCAACTAGAGAAAGCCTGCATGCAGCAATGAAGACCCAACGCAGCCAAAAATAAATAAATAAATAAGTATGTAATTAGTTAAGATGAGATCATACTGGAAGGTGAGCCCCTGATCCAACATGACTGGTGTCCTTATGAAAGGGGAAAATGTGAACACAGATACATAGGGATAATGCCATGTGAAGACTGGAGTTATGTTGCCACAAGCCAAGGAACTACCAAAAACTAGGAGGAAGACCTGGAATAGATCCTTCTCTAGAGCCTTCAGAGGGAGCATGGCCCTACTAACACTTATCTCAGACTTCTAGCCTCCATAATTATAAGACAATAAATTTCTGTTGATTGAGCCACTCAGTTTATGGTACTTTGTTACAGCAGCCTTGGCAAATTAATACAACTTCCTTGTAAATATAAGTTGATTCTCATTATTAGAATTTTATATCAATTTAAAAACTCTTTCTTATGCCTTCATAAGTGAAAATTCTTGGCAAATTGCTGAGGACCAGTTATTGTAAGTGTTAACAGGATCTATAGGTGACCCCCTAAAATGTTCTAAATCTCTACAACCCTAAGAAAAACCAGAGTAGCTTATACCTGTTCTAACACTGGCATCCTCCAAAAATCTCAAGTAAGCTAGCTAAAAGCCAGCCAGCTGAGCATAACACCTCCTTTTCTTTCTTTCTTTTTTTTTTTTTTTTGATGTTGGGGGTAGGAGTTTAGTAATTTATTTATTTATTTTTGCTGTTTTGGGTCTTCGTTTCTGTGTGAGGGCTTTCTCTAGTTGTGGCAAGCAGGGGCCACTCTAAATCGCAGTGCGCGGGCCTCTCACTATCGTGGCCTCTCTTGTTGCGGAGCACAGGCTCCAGACGCGCAGGCTCAGTAGTTGTGGCTCACGGGCCTAGTTGCTCCGCGGCATGTGGGATCCTCCCAGAACAGGGCTCGAACCCGTGTCCCCTGCATTAGCAGGCAGATTCTCACCCACTGTGCCACCAGGGAAGCCCAACACCTCCTTTTCTTTTCAGGATTGTGAGACTTAATGTGAATCAAAGAATTGAAACCAATAAGAGTCTCTCCAGCAAAAAAAAAGTAAACCTAGACTTCCTGTTACCTGACCCAGAGATACTGGGACTTGTCTGGCCATTTGTAAAAATGAAGCAACTTCTACTTCCTCCAGTAAGGATAACTCTCCTGCCTAACTATAAAAGACTATGAATAAAATGAAGGTACCTAAAGACCCTAATTGAGATAAGATCTAGATTGTTCTCATCTCGAGCATTAATTTGTAATTTAACTGTCTATGCTCTTACTGTCAACCAACAGGTTTGTTTTTTCTTTAAACTTTGATTACCAATATTTACTGCAATTTATTAAGCAGAGCTAGAGGACAGATGCAGCAGACTGGGTGGGCTCTGTAGTTAAGGATGGCTTGGTGCTACACCCCAGAGGTGCCCTGGATAAGGGCCTCCGAGAGACCACACAAGGATCCAAAGTGGCCTTATATATCCTTTCCTTCCTCCATCCCTTCCCTTCATGCTTCCACTTCTTCACACCCAAGCCCAATTGCCATGGAGAAGAACACCAGATATATAATTTGAGGACTATGAATAGTGGCAATACTTTCAAGACAAAAATATGAACATCTAGTCCATACTTAGTATCAGGAATTTGGGTAGTTCCTAAACCCTGGCAGGAATGACCTCTGTTGAAAGAGAGGTAATGAGCGAACTGGAGATCAGAATTCCTCTATGTGAACATATGTAGCTCACATCTTACCTAAATATGCCTTCCAAAGGGGAGAACAAGAACATTGCATGCTGGTTATAAACTTTACCACTGGAAAGAATAAAATATAGCTCAAAGGAAAAATAAGCAAAAAAAATTTTTTTACTTGATCCTGTATAAGCACTTATGTCAATATTTTTAAAATAAGCTTTATTTTTTATTAGATCAATTTTAGGTTCACAACAAAATTGAGTGGCAAGGACAGAGAGTTCCCATATACCCCCTTTCCTCACACATGAACAGTCTTCCCCAATATTGACATCCTGCACCCCAGTGGTACAGTTGATGAACCCACACTGACACATCATCACCTAAAGTACGTAGTTAACGTTAGAGTCCATTCTTGATGTTGTCCATTCTACGGGCTTTGACAAGTGTAGTATACAAAATAGTTTCTGCCCTAAAAATTCTCTGGGTTTGCCTACTTATCCATCTCTTCCCCTAACCCCTGGCAACCACTTAACTTTTTACTGTCTCCATAATCTTACCTTTTCCAAAATGTCATGTAGTTGTAGTCACACAGTTTATAGCCTTCTTTAAATTGTTTCTTTCACTTAGAAATATTCATTTAATTTTCCTCCATATCTTTACATGACATGACAGCTCATTTCTTTTTAGTGCTGAATAATATTCCTTTATCTAGGTTACCACAGTTTACTTATCCATTCACCTAATGAAGAATATCTTGGTTGTTTCCAAGTTTTGATAATTATTAATAGAGCTGCTGTAAACATCTGTGTGCAGGTTTTGTGTGGACGTAAGTTTTCAACTCCTTTGTGTAAATACTAAGGAGAACAATTGCTGGATGCTGTGGTAAGAGTATGTTTAGTTTTGTAAGAAACAGCCAAATGGTCTTCTAAAAGAGCTGTGTCATTTTGCATTCCCACCAGCAATGTATGAGAGCTTCTGTTGTTCCATGTCCTTGTCAGCATTTGATGTTGTCAGTGTTCCAGATTTTGGCCATTCTAATAGGTGTACAGTGGTATCTCACTGTTATTTTAAATTGCAGTTCCCTGAGGATATATGTGGAACATCTGTTCATATGCTTATTTGCCATCTGTATATCTTCTTTAGTGAGGTGTCTTCGAGGTCTTTGGTCCATTTTTTAATGGGGTTGTTTGTTTTCTTATTGTTGAGTGTTAAGAGTTCTGTGTATATTTTGGATTTCAGTCCTTTTTCAGATGTCCTCCAAATATTTTCTCCCAGTCTATGCCTTGTCTTCACATTCTCTTCACATTGTCTTTTTCAGAGCAGAAATTTTTAATTTTAATGAAGTTTGGCTTATCAGTTATTTCTTTTCATGGATATGTCTTTGGTCTTGGATATAAAAAGGTATCACCATACCAAAGGTCATCTAGGTTTTCTCCCATATTATCTTCCAGGAGTTTGATAGTTTTGCATTTAACATGTAAGTCTGTAATCCATTTTGAGGTAATATTTGTGGAAGGTGTAATGTCTGTGTCTAAATTCATTTTTTTGCATATAGATGTCCAGTTGTTCCAGTACCATTTGTTGAAAAGACTGTTTTGCTCCATTATATTTCCTTTGCTCCCTTGTCAAAGATTAGTTGGCCATATTTCTGGGGATCTATTTCTAGACTCTCTATTCTGTTTCATTGATCTATTTGCCTCTTCTTTCCCCAATACCACACTGTCTTGATTAATGCTGTATAGTAAGTCTTCAAGTTGGTTAGTGTTAGTCCTTCAAATTTGTTCTTCTCCTTTAATATTGTGTTGACTATTCTGGGTTTTTTGCCTCTCCATGTAAACTTTAGAATCACTTTGTCAATATCCATAAAATAACTTGCTGGGATTGTGACTGAGATTGCATTGAATCTATAGACCAATTGGGAAGAACTGGCATCTTGATAATATTGAATCTTCCTACCCATGAATATGTAATATCTTTCCATTTATTTAATTTTTTGATATCTTTCATCAGAGTTTTGTAGTTTTCCTAATATAGATCTTATACATATTTTGTTAGGTATATACCTAAGCATTTTATTTTGGGAGGTGCTAATATAAAGGGTAATGTATTTTTAACTTCAAATTCTACTTGTTCATTGATCGTATATAGGAAAGCAGTTGGCTTTTGCATATTAACCTTGTATCCTGCAACCTTGCTATAATCACTTGTTAGTTCATGAAGGTTTGGTGAGTGGTTTTTTTTTTTTTTTTTGGTTGATTCTTTTGGATTTTCTACATAGATGATCATGTCATCTGTGAACAAAGGCAGTTTTATGTCTGCCTTCCCAATCTGTATACCTCTCTTTTATTTCCTTTTCTTGTCTTATTACATTAGCTAGAACTTCCATTGTGATGTAAAAAAGCAGTGGTGAGAAGGGACATCCTTGCCTTGTTCTTGATCTTAGTAGGAAAGCTTTGAGTTTCTCACCATAAGTATGATATTAGCTGTAGGGTTTTTGTAGATGTTCATTATCAAGTAGAGAAAGTTCCTCTCTGTAACTAATTTGTTCAGAGTTTTTATCATGAATGAGTGTTGGATTTTGTCAAATCTTTTTTGCATTTATTGGTATGACCATGTGATTTTTCTCCTCTAGTCTGTTGATGTGATGGATTACATTAATTGATTTTTGAATGTTGAACCAGCCTTGCATACCTAGGATAAATCTCCCTTTGTCGTGGTGTATAATTCTTTTTATACATTGTTGGATTTAATTTGCTAATACATTGTTGAAGATTTTTGCTTCTGTGTTCATGAGAGATATTGATGTAGTTCTGCTTTCTTGTAATGTCTTTTTCTAGTTTTGCTGTTCGGGTAATGCTGGTCCCATAGAATGAGTTAGAAAATATTCCTTTTGCTTTTATCTTCTGAAAGAGATTGTAAAGAACTGGTAAAATATCTTCCTTAAATGTTTGGGAGAATTCACCAGTGAACCCATCTGGGCCTTATACTTTCTGTTTTGGAAAGGTATTTATTTAGTCTCTTTCATAGATATAGGTCTATTCAGACTGTCTATTTCTTCTTATAGTTGAGTTTTGGCAGATTGTGTCTTTCAAAGAATCTACATTTCATCTAGATTATCAAACTTGTAAGCATAGAGTTGTTTATAGCATTCCTTTATTATCCTTTTAATGTCCATGTGGTGACGTTTCCTCTTTCAGTTTTGATATTAGTAAATGTTTGTTCTCTCTTTTTTCTTAGTTAACCTGGCTTGAGGCTTAATGATTTTATTGATCTTTTCAAAGAACTAGATTTCTGTTTTGTTGATTTTCTCTATTGATATCCTGTTTTCAATTTCATTGATTTCTGCTCTGATTATTATTATTTCTTTTCTTCTGCTTGCTTTGGATTCAATTTGCTCTTATTTTCTTCTGGTTTCCTATGTGGAAGCTCATACTATTGATTTTTTCTTTTCTAATATATGCATTCAATGCTATAAATTTTCCTCTAAGCACTACTTTACACATCTCACAAATTTTAATAGTGTTTTCATTTTCTTTTAGTTCAAAATATTTTAAAAATTTATCTTGAAATTTCTTCTTTGACCCATGCATTGTATAGAAGTATTTTGTCTAATCTGCAAGGATCTTGCGATGTTCCAGATATCTCTCTGTTATTGATTTCTAGTTTAATTCTATTGTGGTCTGAGAGCAGACATTATATGATTTCTATTATATTATATTTGTTGAGGTGTGTTTTATTGACCAGAATGTGGACTATCTTGGTGACTATTCCATGTGAGCTTCAGAAGAATGTGTATTCTACTGTTTTTTGGATGAAGTTGCCTGTGGATTATATCCAGTTAATGGATGGTGCTGTTGAGTTCAGCTTTGTCCTTACTGATTTTCTGCTTGCTGGATCTGTCCATTTCTGACAGAGGGGTGTTGAGGTCTTCAACTCTAATAGTATATTCGTGTATTTCTCCTGGTATTTCTGCAATGGACTGAATGTTTATGTCCCCCATAAAAAATTGTATGTTAAAATCCCAACCCCCAAGGTGATGGTATTAGGAGATAGGACCTTTGGGAGGTGATTTGGGCATGGGGGTGGAGCCCACATGAATAGGATTAGTGCCCTTATAAAGAGACTCCAGAGAACTCTCTTGCTTCTTCTACCATGTGAGGTTACAGCAAAAAATATTTGTCTATGAACCAGGAAGGGGGCTCTCACCAGACTCCAAGTCTTCCTGCATCTTGATCTTGGACTTCCCAGCCTGCAGAACAGTGGTAAATAAATGTTTGTTGTTTATAAGCCACTCTGTTTATCGTATTTCTGTTATTGTAGCCCAGATGGACTAAGACAAGTTCTATTTGGTTTTGCCTCACATATTTTGACAATCTGTTGTTAGGCACATTCGTATGAAGGATTGTTATGTCTTCCTGGAGAATTGACCCCTATATCATTATGTAATACCCCTCTTCATCCCTGAAAACTTTACTTTCTCTGTAGTCTGTTTTGTCTGAAATTAATATAATGACTTCTGCTTCCGTTTGATTAATGTAAGCATGCACTATCTTTATCATTTTACCTTTAATCTATACATGTCATTATATTTAAAGTAGGCTTCTTGGACTTCCCTGGTGGTACAGTGGTTAAGAATCGCCTGCCAATGCAGGGGACACGGGTTCGAGCCCTGGTCTGGGAAGATCCCACATGCCGCGGAGCAACTAAGCCCGTGTACTACAACTACTGAGCTTGCGCTTTACAGCCTGCTAGCCACAACTACTGAGCCCACGTGCCACAACTACTGAAGCCTGTGCACCTAGAGCCCATGCTCTGCAACAAAGAGAAACCACTGCAGTGAGAAGCCCGCGCACCACAACAAAGAGTAGCCCCCGCTCGCCGCAACTAGAGAAAGCCTGCGTGCAGCAACAAAGACCCAACGCAACCAATAAAAATAAATAAATAAAATTTTAAAAAATAAACTAAAGTAGGCTTCTGTAGACAACATATAGTTGGGTCTTATTCCTATCCACTCTGACAATCTCAGACTTTTAATTGGTGTATTTAGACCATTGACATTTAAAGAGATTATTGATATAGTTGGATTAATGTCTAACATATTATTATTTTCTATTTGCTGCCCTTTTTCTTTGCTCTTATTTTGTCTTCTACTGTTTTTCTGCCTTTTGTGGTTTTATTTGAGCATTTTACATGATTCCATTTTCTCTCTTTTCTTAGTATATCAATTATACTTATTTCTGAATTTTTTTAGTGGTTTCCCTTGAATTTTCAATATGCTTTTACAGTTAAACCAAGTCTACTTTCAAATAACACTATAATATTTCCTGGGTAGTACAAGTACTCTGTAATAACAAAATATTCCCACTTTTTCCCTCCTGTTCCTTATAGCATTATTTCTTGTACCATTCATTTATATATTAGCATACATAAGCATATGTATATATACATAAGCATTCATAATCAAATAGTTGGAGCTATTATTTTGAACAAACTCTTACCTGTTGCATCAATTAAGAATAAAAGTTTTTATTTTACCTTCATTATTCATTCTCCAATAATCTTTATGTAGATCCAAGTTTCTGGCTTGTATCATTTTCCTTCTCCCTGAAGAATTTCTTTTAACATTTCTTATATGGAAAGTCTATTGGCAACAAATTCCTTCAATTTTTGTTTGTTTGTTAGAATCTTTACTTCTCCTTCACTTTTTTTTTTTTTTTTTTTTTTTTTTTTGCGGTACGCGGGCCTCTCACTGTTGTGGCCTCTCCCATTGCAGAGCACAGGCTCCAGACGCACAGGCTCAGCAGCCATGACTCACGGGCCCAGCCGCTCTGCGGCATGTGGGATCTTCCCGGACCGGGGCACGAACCCATGTCGCCTGCATCGGCATGCAGACTCTCAACCACTGCACCACCAGGGAAGCCCCTCTCCTTCACTTTTGAAGGACAGTTTCATAGAGTACAGAATTCTGGTTGGTGAGTTTTTTCTCTCAACACTTGAAATATTTCACTCCACTCTCTTCTTGCTTGCATGGTTTCTGAGAAGTCAAATGTAATTCTTATTTTTGCTTCTGTAGAGGTAAGGTGTTTTTCCCTCTGGCTTCTTTATCTTTGTTTTTCTGCAGTTTGAATATGATGTGCCTAGGTGTAGTGTTTCATTACTTAATCTGCTTGGTGTTCTCTTAGCTTCCTGGATCTATCATTTGGTTTCTGTCATTAATTTGGGGAAATTCCCAGTCATTCCTTCAAATATTTCTTCTGTTTCTTTCTCTCTTTCTTCTCCTTCTGGTATTCCCATTAAGTATATGGTACACCTTCTGTAGTTGAGGCACTATTTTTGGATATTCTGTTCTGTGTTTTTTCAGCCTTTTCTCCTCTTTGCTTTTCAGTTTTGGAAGTTTCTATTGGCATATCCTCAAGCTCAGAGGTTCCTTCCTTAGCCGTGTCCAGTCTACTGATGAGTCCATCAGAGACATTATTTCATTTCTTTTACAGCATTTTTGATCTCTAGCAGTTCTTTTTGACTCTTTCTTAGAATTTCCATCTCTGATTACATTACCCAGCTGTTCTTGCATGTTGTCTACTTTATCCATTAGAGCCCTTGGCATATTACTCATAATTGTTCTGAATTCATGGTCTGATAATTCCAACACTCCTGCCAATATCTGAGTCTGGTTCTGGTACTTGCTCTCTCTCCTCAAACTGTGTTTTTTGCCTTTTAATATGTCTTGCACTTTTTTGTTGAAAGGTAGATATGATGTACTGGGTAAAAGAAACTGTAACAAATAGGCCTTTAGTAATGTAGTGGTAAGATGTGCGGGGAAGGGAAGTATTCTATAGTCTTATGATTAGGTCTCAGGCCTTTGGTGAGCCTGTGCCCCGACTGTGAAATTCACCAGTGCTGGTTTTTTTCCTCCCTTTGGTGGAACAGGATGGCTAGAGGGGGCTGGGCTTTTGTATTTCCCTTCCTTCATGTGGAAGCTCAGAAGGGACTGGAGCTGGATATTTCCTTTCCTCCATGGGGGTTAGGCTCTGATAATCCCAGCAGGTTAGGCCCTAGCAAAAAAAGTTTCTCCTGAGGGCCTGTCTTGTTAAGAAGAACAGAATGTTGTGGACTTATTTCAAAATGGTTCTTTTCCCCTCCCCCTGCCTAAAGCACCAGGAGATATTCTCTGATCCTCACTGTGAGCACCTGGTAGAGCTATGGGAGTCAAATGTCAAAAAGACAAAGTGTAAGGGTTACTTCCCTGTGTGCCCCCCCCCATGCCTGGGATCCCCCTGGAGTTTTTATATCTCAGACTTGTTCACCCTGAGCCTCCAGCAGTTCCTCTGGTACAGTTCAGTTTTTCCTACCCCGGTACTGGCTCCCTCAGAGGTTGCTGCTTGTGGCTTTCTGTCCAGTAAGTTGTGATTCTCCGTATCTGTCTGTCTCTCCAATTGGGGGGGCAGCAGTTTGCACTGTGATCTTACTTCTCTGATTGATCTAAGAAGAGTTGTTGATTTTTCAGTTTGTTCAGCTTTTTTACTTGTTAGAACTGAGTGGCAAATTCTAAGCTTTTTACATGCTGAACAGGAAACTGGAAGTCCTTACGTCAGTATTTTAAAATCAGTGTAGAGGTAATAATCAGTTCATCCTGGCAAAATTCCTCTTGGGCAAATCAGCATGACTCTGAGGTGATGGTTAAAACCCAACTGGCAGAGATGTTAAGCAGGTTACCCAGGGCCACACAGCAGGCTAAAAGCTGAGCAGGGATTAGAGATCTGGAGAGCCTGACTCCCAGCCCTGTATGCAGACTATACCACCTGTAAACAAACTAGCTAACAGCCAAATCAGGTAAATGTGCCTGAAGTGAGTCATTTGTGGCTGCCAAACTTGGCCTCTTTGCACAATCAGTAAGCTAAGGATCCAAAAGTCAGGGCCTTTTGCACACATGTCATCGCAAAACCCATCCCTGAGAGGCTGTGCTCCAAGGAGCAGGGGACTGACCATCTTCGGTGGTCACCACAGTGATTGTCCATTGCATTTGTACGGTCCTTCTCAGTTTCTGAAACACTTTTATGTAATTTATCTCGGATGTTCCTTCCAACTATACTAGAAGACTGTAAAATACAGTCTCTGTTTTGTTTTTAAAAGTGTGGTGAGCCAAGGAGGCCAACAAACCAGTGCTGGGAGCTGAATCTTGCCCTTATGAGTATAAAGAAATAAGCAGAAGGCCTCATCTCCAGATGGACATAGGAGGTGATCTCTGAGGTCAGACCTAAGTAGGACAGACAGCATTGCCCTGGCAGGGGTCAAGGTGGAGACTCAGCATAGGTAAGGGAACTGTGCACCTCCTGGTTACCAGTATCATCTTCATCATTTGGAAACTTCCTGAGAGACATGTAGTATTAGGGGTATAATATGCTTGGCCATGACTAGGGTATTAAAAGTCCTTCCCAAACCCAAATGAACCATCTTCCTGTTTCTTCCTATCTCAGTCTTCCTTTTGCTATTATGTTAACCTCCACCCAGGGCCCCTGGCCTCACCCTCCCAGTCACCTCTGGCCTCCTGCACTCAGTCTCCTCCAGTCCTCTAAATTCATCAGCAGGCAGAATGCTACCTCTTGGGTCTCCCTGATCACTTACCCCTCAGTCCTTGACTGAGCTAGAGCCACCCACCCAACTATTCTTTACTACAGTGGTCATCCAACAACATACCTGAGAAGTTACAGAAATGTTATAGAAATTAAACTAGGGCTGTGAACAGCAGTGTTTAAAAGTAGAAGTAGAATTATGTCATCATGTCAGTCTATAAGGTATCCTCCCCTTCTTCTGGACACATGGTTAGACTACATTTCCCAGTCTTCCTTGCGGTTATGTACAGACGTGTAACTAAATTCTTTCCAATGAAGTCAGTGGAAGTGTTGTATACTCTTTATTTTTTTGAATTTTATTTCTTTTTCTATACAGCAGGTTCTTATTAGTCATCAATTCTATACACATCAGTGTATACATGTCAATCCCAATCTCCCAATTCATCACACCACCAACCCCCTCTCCTGTGCCACTTTCCCCCCTTGGTGTCCATACATTTATTCTCTATATCTGTGTCTCAATTTCTGCCCTGCAAACCGGTTCATCTGTACCATTTTTCTAGGTTTCACATACATGCGTTAATATACGATATTTGTTTTTCTCTTTCTGACTTACTTCACTCTGTATGACAGTCTCTAGATCCATCCATGTCTCAACAAATGAACCAATTTCGTTCCTTTTTAAGGCTGAATAATATTCCACTGTATATATGTACCACATCTTCTTTATCCATTTGTCTCTTGATGGGCATTTAGGTTGCTTCCATGACCTGGCTATTGTAAATAGTGCTGCAATGAACATTGGGGTGCATGTGTCTTTTTGAATTATGGTTTTCTCTGAGTACATGCCCAGTAGTGGGATTGCTGGATCATATGGTAATTCTATTTTTAGTTTTCTAAGGAACCTCCATACTGGTCTCCATAGTGACTGTATCAATTTACATTCCCACCAACAGTGCAAGAGGGTTCCCTTTTCTCCACACCCTCTCCAGCCTTTGTTGTTTGTAGATTTTCTGATGATGCCCATTCTAACTGGTGTGGGGGTGATACCTCATTGTAGTTTTGATTTGCATTTCTCTAGTAATTAGTGATGTTGAGCATCTTTTTATGTGCCTGCTAGCCATCTGTATGTCTTCTTTGGAGAAATGTCTATTTAGGTCTTCTGCCCATTTTCTGATTGGGTTGTTTGTTTTTTGAATATTGAGCTGCATGAGCTGTTTATATATTTTCGAGATTAATCCTTTGTCCGTTGATTCAGTGGCAAATGTTTTCTCCCATTCTAAGGGTTGTCTTTTTGTCTTGCTTATAGTTTCCTTTGCTGTGCAAAACCTTTGAAGTTTCATTTTGTCCCATTTGTTTATTTTTGTTTTTATTTCCATTACTCTAGGAGGTGGATCAAAAAAGATCTTGCTGTGGTTTATGTCAAAGAGTGTTCTTCCTATGTTTTTCTCTAAGAGTTTCATAGTGTCCGGTCTTACATTTAGGTCTCTAATCCATTTGAGTTTGTTTTTGTGTATGGTGTTAGGGAGTGTTCTAATTTCATTCTTGTACATATAGCTGTCCAGTTTTCCCAGCACCACTTATTGAAGAGACTGTCTTTTCTCCATAGTATATCCTTGCCTCCTTAGTCATAGATTAGTTGACCATAGGTGCAGGGGTTTATCTCTGGGCTTTCTATCTTCTTCCATTGATCTATGTGTCTGTTTTTGTGCCAGTACCATATTGTCTTGATTACTGTACCTTTGTAGTATAGTCTGAAGTCAGGGAGTCTGATTCCTGCAGCTCCGTTTTTTTCCCTCAAAACTGCTTTGGCTATTCGGGGTCTTTTGTGTCTCCATACAAATTTTAAGATTTTTTGTTCTAGTTCTGTAAAAAATGCCATTGGTAATTTGATAGGGATTGCATTGAATCTGTACATTGCTTTGGGTAGTATAGTCATTTTCATAATATTGATTCTTCCAATCCAAGAACATGGTATATTTCTCCATCTATTAGTATCATCTTTTATTTCTTTCAACAGTGTCTTGTAGTTTTCTCAATACAGGTCTTCTGTCTCCCAAGGTAGGTTTATTCCTAGGTATTTTATTCTTTTTGTTGCAGTGGTAAATGGGAGTGTTTCCTTAATTTCCCTTGCAGATTTTTCATCATTAGTGTATAGGAATGCAAGAGATTTCTGTGCATTAATTTTGTATCCTGCAACTTTACCAGATTCATTGATTAGCTCTAGTAGTTTTCTGGTGGCATCTTTAGGATTCTCCATGTCATCTGCAAACAGTGACAATTTTACTTCTTCTTTTCCAATTTGTATTCCTTTTATTTCTTTTTCTTCTCTGATTGCCATGGCTAGGACTTCCAAAACTATGTTGAATAATAGTGGTGAGAGTGGACATCCTTGTCTTGTTCCTGATCTTAGAAGAAATGATTTCAGTTTTTCACCATTGAGAATGATATTTGCTGTGGGTTTTTCGTATATGGCCTTTATTATGTTGAGGTAGCTTCCCTCTATGCCCGCTTTCTGGAGTGTTTTTATCATAAATGGGTGTTGGATTTTGTCAAAAGCTTTTTCTGCATCTATTGAGATGATCATATGGTTTTTATTCTTCAGTTTGTTAATATAGTGTATCACATTGATTGATTTGCATATATTGAAGAATCCTTGCATCCCTGGGATAAATTCCACTTGATCATGGTGTATGATCCTTTTAATGTGTTGTTGGATTCTGTTTGCTAGTATTTTGTTGAGGATTTTTGCATCTCTATTCATCAGTGATATTGGTCTGTGATTTTCTTTTTTTGTAGTGTCTTTGTCTGGTTTTGGTATCAGGGTGATGGTGGCCTCATAGAATGAGTTTGGGAATGTTCCTTCCTCTGCAATTTTTTGGAAGAGTTTGAGAAGGATGGGTGTTAGCTCTTCTCTAAATGTTTGGTAGAATTCACCTGTGAAGCCAACAGGTCCTGGACTTTTGTTTTTTTGGAAGATTTTTAATCACAGTTTCAATTTCATTACTTGTGATTGGTCTGTTCATATTTTCTATTTCTTCCTGGTGCAGTCTGGGAAGGTTATACCTTTCTAAGAGTTTGTCCATTTCTTCTAGGTTGTCCATTTTATTGGCATAGAGTTGCTTGTAGTAGTCTCTTAGGATGCTTTGTTTTTCCATGGTGTGTGTTGTAACTACTCCTTTTTCATTTCTAATTTTGTTGATTTGAGTCCTCTCTCTCTTTTTCTTGATGAGTCTGGCTAATGGTTTATCAATTTTGTTTATCTTCTCAAAGAACCAGCTTTTAGTTTTATTGATCTTTGCTATTGTTTTCTTTGTTTCTATTTCATTTATTTCTGCTCTGATCTTTATGATTTCTTTCCTTCTGCTAACTTTGGGTTTTGTTTGTCCTTCTTTCTCTAGCTCCATTAGGTGTAAGGTTAGATTGTTTATTTGAGATTTTTCTAGTTTCTTGAGGTAGGCTTGCATAGCTATAAACTTCCCTCTTAGAACTGCTTTTGCTGCATCCTATTGGTTTTGAATCATCGTGTTTTCATTATCATTTGTCTCTAGGTGTTTTTTGATTGCCTCTTTGATTTTTTCAGTGATCTCTTCAATTTTTAGTAAGGTATTGTTTAGCTTCCATGTGTTTGTGCTTTTTACGTTTTTTCCCTGTAAGTGATTTCTAATCTCATAGCATTGTGGTCAGAAAAGATGCTTGATATGATTTCAATTTTCTTAATTTTACTGAGGCTTGATTTGTGGCCAAGATGTGATCTATCCTGGAGAATGATCCATGTGCACCCAAGGGGAAAGTATAATCTGCTCTTTTTGGATGGAATGTCCTATAAATATAAATTAAATCTATCTGGTCTATTGTGTCATTTAAAGCTTCTGTTTCCTTATTTATTTTCATTTTGGGTGATCTGTCCATTGGTGTAAGTGAGGTGTTAAAGTCCCCCACTATTATTGTGTTATTGTCAATTTCCTCTTTTAGAGCTCTTAGCAGCTGCCATATGTATTGAGGTGCTCCTATGTTGGGTGCATATATATTTATAATTGTTATATCTTCTTCTTGGATTGATCCCTTGATCATTATGTAGTGTCCTTCCTTGTCTCTTGTAACATTCTTTATTTTAAAGTCTGTTTTATCTGATATGAGTATTGCTACTCCAGCTTTCTTTTGATTTCCATTTGCATGGAATATCTTTTTCCATCCCCTCACTTTCAGTCTGTATGTGTCCCTCGGTCTGAAGTGGGTCTCTTGTAGACAGCATATAGATGGGTCTTGTTTTTGTATCCATTCAGCAAGCCTGTGTCTTTTGGTTGGAGCATTTAATCCATTCACATTTAAGGTGATTATCGATATGTATGTTCCTTTGATGATTTTCTTAATTGTTTTGTGTTTGTTTTTGTAGGTCCTTTTCTTCTCTCGTGTTTCCCACTTAGAGAAGTTCCTTTAGCATTTGTTGTAGAGCTGGTTTGGTGGTGCTGAATTCTCTTAGCTTTTGCTTGTCTGTAAAGCTTTTGATTTCTCCATAGAATCTGAATGAGATCCTAGCCAGGTAGAATAATCTTGGTTGTAGCTTCTTCCCTTTCATCGCTTTAAGTATATCATGCCACTCCCTTCTGGCTTGTAGAGTTCCTGCTGAGAAATCAGCTGTTTACCTTATGGGAGTTCCCTTGTATGTTATGTGTCGTTTTTCCCTTGCTGCTTTCAATAATTTTTCTTTGTCTTTAATTTTTGCCAATTTGATTACTATGTGTCTCGGCATGTTTCTTCTTGGGTTTATCCTCTATGGGACTCTCTGAATTTCCTGGACTTGGGTGGCTATTTCGTTTCCCATGTTAGGGAAGTTTTCGACTATAATCTCTTCAAATATTTTCTTGGGTCTTTTCTCTCTCTCTTCTCCTTCTGGGACCCCTATAATGTGAATGTTGTTGCATTTCATGTTGTCCTAGAGGTCTCTTAGGCTGTCTTCATTTCTTTTCATTCTTTTTTCTTTATTGTGTTCCGTAGCAGTGAATTCCACCATTCTGTCTTCCAGGTCACTTATCTGTTCTTCTGCCTCAGTTATTCTGCTATTGATTCCTTCTAGTGTAGTTTTCATTTTAGTTATTTTATTGTTCATCTCTGTTTGTTTGTTTTTTAATTCTTGTAGGTCTTTGTTAAACATTTCTTGCATCTTCTTGATCTTTACCTCCATGCTTTTTCCAAGGTCCTGGATCATCTTCACTATCATTATTGTGAATTCTTTTTCTGGAAGGTTGCCTATCTCCACTTCATTCATTGTTTTTCTGGGGTTTTATCTTGTTTCTTCATCTGGTACGTAGCCCTCTGCCTTTTCATCTTGTCTATCTTTCTATGAATGTGGTTTTTGTTCCACAGGCTGCAGGACTGTAGTTCTTCTTGCTTCTTCTCTCTGCCCTCTGGTGGATGAGGCTATCTAAGAGGCTTGAGTAAGTTTCCTGATGAATGGGAGTGGTGGTGGGTAGAGCTGGATGTTCCCTGGTGGGCAGACCTCAGTAAAACTTTAATCGTCTTGTCTGCTCTTGAGTGGGGCTGGGTTCCCTTCCTGTTGGTTGTTTGGCCTGAGGCAACCCAACACTGGAGCCTACCCTGGCTCCTTGGTGGGGCCAATGGCGGACTCTGGGAGGGCTCATGCTAAGGAGTACTTCCCAGAATCTCTGCCACCAGTGTCCTTGTCCTCACGGTGAGACACAGCCGCCTCCCACCTCTGCTGGAGACCCTCCAACAGTAGCAGGTAGGTCTGGTTCAGTCTTCTATGGGGTCCCTGCTCCTTCCCCTGGGTCTGATGCGCACACTACTTTGTGTGTGCCATCCATTTCCCCCAGTCCTGTCAGAGTCCTGCAATCAAATCCCGCTAGCCTCCAAAGTCTGATTCTCTAGGAATTCCTCCTCCTGTTGCCGGAACCCCAGGTTGGGAAACCTGATGTGGGGCTCAGAACCTTCACTCCAGTGTGTGGACTTCTGTGGTATAAGTGTTCTCCAGTTTGTGAGTCACCCACCCGGCAGTTACGGGATTTGATTTTATTGTGATTGCGCCCCTCCTACCATCTCATTGTGGCTTCTCCTTTGTCTTTGGATGTGGGGTGTCTTCCTTGGTGAGTTCCAGTATCTTCCTTTTGATGATTGTTCAGCAGTCAGTTGTAATTCTGGCGTTCTCGCAAGAGGGAGTGAGAGAACGTTCTTCTACTCCGCCATTTTGGTTCTGGGCAGCTGGGAGGTTTTGATACGAAGGTAAAGCTCATAGGATATCTGTATACTCTTTAAAGACCTATGCGATAAAAATTCTTCTCTGTTGTCCCACACATTTTCTGTGGGCTGTATGATGTGGCCCTAAGGGTTGGCAGAGTCACAGGGGTCTAAGAAGCCTGGGTTCCTTAACCACCTTTATGGAAAAGAACTCTGCTCCAGCCAGGAGCACCTGCCTTGAACAGTTATAGGAGAAACAAACCTCTATTGTGCTTGCGCCTTTATACATTTAGGGTGTATTTGTGATAGTAGTTCAGCCTACCCTAACTAATAAACCCATCAAGTGATTGAAAGCGGGTAAAGCCATCACTAAGCTCTTACCTGACCCCAGAGAAGCATATAATTGAAAAGGAAAAAATATCTGCCTAATGACAAATGGGAAAAAAAAGCCATAGGTGAATGTGAATTATATTTTTATAAAATGGGATGGGGAACCTTTGTGTGATGAAGGTTCTTGCAGCAAAGAACCTTTCGGGTTTTTAATAGCTAACAGTCTCAGTGTGAGCTACTGTCACCCAGTGGATGAAAAAATATTCCTTGAGGACAGGTTCCTTGTTAATGGATGGGGCTGACACATACTAGGTAAATAAGAAATACTTAACTTCAATCAAATCAAGATCAAAGTAGGATAGAGTCTCAACACCAGCACATTTCTAGAAATGGAACATAGCCAGCTTTGAGAGCCAAACTTTAAAAGAGATATTAACAAAGTCAAATGTCCAGAGAAAGGAAGGGGATCAAGGGTAGTAAAGTCTGAAACCATGTCAGATGAGGAGTATTAAGGGAGTGTAAATGTCTAACCTAAAGGAGTGTGTGTGCGGGCACGCGTGCATATGGATATGCATGTGTGTGTGTGTGTGTGTGTGTGTGTGTGTGTGTGTGTGTGAAGGGGGAGGGAGGGAAGAAGAGAGGTAGTGAGAACCACAATTGCCTTTCAGTAATTTGAAGGGTTGTCATGGAGAAGAGGCACTGTATTCCACATCCCTTAAAATGTAAAACTGGAACTGAACTTCTGCTTTATGTAAAAAGAGCTTTCCAACAAGTACAGCTCTTGGACAATGGAACAGCCTGCCTTGGAAAGAACTAAACTTCCCCTCAGAGGAAGTATTTCATCCAAAGCTGGCTGCTGCCAACTGAGGACATTGTAGAAGGTTATCCTGCACTGGGTGTTAGATGAGGCAGTGAAGGTCTCTTCCAAAGGCTTCAGGACCCTGTGAAAGATAGTCCTCCAGAAGCTTACACTAATAGGACATTCAGGAGATTCTCTGTTTTGGGATCACCTGCAGTTTCCAACAGTCTCTGTACCAACTCTTAGTCTTTCCTGTGAGGGGGACTCTGGCTGGGTAGAAGATGAAGGGGCAAAAGAGATCTGGGAGAAAGGAAACCAAATGCTAAGTCAGAGAATACATGATCTAGTTATTTTATTCAAAGTCTAGTTTCGGGAGTGGGGGTGCAGCTGATAGAGAGAGACAAAGCCATTAGCCCCTCAATATGTCCCCTACCAAATTACACCAGTTTAGTGGAAGTTCTAGTCCAGAACACTCCTGGAAAGATAAAGCCAATTGCTCACCTGGTCTTAAGAGAGCAGTACCTGGTAAGTAGAAGGAAAGACTGACTTTACCTTGTAGGTTCCTTATGATGATCAGGCCCAGTTAGAGACAAAGGCCCCAAAAACGCAGTATGAGAGTATCCAGGGTGTGGGGAACTGCGGGGGTACGAGGAGGAGTGGGGAAGAGTTTTGCCTACCTTGCAGTTTAGCCTGGGGCCTTGGTGTATCTCTGAGAACTTTCTGGGCTGATAACATTGTTTGCCAGCACTCAAGTTGGGATGTCAGGACTTGTTTATAAACTGCAAACACCTTACTACAGCTCAGCCCAGTCTTCCCCATCTAGGTCAGTCTGGTCTCCTTGGGTTTAAGCCCGGGTCTGCTCATTCTCCCTCTGGGAGAAAGAAGGGAGAAGGAACAGAAGGATGCTCTCTGTGCTAAATATCTTCCCATGAAGGAAGAGCCTATCGGTTACCCATCCTCATGGGAGCCCCACAGTCCCACACTTTATCTCTTCCATGTCCAGTATGATTATTCTACAACTTCTCTATCAGGGGAGTTACAGGACCCATTCACACTGGCTGGCTCCTAAATACCCAGAAACCTAGCAGAGATTACTGGACAGCACAGAAACCTAAGACAGAGGACAAGTAGGCACGACAAGCTGTCTGAGGGGAAATTATGGTGAACTGCATCGTCGAGAAAGAGGAAATGAATTTGAATTTTGAAGAATGAGCGGGACTCAGTCATGCAAAGAGAAGTGAGGGAATTTCAGGTGGAGAGACTATACAAGGAGAAGAGAGTATAAAAGAGTATGTTAGGAGCCAGTGTGTGGAAGAGTCAGACTGCAAGGATCTACCGAGGGAACTCAGTGGTTGGTGCAACACTTCTCACAACCTTCAGCTTCCATGCACCATTCCAACCCCATCCATGATTGTTTGGGAGTGAGCATTCTATGGTTGAGGCCGGTAGATTAGGGAATGCATAGAAAAGGTTTATCTGCAAAGAATCTAGCAAAACCTCCATGAAATTTTCACGTCAAATGGAGAAAAGTTGACCGGCTAGAAGTAGGGTTAAATAAATTTATAGCTGGTTCAATCACGGACCAAAATTATACTCATCTCTTGCCCCAAATCTGCCACTGCTCTTGTTTTCCTTATCGCTATCATTGGCCATTCACCCAGTAGAAGTGGTAGTGGATCCTTAAAAAAGTCACCTCACACCCAGATCAGTGTATCTCTGGAGTTTCCCATGGTATGAGTTGTCACAGTAGAGGTACTTAATGGCCTTAAAGGCAGTCAACTTTCTCTAGGACCTAAATGCAGGCCATGAAACACCATGGTCCTATATATTTCACATAGTGTGTGGGACCCTTGTATTTTCCATTTCTAGGGTAGTGAAAACCTTTTATTCAAATTGACATCTAGGTATGCTAGACTGCTTAAATAAATTAATATTTCCATTTAGACCAAATCATGTGGTAAGAATAAGAAGTTCAAGTGCCAACGCCCCACATAATGTCCTTGCCATTGAAAACTGTGAATTATGTCTATGTTTTCCTACTAACACTCACTGACTAGCATAGTCATAGTGATTGGCCTATGCCTAGCATTTTGTGTAAAACATATAAATGAGAAGACAATGGTAAGAGTTTAGAGAAGAGAAGACTGGTCATAGGATGGAAGGAATGGTGGGAGATGTTTTTACAGTTCATCAAGATACAAATAAAGATGGCTATTTTGTTCTTTAAAGGCAGTGGGTCTACTGAGAAATAAGTAAAAATTTAAAAGATTATGTAATATAAAGAATGACCTGGAAATATGGAACATAGTGGATCAAAAAGTACCAAACCAGCAGAGTTCAGCACACAAAATTATAAAGTGCCAAGGCATCTTCTCTAGCATTACTTTGAAAGGTTGAGAATCACATTCCTGGTGATTCTTGAAGAATAAGGATCCAGCAGCGGTCTGACCTGGAAGTCAAAGTAGGGAGATTTAAGTACTCTCAAAACCCCTTCTCTGCCCAGTGTCTTAGGATTTCTGGTTGGGTTAATGGGATAGAAGTTTTCCAAATCATAAGAGTGTATGATCTGTGGATGATCAAGGACGCCAGTTCTAGAAGCCAGATGCTTCCATGAGCAAGATGAGGCTGCTGCAGAACTGGAATCTGCCAGTCGGAAGAGGTTGTCTGTGACGGAACCTATCTGAAAATTTGATCAGGAATTTCTTCCCAAAGGGGACAACATCCCTGCCTTTTATTTGGAAGTCTGCTTTTCTTTCCCTGAAATTCTTAAAGCAGTAGTAAGGATTCTTTCCTAAAGGAAAGTTGCTGCTCTTGCTAGCGTGGGCTTTGAACTGACTCTCTCTCTAATCTTTCTGGCGCAGAAAACATGTTGCTGAGTTAATGAAGAGGATCAGTCAATGAATGAGCTGGACAAACACGAGGGAAGACCACCTTAAGATAGTGAGGGAGCTAGAGGCTTGCCTTTGTGAGATGGTGACAGTGCACAGGACCCACTATAACATATACGGTGGTGCCAGAGGATAGCAAGGCAGCCACTTGTTTCAAACTAAGGGACAGGAATTGAGCGTATATGATGAGAGGAAAAGACACAGTTGAAAGGAGAGTGTTTCAGCTGGCCCCCTCTTATGGCTCTGCCTGAGTTCAAAGGTCTGTGGAACTCTCTCAATTTATTATATACCTATGGACTTGCTGGATAATCAGGAGAAAACAGTCCATTAACCAACCATAAGTCCAAATACTCTCAATATTTTCACACACTCACCAACCCCAATGGACAGTGAAGTCTAAACGCAGCACTTTTAGGTGGAAAAAAAGTCTAATTAAAATGACTTTTGAAAAATCCCTTACATTTCTTGTTATACCGTCTTTCAACAAATTGTTACACCATTTTTATACCATCTTTCATTGTTATACCAGCTTTCAACAAATGCAACATAATTTTGTGGGTGTTTTCCTTCAGTTGGGTAGGAGATAAAGCAGTAGACTTTTATTTAAAGGATCATGTTTTATAAAATAAATTATTTCTTTAAACACAATCAGGTCATATTATGAGATACATCTAGAAACCAAGATCAGAAAGGAACAAGGGAAGGGCTTCCCTGGTGGCGCAGTGGTTGAGAGTCCGCCTGCCGATGCAGGGGACACGGGTTCGTGCCCCGGTCTGGGAAGATCCCACATGCCACGGAGCGGCTGGACCCGTTAGCCATGGCCGCTGAGCCTGTGCGTCTGGAGCCTGTGCTCCGCAACGGGAGAGGCCACAACAGTGAGAGGCCCGCGTACCGCAAAAAAAAAAAGAGGAACAAGGGAAGAGTAGATTCTCATCTCTCAGCTCATCTAACACTACTCGTTGAGTTGAAAGATGGGCAAATCATCCTCACTATTTAAATGACCCTCTCTCCTTTCCTTCTTTCTTTCTCTTTTCTTTCTTTTGTTTTCTTTTCCTAACACATATTATTGAACTCATGTCAGTTAAAAACCCATGGCGCTCGACTCCATGGCTCATGGGCATATCCTCTCCCAAGAACCTGAGTAAGAGCCAGAAATAAAAGGTAGGGTCCAACACTTGAGGCTTTAGTGTCAGGACCACTTGGCCTCTTGAAAGTACCTTGCTGTTAACTGCTGTCTTTCTCAATGTGTGCCCCAGATGCTGGCCCTTAATGATCATACTTTTCCCATCGATGATACCTCTTCCTATCTTTGTGTTCTTTACACAATTCTTGGATGACACCTTTGGTCCAGAAGACCTTACTTAAGAAGAAAATACAGATTTATGGGAAAGAGACCTGGAAAATCTCAAACAGACACATCTTTATTGCAACCCTCTGGATCTGTGAGAGAGAACAGGGCCCAGAAGGATCAGCTCTGGACTTGCTCCAACTCGAGGCGTTCAGTCACTCCCTTCTCTTCAAGCTCCCCACTCGGGCCAAGTTTAATCTTTCAGTCTTTCTCCCTCCTCCATCATCCTCTGTTTATTCACCTTTTCCATTCCCTTGGCTCATTTTCTCATTCTTTCTGATTGCCCTGCTCTCTCACACTCACATTCCCTCGCGGATCATCTTTCTGTTGGAGACTACGCTGACGGCCTCTTTCCAAGAGCAGCAGGTTTGAATCAGCTCCAGTTTGAAATGAAGGTGGGGGGGTGGTGAGGCCAGGAGGGGATATCAGCTCTCTCATGTCCAGTGTTCCAAGTGCACAGCCCTCCCCCAGGCGTCCTGGCTCCCTTCTCTGCCTCTGTCTCTGTCTCTCTTTCCTCTCTCCCTCCCTCTCTGCTCGGACATCCCTCCACACACAGGTGCGTACAAAAGAAGGCCTAATCATCCCTTGCAGACAAGACCAGAGACCCCCCACGCCCACCCCCGGTCAGGCAGCTGGTTTCCATTAGATGTCCCAAGCCCTATAAATATTCTCTTTTCTCACTTATCTCTTATTATTTTTCCTTTCCCTTTCTCATGTTCCCCTCCCTGCCTCTGGATTCCCTCCTGGGAGGAGGCCTAAATTAAGAAGGGAAGGCATGCCAAACTTTGCATTAACGATCTTGTCATAGCCCAGGCCTCTGGCAGAGCAGAACCCAGAAACGATGGCTTCTTGTTTGTCCAGTTTGCTGCTCCACACACCAAAGGTTGAAATCCTGCCAGGAGAGCAGAAGGGTTGAGCTCAACGTGAGCTCGAGGATGCTGCCAGGGTCTGCAGTATCTCTGCGCTCTCCGCCGTACTGCTGACTGAGCCTTCTGAGTCCTCTCTGTCTTGTGCTTTGCACTGAGTGGTGGATGGTGTCTTGGGCACAGCTCTGGAGGTGGACATTCTGGGGTTCAGATCCCAGCCTCTTTGTACACAGGCGACGTGACCTCAGGCAAATTACCTGACCTCCCTCATTTGTAAAATTGTGCTGATGATGCCTACCTCAAAGGACTGCTAGGAGGATGAAAATGAAGTAACTAGTGGGAAAACATTTAGCTCAAGTCTGCACTTAGCAAACACTAGTTCTCTCTTCTTGCCCCTTCCAGTAGGATTGACTGTGGAAAAACCCACCCTCCTTTTTTACCTCCTCCCACACCTTCCAAGTAATTAACTAAACAATTAGAGAAGAATTAACCCCTAAATACCCAAGGTCTGAGTTGGGGAGTATAAAATGTTTGCTTCTTGATAAATGTTTGCTCTCTAAGATAAAGAAAGAGACAGAGGAAGAGTGAATGTAAAAGGCTTAAACTAGAACAATGGTTACAATTGTGAGTACTTCTTATAAACCAGGCAGCAAGAAGCCATGTCATTGTTGAGTCAGTGACCCCAGAGCAAAAGATCCTCCAGGGGTGGGTGGGAGGAAGTGGGGGAATCCAGGCACCTCATTCTAAGCCATGAATGCAGCCTTCAGGATCAGGCTGTTTCTGGGTCTGGATTCAAGCTTCAGTCCTTCCTAGCTGTTGAGCTTGAATGAGTTATTGATCTTTCTGTGCTTCGTTTCCTCTTCTGTGAACGACGATAATAATATAACTGACTTCATAGGATTGTTGCAAAGATTGAAAGAGCTAAGATAGTTCACTGCCCTTCAAACAGTGCCTGGCAGAGTAAGTGTGCACGAAATGTTAGCCATCGGTCCCATCCAGCAAATCAGCCCTGGTGTCTTATAGCTTTGCTCTTCCATCCTGGCCGTTCCCAAACAGACCCACCCACAGGGCACTGATCCAGCAGGGAGCTGCCCCTCCCACCTCTGCACACCCCTCAAAAGGAGTCCAGACACTTTGGTGGCTCTGGATGAATTCCAATCCTCACAGTAGAACAACTCTGGAAGCTCCTTACCTGGCCTTCCCGTGCGGGGATGCCTTTTAGGAGGGCATGCACTGTGAGCACAGGGATGCCTTTCCCGATCCTCAGCCATCCACGGCCACCAAGTCCATGGCCTTCCTTAGGCCACAGCCTTTGTCTGGGAGTGCAGCCATGACAGGCAGCAGAGACCAGTCCAAGCAGAGCCAAAGGTCTCCAGAGTGCTTTGGGGGGACAGTGGTGCTGGGTGTGCCCACTCTGACTGTCTCTTGGGCTGAGGGTGAGTGGAGAATAATGCCCTCCCAGGTTAGAGTCAGGCATAGCACAGAATCCCAAGGCCTTAAATTCATGGGATTGAATCCCCTGTCTTCTGAACACCAATCAATCTAGATGGAAACTTGATAAGGTTGTTTGTTTGTTTGTTTTGGCTAACTTCTTTGCTCTATAAGTCAGCCTTCTCATACACTGGAGGCAGCTAGACCTGATTCTGTCACGTCCTCACTGTGTGACCTTGGGCAAATTGCTTAACCTCTCTGAGCCTCCATTCATTAATCTATAAAATGGGACTAACAACTTTACCACCTTACAGATGTATCGCATCTTTCTTAACGGGCTTTAGCCATGGCTACTCACCCTTATTACTATTATTTTGTCACTTTGCTATAGTTTAATTCTACTTCCTCCTATTCTGTCCTTAGTGCAGTCAGAAAAACAGGTGGTCACCATCATTCCTATATATAACTACCTTCCAGAGACCTGAAAACAGTTAATAAATCACTCTTCAGCCTCTGATCTTCAGGCTAAGCAATGCCAGTTTCTTTCATCTTCCTCCTAAGGTCCTACCTGAAAATCTTGAATGATTTCATTTTTACCTTATGGTCTATCTCTAAATTATTAACATCTCTGGTTTTTAGTGCCCAAACATGAATGTATAATTTTAATAAGGGCCTGATAAAAATGTTGCCCATAGTGAACATAAAGTTTAATTCATCTAATTCATGCTTAGCCTGGGTGCCCACTAGTACCCTATATAGAGAGTAATATATACATGTATATATGTATATATACATGTGTGTATATATATATACACACACATATATAATATTTTTTGTATATAAATGTTAAACAATTCAAATGTGAAATAGAGAAGAAAGGTCAGTGTTTGTTCCTTTAACAAGGCAACCCCACAACTTATTTGTTAAACTTTGTCCCATTTGCTGGAGGAGGAATAAAAGAACTACCAAAATGGACTCTGAAGGAAATATTAAAGTGAGGAGAAAAGCTCTGAAGAAAAGAGACGCTTTCTGCCCCCTGAACCTTCCTTGCTCGATTCTCTTCTCCCACCGTGACAGTGCAGCTCATAGAAGTCTGTGCTCCGCTAGGCCCCTGCCGAGTACGGCTGGGGTAAGACAGGAAATCGCCACTCAGAAAATAAATGACCTGTCCCAGAGTCTTTTGTTAATGAGTCCAGGGCATAATAAATCAAGGTGACCCAGTCTCAAGAAACACAAGCCTGTTTAAAAAAAAAAACAAAAACCCGAAACCCCCAAGCCCCAGAGGTGAAGAGGAGGAGAAAGGCGAGAGGGGACCGCAGGGAGTCCTTATAAATCACACCCGGATGAAACTAGTGCAGATGTTTTCCAGTTTCAGACCCACTCAAGAGGCAGAGAACAGACGTATGTGGATGTGAATGGAAGGGGCTATCTGTTTGGGAGGCGAGACAGGAGACGGCAGGCCTGGGGGACACAGCCCCTCCTCACACTTGGCATCCCCAGGGCTGTTAGTGGCACAGGTCTGCGAGTTCCTTCTTAGTGTCTTCTAGTTGTCCACTTGGCTTTTTCATCTCGTCCCGGGTCTCCCTCTAATCAGCATGGCCGCAGTGTTTGGAGTAAGTGGTCTGCCTAAATCCCCTTGGAGAAGAGAAGCAAGAGCTTCGTGTGTCAGATGTGGCTCCAGCTTCCTAGAGTGGCAGGCTCCTGTAAGAGAGGGGGGCCAGGTAAACCACGAGAGGCTCTTAGCTTCCCAAGGGAACTGCAAGTTCTCTGAGGGTGAAATTTAACAGGACAGAAAGAATGTCGCATTGGAAATAAATATTCCAGTATGTGCTGGAGCCTATAGATCTCGGGTGAGCTGTAATGTGAGACCCTGTTATATGCAGAGGGCTTTCACCTAGAGCCATTAATAGCCTGGTAAGATAGATGTCATTGTCCCTATTTGACAAATGCAGAAACTGAGGCCAAAAGAGGCTAAGGAAAAACAACAAAAGGCATTTGTCATGCGCTTTGCAGTTTGTAAAGTGTGTGTGGTAGGTTGTTCTTCCCTTGGCTACAGATGAGGAAACCTGGGATGAGAGGGATGAAAAAAACCTCTCCAGGTCACGGAGCTAATGTGTGGAGGAACCTGGGTCCACACCCAAGCTTTCAAATGCATCTGTTGTCCTTTCTATTCAACACAGCTATCTGCCAGTGTCCCATGATGAACATTATGCTATTAGGGCAAGGATGATGAAAGAGGGAGACTAAACTTTGGCTGAGGTTCATGACTATTCAGTGTTTAGTGGTAGCTGGAAGGTAGGTGAATGGACAAGAAGAAACCGGCCAAAGATTTTTCTCGTTCTCCTTGTTGTATAAAACCTGTCATCCGGTCATTTCCCTTCCTCTTTGTAAGCATGGCCTCCTCTGGTCACTCTCTCCTACTTACCGTTGTTTCCAAAGAAATGACATCACATCAACTGCTTCTTTTTAAAATTATTGACATGCTGAATTCAATTCCAGTGACCATCGTCACCACTACTAGTTTGTTTACTTCCTCTAAACTTCTTAATCGGGATTGTCATTTACCCTAGGAAAAACTGAGATCAGAGTGACTTGCCTGGGATCGCTCATTAGAATGGAGATCTTTCCCCCTAGCCTGGACTGCTTCCAAAACAAACACAGGGTAGCCAGACACCTTTTTCCATCTCAATTTTTTTTCCTATTGCCCCAGTTCTGCAGTGAGAGATGTCACTCTCTTCCTCCAGGGTTCTCCATAGACCTCCTATACCAGCTCTGCTTCTTTTTAAAATACGACAATGAGCATTATGTTCTAATCCAAGTAAGAGTCCGAGTGTTGGTCCAACCAGACACAGTCGTCAGCCGTAAGAGGAAGATGCCACAGCAGGCCACCTGAAACAAACCCATAGCTTTAAATTGGTCCAGGACCTAGATCTGCAGGACAGCAGGCACATGCATGAAAATTAGGACTATTCCAAGTATTTTCGGTAGAATAGCAGCCTTCTACCAAGGCAGAATACTGCTTAGCCTTCCTTTTCTTGTTTTTTGTTGGTTTTTGGTTTTGTTGTTTTGTTTTGGTTTTTGGTTCTGCTCTATGAGTTCAAATCTTTCATACTCAGATGTTGACTCTCAGCTGGATACCCAGAGCCAAGAACCCCAGGATATGGGCATTTCGGTGAATTCTGGCATATCAGTATTCTGTCATAAAAGACAGTCAGTCATTCAACACGTTATCTTGGATTCCTACTATGTACCAGGGACTGTGGTCCGTGATGAAAAGTTTGAGACTTATGTTTTATAGTATCCTGGCCACTAACTATCCGGGAGACCTTGGACAAGACCCTCCCCCTTTATGGACGGCAATTCCTGCCTCAGTTCAGGGGAATCTGTGCTGGTGGAGTAGGCCTGGGGACAGCACCTAAGGAGAATAATAATGTCCTCTTAATTTACTTATCTAAAGAACCAGAAAAGGAGGTAGAAGTGGAGACTATATTTTGCAAGGACATCAAGCTTTGCCATGTAAGGTGGGGCTGGTGGGGGGCAGGGAAGAGTGGCTACTGAGTTTTAAAAATCCATTATATATGTCACAAAAAAATTCTCAAATACAAATATGTGTATCACTTTATGCTCTTTTCTGGTACATGTTTTATTTAGCTGTAATCAGTTCTTGCATAATATCCTTTGTTTTATCTGTTATTTTGTATATACATTTTGTGTATCATAGAGTGTATGTTTTTCCCATTGCTTTTAGTAGATAAGAGCATTCCATCCTATCATACCTTAGGTTTCTTCCCCCCCCCACCCCCCCGGTATGCGGGCCTCTCACTGTTGTGGCCTCTCCCATTGCGGAGCATAGGCTCCGGACGCGCAGGCTCAGCGGCCATGGCTCACGGGCCCAGCCGCTCCGCGGCATGTGGGATCCTCCCGGACCGGGGCACGAACCCGTGTCCCCTCATCGGCAGGCGGTCTCTCAACACTGCGCCACCAGGGAAGCCCTTAGGTTTCTTATTTACTCACAAATGGTGGGACATTTGGAATATACTGGTTTTTTCCTTTTATTAATAGCACTGGTATAACTTTCCCCCTAAATTATTTCCTTTGGACATTCATGAAAAAAATTAAATTTCTAGATCAATGATGTGATCTGTTTCCAAATACCTGATCCATTTATAATAGCATCAGCAGTTTATCAGCATTTTTGGTTTTCTGTAACCCGTTCTACACTGCATAGAATAATTTAAATTTCTTTTTGATAACCTAAAATTGTATGTTTCCACTAACTTCTATGAAATTGTTTATATTTTAATTTCTTTCACTATTACTGAGGCTGATCTGTTTTCTACGTGTTGAATAATTTTCCATATTTCTTCCTATGTGAATAATTTATTCATGTCTTTTGACCTCAGGTACAATGATTTTTGAAAAACGTGTTAAGGTTTTTGTGGGCCAAATTCTTAAGCATTACTGATGTTGTGGATACCCAAATGTGGAAACATTCATCATTAGGAAAGTAGAGATTTTTGTCTATTTTGTTCACTGAAGTATCCCAAGCACCTAAAATAATGTACACAGCAGGTGCACATTACATAAGTATTGAATAAGTGAATAAATATTTATAAGATACCCACTATGTATTGGGACAAATACAAGCATTCAATTTTGGCATGGAAAATGAGAAGAAAGCAAGGTCAGAATAGCTGGGAGAAGGGGTGTTTCTCACTTGAGAATTTTAAAAATTCACACAAGGTAAAGTGGCAAGGTAAGAAGCTACTGAGGAGTCCCTCTAGTTAATTCCTTGACATCGCCAAAACATGGCACAGGTTATTTGTGTGTTTTGTCTGCTTCCCTCGTTACTATTTGCATTAAAATGTCAGACCAACTTCAGTATTATCACAGTGTGAACCTAATTCAAGCAACGCACGTTTTCTCAGCTTTTACTGTAATATGCAGGCACTGAACTAGCCACAGGATACTACTAGTCCAAAGAGCAGAGTCCCTGTGTGTGCATGCAACAGAATACTGTATATCAAGAAGAAGGAACAAATTACTGGTATAGACTACAATGTGTATAAAACTCAAAAACTTCATGCTAAGTGAAATTGAGAGGCAAAAACTGTGTATTGTGTGATTCCACTTATATGAAATTTCCAGAAAAGATAAATCTATCAAGACAGAAAGTAGATTAGTGGTTCCCTGGGGCTGGGGAATGGGGTGACTGCAGATGGGCACAAGGGGCCTCTTTGGGGTGGTAGAGTTGTTCTGATACTAACAGATTGTGGTGATGATTGCACAACTCTGTACAATTACTGAAAAACCATTGAATTGTAGACTGAAAATGAGTGGATTTTATGGGATTTTAATTATACCTCAATAAAGCTGTTTAAAAGAAAAGAGTGGCTACCATGACCTTTACCCTGTCAAAACAAAGCAAAACACAGTCCCCACAGGAGGCAGGCAGTTAGAGCGCTGTCAGTTAAGGGCTGCCATGGAGGTGAGCCCTGGGGGCTCTGGGGGCACTCAGGCTCCTAACCCAGTCCTGGCGCTCAAGGGAAGTTTCTCAGAGGAGATGATGTCTGCCTGGGAGAAACTGTTCCAGGCAGAGTAAATGGGAGTGGGAGAGTAGGAGAGGCGCCACACCAAGTCAGTGACAGCAGTATCCATGTCATGGGAGGCAGTGATGAGACCAATGCCCATCTTGTTTTGAGTTTAGCAGGTTTCAGAGGAAGCTAAACGCTGGGAAAAGCTTTGCATATGAATGATAACTACCATCTACTACGTACCTTGCCATGAGGCAAGAACTGTACATTCAGTAACAGCAACCCTACAAGGCAGATGAAGAAACCGGCAAAGTGAGGCTACTTGCTAGGAGTAGCTTCCCTGATACAAGCAGCAGAGCTGGACATACGCTTGGGTCTGAAGCCATGCTTTTCCCATTCTGCTATCTCCTTTACCACTATGCAGACACATGACTACTACCAGTGTGGAATCAATGACCTTTGCTGAGAAGGACGTAAGTTTTGCTGATTTACTCTAAAGAATTCATAAAACTCATCTGCAAAGAGTTTTGCAAATGCAGTTGGACAGGGTCTCAGAGCCACAGCTTCATAATTTATCACCATCCTTAGCACACTGCTCTGTATACAGCAGGCAGGCATTGAAAATGTGCCGTTCTCTATTTAGCTTCAGATGTGTGAGTAAAATCCAATAATCTTGGTTCACGATAAGTTAAAGAATGTTGACTTCCTAAAGAGTTAGAAAATTCTGAAAGGCCACAGAAATCTAATCCGTAACACAGAGCCGTAATCCAAAAATCCTCATGAAATGCCTTTCAATAATATTTTTAGATGATCACACAAAGAGCTTAAAATGGTAAGACCAAAACAGAAACATGATTTCTTTTAAAAATGTGTTTAATCTCTCTTTTAGATTATTTGAGAATTGCTCCTTTCCGTCAACTTTGGCCCAAGTGTATCTACCCCTTTTGGGAAATTGTGAGTCAGCTTGGGTGAGGCAAAGACACACATTCTTCTCTTGAAAGAATAGACTTGCATTCCTATGAGTAAAATAAATTAGGTTCAGTTTCTCTGTCCATTAATTATGTGGAATAAACAACCTTCCCCTGCTCAGAAGGAAGCCCAAGAGACCAGCACAAATTTCCTCCTCAGACTCAGGGGAAAGATCACTTGACCATCCAGGAAAACGCCTGTGGTCTGAGAGGACTCAGAGCATTGGAACAGGCAAGGTTCTGCCGCCAGATGTTTGTAAGAAATACACTGATGGAGACAATCCCATGATACAATCCACAGAGGACTGCTGCATTGTGGGGAGGGGCTGGAATTGCAGAAGAACAACAGAGTGAGAAGGAATTTGCGTCCACTTCTGCCCCTCAGGAACATCCAATCCTCAACCCTGAAGACAGCCCATAGAGTCGAGGGAAGGTACTACCCCCTGCCCCCCAAGCACTTATGTTATTTTAGTTAGAGTCTTAAAAGATGCCAGGAACATCACTCCCGGGAAAGGGGGTAGGTAGGAGGAAGGTAATGCAGGGCCTCTGACATTCTGTAGTCAAATTGAACGGGCTGGGATTTGCAGAAGCATGGAACGTCACCAGTGCCAATCTACAGACAAGGAGAAACATGGCTAATGAGAGGGAGGTTTCAGAGCTGGAAATGTGTTTGTGTTTTTGGCCTTTACACACTTGTGACCAACACTACTGTTCATTATCCGCTTCTTCCATACTAAAAGAACCTTGATTTTATTAAGAGGTGCAACAGTGCTGTCAGTATAACCACTAAACTTCCCAGATTCCTCTGTGGCCAGGGCAGGCCACGTGTTCCAATTCTGGCCAATGAGATAATGAACAGAGCTCGCTGGAGTCAGGTATTGAGCAGTTGCCACGCTTTGGCCTCTTGCTCTTTGCGCTGCACTTCAGATACGAGTGTGGACGCCGGGACCAGCCTCTTTCCCTGAGAGAAGAACCGCAGAATGGCAGGCTGGCGAGCAGAAATGTTGAAGCAGCCCAGATATTTGATGATTCCCAGCAGACACTGCACTAACGCTGGCCTACCACCTGTGAGTCATATCTTGTTTAAGGCGCCGTTTGTTGGGTACGTCGTTGCCTGCAGCCAAACGTAACCCCTAACTGCTAGCAATTTGAAATGAGTTAAATTCAGCAGAGATCACCTATGATGTGCTAGGTTTGGGAATACGAGGATGAGAATGATAAAACCCACTACCCTCAGAGAGTTCACGAACTAGTGCACGAGAGAAGATACATAAGCGAACTATTGTAGTGTAGTCGATACCTTCTAAAGTGGAGGTTTGTTAAAAGTGTTATGGGAGGGCTTCCCTGGTTGCACAGTAGTTGGGAGTCCGCCTGCCGATGCAGGGGATGCGGGTTCGTGCCCCGGTCCGGGAAGATCCCACATGCCGCGGAGCGGCTGGGCCCGTGAGCCATGGCCGCTGAGCCTGCGCGTCCGGAGCCTGTGCTCCGCAACGGGAGAGGCCACAGCAGGGAGAGAGGCCCATGTACAACGACAACAACAACAACAAAAAAGTGTTATGGGAACAGGCATCATTATTAGTAAGGAAGCAAAATGTACTGGGGTAAACTGCGTGGCGTTATAAGTTATTCTCACCCCTTATAATACATATATAGGTAAATCCGATAAACTCACTGAATAGCCACAATTCATATTATTGATATTGCCTGTCAAATCATGAAGTCACAGTTATTTTATCCTCCCATAAGTACCACTTTACACTTGTTTATTTTCTCTGGTGGGGTCAGAGGACCTCCATATTTCGTCAGTAAATTTCTCAAACCTTTGTCAATTCCTTATATACAAGAGAAACCCCAAGAAGTCCATGGAAAAATAAACTCAGTCTCAAAGAGCACTAGTAACAAAGGACAGTCTGGTCTGAAGCACACCCAGAACTGAATGCCAAAGTGCAGTAGCAGCATTTTCACCCAGGGCACCTACTGCAGCAAAGGCTGCCCTGCCTTTCTCCCTAATTTGTGATTCTCTCGGGTGCATTCCTCTTTCCTTGTCTGCTTCCTGCCTTATTCCCCATCATCCCTCCCTAGTCTTCTGGCTGGCATCTATTCCTCCCACTTTCTCACACGGTCCCTCTCTCTCTCCCTTATCCAACCATGAGTTAAGAATAATAATTTTTTTAATGTTATTTGCTGCTTTTATTGAAGAGATTTTTATCCAAGATTTTAATTTTTTGAAGTTGATGATTAAATTAATTGATATTTCGCAAAAACAAAAACAAATTGCTTTAACATTTTTGAAGAGGTAATACATTCACATGTTTCAAAATTTAGGAATTTTGAAAGTATATATGTAAAATATCTCCCTCACATCTGCCACCTAGCTCTCTTGCTCAGGACAACCAACATTACCAGTTTTGTGTGTATCTTTGCATAGCTATTTTATATACAGGTAAATATATACACCTATTTCCCCACTTTGTTCTACAAAAAGATGGCATATACTACATACCTCTTTTTTTTTTCACTTAATATATATTAAAAATCTTTCAGGCCCCCAAAAATAAAATAAATAAAAAAATAAAAAAAATTTAAAAAAAATCTTTCAGGGACTTCCCTGGTGGTCCAGTGGTTAAGACTCCACACTTCCAATTCAGGGGGCATGGGTTTGATCCCTGGTCGGGGCACTAATATCCCACATGCTGTGGGGCGTGGCCAAAAAAAAAAACATTAAAAAAAAATCTTTCATAGCAGCACATAGAAAAGCATTCTCATTCTTTTTTAAGCTGAAAATGTTTATTTCCATAAATGTATCACAATTTAGCCCCCACTGATGGACATTTGTTTCCAACCTTTTATTATTTAAAATAATAATGCAATAAATAGCATTATATGTGCATCATTTCACAGATGAGAGAGTATTTTAGGATAAATTCCAAGAAGGGAGTAAAATAGTATGAACACTTGTGATTATGATAAATATTGCCGGATTTCTCTTCATAAAATATATTATTTTATGCTTCTACTTACAGTGTATGGAAGTGCCTATTTCCCTAAACCCTCACCAACTCAGTTTATCAAACTTTTTGGACTTCATCAATTTAATAGGTGAAAATGGTATGTCAGTGTATTTTTAAGTAGTTTCTCTTATTATGAATGAGATTGTTCATCTTTCACACATTTCAGAGCTCTTTGCATATTCTTTTCTATTAAATATCTATTAATATCCTTTACCCTTTCTTCTATTGTGTTGGTAAGATTTTTTTATTGCTATTTTCCAAGTTATTTATTCATGAGGGAAATGAACCGTTTGTGATATAAGATGCATATTTTCCCCCAGTGTGGCATGTGTCTTTTGATTCTGCTTATCAAGGACTTTCACCTGGCAGTTCATATGTAGTCAAATTGATTAATCTTTTCACTTCTGATTTCTAGCTTTGTTTCATGCTTAGAAAGGCCTTCTGATGGAAGAGGAGTTTTTTATAATTACCTTCTTGATTATACATTATATTGAATGTCAATCAATAAGTTGTTTGTTATGTGACTAGTGCAGGTTAGAGAATGATCAGGAATCAAAGCAGATGGGGGATGGGGTGCAGGTGGTGAGAATCTGGGTTCAGATCCTCTCCACTCCTGGTTATGTTGCTAGGTAAGAGGGCTTGGACTTATTCTGACATCCACTCCATCCATTTGTCTGCTGTAGGTGAATGAACATGTCCAACGCTCCACGGGCTAAGTGTATGTGAAAGTGAAAGGAGGATTCTAAGATGCTTTGATGACATGTGCGCATAAACATTTGAATTTCTTCACCTCTGTGTATCATAGTGTCATGTCTTCTGCCGGACGTGTAGATGCTTCCTGTCTACATAATGTTGATATTGTTTTTCCTCAAAGATAAAGATTCTGGCATAGGAGTTATAGAACAACTCATTACAGCTGAAAAAGATCCCCCAATACATTGCGTTTCAGTGGAAGTTGAGGGAGGTGGGAGTGAGGGGTGGGAGTCATTCAGTCACCACTCCTTGGTTGAGCAGGGCTTGAGGGGGAGTCAAGCTTAGACGTGTGTAATGAGGCGCCTGTAACAAGCTAGAGCCATCCTGACTCTTCGTCTTCAACAGCCATAGCCTCCCAGCCTTATGGGTCCTAGCTCCCTCCTTCAGATGAAGCCAAAATCCCAGACAGGCACCTGAACAGGAAAAGCTGCCCTCCTGCAGGACTGCAAAGCCTCTGCCAGTTCCCAAGATGGCAGCATCTGAGTTTGCAGGAGCAACAGCCAACCCCCCCCGCCCCTGCCCAGTGTCCTTACAACCTCAGAAGAGCAGAGAAGCTGGCCACTTATGACCCCAAACTGGGCTCCAGAGCATCTTGACTTACTTCCAAGGAGCACCACTCAGGCTTTAAAGATTTGTCCTTTGGTTTCCTCATCTTTTGAGGGCATTTTGAGATCATGTCCTGCTTATACAAGGTTCTAAACTGAGAGGAGTGGTCAGAGGCTCTGCTGCCATTGGGTCACACATGGTGGTTCACTCTGAGGATATTAGCCTCATTCATCAGGTGCTCCCAGGGCTTGGGCTATGGGGAGGTGAATGGTGGGGCTGCTTGGGGTCCAGCAGAAGAGAGTGATGGGAAGCCACAGAGAGGAGAATTAGGAGATGTGGGTGCCAGGAGGCCAGGTCATCTCAAGTCAGTCTCATAGACTGTATCATGGACATAGAATCTTGGGGTAGAGTTAGAAGTGGGGGCTGAAGGATAGAGGAGGTTTGTTATAGTCATGGTAACAGCTCTGTGTGAGAGCCAAGATGGTAGAGGCCTGGAGATGCTCTTCTACTGCTGCCCTACACAGTCAGCAGCTAGATATATCTGATAAGGTCATTTAACATCTGGGGCATTAGTGAGCACACCTGTGAGACATGGCTAGCCTCAGTGGTTTTAAGAGAGCCCCACCTGTTTCTGATGGGGTAGAAAGAAGAGAGGATTCATTTGAGTCAGGGGATTCAGAATTGATGAGGAAGAGGGTGTGTCCAATGGAAAGGCAGCTATAGCCAAGGAAATTCTACAGGCAGGTCCTTCCGTTGTCCCCTGAGTTGGGATTCAGGTGGTTTGAGGGCATTTTCCGTCTGAAACTATGGCAGTGACTTGAGACTTAAGTAAGAAAAAGAGATTGAGACATGAGAGAAAAGGCTCCAAGTTATGGACTGAAAGGTAATCAGCCAGCAGGAAAGGAAGGAGTGACCACCACTGTTCACTAAACCTTGTATGCTAGATACTGTTTAAGGTACCAGGGATATAGCAGTGAACAAAACAAAATCCCTGCTTTCCTGGTACCTATTTTCTAGTGGGGGTGACAGATGATATCTACTATGTATTTTAATATATATTTCTATAATTATGTATTTATATATACCTTCCCTCCATCACTTACCTGTCTGTCCCCTTCCCTGGTTCTATTAGCACTTTTCCCTCCTGTTAATAGATAAGTGATGGAGGGAGGATGCTATTCTAGATAGAATGGACACAGGATGCTTCGGTGGTAATGATGTGACATTTGAGCAGAACTGGAATGAAGTGAGAGGGAGCCATGCAGACAGAGGGAAGAGCATCCAAGGCAAAGGGCACAGTGAGCCCAGAGGCAGGCGGGAGTGTGCTGGTGCCACAGGGAAGCCCCTAGGGCTGGAAATAAGTGAGTGAGGGTGGCGTCATAGGGGACAAGGTCACAGAGGTTAGAGGGGATGTCGTGGTACAGGCCACATGGGGCCTGGCAGAACATAACAAGGATTTAGGAATGTATTCGGAGTGCAGTAAGAGGCAGTTGTAGGATCACGTACTCATCAGGTTACTGGGCAGCCTGGGAGTCACTGTGCCCACATATACATGTGATTCTCCAGTGCTGTACTTGCCTCCTAGCCTGTGAAAGGTTGTGCCCCCCCCAAAGCCCCAATTACGGGGAAAACAGATGTGTATTTCAACCGCCAATTGTGTAGTTGTAGGCCGCAGAGAGGCCTGAAGTGGGGAGAAAGACATAAAGCCTGCAGGTCTCAGGCCACTTGAGCAAAGCCGTCCTCATCTGGATGATGGCAGATGCAGCCTTGCAGGTGGGGGTAGCCTTGGCCTCCTACTTGAGTTGTATCTTGTGCTAGTAAGTGGCTGGTGCTCCAGTGTTCAGAAAACAGTGTCTGCTTCCTGCTCCCTGAATTCTTCCTCCTAACCTCTCCATAGACCAGACCTCTGCTCAACAGAGCCTAGGAGGACACCTGCTACGTCCATCTTCTTCAGCCTGGGACAAAGGACTGGGCAGGCCTTTACAAGCTTCTTCCTTGCATAGGAAGTGAGATATCCCCCTAAGTCCCCATACAGTTAAAGAATGGGCTTTGTCTAGAGAGTTTATAGATTCAGCCTGGAAAACCCCACCCTCCTCATTAGATTCAAATGCATTAGCAGATATGCACGAGGCAGGAACCCAGATTCCAGAAGCTGATTTCTTTCACAGGGGTCCTTCCTTGAAGTCTTAGAAAATGCAGGTGGTCTGGTCATTTGTACATTTTGTTCTGTGTGTGTGTGTTTGGCTTACAACACAACACAAAGGTCTATTTCTTGCTCATGCTACATGTCCACTGTGCATGGCTGTAGGCCCATACTGTCTTCATTCCAGAACCAAGGCTGAAGGTATCGTCCCTATTTCAACATGCTCATCATCGTCCTCAGGATCATTCCCAAACACTCATGGTTTTTGCAAAACAGGGTGCAACTTCTGTGCTTTCTTTGGCAAAATAAGTATATACTGTCTGCCCAGAATCACGTTCTTGCTCCCATCTCCCTATTTTGTTTTCATCATAAAGTTTTTTTTTTTTTTGCAGTATGTGGCCCCCCACCGCCGCGGCCTTTCCCGTTGCGGAGCACAGGCTCCAGACGCGCAGGCTCAGCGGCCATGGCTCGTGGGCCCAGCTGCTCTGCGGGATGTGGGATCTTCCTGGACTGGGGCACGAACCCGTGTCCCCTGCATAGGCAGGCGGACTCTCAACCACTGCCCTACCAGGGAAGCTCCATCATAAAGTTTTTGAACACACTGGTGTACATGCACGTGCGCACGCACACACACACACATCATGATGATATTGTTGAAGACTAATGACCTAGAAAGATATTCACATGAAACAGTATGCTCAGTATAATCTAAGTATATGTAATTATGCATAGCTATAACTACCAGAGTAATGGCATTATGGGTGATTTTTATCTTTTTTATGTGCATTTTCAAATTTAAAACATATTTTAAAAAATCCTTATATCCCATCTACCTGGATATATAATAATATCAGAAAGTTACCATCTCAACCTCAGTACTTCCTGTCTAACAGCTCTCTACAAGGCAGGGCCTTGTAAGTCCCTCCAACAAATCCTCTTTTAAATAGAGCACTTGTGTGTGGTAAACATTGACAGACTGATCCCCTGACCCAGTGACCAACCTCCTTTTGTTAGGTGCCTGCACTCGGTTTAGAACCATTCACAGGCAAGGTCACAGAATTGAGAGAGATTTCAGAAATGATCCTGCCTGACTGCCTGCTCAGTGCACAGCTCTCCTTTCTACATGTCTGACTGGGTCCTGTCCAGTCTCTGCTTAGTCATATCACAGGGTAGGGAGACCAGCCATTGTTGGGTAATGGCCTTAGTTAAGAACGTCCACCTTACAGAGAGGAGGGATCTATCCCCACAGAACACGCACCCTCAGATCCCAGCCCCCAAATTTATGGCACCTCATGGCTGTAAGAGCTCATCCCAAGGAAAATAAAAGGGGGTGTGAGATGAAGAACTGACATTTTCTGTTGTTTTTCGGTAGTTTTGTTTTGACTTAAGAATCTCTTTTCGTTCATCTAAGTTTCTTTTCCATGCTGTCTGGCACCACTCAAAGATCTGCCTTGAGCTTCCCTGGTGGCACAGTGGTTGAGGGTCTGCCTGCCGATGCAGGGGACATGGGTTCGTGCCCCGGTCCGGGAGGATCCCACATGCCGCGGAGCGGCTGGGCCCGTAAGCCGTGGCCGCTGAGCCTGCGCGTTCGGAGCCTGTGCTCCGCGGCGGGAGAGGCCACAGCAGTGAGAGGCCCGCGTACCGCAAAAAAAAAAAAAAAAAGAATTTGCCTTGTTCTCTACTTCTCTCTTTTTATGTCTGAGGTTTCTTTCTCTCCCAGATGAAACATTTACTTCTCCCCACTTCATCCTGGCCACCTTTCTTTGGTGGCCATCCCTGCTCTTTTATTTTCTACCCTAGAGGTAATTGACTTTCTTAGACTTTACCCTCCTATTTCCCATCACCCTTTTCCTTTCTTCATCAGAACTTCTTATTCTCTCTTTCCCTTTTAGGGTCATACTGCAACAGTTAGAGACATTATAATACCACCCCTCCAAACATGAATCAAAATAAAAGCAGTACCTAACTATAAAACAAATTTATGGGAGAACAAATTGTTTTTTTCAGATTTTGATGATAATGATTATTTCGATGCTTTTTTGGGGCATTTTTTAATTGTAAAAGACATACCACACAAAATGTACCATTTTAAAATGTACAATTCACTGTCCCTAAGTACATTCACAAAGTTGTACAACCATCACCACTACCTAGTTCCAGATCTTTTGCATCAGCCCAAATGGAAATTCCATGCTTATTAAACAGGCATTCCCCATTCTCCCCTCCCCCAAGCCCACAGCAACAACTAAAACTGCCTTCTGTCACTATGGATTTGCCATTTCTAGATATTTTATGTAAATGAAGTGATACAATACGTGGCCTTTTGTGTCTGGCCTCTTTAACGTTGCATAACGTTTTCAAAGTTCATCATTGTTGTAGCATGCATCAGTGCTTCATTTCTTTTTTACGGCTAGATAATATTCCACTATATGAATAGACCACATTTTGTTTATCCATTCACTCATCAGTTGATGGATATTTGGGTAGTTTCCCTCTTTCAGAGATTGTAAATAGTGCTGCTATGAACTTTTTCGTACAAGTTTTTGTTTGAACACAAATGCTTTTTTGGAAGTATTAATTATTTTTCTCCAAAACCCAGGCTTGTTTGTTTCTTGCTGGGGGCAGGGGTGGGTGTGGCACTGCTTCGCCGATGCCCTAAGCAAGTTTCAGCTTGTCCACTGGTGATCTCCATCTGTTCCTGTACTTGTGCCTTTCCCTAGTTTTCCCTTACTCTCTCTTCCCTGCACAAATTTGCATGTATGTGGACTCTCCCCCACTCAAACAATTTGGAATTCATATTGGCAAGTGGATTTCCTCCTCTTACACAGGTTTCTTTATATATATATATATGTGTAAGTACAATAAATGTGTACAATTCAGAAAGCCCTTAGGCCTCAGTTCTTAGCTTCCCCTAACGAGGCCCCTCTCCAAGTCGATTCCAGGAAATCAGGCTCCCGGAGCTCAAGCCAGGAGAGGCCCTTCCTCGGGCCTGAGCTCATAAAGCCAAGGTGTGTCTGGGCCCCCAACTCTGTCAGGCTTGGAACTTGAGCCTTCACTCGCTGGCTGCTGTCAGAGTTCAGTGCTCCCTGCCAAGCCCTTGGAAAGCTGGGGGCCAGAGAGAACAGAGAGGTGTCAGATTACTGCCTGCAGAAAGGAGGGGGCTGCCCTATCTGACACACACACACCCCCTCCCCTGGTGTACAGTGTCACCATTACACGTACAGCGGGTGGGTGAGCAGCCCCAGGCATCCTCAGCGTTGGACCGCATCGCAAAATACAGTGCGATTATCTTGCCTCCTCTCAGAAGTACAGAGGCCCTTGCTCCCTTCCCCTGTGCCTCTCCCACCCCTTTTTCCTGGGTTTGCAGCTCTCCCCCTCCTCCACATCCCCTGCTTTCCCCCATCTGTTTTTCTGGTGATTTCCCCCAAAAAACCACTCTACTTCTCTCCTGTCCCTTTGATTCCCTCCCCCTCCTTTCATCCTCCAAACCTTTTCCATCCACTCCCTGTCTCCTTGCCTTTCTCGGTGTGCCTTTTGGATCTGTTTCCTTTGACACTGATCCCAGGCCTGCTGCCAAGTTTCAGACCCATTAGTGAGGTGCCTTGCTGACTGAAACACAAATCAAGGCTGATCCGGGTACAATTAGCAGCTGCTCGCACCTCATCTGGAACGCATTAGCCAGCACTGAGAGTGGAGGGAGGGAAACAGGAGGGAAATATGGATGCCAAACAGAGCAGATCTCCTATTTTGGAACAGGGATCCTGCCTGACCCAGTAGATGTATAATTGAAAATAAGATACAAGTAGACAAAGAGGCCTGGCCATGAGAGGCAAAGATGAGTGACCTGTTAACTGACCTTGGGTATCCTTCAGCATCTATGCAAGAGATACAGACTCCTCCACATTTGATTCAGGCGTAGAACTATCATCCAGGAAAAGGGGTGTCTGTTCCATTTAATCCAGATATTTGAACACTCGTGTGATCCAGGAGTCCTCTGCTCTCTTGCTGCATACTGTTATCTTAGTACTGCTTCTAGAAATCTAATGTGCATTAAGAATCACCTGGCATTGAGTTAAAAATGCAGATTCTGATTCACTAGCACTGGGGAGGGGCCTGAGATTCTGCATGTATAACAAGCTGGTGGATGGACCACACTTCAGGAGTCTAGGACAATTCAGCTCATGTAATGTCGGTCAAATGCCCCTGCTAGAGGCTTCTCCCAGGACCCTGTCCTTCTCTTTGTTAGTACTCACAATTACAATTAAGGATAAATGATGTAATTAGCTGTTTGATGCCTATCTTCCAAGTCAAGTGCAAGCTGTCCAAGGGCAAGGACCAGTCCTGTCTGGTTCACTTCCGTATCCCCAGTACTAGCCCAGGGTGTTGCTTATAGTAGGTGGTCAATAAACATTTCACAAGTGAATTTTCACAAGTGAATGAACCAGCTCAGTCCTCAAGGCCCATCACAAGTCTCTTTCAGAGAGCCTTCCTAGCCCAGCATTCCTTATCTGTACCTGCCTGGTGACAGTTGATAATTTCCCATGTGTTTCAGCCCCTTAGCTAGATCATTAGCTACTTGAAACTGGGACTTGGTCTGCTGAGTTTCTGAACTTTTTTATGCCCTTCCTCCTCCATACACACACACCGCCCCCCCCCCCCCCGTGCTGCCTTGCTCTAGTAGGCATTTAATGTCAGTTGATTGATTGAGAGACCCTAGGATGATGCCAAGTTTTATTTAGAACTCAATTATAATGCCCAAGGGTTGGCTGAATTTTGGCTTGGACCAAAGCCAAGGTTTCACACGCCCCAGTGGAAAAGTCTTTAATACTACCTAACACGTCTGTGGGTGGGAAGGCTGAGACATTATGTGTGTACAAAATCAAGAGATTGTGAGGCTCCCAGAGCAGCTATAAATCAGGCCACTCTGGAGGGTTAACTGGTGCGCCTGCAGCCATTACCTCACTCCAGTTTCTCCACTGAAAACCATGGCTCACGGTGTAGGGCTTACTTGCAGGAGTGAGGGCTGCCGTTCTTTTCCAGGATCAGGCAGACCATTTACCTTGGAAATACAGAAAACTGGCTCGCTGCATTCTCCCATAGATAGGAGAACCTGGTTTTGTTTGGAATTCATCAAATGTCCTATTTTTCAAACATTCAGGGATTCGTGAAACCCAGTGTGCCTTTTGTCAAGCACTTTCCCCCCATAACCTTAAAACACCTGTGTAGGGCTTGCCTGGTGGCGCAGTGGTTGAGAGTCCCCCTGCCGATGCAGGGGACACGGGTTCGTGCCCCCGTCTGGGAAGATCCCACATGCCGCGGAGCGGCTGGGCCCGTGAGCCACGGCCGCTGGGCCAGCACGTCCAGAGCCTGTGCTCTGCAGCGTGAGAGGCCGCAGCAATGAGAGGCCTGTGTACTGCAAAAAAAAAAAAAAAAAAACCTGTGTATTGTAAGGGACATTTAATGCATATGCTTGCTTACGCTTAAATCATCAAAATACTGTTATGCAAGATCTGTTTGATGTCTAAGAAACTTTATGAGCATTATTTGGAAGTTTAAAAACCTTGCTTTCAGCATAAAAAATCAGGAAGCTGTGTTTTTCCAAAAACACATTGCCTTTAACACAAAAAGATGTGAGGGACTTTCCAGAATCCTAATTTTGCAGGGCTTAAGGGGTTCAGAGCCAGCACAGTCCAGGCTCACATCCCTGTCTCTTCAGTGAATCAAAGCGTAGCTGAAAGTCCCAGGCTTGGCAGACTCTGTGACCCTTCAGTACCCAATGGTGACAAAGATTAATCTGTCTGGAGACTCCCAAGCATACTTTACAACCAATACCCCAGATGCATGTTCCACGTGTAATCCTGCAAAATGCCTGGCTGTGGCCTGATTATCTTCTTAGGCAGATAAGACATAAATCCTAGGGTGTTAGAGACAACTTTTAAAGTTTGAAAGTACCTGGCAAAGAAAAACCACCAGAAATGCAGCTCAAAGATGTAGTCCTATGGGATGGATTTTCAAGGATCTGATTGATCTCAGGGCAGGGAATGAGGCGGGAAACGTAGGATGTCCTGTTATCTCTTAAGGCTCTGCCCCAAATTGGCCCTGAAAACTGAGAGCCACCACTTCGTTCTCTGAGTTCTGGTTCACTTACAGGTGAAATGGTGAAATGGCTGGGGTGGGTGAGTTTCAAAGTAATGCTGACACACACACACACACACACACACACACACACACACACACACACACACAATGTATATAAATGTCCCGTATAAACACAATGAGTGAGCAATGGAGAAAGTATGCAGTACACCTAACACAAAGAAGAAACTTAGTGAATTGAGTGAGGGGTTGAGTGAGGAGTGACTGCATGTTGCCGAGAATAGGTAACAGGAAATCTGAATCCACAACCATCAACTCTCAGATAATAGTCTCCTGTTCCACCGTGGGGACATAGAAGTTTGGGGGTAACAGGAGAAAGGAAGATGGCCATCGGGCAGGTAGCAGTGGCCTAAGCAAGTGGTGAGAAGCAGAGGCATAAGGAGACCCATGTTCCCCAGGCCACCTGGCCTGCCTCCCCATTGTCCTTTCTCCTCTGCGACCTCGGAGCCCAGCCTAAAATGAGCAGAGCCATGCCTGGGGAATGAGTCCTCCAGAAATGATATTCAGCTTCCAAGTGAACCACTCAGCAGATAGCACTGAAGGCCTGCCACCTGTCAAGCATGGCACAGCTGTCTCAGAGCCACAGTGGTGGCTAAGATGCAGTCCCCACCCTCAGAGAGTCCACAGTCTGGCACAGGCGAGTGGCCAGCTTCCTTCTTGCCCGCCCGATATTCAAGGGAGTGTGAATGGAAATGACAGGACAGAAGGAGAGATAAGCAAGAGATGGAATCAACAGCACTGAGCCCTGAGCAGACGTGGGAGGCAAAGGACAAGGCAGCATTAAGGAAGCTGTTGAAGGTTCAAGTCTCGGTGTCTCAGAGGATGGTGATGATATTAGCAACAATCAAGATTGCAGAGGAGAAAAGCAGTTGAGAGGGAAGATGCCAGGGCCAGTTTGGAACCTACCTGCTAAATCTAGTGAGACATCTCTGTAAAATGGCACTAAGTGAGGCCTTTATTTATCTGGGGAGGAAAAAAAAAAGGCTGCCTAGAAAGTTCAGACACACACGGCAAAAAGGAAAGAAAAATGAGGTGAGAGAGCATGAAAGCCCTTGCTGAAGGGGCTTCATTCTGGCCGGACATGAGATCAGCAGAAACAGTGGGCTCCCTTGGCCCGAGCACGCCTAGATCAGAACTAGCACACCACTGTGTCTCACTTTCGATCACTCTAAGTGTTCTCAAAGTGCGAGAAACGAGTAATCTCACAGCCCCAAAAACTAGCTCAGAAGTGTGTGCTTCAGTGGGTCGTGGTGGCTCTCCATGTGGAAAATTGTGTTCAGAAATGCCTGACTCCAGCACGTAAATTCCGTGACACACGTGGAAGGAGTTGAGGAGATAGCCAGACTTAAATATTCCACCCACACAGTGTGGCGTCCTGATGCATTCTGGAAACAGAAGCGCACCATGGTGGAAAAACCTCTGCACAGTTAAATACGGACACCTTGAACAGGGGCTACATTCTTCATGAGATTTCTGTGTCACTGAAGACTTGGCCAGTTTCATCCTATGAAGAGAAATTATAGACTGTCTCCTCTGGCTATCTAGAATGCTTTGGAAAATTTATTGTTTTGAAGAGCTAAACATTACAGAGAGAAAAGGGTTTACCCCTTTGAGTGCCAAAACTTTACTTCAGTGATTTTGGATGAAATCTTTTCCAAAGGCATATACCTTTCCTTTACTTCTTAAATACAAACTTAATTTCACTTGAGGAATGCCAACTACAAACTATGTTACAATAAGAGAAATACTAGACAATAAGTTCATTGAGAAGTGAATGCTGCAAAAACTACTAGTGAAATCCAAATGAGGTCTGTAGTCCATTTAGTGGCAATGTACTGGCATTAGTTTCTTCCCTTTGATCACGGACTAATGTAAAATGATATCATTGGGGGAAGCTGGGAGAAGCGTACATAGGAACTATTTTTGCAGCTTCTTGTGAGTCTAAAATCATTCAAAATAAGGTTTTTTTTAAAGTACCCTGAGATCAGGGACTCGTTTCAGTTATCAAGTGGACGAATAGAAGGAAGAAAGGAAGGAAAGGAGGAAGGAAGGGAGGGAGGACAGACAGGCAGGCTTGGGACCTTTAGAGATCTAAAAAACTATATGGGAAAGAGTGTGGAGTATCAAAGACGCGGGAGCTTTAAATGCAGGCAGGCTCTGAGGTACACCCCCTTCCTAGCTTGGTGACAAATGTCTTATAAGCTCAGTGAACCTCCACGTTTACCTTTGTAATATAGGGATAAAATACACACTACAGAGGATTGCTGTGAGGATTAAATAGAACAATATGCCCAGTACACCCAACAGAGTATCCATCACCCATTGGGTAGTCAATAAATGGCCCTGTTCTAAATGGCCCTGAATAGTGTGTGGTTGTAATTCTTATGTCTTAATTCTGTAGTTCTAGTTTCTCATCATCAGAATTCAGCTCTCACACGTTGATGCTCTGCACCTGCTTCCCTGTTTAGTTTGCTGCTCATCTGCTGTGAGCTTGATAGGATTCTACATGCAATATTAAATCTATATGCAATATTAAATTCTATATGCAATATTAAATTGTCTGTGAATAAACTATTTGTGTTTCAGCCCACAGACACTAATTTTAGCTGCTCAGAGACCTTTTTCTTTTGACGTACTATTTTTCGGTTGAGTTCTCCATGGATAAGTTTCTTCGATGAGTTCCAGTTAGATGAGACAATGACATTAATAAAAATAACAATAGCCATCGTTTATGGATCATTACAATGCTAACTGTATTGTGTTCGACATAAATTATCTCATTTAATTCTCATAGCCCCTCTTTGAGTTAACTGTTTTCATCTCTACCCTGTAGATTAATAAGGTCCCAGAGCTAATTATCTGCAGACCCGGCTCCTATCACAGAGGATTCCAAAACAGTGTCCTCTTCTTTCATTGCGATTGAAAATACTTTTAAATGGCCCCCGTCCTTAGAGTGGGAGCTAGGTCCCTTTGATGAAGGAGGTAAAGAGGGGGTGAGAAGAAGAGGAAAGGAGGAAAAGAAAGCTGTAGTCAAGAGTCCAGTTCTTTTAAAATCTCAAGAAGACAACAGTCCTGGAAACAGCATGATTTTATACTGTGGCTCCTTAATAAATGTTTGTTGAGTGTTTCATAAAAAAACAGGGTTTCCCCAAGCTGCCTAAAGAAAGAAAACTGTCTTATAGAAGGTTTCTCCCTTCTGTATCCTGAGACCCTTCATCCCCTGTGCTGATTACCTCCTCATGCACGGCCGAGCCAGTCAGGAAACGCCTCCTGTCACAGAACCTGAAGCCCTAGGATTTGAATTACATAAATTCCCTGTACAGGCAATCTCTTAGGAATTGTCTACTTTGCATTTTGAAGAATTCCTGTATTTGGTGACCAGACCTCTGAAGAAATGCTAATGATCCCGCCAGAAGGTCCGGTCTGTAGGTGTTCATTGTTCACGTGCTTAGACTCAAAAGGGGAGCCCTGTGGACAGACACAAAAGAGGGAAAATAGGGCAGAGCTGAGGTGGAGGGAGAAAGTGCCTCTGCTATAAGGGAGCAGAGGCCAGAATCCAGCAAGGTTGCAGACCTAACCAGCTGTAAAGTCAGAGGAGTCTTTAAACAGAAAAGGTTCCTGGGCCTTGGCATATATTTCGCAACAGGTTGTGGTGTGAGGGATGTTTGGGACAACTGTAAACAGGAACTGCTGTGTCCTTATTAGGAATAATCACTTCTCCAGGCGGAGAAGCGGCTGTTGAGACTGTGCTCATGACCTCCTTCCTCCCTCCTGGCCCCAGCCTGTCCTCCTCGTTGCTGCTGTAGGAACCCAGTGACGCTGTTACTCTATGGTTGCTTCTGGAGACTGCGGCTCAGCAGGACCCCAGAAAAGAAAAAGCCAGGGATTCCATCTGGCGGAGTCTACCTTGATCCCAGCTGCTCACAAGAGCTGTTTATTCCCACCAACACTGAGCCTAGTGTAGCCGTCCTCCCTACCGGGTGGCCTTAAGAGCTGTCCAACAGGCCTGGCAAATTTTGTCAAAGCCAGACACTGGGCAGGACTTCAGGGGGTGGGCCTGGGTGCTCAGCAGCCTGGATTCGGAGAGGCCAGCACTCAACAGAAGGTAGGGGCTACGGTAAGAGTGGATGGGTGCTTCATCTTCCCTGTTGGGAAGAGCCGATGCATCCTCAGGCCTCAATGCCAGAGGTCATTGCCTAGGGCTTCACTCTGAGCCAGTATCACTGCGTTTTATCACAGAGGTGATTAAAAGTGTAGGCTGTGTCAACAAACAGTATAGGTCCAAATTCTGGCTCTGCCTTTCTCTGCATGCATTTTTCTGAGGATGAAAGTAAGACTTGGCAAATAGCTGAATTAAGGGGAAACAGAGAGTCTTTTAGAAGTCTAGGTATAGGCCCAACTGCCCTGGAGGAGATGAAGGTTATTTATAAAAATTTGGAGTTAGGTAGGCTAAGCAAATTTGAAGATGAATATGAAGTCAGTTTTCCACATTTTGAGTTTCAAGAGCTAATGAAATAATCAAATGAAGATGCTAGTAAGCAGGTAGAAAAACAGGAATGGAGTTTAGGAGACAGGTTAGAACTAGATTTTCTTCATCATTGGTCCATGCATGACCCTATTTTATTTAACCTTTAATAATACAATGAACATTATGAAACTATGGCTCAACACAAGAACCAACCATTACCAGTAACCCACACCTACCCAATTGGTCATCTATATCCCACCCCTCTACCTCAGAGGAAACCATTATCCTGACTTCTGTGTCTATAATTCCTTTCCTTTGTTTTCTGTTTTATTACATATATCTAAAAAAGTAAATCTAAAAAAGTAAATTGACTGATTTTTCTTGTTTTACAACTTTATAAACAGGTTATACTATAACGTCTGTTGGAACTTACTTTGATCACTCAAAATTATGTCACTGAGATTCATACCTGTTATGTGAAGCTGAATACCATTAGTTTTCACTACTGTATAATATTCCATTGGGTGAAAAATACACTACTTATCTGTTGTCATTAAGTGTATGAGTTGTTTCCAGTTTCTTTGCTATTCTGAGCAGTGAGCTATGAACAATTTTTCACATGTCTCCTGGTGCATCTGTGTAAGAATTACTCTTGGGCTTAAACCCACGTGTAAGTGGGATTGCTGGGTCATACAGCATACAAATGTGCAGCTCTTCAAGTAACACCAAACTGGTTTTCAAAGTAGTTGCGCCAGTGAGACAAAGATTTGAGAGATATTACCAGGGAGGTGACTATTAAAGCCATGGAGGCAGATGAGTTTGTCCTAGGAGACCATGTAAAGCAAGAAACAAAAGGGGGGATTGAGGTCTGATTCTTAGAAACATGTATGTTCAAGTATGTACAGGAGGAAGCAGAGCCAGAAAAGAAAACAAATGGGTGGTCAGAGAGGAGGGAACACAACCAGGAGAGGTAGAGTCAAGCATGCCAGAGGACAGGGGTGACCAACATCAGAGGATGCTGCAGAGATGATTTGAGAAGGATGAAGGTTGAGAAAAGGTCAGTGACCTTTAAGAAAGCTATTTTTGGCTTTGTGGACTGCTGAGTGTAGAAGCCATATATCAAGGGATTTATGGGTGAGCGCTGGAGGTGGGGTGGTGGAGAGAAAGATTGTAATTATAAATATCATCGGGATAAGTTTGACAGTGAGTTGAGGAGTAGATATAGGAAGTTGGAGGAGATATCCCAGCTGGGATGTGATTTTTAATTTGTTTTTAAGGATGGGGAAGACTTGATGTGCTTGTAGGTTCAGAAGTAGAAGCCAGTAGGAAGGAAGTGTTTGAAGTAAGAGAGGTTCATTTTAGAGGATGGTCTTCTAAGGAATGGGAGAGGATAGAATCTGATGCACAAGTTTGTTCTTGGCAACTCTATTTCTCTGAAACAGAGAAGATAAAAAAAATTTTAAAGGCATAAAAAATTATCATTGACATCACAGCAACTAACATTTATAAAGTACGCTGTGCAAAAGATCCTGTACTAAGCACTTCACGTATTATCTCATTTAATCATCTGAACAGACCTATGGCATGGGTACTTTTTATAATATCTATTATAATTTCCATTTTACAGAAGAGGAAACTGAGGCTTAGAGACATGACTAGATCAGGCTAGTTGTCTGAGGCCATGTTCTCTCAATCATTATGTGTAAGCTGAGAATTTGGAAGTAGAACAAGATTGTGCAAGATGGCAAAAGCTTAGGCCTGAGGCAATCAGAGATGTGAGAGGATTAAAAAAGGCTTGGATTAGGCACCCTTATGTGATAAGGAGTCAGGGGAAGAGGAGAGGGAAGTAAACCTGTTGGGCTTTTACTATGTTTTGGGCTAAGTGCTAGGCCCTTTGCATACATTGACTTATTTCAATGGGAACAAATTTAAAAGATAACTAAGGAGCAAGGGCTCCTTGGCAATTGGAAAGCATCCAGTGTAATGGACCTAAGCAGTCTGGGCTTTTTGTAGGTTGCACAAACGACGAGCAGGAATCTGAAGAAGACAGTGCAGTTGAGCAAGGGTTGGAGATATGTAAGTGGAAGCCTAGAGATAAGGGGGGTGGATGAGGCCAGAGAGGCCACTTATTTGCTGACCGTGGCCTCTCACAGGGGGAAAAAGGCAAATAAGTTCATGAATCAGATGAACTGAGCTGGGGAATATCAAGGGACTAAAGTTCACAGAGGGGATACAGAGGCAGTCCAGCATTGGCACGGGTGGGAGAGAGGTGGGAAGGTGAGAGGCTCAAGGACTTTCATGGTTTGAGATCTTAGAAGTTGAGCAGCTGAGCACTGAGAGGTCTGCAATGTGGTCACTCAGGAGGGTGCTGAAGAGAAGAAGATACAGATGAAGGCCGCTGGGACTGAGAAACCAGAAGGCTGGGCTACATATAGCACTTTGTAGCTTATGTTGTTTTATAATCTTCATAACCCCCTGGGGGATAGTTCTTTTTGTGCATTAAAAAAATTCAAAAATTGAAATTAAAAAAAAATTTCTGTTACTAGAGACAGTACATAGATGACCAAACTTGGGCTCCCCCAATTTGGATAAAGCAGTCCTGGGATGTGAACCAAGTCGTCTTCTCCAAGTTCCCCTTTTCCTCTTTAGTGCCTGCGACTCCCACTCACCATTCAAGAGTCAGTTCAAGTGTCATCTCCAAGAAGTTTTCATCCCTCTTAACACTGAGCCAGGGGCCCTTCTTCTGGGATTTCATGACTCTCTCACCTTGTATCCCAATTGCTCACTTATTTGTCTCTCACTAGGCTAGAGGAAAGTGACTCTGCCTTTATTTCCAGTGCCTGGCATCATTTCTGGCCCAGAATGGGCTCAGTAAAAGTTTATGGAATTAATTAATATATTCGAAAACAACAGACTGGGCCCAGAGGCATACCAAGCCAAGAGACTCTTTCCAATATTTGGACTTACAGTCCCCATAAATTTGGTTTGAGAAAAATGGTTCTCTGTTAAAATAAGGTCAGGCTTCCCTGGTGGCACAATGGTTAAGAATCCACCTGCCAGTGCAGGAGACATGGGTTCGAGCCCTGGTCCGGGAAGATCCCACATGCCATGGAGCAACTAAGCCCGTGTGCCACAACTACTGAGCCTGTGCTCTAGAGGCCACGAGCCACAACTGCTGAGCCCACGCACCACAACTACTGAAGCCCATGTGCCTAGAGCCCGTGCTCTGCAGCAAGAGAAGCCACTGCAATGAGAAGCCCGTGCACCGCAGCGAACAGTAGCCGCCGCTCGCCGCAACTAGAGAAAAGCCTGTGCGCAGCAACGAAGACCCTATGCAGCTAAAAATAAATAAATAAATACATTTATTAAATAAATAAATAAGGTCAGTGTAATGGGGCTGGTAGAAGGGCAGCCAAGATAAGCTGGGTTTGGGAGCCTGGAAAGGGGTGGGCTTATCTGGATAGCAATGAGTTCAGAAGAGAGGAGGAGAGACAACTAAAGCAGTACTGAGTATACATTTGTCAAATTACTTAAGTTATTAATCAAAAGCCCAAGTTTCCTAAGAAGCCACCAGATAAAACCTTAGTGTATCCTGCCTCCATCACCCCACCCCAACCCCAGAAGAAAGTAGAAGCCACCCACCACAGCTGTGCTTCACTCCTCATTGTTCACACCCACCTTCCCTCTCTCCCCCCCGCCCCCGCCTCGCCCGAACCTCCCAAGCCCCTCAGATGCCTTCAGTTTACACACACAGACCACGTCACTCCATCCTCAGATGCACACCACGCTTGCTCTCTCCTGGGCTGCTTCTCCTCCCCGGTTTCCCAGCCTGGGAACGGAGACAGCCTGTTTTCAGTTAAGCCTTTGGTCACACACAGATGCCTTTTCCATTACTCTTGTTTTTCCTCTTGGAGTGTAACATTTCCAATTAATTCTCCACAGGGGAGGAGGCCCTGTGTTAACCACCTCCACGTGGGCGTGGGGGGCAGGGTCCCTGGAGGCCTGCCCTGGACTGCCAACAGCTGACCCCTGGGCAGCCTGCAACAGGAACTTTCTTCCCTTTGGTGGAGGGAAAGTGACCCTGTGGACACAGTTTGGGGGCATATCGCAGGTTTGCCCACCTCTGTAGCTAAGGCCTATAAAGGGGACCCTCTTCTAAGCTCCTTTCCTGACCCTCTGACAGCCTGAAAACACTAAATGAATCTTGTCTGCAAGAGGCCATGGAGTTTGTCTTGCTCTTTTTTAAAACCTAGGGGAAGAGTTAGAAAATAAGGACCATAACAGACCCATGAAAATCAAGAGGATCTCCTTGTGGAGCTCCACTTCTGTACACACCTCTACAGCGTATAATTTCCCCCAGAAATTACAGCAGGCTGTAAGTGAAAATGTTAGGAGTCCCTTCTGTCCTCTAAGGAGAGTTTATATCCCTGCCCTTGTGATAGAAGAAAATATACCAAGTTGCTCTGAGCTCTGGCTTCTGAGCAGTCGACTCTGCTCAATCACTAGTCCCCACAGATTAGCCTCACAAAGAGGAAATTCAAATTGGAGCTTCAAGAAAATGAAAGACGGGCATTTCATGGATCCTAAAGTTTGGGCAGAATTGTCAAAACTGCAAGTTCTTAACCTGTGAATGTCAGGTGTCGGCTGTGATGAGTCCTTCGTGTGGTTTTCTGAACTCCAATAGGCCAGACATCGGGCTGGGAGCTTGGCAGCCACCGCGAAGTTTGCCAAGGTAGTTATCGCCATGATCTTGTGTTGCACAGGGCTGCTGTGGGCAAACTCCATCTGTGCGGAGAGCCCGGGCTCCACCTCTTTGCCCATTTGGAGCTCCACCCAGGAATCCTTGATACTGGGTTTCACGGGCTGGAGATACACCTGATTGATTCTGGGCTTGGGAAAAGGGATTGAAGCAGTACCCCTTCTGCAGCAGGAAGAATAAAAGCCATGGGAACTGGGTTGTGGGAAACAGCAGGAGGAGGCGAGGAATTGAGTCTGAAGGGAAGAAATGGAGATTCCTGTCAGATTTGAGGCCCAGAGAGCTCTGACAAGCAAAGGACACATGCTGTTTATAATCTTACATGGAGTAGGCTTGATTACACCTTGAAAGCTTTGTGGCCTCTCTCCCAGGCACCTGGGTCCAATTATCCAGGGCCCCATCTACCTAGAAGAAAAACTGCATCTGACTCTCCCAGGCTGACTTCACTCTCACCAGACTCTCATCCTCTTTCTGACATGAATCGAAAGGAATGCAGGTGGTGGAGAGGACCATGGCTGTTGACATACACCCTCCAGAATCTCGTCACTGTTTCATGTGTTACAACTACCTTAAGTCTGATCATCAGCAACTTAATTCCTCTGCACAGGTTGTCTTGGTAACAGTGTCTCCACACTGAAATGCTTTTTTTCCCCAACTTTATTGAGGTGCAATTGACGTATAACAATGTTTAAGGTGTACCATGTGATGGTTTGCTATTCGTATATATGTGAAATGATTACCACAATCAGGTTAGTTAACACACTCATCACCTCACATAGGTACACTTTTTGTGTGTGGCAAGGTCTTTTAAGATCTACTTCCTTAGCAACTTTCAAATATACTACAATACAGTATTGTTAACTATAGTCACCATGCTATGTATATTAGATCCCCAGAACTTACTCCGCTTATAACTGGAAGTTTCTACCCTTTGACCATTGTTACAGTGCTCCCCACCCCACCCAGCAACCACCAAACTATTCTGTTTCTATGAATTTAGTTTTTTAGATTCTACATATAAGCGAGATCATACAGTATTTGTCTTTCTCTGACTTACTTCATTTTAGCATAATGCTTCAAGTTTCATTCAAATGGCAGGATTTCCTTCTTTTTTATGGCTGAATAATATTTTGTCATATATATAAAACAGAATATGATATATGTATATATATGTATCACATTTTCTTTATTCATTCTTCTGTCAGTGGACATGGGTTATTTCCATGTCTTGGCTATTGTAAATAATGCTGCTATGAACATGGGGGTGCAGATATATCTTTGAGATAGTAATTTCATTTCCTTTGGTTATATACCCAGGAGTGGGATTGCTGGATCATATGGTAATTCTATTTTTAATTTTTTGAGGAACCTCCATACTGTTCTCCATAGTGGCTGCACCAATTTACATTCCCACCAACAGTGCAAGAGGGTTCCCTTCGCTCCACACCCTCCCCAGCATTTAACTCTTGTCTTTTTGATGATAGCCATTCTGACAGGTGAGGTGATAGCTCATCGTAGTTTTGATTTGCATTTTCCTGATGATTAGTGATGTTGAGGACCTTTTCATGTATCTGTTGGCCGTTTGTATACCTTTTTTTGGAAAAATGTCTGTTCAGGTCCTTTGCCCATTTTTAAATAAGATTATTTGGGGTTTTTTTGCTATTGTGTTGTATGAGTACCTTATATATTTTGGATCTTAACCCTTCATCAGACATATCATTTGCAAATATTTCCTCCCATTCTGTAGGTTGCCTTTTCATTTTGTTGATAGTTTTCTTTCCTGTGCGGAAGCATTTTAGTTTGATGTAGTCCCACTTGTTTATTTTTGCTTTTGTTGCTTCTGCTTTTGGTGTCATATCCAAAAAATAATTGCTGAGATTGATGTCAAGGAACTTTTCCATATGTTTTCTTACAGGAGTTTTATGGTTTCAGGTCTTACATTTAATTCTTTTATCCATTTGTTGGTAATTTTTGTGAGTGGTGTAAAATAAGGGACCAGTTTGATGCTTTTGCATATCGATTATTTAAAGGATGTATCAGGTGACTTAAAATTATTAGGAAATGGAAAAATGGGTTGGGCAATATTCAGTGTATATTGAATTCATTCAGATCACAGGAATGGGTGCTTTGGAAAGAAAATAGAAAAAAATATGGTCTCAGATGTCTAGGAGCAACCCTTCAAAATGGGTAGGCAGAATTCATCCATGTGGAATGGATAATTAGATACTTAAACATGGAGACTAATGACAGAGGGGAGCTAGATCTCCTTTTAATAGGGTAGTTAGGGAAAGCTTCTCTGAAATGATACGTTTAAGCAAAGACCTAAAGAATGAAAAAAAAACAGGCTTATGAAGAACAGGTGGAAAAATTTTCCAGGGGGAAGAATCAGAATATGCAAAGTCCCTGAGGCTGGAAAGAGTTTGTTCAAGGAAATGAACAGAGGCCACTATGACTAAAGCTAATTTTTAAAAAACATAATGAGATACTATTAAATATAAAATTTTACATACTGTGTTTTCATGTAATATAAAAATGCATTTCCTATGTTATTACTTTTTTTCAAAAATATGGTTCTAATGACTTACAACATTCTATGCAATAAATGTAATATAATTTGCATAACCATACCTTTCAAAAAATACTGTTTCCAACTTTTTGCTTTTACAATAGTGGGAGCACGGCTTTATACATAAATATACATATATACATAAATATTTGTCTGAATTTATTTTTCATCAGGAAAAATTGCCAGGAGTGGAACAACTTAGGTAAGTAAACATTTTCAAACCAAGTTGCTCTCCAGAAAGTTGGTCTATATTACTCTTTCACCAGCAGTATATGGAGTCCATTCTAGAGTTAGTAATAATTTGAGCAGGATTTTAAATGTAAACTATTAAATAGAAATCCTTAATGTGGGAAACAATTAACTTTAAATTATTGAGAAATGTTAGTATAGAAGTTGCTTTGTAATATGTAAACCCAAAATACACAGAAGCATCAGTATAAGAGGAAAGTATTATCTCAAATCAATATGTGGCTTTGGGGAAATTGTTTATTTGGAAAAACATTAAATTATCTCCTTATCTCATACCATATACACTCCTGATGGATTAAGGAGGTAAACATTAAGAAACAGGTAAACCATAAAATAACTTTAAGAAAATGTAGGTATATATTTGTCATATAATAGGGGAGGAGAAACAAAAAGAAAGTAAAAGATTGATAGATCTAACTGCATATGGATTCAAAACTTCTATTTCAAAAGTTCTGTCAAAAAAGAAAAAAAAAAAAGTCCTGTCAACATAAATCCATCCTCTGAGAATAAAATAGGTACACTTAATAGGTTTCTTAATAGTGATAGCTAACATGCACTGAGTACTTGCCAGGCACTTGCTAAGTACTTTTTTTTTTTAAACATCTTTATTGGAGTATAATTGCTTTATAATGGTGTGTTAGTTTCTGCTTTATAACAAAGTGAATCAGCTCTACTTATACACATATCCCCATATCTCCTCCCTCTTGCATCTCCCTCCCCCCTCCCTATCCCACCCCTCTAGGTGGTCACAAAGCACCAAGCTAATACTTAATCTGCTTTTTATTACTTACTCCTTGTGAGGTGGATACTATTACGTACCATGAACCCCTGGCTACGAGGCGCTGGAGTCACCAGCAGTCAATAGTAAGCTGAGCTGAACAGGGGTGGTCTTGGTCAAGCACCTGTCAACTTGCCCAGGACACTTACTGGCCCTGAGACTCTGCTCATCTGCCCCTCACCCTCCCTTGGTAGTTGTCGCCTGCCCGTCAATGGCAGCAGAATAGCACGCTGTGATTTCATTCATTTCGAGGCCAAAGGCTGCTGTTTTGTGGACACTGGTCACCTCTGACTTTCTCCTCTACTGTCTAAGCCAACCCAGAAGAAGTCACCATAGAAATAGAAAATATTATTAGAGCTTGTATCACAGATCCAGGGATCGTCTCCACTGAGCTGAGACAGAAAATTAATATGTTTATCAAGAAAGATTACACTTGTCGGCAAAGAGTCTTTTTCAGGCTCTAAGGATAAACAGACAGAGTCGCCAGCTGCCCTCAGGGCTGGTCCCTGGGCAGGGTGTCTGCACAGGGCTGGTAGTATGTGCTCTGTCCATCTCAGCAGAAAACAGGCTGCGGACTTTATCCAACCTCCAGTCCCGCCCCAGACAGGCCCCAGCTCTCAGCCACATCTTCCTCTGTGTATTTTTATTATAAGAAGGTATTCAAGGATGATTAAGGGAGTAGAAAGAAATGATTTGTCAGAAAAGATTTAAGAGGCTAAATATGTATGATATAGCTAAACAATGACTAACACTGGCCCCCTCAGCTCTTTGGGAACTCTGTTGGCCAAGGCCTTATTTAGGCTGGCTTATGTGCCAAGGATCAGAAGATGGCTCACCCTCAGGTGCCCTTCATCCATCAGTTACCTCTTCCCCTTTTACTTATGGAAAGAGCACAGACCCAGACCTGCGTTCAAATCCTATGCTGTGTGGTCTTCAGCAAAATCCTTAACCTAAGAGTTAATCCTAAATCTCAGTGTCATTATCTGTAAAACGAGGACCTAAACTAACACAGTGGTGCCAGGACTGGTCTAAGGATAGGGGCAATAAATAGGGTTCTGAGGCTGACTCCTTCAATAACCAGTGGGCCAAGAGGACACCATCGTAAGTGATGTGTGTGGCACAGATGGTCACACAGTAGCGGTCCTATCCCTGAAGGTTTCACAGGAAATAAAAATGTCTCCATGGAGGGTGATGCCACGGCAGGTGCAGTGAGTCAAGAATTTGAAAAACCACATGGGAAACAGTGTCTACAAAGAGAGCGGAGCCTCTGGTTACCGATAAGATGTATTGACTCCCTGCAGAGGGCTAATGAGAAACAGGGCCATCAGTAAGCAGCTAAGAGCTAAATGTACAAGCCAGAAGGCTTCTTTGGAAGCTGACAAAGATGCAGCTAAGAGTAGAATGTTCAAAAAACAAATCTCATAGTTAAAGTTGAAGAGCTCCAGAGATACTTGAGTGCTCGGCAAGGCAGGGCTGCTATGCTAAAACCAGGGGCCTCGTTGGAAAATACTAGGACCCTGAATCAGCATGGGATCGATAGGACAGATGCCCCTGAAGATTTTGATTTTACAAGCACCACTTCCTTCAACTTTCAGAGTTTGCAGAGTTGGCTCCCTCCTTGTTAGTCAGAGGTAACATTTCCCCTGTGCTGGAAGATGCTGCAGAGGTCCCTTCCCCAGAGGCCACACCCCCTCAAGAGCTGCTCCCAACTCCTCTTCTGGATGACAGGCTAATAACTAGGGTTAAATCCTAGTATAAGTTGGCTGGGGAGGTGCTGAGCTTGATAAAGTACGAACGAGACAAAGCAGTTGGGCAGCCAACAAGGATGCTGCTCAGCATCTACAAAAAAAGGTCAAGAATGGAGGAGCAGGAGGCTGAGGGCAGTCGCCCTAATAAAAAGTCACGGTCTCTGACTCAGTTCCCAGACCTGAGCCTATTTTCGTATCTGGAACCCACTGAGTCATGAGATGTGACATCATAGCAAGGTTATACTATGATCATTCCCCTCATCTTTCCCCAAAGGGATCTATTTACCCCAGTGACTAGACATTGCAATGTGGGGGATAATCAAGTATTTTGAGGACTATTGGACACAGGGTCTCAGTAGACATTGATACCTAGAGACCCAAGCATCATCATGCCCCCCACCCTGTTAGAATAGGGGACTATGGGAACCAAGTAATAATGGAGTCCTGACTAAAGTCTGGCTCACAGTGGACCCATTGAGTCTGTGATACACCAAGGGGTCATTTCCCCAGTGTCCAAGTATATAATTGGAAATGATAGGCTTGCAGTTGGAGTAACCACCTCATGGGTCCTTAGCCTGCTGAGTAGAGTTGCTATAGTGGAGAAAGCCCAAATGGAAACCTCTTAAACCTCCCCTAACATCCTCCAATGCTGGGCCAAGATAGGAAATCAAAACCAATATCATATCCTGGAGAGGGAGTGTGCCAACTTTAAAGACCAAAGGACACAGAAGTGGTAGCCCCCATCATATCTTCATTTAATTTACCAGTCTGACCCCTGAAGAAACTGGATGGATCCTGAAGAATGACTGTAGACGACTGCAAGGACAACCAACTAGTAGCACTGACTGCAACTGCTGTGACAGACCTGGTATCAGTTTTAGAACAGATTAACGTGGCTGCAAGTACATGGCATGTGGCCGTTAATCTGGTGAATGCATTCTTTTCAATCCCAATGAGAAAAGAGAACCAGAAACAGTCTGCATTCATGTGAAATGAACAGCAATATTTCTTTACAATTTGCCTTAAAGCTATGTTAACTCCCCTGCATTTGTCATAATATAACCCAAAGAGATCTAGACTACCAGGCCATCCCAAAGAATATCACATCTTCCATGGACGACCACACTGATTAGGCAGGAAGAACAACAGGTGATTAGTTCACTGGAGGTCTTGTTAAAATGCATATGCTCCAGAAGATGGAAGATGAATCCTATGAAGATTCAAGGACCTACCACTTCTGGGAAGTTTTTAGGGATCCCAAAGTAAAAGACAATTTATTTTATTTTATTTTTTTACTAAGCACCCCCAGCGCAAAGGAGGAGGCTGGCCGCCTGATAGGCCTCTCTGGATTCTAGAGGCAACACATTCCACTGTTTCAGTCTATATACTGGGGGACACAAAAAGGCTGCCTGCTGTGAGTGAGACACAGCAGAAAAGGGCTCCGTAGCAGGTCCAGGCTACAGTGTAAGCAGCCCTGCCTCTTGTGCCATGTGACCCAGAAGACTCTATAGCATTGGTGGTGGGAAACCTTGCTATTATGACAGATGAGAAATTAGTTCACTATGTAACCCAACACTTCTTCTATTTTCAGTTTTTCTGTTTATTTCCATTACAGATTTAAATTATACTTTTATGCATAGTTCTGTCACCTGCAGGCTATATTTCTTGACTTCCCACTTTGAAAATAAGGATATTAGCATCCTTTTTCCATTTTTCCATATCCCAACTTCCATCCTTTTGTAACTTTTACGTTGTCAAGGTTGATAACATTTATATTCTGTTCTTCAATCATAATTAAGTTTCCATTTTTCATCTGTAGATTGACCCTAAAAGTTCAAAATCAATAAACTATGTTAACGTCATTATGGCTCTGTAATACTTATCGCAATGCCAAGTGCCTCACAATGATTATATTTCCTTACTTTCTTAGTGTTTGATTCTTCCTGGAGTTTCTATTGGCTTTTGTGAGGTACTTCCCCCTCTTTCTTATTTGCCTTTGTTACAGCTGCATTTAACAAAACCCCTTCTTTTGATACCACCCAATTGTTTTTCTGGAAGATATTTCTTCTAGACCCTTCTGCCCTCCTGCTCTGCTTTTTAATCTGCTGCACAGCTGTTGTACTGGAACTACTGGAACTGCACTGATCTAGCTTGGATCCGTTTTTTTCTGGATATATTTCTCCTCTGGCTTCCTCCCCTCCCTCCCTCACTCCCTTTTCCTCCCTTCTTCTCTCCCACTTTTCTCTCTTTCTGTATATCCTCAGATAAGATGGTTGGACAGGGTATAGAATAAGTTTAAGTAAGTTTTCTCCTAAAATGAAGACACTGTTCTCTACATTCAGTTATTTCTGTTGAGAGATCTGATGTTGGTCCTAGTCTCATTCTCTGTTTTTTTGTGTTCAGTTTTTGTTTCTTGGAAGTTTTTGGATCTTCTGTTTCACCCTGATGTTCTAAAATTTTACAACTAGGTGTCTAGGTGAGCATTTTTTTATTCACCATGCTGGGTACTCAGTGGGACCTTTAAATATGACAACTCATGTCCTTCAGTTCTGTGAAATTCTCTTATTTATTTTATAATTTTATTTCCTTCATTTCCTCTGTTTCTTATTTTGATATTTCTATTAATCAGATATAAGAACAATTGGGGTAATATTTTCTGTCTCTTTTATCTTTATACATTTTTGTCTTTTAAATTTTATTTTCTAGGAAATTTCCTTTATATTTTACTTTCCAACTGAGAAGAGAAATTTACTATTGTTTTATTTTTCAGGTAGCCATAGTTTTAAGTGCTTTTAAATAGCATCCTGTTCTTGTTTTGCTTAAGCTATTACAAATTATTGTATTCTCGGAGAGATTTGAGAAATCATTCATAAAACAAGACTTGTAGGTCCTTTTTACAGTTCTGTTTTGATTCTCTGAATTTTCTCCTACTTCCAGTCTTTTCATATGAGTTTCTCTTCATGTCTTTCCTTCATGTTATAAGATCTTTGGTTCCTCATTCATATTTAAATATAAAGCAACAGGCAGATACAGTTTGAGCTTTGTGTACACAAGTGAAGCAGATCAAAAGGGAGTATTTACTCCAGGGGTGATGGGGCAGTTGACGGTCCATTTGCTTTGAGACACCTAAAGGCCAGAGGTGCCAGCTTCCACAATAGTTCCCTTGGCTTTCTCCAAAGAGTTTGTTCTGTTTCTTTAGAGTAGACCCCCTCCTTTCTCCCATTTGGAGTTACATACCTGACTACCTGGCACTTACGCAGGCAGTTGGTGGGGTTGTGTTGAAAGTTGACTGTTAAATCTATCGAGTCTTGCCTTTTCTCCCTATATGTAGACAGCTTCCTCCCTGGCTGCAGCCGTCTCTGCATGTACATTGTCAGCCCTGTCTCCCCTGCACTGCTCCATCAGTCACTGCTCTTTCTTCTACTTTTAGTCTTCCACCAATATGTTGAAGCCTCTTGTGCCCTTTTCCATCCTGGTTAAAGAGAATTGATAACTTTTTTATTATTCCTTTAGTATTATTGGAAATATTTTGGGGAGTGAAACCATAAAGGTGTATGCTTAATCAACCACCTTGAACCCGAGATTTCTATCTTAATATTATTATTTTCTAAAGCCTCAGTTATGATTTTACTACTACCTATAACACACATCAATATAAATTAATCTCTCTCATGTTCACCTATTCTTTTATTTAACCATTTTTTTAATTGAAGTATAGTTAATTTACAATGTTGTGTTAGTTTCAGGTGTACAGCAAAGTGATTCAGTTATACGTGTGTGTATATATATATATATATATATATATTCTTCTTCAGATTCTTTTCCATTATAGGTTATTACAAGATACTGAATACAGTTCCCTGTGCTACACAGTAGGTCCTTGTTGTTGATCTATTTTATATATAGTAGTGTGTATCTGTTAGTCCCAACCTCCTAATTTATCTCTCTCCCACCCACGGCTATCTCCTGGGTAACCATAAGTTTGTTTACTATCTCTGTGAGTCTATTTCTGTTTTGTAAATAAGTTCATTTATATCATTTTTTTAGATTCTATATATGTGATATCATGTGATACTTGTCTTTCTCTGACTTACTTCACCTAGGATGATAATCTCTAGGTCCATCTATGTTGCTACAAATGACATTACTTTATTCTTGTTTATAGCTGAGTAATATTCCATTGTGTGTATATTTTATATATATATATATATATATATATATATATATATATACACATACACACCACATCGTCTTCATCCATTCATCTGTTGATGGACACTTAGGTTGCTTCCATGTCCTGGCTATTGTAAATAGTGCTGCTATGAACATTGGGGTGCATGTATCATTTCAAATTAGAGATTTCTCCAGATATGTGCCCAGGAGTGGGATTCCAGGATCATATGGTAGCTCTATTTTTAGTTTTTTAAGGAACTTCCACAGTTCCACATGGAACTGTTTTCCATAGTGGCATTCCCACCAGCATTCTAGGAGGGTTCCTTTTTCTCCACACCTCTCCAGTGTTTATTATTTGTAGACTTTTTAATGATGGCCATTCTGACTAGTGTGAGGTGATACCTCATTGTATTGATAGTTTTCATTTGCATCAGTGTTGAGCATCTTTTCATGTGCCTGTTGGCCATCTCACCTGTTCTTTCAATTCCCACTCCCACTATCCAGTTCTGACTCTCACTACATCTCACCTAGGTTATTACAATTAACTGACTAGTCCTCTAGCTTGAATCTCTACCTTCTTCCATAAACCATAGCTCAAATCATGTCAGTTTCCTGCTCAAAAACCTGTAATACTCCCTACTGACTGTAAAAGAAAACCTAACTTTGCCTAGCGTTGAAAGTTCTCAATAATCTGTCCTCTGAGCAATTTTTTTTTAATTTTTTTAACATCTTTATTGGAGTATAATTGCTTTACAATGGTATGTTAGTTTCAGCTTCACAACAAAATGAATCAGTTATATATATACATATATTCCCATATCTCTTCCCGCTTGCGTCTCCCTCCCTCCCACCCTCCCTATCCCACCCCTCCAGGCGGTCACAAAGCACCGAGCTGATCTCCCTATGCTACGCGGCTGCTTCCCACTAGCTATCTACCTTACGTTTGGTAGTGTATATATGTCCATGCCTCTTTATCGCTTTGTCACCGTTTACCCTTCCCCCTCCCCGTAGCCTCAAGTCCATTCTCTAGTAAGTCTGTGTCTTTATTCCTGTTTCACCCCTAGGTTTTTCATGACATTTTTTTTTTAATTCCATATATATGTGTTAGCATACGGTATTTGTCTTTCTCTTTCTGACTTACCTCACACTGTATGACAGACTCTAGGTCTATCCACCTCATTACAAATGAGCAATTTTATCTCTGTCATTTATCAGATTACTTCTACCTCCTAGAATGTCCCTACTTCCCATCTCTACAGCTTGAAGTCTTCTTCCCCTCCCCCCTTTATTCACACCACAGCTAATGTGCTACCTCCTTCTGGAAGACGTCATTGATTTGTTTACTCTCTCTCCATGCCTCTCCCTCAGTCCTCCAACTCTGAGGTCTCCCAGCCCACTGGCTGAGCCACTCTCAGACCATCTGTCACCAAAGGCCTGTATGGGCTTCCGAGGGCAGAGACCTGTGTCATTCATGTCTCTACAACCAAGCAGAATGGCTGGCACATAATAAGAATTCAGGGATTATTTGTTCAAGCAAAATGACTGAATTTGCTTTTCTCTTTTTTTAAGAAGTAGCCACCTTCCACGATTGCCATGCAGACCTCTTCCCACTGCATTTAGAGCTTGGCAGACAATAGTATTTGAATATTATTTGAATGATTGGATGTTATTACTACCTTGTTTTTCCTTAGGGAAACTTTAAAGCCCTGCAATTTATCACCTTAGTATCAACCAGGTAAATCTAACTTATGCTAAAATAATAATGGAAAAGGGCTAAAATTCAGACTCTCGGGACATGGTGAGCATTTGAACTGAGGTTGTTTAGAAACCCAGCCTTTATTATCTCAGAAGACCCCAACAGTCAGCCATTAGCCTGGCTGGGCCCCTGCCTACCTGGATAATGGAGCTGGAGAGACCAATAGTCAAGGGGAGAGAGGGAGAGCCAGAGACAGACAGTACCAGTGGGACAATGTTTAAATAACCAGGCTGCAGCCCTATGAAACAAGGAAGCTGATCACTGTACAGACAGCTGGTAGTGACTAATGTGGAGGTGTTTAGGAAGGCAATGGGTCTAGGGAATTGAGTAAGTCCAAGGGGACAAAACAAAAGTGGAAACATGAATAAATACTGGGAATTATTTCAATCTTTCTATTTCATCTACATGGAGTGTATCAATCATTTTTTTTTGTTAATTAGGTCAACCTGGGTAAAAGTTTGTGCTGTTTAGTAGACCAAATTCACTAGGTAATAAATCAAGTGCTGTTTCTTGTCCTACATACCCACAAACTCTCTGAGCTGGGAAAATCCTTTTTAATTGGATGTACTTGGAGGGGAAATAGAAGCAGAATGCCCTAGTATGTTTGTATGTTCATGCATACATGCATGTGCATATATGCACACCCCCTAGATACTGGATCAGACATGCTTTAAAGGTATCCTTTTTCCTATCATTCATCCTTCTCCTTATAAGCCAGAAGCAGGTTACCCAAGCTTCTTTCCTAAGATGCCTTATGGCATTCCTTCAACAATCCAGGGCTATTTGAAAGTTTGTGGCCACTCACAATTTTAACCCAGGGGGTTTTTCAGGTAAAGAGCCAGAGAATTGGGCTGTTGGGGAAAAGTCTCTTGTGTAGGGTGCCAGGATGGGAAGGAGACTTTCTAGTTCCTCTACTTTTCTCCCTTGGGTTTTCTAGGTATGATCCTGTTGTGGGCCCTGGGGACCTGGAGCCATGAAAGGGGTTAGCAAAGGTTCCCCATCAGTGTTTCTCAGGGATTCCTGACAGAGCCCATCAGAGCTGCCTTTTATCACTGCTGCACGCTTTAGTGAGTCTGTCACGGCTCTCAGACATCGTGTTCCCTGCTGGATTAATCCTGACTGCATTCAGACTCAGGATGTGGGCCACAGGGAGGGAAGGGGCAGGGGGGGAGAGAGGGAGGGGGAAGTAGGATGGGGAGAGGAGGGAAATAAGGTGGGAGAAGGAAAGGAAACTTTGAAAGTACCAAGTAAAAAACCTAGGAAGAAAAAGAAATTAATTTGCAAAATTAAGGGAAAAATATAGTTTGGACAAATTAAAGCTAAAAATCTGAAAAGAGAACAAGGGACCAAAAAAAAGGGGGTAGGCCCAAAGTCTCAGAATGTGAGGGACATTCAGTATGGGAGCAGAGAGACTCAAGCTCCAGGCTAGTTCTGTCAGAGGTGGTTTATTATTTTATTTATTTATTTATTTATTATAAATTTATTTATTTATTTAATTTTGGCTGCGTTGGGTCTTTGTTGCTGTGCGGGGGCTACTCTTCATTGTGGTGCACGGGCTTCTCATTAAAGTGGCTTCTCTTGTTGCGGAGCACAGGCTGTAGGTGCGCAGGCTTCGGTAGTTGTGGCACGTGGGCTCAGTATTTGTGGCTCGCGGGCTCTAGAGCGCAGGCTCAGTAGTTGTGGTGCACGGGCTTAGTTGACCGCGGCATGTGGGACCTTCCCGGACTGGGGCTCGAACCCGTGTCCCCTGCACTGGCAGGCGGATTCTTAACCACTGTGCCACCAGGGAAGCCTGTTTTATTTTTTTAGAAGATTATAAAGCAGACCGATCGTTCACTGATTCACTCTCTTACTTGGAGCACATCAAGTAAGGGCCGATGACGTGTGGGCTCCATGCCAGCACACACTTGGAGAAGTTCTCATATACTCAGTTCTGCCATAGCTTACTTGAAGAACTACAGAAGGAAATTCAGTACACCAGAGCCTCAGTTTTACCCTCTGTAAAATATATACGCAAATCAAACCTACTAGAAGAGCACTTAGGCATTCCCTCAGTGAAAGCAGTTTTCAAAAGAAGAGGACTGCTGGCTTGACACGTGATGAACTCCAGGTGTAAAAGTGCCTGTGCATCTTGCTGCTAGAAAGCCCCTCCTCATCTGCGCTGGCTGACACTCCAGTCTCTTCCAGTGCTATGGTTATGGTCTCTCAACTGAGAGACGAGGACAGACGTATGAGATCTCTGTCACTCTGAGTGAGCATCTTGAGGGCAGAAACTGAGCCTAATTTATTTCTATTTCCTCTCTGCACGTGAAACCTGATACTTAGTAAGTGCTCGGTTCCTTTTGTTCATTGTTGGAGAGGGATCAGGAAAGGCATCAGAGAATCCATGACTGTGAGCCAGGCCTTGTAGCATTAATGTATAGGCTGCATTTGGCATACAGAAGGTACTCAATAAAGGAAGCTTTCCTTAGTAAATCTGTGGAGAGGAAAAGAAGAGTAAGGCAGAGGGACTGAGAAATAAAACGCATGCCGAGTTCAAGGAACAGAGTTAGCACAAGTGTGGCTAGATAGGTGTCCCCCAACCTTTTGTGTTTGTAAGAAGGGCTAGAGGAGCTAGTTTTGATCTGCAGAGTCCTGAGGTCTCTACACTCAGAAATTCGGATTCAGTAGCCCTGAGGGCCAGCGAGGATATCTGCATTTTAAGCAAACGCTACCAGTTTATTTTCTTACAGGTAGTCTGCCAACCACACTTGGAGAGCACAGGCCTGGGGATGTGGGAAATGGGGGCGGTGCGAGTGTCTTGAGTGCGTGGAAAGATGAAGCTGGGGTTGGTTGAGAAGAGTCTGGACTCTGTCCAGGAGGGGAGCCCTCCAGGGCTTCTAAGCAGGGGAGTGACAGGGCCTGATCTGTGATGGAAATCAACTGTTCTTACTCAAGCTCAGGGCATTTTCTCTTTGCTTCTGCTCCATTAGGTATCATTGCTTCAAGGGCCCTGAACAAATAACGTTCCATTAAAGCTTCCAGGTTTTGTAGGACCCAGAGTTCCAGTTACCAGTGGAATGTGAAGTTCACAGGCCGTGTTCAGGCTTGCAAGGAGAGGATTAATTAGGTAAAAAGGCAGTTGCACACATAAGTGGGTGCCCACACCCCAGTCTGGCCTGGTGTTTTGGTGCACTCATTCAGGCATACAATACTCTTTTCAGTTCTAAGCACCACCTCTTGAAACAAGTTAAAAAGCGAGTTCCAAGTGAGATGCCCAAGTGCTGTGTTTTACACAGACTAATGATCAACAGCCTTCTGTTTTTATGGTCCTGGCAACCACATTGGGCTCGCACTGCTAAGGATACCATAGAGAAGAATCCCGCGTTTCACATCTGACTACATAGCTAAGTGCAGAAAATTATGTTTTAAGTTAAAAACAAAAGTGATGGGTTTACTGAAATTATTGGTTTCTAAAAATTTGTGCCTATGAGTTTTTTTTTAACATTTAAAAAATGCCATATGTTTCACTGTGTTGGGACAGTGAAATTAAAATTAACATTAGTAAAGTACCTTTTGAAAAGTACTTTCACATGTTATATCTCTATTGATTCTTAAAATAGTCTTGTGAGATAGGTATTATCATTATCGCCATTTTACAGATGAGAAAATGAAGTGTAAGTCTTACTGATTTGTTTAAATCCATACAGCTGGAAATTGTGGCTCCAGAACCCATCTCAGGTCTTCTGATTCCAAGATCCATGATTTCACAGTTGCTGCAGGAACGCTGGCAATCAGTGGGAATGCAGATATGTCAGTTATCCCCCTCACACCTCAACAGTCTCCTGTAGTTCAGCTTCACAGCTAGTTGCCTCAACATTTTGTTCATTTCAAAAATCTTTGACAGAGAGGTGAGTGAGGTCATGAAAACTATGTCTATGTTGATGGTCAACTAGATTGGAAACAAGATTGCTTTTGAGAATGAAACTATAAAGTTAACTCTGGTAGACAAGCGATATCCCAAATCACCTTATAGGTATTAATAGAATGGCTCCCAACCCTGTAAGATGTTGTGACACATCTAAGAAATTATATGGCAAGCAGAAAGGGGAGTTGGTCTTCATCCCAGAGACAAATGTGGCAAGACCCACTTGAGCTCAGCTTAGAGGAAGATGTGGCCCAGTGACTTGACCCATACAGGCCCAGTGGCATGGACCCCTTTGCTATGATAATAGATGCTTCTTAAAATTTGGACCAAAACCCCTAACACCCTTGTGTTGTTTCCATGCTCACTGAAGTAACTCTGAGATTTGACTTCCCTACTTAAGTGTCTGCGGGGTCTGAGAGATACAAGTCCCCAGGCTCTCCAGGTGAGCCCCAACCTGGGTCCTGGCCAAGCACTCACTTGCCCTTTTGAAGCATCCAGAGCAAGTCCTGGAGGTGCCGTCCATAACTCCAGAATAGGCCTTAACATTTGTGAAGGCCAGCACTTGTCCATGGCTGCTTGAATGGGCCTCCAGTTTTTAAATCAGCGACTTAAAGTGAGAAACTGATTTTTCCATTATGCTTCAAAACAAAAATTTCCCACCTCCCATCTCTGTTGAGCCATTCTGAACTTGCTGCCATTCCTACAGTGCATTTTGTTCACTCTTAGAGAACTTCAGACATGCCTTTCTCCCTTTTCTCTCTTGTCTCCATCTTGCTTTTTGCCTGCATGATCCCCACTCATTTTTTCAACTTTGTATTTAAATAACTTTACAGAAAAGTTGCAAAGACAGTACAGTGAGTTCCCTTAGATCCTTCACCCAATTTCTCTATTATTACCATCCTTAACAACCAACTTCAATAATCAAAACTAAGCAACTAACATCATTACAATACTATTAACTAAACTATGGACTGTATAGATTTCATCAGTGTTTCCACTAATGTCCTTTTTCTGCACCAGGAGTCAATCCAGGATCCCACATTGCATTCAGTTGTCATGGATCCTTGGTCTTCTTAATCTGCAACAGTTCCTTAGTCTTTTCTTGACCTTAACACTTTTGAGGAGTATTGGTCAGTTATTTTATAGACTGTCCCTCAATTTTTATTTGTCTGATGTTTTCCATTTGGGGACAAGAATACCACAGAAGTGATATGTCCTTCTCAGTGTATCATACTGGGGATGCATAACATCAAAATATCTTACCACTAGTGATGTTAACATTAATCACTTGGTGGTATCTCCTGGGTTTCTTCACAGTAAAGGCAGGTTTTTTTCATCTTTGTGACTAATAAATATATTGGGGGTGATACTTTGAGACAGTGCAAACACCTTGTTTCTCTTCAAACTTTTGCCCACTAATTTTAGCATCCATCACTCGCTCTTGGCCTGAAAAATTATTGCTGTGGTGTTCTAATAAAGATTTTCTATTTCCCTAACTGCTTCTACATTTATTATTTGGAGTTCTTCTGTAAGGAAGAGCTGCCCCTTCTACCTCATTCATTCAATTATTGATTTATATCAGTATGGATTCATGGCTATTTATTTTGATCTATGAGTTATAATCCAATACAATGACTGTTTGTTTTGTTGCTGAAATTTTTCCAGCTTTGGCTGCAGGTTGGCCACTTTGCCATTTCAACACTACCCAGCCTTTTTCGGGTACTTCCTTGCTTCTCTAGCAGCATGAGAGGCTCCTGTCTCAACTTGTATTTATCCCACCCCAGCCCTGGAATCAAACACTTTTCTAAGAATCCCTAATTCTTTAGATTGGATAATGGGATGTAAAAACCAAAACTTAGGTGGTGGGTGTGCTCACTGCTACTGGGATGTCACTGCTTCTAGGCCCTCTCAGCAGATAGAGCTAGGAAATCTATGGATGAATACTAGGAACATACTAGGTATGTATTCACATCTATATTTATTTCTGTATCTCTCTCTCTCTCTCTCTCACTATATATATATATATATAGTGAGAGAGAGAGAGAGAGATATACGTATGTGTGTGTATATACGTATATTATAGTACATATATATATATTTTTTAAACCATGAGTTCATACTGATACCTCTGACTCTCATCCAAAACCATAGATTTCATTCTAGCCTTCCCTCTTTCCTTATTTGTAACTTATTACTCTGACAGTGAAAAGCCTGACTTTCATTATCTACAGTGTATTAAAGTATTTGTTCAACCCTAGTATATACACAAAGTAGTTTCAGAATTGCTAATCTGTATCCCCATGAAAATTAAGTTTACTAACTAGAATGCAGTATTTGTGTATAGTTCTTTTTGCCATTAGTTTTACAGTATCCAGCCAAAATACTGATTTCCAAAGTAACTTAGTTTTTTTCTTCCCCACTCCATTATGGTTCTGTTATTCATTTGCAATATGGTTAGGTTCGGTTGTTATAGTTTGTATTCCATTTGGGGCTCTTCCTTCATCCTGGTTCATTTTTTTTAAATTTATATATAGTAAAATTTTCTTTGTGAAGTATAGTTCTATGAGTTTTGACAACTGCATGTTATGCATTTTAAGTTGTTTTCTATGTTCATAAAACTGACATTTTTTTTCTAGCTGTATATATCTAGGCATTTCCATTTATTTTTCAAACTGTTTTAGAACTTTATGGATTGGTCATTCCTGAGGGAGAAAAGTTTCAGCGTCTCTGTGTGTCACATCAGAAGGGCCCAAGTTGAGGAGCCAACTTGTGTCTGTAATGCAGCCACTGCTTCAAATTTGGTCAAATCATGACTTTCCATCACCTAAGGAACCCAGGTCTGCACAATCAGATTGGCTGTGCTGTCAATCTATATTGTCTCTTAAGACATCAAACAGCTGATGGGGGGAGGGTTTTTGGGACCAGGGTTGAGAGAGAAAGAAATATTACAGGCTGGCAGCTGCAGTGCTTCCTTTCTCCTCTTTTTCTTTTCCTTCCTTTCTTCAGATAACAACTACCCACTACCTACCATATTCCAGAAGTTGTGCAATGATGTTTAAGGCCCAGGACCCGGCTTCAAGAGTTTCACATCAAGTAAGGAAAATTGAAAATACACCACAGTGTGAATGGCATCCCCTGTGCTTGAGAAACATGATGGCCTGAAACAATTATTAAAATGGTGAGTAGGTGCTATGATAAGGGTAAACACCAAGTGATATGGGTCCTTGGTTAACAGGCACCTCTCACATGCTGGGGAGGTGAGGTGGGCAAGGAGGGCCAGAGGAGTTAACACTTGAGCTTAGCTTTGCAGGACAAATAGGAGTTTGGTGCAAGAGTCAGTAAAGGTACTCCAAGCAAGGGCACCACATACACAAAGACCTAGAGAAGTGAATGATCTGGAATGATCTAAGGAAGCTCTATATGGTGAGGGAGGGAATAGGGTCAGGAGTGGGAAATGGTAGGATCATATTGAGGAGATACTTGCTAGGGACCGTGTGAAAGGTTTTGTGTGCTTTGCTAAGGAGTTTGATTTCATCCTGAAAGTGGTGAGGTCACTGAACAATTTCAGGAGGAGAGACAGATGTGGCATGATCAAATTTGCCATTTCTAAATGTGTCTCCATCAGGAATGTGGAAAATGGACCAGTGATGGAGCCAGATGGGAAGTAGGGAGATTAATCAAGAGGCTTTTGCAATATGAGAAATGATGCATGTCTGGATTAGGGCACTTGCAGAAGGGACTGAATGCTGGTAATGAATTCTGGGGAGACTTTAGATGTGGCACTGCAGGAGTTAGTGACCACTGAATGAAAATAGTGAAGAAAAAGGAGGCACCAGAGATGATTCCCAAGTTCTTCTGACAGCTAGATAGATCATGGTGTTACTCACTAAGGCAGTTTGATTTCAGACTAACTTTTTTTTTTTGATTTACATCAGACAGATATAAAAAAGAGAGAGAAAGAAGCAGATTTTTTTCTGCTATATAAGTGGGGTTTTGCTAATATTACTCATATTCATTGAGGAGGAATCAAATAAGAAAGTTTCACTGCTCCATGCCATCATTCTTAGAGCCCACTGTAGAATAAAGGAGATGATTCCGTCCCAAGGGAGAGTAGAAAGTTACAGTTTCAGGAAAGTTTGAGTTTGGTGTGTTCAGGCAACTTCATGGGAAAGTGGTCAGTGTGCTTACACAGAGCCTTGTACTCAGAAGGGCCTCTTGCTTGGTTTTAATCTCTGTGGCCGCCATCTTGAAAGTCTGTCTTTGAATCTGTGTTTTGTAAATGAAGTTAGACTGGACGATGAAGCATACACTGGAGGCTTGGAGTCTCAGCTCACATGTGGTCCTGCCTCCCTCTTCCTGCCTGGGATAAGTTCTCAGCTGTGCATTCCTTTGAACCCTCGTGCCCTAGTTTCCCCCAACCTTCCCTTCCCCATACCTGCTCCTCAGTTGCCTTCTGCCCCAGGTTGGGGCCTGAGCATAAATATGGGGTGGGTTGGGGTACAGCATGTACCCACCCTGCATCTCAGAGAAGGGCAAAGCAGTGGCTGTCCCCACCCTAGGCTGGCAGGTCCACAGAATTTCAGCAGAAACCTGGACATGGGCCTCTAGCCCATCCCCTAGTGTGTCTTGTTGTAGAGATTACAACTCCTTGGGGGTCACCTTTCTGCTGTGGGTATAAAAAGGGGAGATTGACTCCCTGACTCCTGACTGGGACCCTCCCTGCATTTTCACTTTGCACTGAACTCTGCAAATAATAGAGCCTACCCCTGGGTGTGTTGACCAATGGCAGAAAATGGTGGGTGGAATTGTTCCAACTCATCATGCATCCTCCAGAAACTAGGAACTTTCTTGACCTGTCAGAGGAAGAACAAGACATTCAAGGAAGGGTCAAAGAGGGTGCAAAGCAGAGACCAGGTCAGGAATGAACCCATTGCCACAGACTTTTGGAAAAGACTCAAGCCCCTTCTTTTCGGGACCAGAAGGGCATGGTCCTGACTCTTACTGGCGGTGGCCAGACTTTTAGGGGCTGGACTGCACACACACAATAACCTACAAATCATTTTTAAAACATACAACTACTCACAAATGAGTATGCAAGTAAAAATGACAGAATCTGAATAAAGGCAATGATTGATATATCAAAGTCAGTTATTAAGATATTATTAAGATATCTTCAAGATATTGTGCTACAGTTAGGCTAGATATTGTGTTCCAGTTGGGGGAAACCTCTGTATTATTTCTTACAACCCATGTGAATCTATAATTAACTCAAAATAAAAAGTAAAAAAAATATATGCCAATTATGTGCTATCATTTCAAACGTACCATGAGCATCTAAACACAAAATACTAAATAATAGCCATCCAACTTTATATTTCAGACAAATCAGTCTTTACATGCTTTAGGCAAGAGCCTGGGTTTTGATAACTATGATTCCGCCTCAGGGGCAGTACCAGTTACTGGTATCCTTCCAACATTCCAGACTGTATAGACCCATTAGGCTTCAACTGCTATGACAGAGATACTTGATTTTATTAATTCTTCGTTCAAGTATTTATATATGGGGCACTCATTTTGGGCCAGGTATCAGGCTAAGCACTAGGGGTACAAAGATGAAGCAGGGATCGCCTTGGTGCTTGTAGATATTCCAGTCAAGAGGAGAAGTCAGATGGACCCACAGTTAACCACCACAATGCTCATGATAGATGCTGTAATAAAGGGAAGAAGAGGAGTCCTTGGAGGACAAGTGGAATTGGGGAGGGGAGGTTCAGGCAAGTTTTCCTAGAGGAGGTAATGTTAGAGGAAAATCTTAAAGAGTAAGTAGGAGTTAGGTGAACACAAAAGAGAAGAAAAGGTTTAGTCAGGGAAGACAGGAATTGGGCAGGCTGGGAAGCATGAGAAAGTGTGGTGCTTTGAGGAAGGGCAAGGGAATGCTGGAGCGCAAGATACAGGTAGGTGGGCCCTGGGCGAGCCAGGCTGGAGAGGTGGGCTGGACCAGAGCATGGAGCACTTGTCCCCTTAGACCAAGGGAGCTGGGAGCCACTCATAAACTTTAAGTAAGGCAGTGACATGACTGATCCTGTCTTCACCTCTCCTGGATAAACAAGGACAAGGCCTATGGATTTTTTTTTTTTTTTTAAGGAATAAAAGAATCAGTGGGCTGTATGATTCATTTTCTTAGTCCTTCCTTATCCCAGGCAGAGGTTCATAGGTAAGGTGCTTCTCAAATTGCTCCCATCAAGCCTCAAATGATTCCACTTCCTAGTTGATGAATCCAACCAATAGAAGGCAAAGAAGATGAATCTGGGTTCTAATCTGAGTTGGAGAGGTCGTGGGGAGGCTCATACAACATCACCAGCCCAGTATCTCTGTCTTCCTCTCAACTCCCCTTTCTTCCTCATGGCCTGTGCCCTGAGGGCTACTCCCCGAAACCCAAAGAAGTGGGGTGGGGGAGGTTAAGGTGGGGCACAGCTGGTTTTCTGTTGCTGTGACCAAAAGTCCTACTAAATCCCTGGTAACTCATGAAAGAGAAAGAAAATAATATATTGAGAGCAAAACAAGCCAGCACACTACCTGTCTCTAAGCTTGCCATGGCAGCTTTGGCATTTGACTCTGCTCTGCTCAGCCCCCAGAACATTGATTCCCCTCCGTGGAAGCATCTCATCGCTAAATACCCTTCCAGGATGTGTGAGACACTCCTTCCCTCTTAAATGGCTGACTGAACAAATTTAACGGAGGCTGTTACCCACTGAGTTCGGTATCAAAGCACTAAGGTCAAGTTCTCCTTGAGTTTTTGCTTTTATCTGGAGTCTCTCGCCTCCTGCCCTCCACTGCCATCAGCTTCACAATATCAGACAGACAGAGTCTGGGCAGCTCCAGGATCCACGTTTCTCAGCCTCACACACGAGGAGGGTAGGGGGAGAAAGAATGGAGGGAGTTGACGAATGTAGGGGTTTCATTTGGGACTAAATGGGGCCTGTGCTTGCATCAGAGGATCTTATATCATGGAAAAATGGAGTCTCTTAGAACTCAGTGTCAATAGACAGATTCCATTTGTCTGAGAATTAAGGAGTGTGCAAAATCAAGCATGCAGGGCTTCCCTGGTGGTGCAGTGGTTGAGAGTCCACCTGCCGATGCAGGGGACGCGGGTTCGTGTCCCGGTCCGGGAAGATCCCACATGCCGCGGAGCGGCTGGGCCCGTGAGCCATGGCCGCTGAGCCTGCGCATCCGGAGCCTGTGCTCCGCAACGGGAGAGGCCACAGCAGTGACAGGCCTGCGTACTGGAAAAAAAAAAAAAAAAAAATCAAGCATGCAGCATGGGTAATGGAAATGGCCTTGGATTACTCTGTTTTCCATTTCTCTGTCCTAGCTGTACCTCTGACCCAAACTTTTACTAATATAACTACCACTTATAGAGTACCCACCAAGGTACTCTATAAATACATATGTAAAATAATGGTCAAGGCATTGGAACTGACCAATCAGAATAAGTGCTAACTGTAAACAACTGGTATAGTTGCACCAGATGACCCACTAAGAATCATATACTGAGAGAGATACTTCATATATATTATTTTGAATTTTCACAGATAAAGAAAGTGGGATTCGGAGTATCCAAGCTCATACAGCTTAAGACTGGATCCAAATCCAGCTTGATCCCACAATCTTGCTTTTTTATGTCATCCTCCCCCTAGGGTACATTTGTCTGTAGGCAGCCTCAAGGGAATCTGGAGAATGACTCCTTAAAGTCAAAGAACACATGGCCAGTAGGAACACCTGAGCTGGCAGCGCTGGACGACAGAAGTCAGTCCCAGCCAGCTCAACTTGAATGCGGAGTAGATGGCATTGTACCAGGCTCACCTGTGATCCTGCCTCAACCTGCAACTTAGGGTTTAATTACACACTGTCTTGCATTGTTTACTAATTGTTGCAGGTCAATCTTATACTTTTATTCATCATTCTTCATTCAGTCATCAAATATTTTGGAGCAACTGGGCACATTCCTTCTCTGGCAGCCCTTGTGATACCAGCATGGAGAGGTAGGCCAACTCAGATAGCTAGTTAATGGCCCACTAAAGAGCAAATGAGGGCTAATTTGCCTTTTTATTTTTTTTTCTTTTTGGCTGTGCCATGCACCTCGTGGGATCTTAGTTCCCCAATCAGGGATCGAACCCATGCCTCCTGCAGTGGAAGTGCAGAGTCCTAACCGCTAGACCACCAGGGACTTCCCTAATTTTCCTAATAATAAATTAATGAATTAAGTTTTGCATTTAGTTTGAAAATGTTTTCAGATATTTCTTTAATAAATAAAAACTATATATTCAACAGCTAGAATTTGAAAGTAGGAAGTTGGATGCACAAATATTTTATTTCTAGCACCTCTGATCAAGATAAAAAGTCTTTATCCAAACATTAGCTTTGGGAATAAGAATGTATACAAAAGCCAGTTTTCTTATTATTGTTAGTACTGTGAATTTTAATATCTAGTCTTTAATCTAGATATCTTAACTCATACATCAGAACAGCATTCTTTTAAGGTATACAATCCTTGGACTCTTCTATTAATTACAGTTAGTAAGTCACCTTAGCTCTTTGAATGTATTTGGATGTCCTATTTAAAAAAACAGTCATCTGGAAGCCCACAAAAGATTCTTTAATGGCTTGACAAAATTCAAGCATCTTCTTAATATGCCTTTCTTACTCCACTAAGAAGCCTGTAACTCGTGAAACAGCTGCAGGGAAACCATAGGTTGCACTTGAAAAACCCCAGGTTTCAGAATTAGTACCACCGCTTAGTTGCTAGGGATCTTTGGCAAGTTACTTGAGTTTCCATATCTGTAAAATGGAGATAATGAAACCTACGGGAAAGGGTTGCTGTGGGGATTCGAGATCACACATACACACAGAATCCAGCACAGAGGCTGTGAGCAGTAAGTGCTCAATAAATGTTAGTTTATTTCTCAGGGGGTTGTTGGGAAGGTTAAATAAGTTCATAAATATAACTGAGCTCACATAGTAAGAAATTACTGTTCCACCCTTCCCACTTGAGCATTGTCTCCACTGTAGTGAATATTGGCAGTTGTTTTCTTTATCTGTGTAGTCATCCAAAGTGGACAATTCAATCAAGTCTCCACTTGGAGCCTTGTATCTGATGATCTCATTGTTGTGGAGATCTGAGAGATGAAAATATATATTGGAGCCACGACAGGACAGTTTTGCAACAGCAGCCAAAAGCCCTTGAAACGTTCTGTCCGTTGATCCAAAACTCCTACTCATAGGAATTCACCTTTAGGAAATAATCAGAATTATAAATAAAGATTTATGACTAGATGTTTAGTCAACTGTGATGCATGATCATAATAAAAATAGAAATAATCTAAATACATGACAATAGGAGAATGGTTGAATAAATAACAACCTCTCTGAATAGCACACAGCTGTTTAAGTTGAACTTTGGAGAAGATTTAATGACATGGGGAAAATAATCACATTTCAATGTTAAATTTAAGAAGTAGGATCAAAACCTGTGTTTACAGTGAACACAATTTTACAAAATGTGAAAGTACCAGATGAATCAGTGAAGAAACTGACCCCTAAGTTACCAAATGCATAAGAAAAAAATAAAAAATATTGAATAAAAGTATCCATTTATGCTGCCCTTTTAAACATCTTCCAGTTCTGATCAATTAAAATCATATACTCAGTGAAGATGAACTATGGATTTGTATGATGAGAAACAAAAACGAGAAGAATGACTAGAGAAAACACTCTGTTAACATTGTTACCCGTAGGTAGTGGGATTAAGGTAATTTCCTCCTTCTTTGCGCTTTTCCATATTTTCTAAATTTTCTTCAATGAACATATTTTATAATGAGGGAAACAGATTTATATTAAAACAGAGGGGAGATTATCAAGTCCCTATTTCTCTTTGCCTACGTGCTAGTAATTTTCTCAGCACAATTCTTTCCAGATATCCTTCACCACCAAGGGGCCCCCTGTCCATATGATACAAATGGAGTGTCTATAACACACTAAGGAGGGAGCATCCTCTCTTCATGTCACTCACTGCGATTCCTTCCAGTTCACTCTGCACAGTTTCGTGATATGCAACTTATATGGATCTACAATCCCTGCCCACCCACCCCCAACATAATAAACGTGACATAACAAATGTGACTTCCATACTAAATGCTGCTTTCTTGATAGAGGCCCAGATAGCCCCCAAGGAAGCAAAACACCAGAGGGACTCACCATGAACAAAGTGGAGAGTAGCAGAGAGCACCTGATCACAAGTCCACACTCTGTTTTGAGATGGCTGGGCGGTTAGAGTGGGGTAGGGATGGTAGTGATAGGGAAACTAATAAAGAGGGGAAGGGAGAATTAGGCAAGGAACTTGCTCCAGGCAAAGGGAGAGAGTTCAGAGATACAATGTCCTTACAGGGGTAATAATAAACACAATTATGTTAATACAAAGAACCATAAAAACAATAAACACACGTGAGTTGCCAACAGTGTGCTTGGCACTGCGGCAGAATCAAGCCCTCTCGGTTAGGCTGGGATCTGCATTCTGTCTGAACTCTGTGGGAAAGATGAGCAGCGCCACGAGCAGTCTGGGATGGAGGGAAGTACAGGCCATGGGGTCTTTCTCCTGGCTAAATAACGTTGGTAAGGACTTCAACCTTCTTTGTTTTCTGTTGCGCCCTGACTGGTTGACTCAGGGTATAGGGGACACCCAAAGGCCAGAATGGAGGGAATCAAGAGTCCTAGGAGAAAGTCTTTGGAAGAAGACAATGGGACGGGGTAAGAGACATCTTTGAGATGTTGATCCATGAATAGTATATAAAAGAATATAGAAGAATCAATATGAGCGTTTCATGCATAGGTTCCTCATTGGTATCCCACATTATCAGTGAGAGTGGGACTTGGAGTCATCTTTGAAAAACAGACAGCTCAATACTCTGCTGGGGGCTCTGGGGAGAGGGAGTGTTTTCACTGCAGTGGAAGGCTGGCTGGCCCATTCCCTTGGGAAATTGAGAGGTCTGTACCCAGGATGGGCCCCAGACCTGTACTCGTGAGTTGTGCCCTAGAGGAGGACGGTAAGAAGGTAGAAGCTGATATGGGCATTGAGTGGAGAGAAAAATAGGCCTTGGAGAATGTTAGGGGGAGAATGTTGGAGAGTAAGAGAAGGAAAGTGGGGAGGGAGGGAACTGGAGAAGAAAGGAGTGGAAAGAATACAAGTGCATAGTTCAAGGAAGGAGTATATAGTCTTTTTCACCTTGTTGAAAATGGATCGTCCCCTTTCTCCACTTTCCCCTGGGGACAGACCCAAGAATCCAGGCACGTGGAGCTGAACGTTCCAGATACATCAATAAAGAAACTGGCTCATGCCTGGATTTCCAAAAGCATGAGAAAAAAATAGTACAACATATTGATTAAAGGATGTTTGTGTTGCCCTTTTAAACATCTTTGGATTCAGGTTCAATTAAAATCATATACTTGGTGTAAAGTATGCATTTTTACTGATGAGAAACTGAAGAAAATAAAGTTGAGGCCCAAAAAGGTTAGGTGACTTTCTCAGAGCCACATGGTAGCTTGCTGCCTCCCAGTGCGGCTCTCCTGCCATAAAGGAGGCGGCACCTTCCTTCTCCCCACTCCCTGCCTGCCTGTCCGCTTTCAGAACGGTTCCTTCCCACTTTGGCACAAACTCCAGCGAACGCCTGCCTTAACCCTTCTGGGTCTCGGTCTCCTCAGCCTCGGTATAAGGGTGTGGACTGGATGACCCTTCACTATGTTTCATCACTTACAGATTAAGAAGGGGACCCATTTGCCACCAACTCAGTACGTGCTTGACTTCTCAATACCGTGGAAAAGTAGTTTTTAAAACGTGGCCCTGGACACACAGCATCAGCACCACCTGAGAACTTACTAAAAATGCAAATTCTCCGCCCTACCTCAGACCCTACCGAAGCCGAAACTCTGGGCGTGGAGCTCAGCAGCCTGTGTTTTAATAAGCCTGCAGGGGGTTCTGATGCAGCTCAAGTTTGAGAACCGCTACTCTAAATGCTTTTCTGCCCAACACTAAAGGGAGGGCTTAACACGCACACGCGCACAAGGACGTAACTAACTTTTCTCTGTGGCCGCTACCCCTCCCTCGCCTCCCCACCCCCCATCCTTTTCCTCGCTCTTCCATCCTGGGATGATGAATGGAGGTCAGGGCAGGGCGCTGTCAACGGAGGAGGACGCGGCGAACCCTCCCTTCCCCGACCCACCGGGTGGGTCGGTCGCGGGGAGGTAGCATTGGGGCTGTGGTTTCCTTATAAATTTCTCGACAGCCGCTGCCCCATTTTGGGGGCATTTAGGGGCGCGTTTAACAACAGAGTTTACTTTTAATGATTTATCCAATCATTTGTTTGCAGAATGAAGGAGACCATTAAGAAGGGGGGGTGTCAGAAAAAGACTTGGGGAGAAGAGACTGGGCGAAAGGAGGGAAGGATAGCGTAGCAGAGCAAGGGTCTGAGGTGAAGCTAAAGAGAAATGGGGGCTCCGGGGAGCCCGTGGGTGTGGGAGAAAGGCGGAGGACTTTGCTTTTGGTACCGGAAAGAAAGTGAAGTTTGGGGAGAGCACGGGACTAAAGCGCAACAGAAAGAAAAATGGGTATTAGGAGAAAAATTGAGTTTGGGGGTACTGTTTTTTTTTTTTTCCCCAGCTTCCTTTCCAAGACTTTCTTTGCTCCACTTTGCTCCTCCCCCTCTTCCCCGCCTCCTCTTCCCCCCTCCCCCTCCTCCTCCTCGCGCGGTAATGGGAGGCTCCTAGGCAGGAGCAAAAGAAGGAATTGTTTGCGAGTTCAGTCATCCAAAAAAGCTTCTTCCATATGGAGTGACCGGGTGCGCAGGGCGCGGCGTCCCCTGCCTTGTCCTCCCGCTGCTGCCGCCGCGGCCCCCGCTTCCTGCCGCAGGGACCCTGAGCCCCGGCCCGCCGGTGTCAGTCGCCGCGAGCGCACACGCACACTCACACTTACACACACAGGCGCACACACACTCACACTCACGCCCGCCGCAGCCGAACGCACCCGCACGCGCCCTCCCTCCCCGGCCCGCAGCTTCTCGGTCCGGGGCTCCTTTGTTGCTCCCGCGGCCGCCGCTCTCCCGTTTTGTGTGTCCCTGGGTGTCACTGTGCGGGTTGTGTGTCCGTGCGGCACCGGGCTGTGTGGCTCTCTCTGCGCCCACCGCGCCCCCGGGCCCCGGCTCACCCTTCCCAGGAGCCGGCTGCACCAGAGGTGAGTCACGTCGCTGAAGTTTGTTTTCTTTTCATAAAAAGTTGTGTTTATTTGTTGGTTTGGGGAGGGGAGGGGGCGGGAGGCGGCCGCAGGCCGGGCGATACCGAGGAAGCGCCGGCGGGTGGCTGGTGAGGACGCGCCGGCGGCGGGAGCGGGTCCCAGCGCTCGGCCCGCGGGCTCCGGCGGGGGGCTGCGGCCGAGGCGGGCGGCGGGGTGCCGGGTGGCCGCCTCCAGGCCCGGGGCCGCCGCATCTCGTTCCGTGCGGGTGCGGTCTGGACGGTCGTTCCCGGAAGCTTCCCGGTGGAGGAAGGGCCCGGACAGCCTCCCAAACTTCCCCGGAGGTTGACACCGGTCTCCGGCTCCCAGCGCGGGGCTCTGGGGAGAAACCCACAAGGGGTCGGCAAATACACAGCACCACCGCACACCCATTTGGCCTTTTAGGGGGTGAGGGTTTACCGTCTCGGAGTTTAAAAATAATAATAATAAATAAATTTTAAAAATTAAAAAAAAAAAACTAAACCCAAATGAGGGACCGAACGGACCGGGTGCAAAACAGTCCCAGAAAAGCATCCCCCGCTAGAGGGGTGGAAGGGCCGAGGCTGAAGTGAGAGTGTCCAGAGGTCCTCCTGGGGTTGTTCTCTTGGGGGTTTTTGTTGGTGTAACTGTGAGAGGTTGGGAAATGATCCTTTGGAACAGGTGGGAAGGGACTGTGGAGAAGGGCAAGGAACCCAGGAGGAATTTTCTGCTGGATTTTTGAAGGCTCTGCTTAACTTTCAGGGTGCCCAGTGTTAGTTTGCTCTTCCAGATGGTAGGAGGATTTTGAGGGCTGGGGGTGCAGGCAGACCTGGTGGAGTTTAAGGAGCCCTAGGGATTTGTTTGCTTAGTTTTGTTTTGGGTATGGGATTGCAGTGGCAGTGTTACTTGAAAGGTGGTTGTGTGCCTCCAGAGATGTGGCAGTAGAGCTAAGAATACCCAAACCACACACCAGCGATCCTAAACAGGCACTTTCTGGGCGTGGTGGGGTGTTCTGCCTCTCCCCCATCCCTTCTCAGCAAGTTCAAATGGGTTTGCATAAGTTTTTGACCCAGAGTTACCTCTTTGAATGGACTGAGTGAAAAGTATGTTGTGGTTCCAGGCCCTTGTGCCACCTCCAAGTGCCTTGTACCCAGCTCACATTGGTCACCTAGATCTTTATTACCCAGAACCTTGCAGACACTGGTCATTGAATGAATGAAATTTTCAAAATTCTTGAATGCACAAACATTTCCGATTTATTCCACAATTGGGCCCTAAGCAGGCAGCCTAGCCCTGTGATGGTTTCTCATCTCTTTGGTTACAGTCAATAAATCAATCTCCATTTTCTCAAGGGCAGCGTGACAGTATTTAAACAGTCTCCTTGGACTAAGGTGGGGACGGATGCCCCCATACATCTGTCCAACCTGTTTTCTGAACTTAAAGTGAATCTGAGGCAAGAGTTTGGCCATTTTGAGGTATGTAACAGGTTTCCCAGGAACGTTTCTGAGGTCTTATAATTGGTACTTTTTTATGGTTTCATAATTGAAATCTAGAAGGTTCCCATGGTAATCTTGAAGCACCTTGGGGTCAGTGGGACAGAGGCAGGGTGAAAACAGAAGTGGAGTTATGATTTTCCTGCAGGATGAGTTTTTGGAGCGAGTGTATGGAAAATGAAAGAAGTAAGAGTTGCCGCTTTGCTGACGTTGCCTGCCCCCAACTATTGCTTCAAGTTTGGCCCTTCAGGAGGCCGGAGGCTGTCTACACCTATGAGATCTGAGGATTGAGATGTCAGACACTGTCTCGTTCATCCTCTGTCAAGAGATCTCAGAAGAGGAACACTGCAAGAAACAGCTTCTCAGGAGAAACTGCCCAAGCCACAGCATTGGCTTTACTGAGGAGAGGAAGTTGATAGAGTCCAGGATAGTTGGTTCCTTGACCACAGTTGGGATGGGGTTGCGGTGGGATAGAGGGAACCCTGCTTAGCTGTTGATCGGTTGGCCAACTTGAATAAGAGGGTGATTTTTGTTCCTTTACATTCTTCAAATGGGTCCAGAGATTTTCCTTTCTTTGAAATGCTCTTTCAAATGTTTGGGCTCCTAGCTCTCTTCAGCAACTTATCTGTGGTTTCCATACCCTAAGAAGGAGTAGGAGATTTTACTCATGAGATAATTCAGTTGACTTCCCCAGGGATCCCCAGGGTATAAGCAAGGATGGTGAGAAGTGAACCTGGTGGTCACAATATTCCATGGGACCCTAGGGTTCTGAGTTCAGATTTCCACAAAGTCACCAGTATGGTTAACGAATAAGGGTTTTCCTTTCTGTGTCTTTTAAACAAGCGGATAGAAGCTGAAGAGGACCCAAGTGCACCAGATAATTGCTTCCAGTACTTTCTGTCCTCTGAGTAAGAAAGTATTAACCTGGCACCAGAAGATATTGTACATTGGGAGTTTGCTTTCTTTCCTCCAAACTCCAAGCCTTCTTGCTATCTGTGAAAATAAGGAGGAGGGTGGATGGAAATTGGGGAGGGAGAGAAAAGAAAGTGATTTGTTACATTTTTTAAAGTGTATTTACTTTAACATATGGAACTTATTGTCATCTCCATACTTCAATTCAGTAAAAGTTTATAGCACATCAGACCCCAGACTGGGAGCTTTTTTGTCCCAAGAAAATAAGCTTTCTTAGTCAAAGGATGGTTCTCCAAATGACCCTCCCCTCCCAATTTTTATTTTTTGCACAAGCATGTACTACTAATAAAAAAAAATGTGTTTTAAAGTTACCCACATTGCCATACTGTAACTGTTTTTGTTCATCCATGTGCATACATACTTTTCACATAGCTCCAATAAAAGTAAAGACTCTTGTAGTCAGACAGCCCTGAAGCAGCTCTACACTTTTGACCAAAGACTCGTAGGGAGCAGGTATATCCAACCACTTTGCTATTGCTGGGAACAGCCTAAATCCTGAGAATGCTCCCACGTGGAGCCTTTACATGTAATATTTTCATCATTTATGAGGCTGGATCAAATATTTGGGGCTGGAGGGTGGGATGGAAGAGGGTGTTTGTTTTTCATCTAGAAATCCATGTTTACAAAAAGCCTTCCTAAATAGGGCTCTTGCCTCCTTGGAGCCCTCAGGGTTGGAAATGGGTAGAGAAGGGGAGGTGGAATCGGGAAGTAAGACTTAAAGGATCCATCTCAAGTGGCACTGCCCTGAGGATTAGGAAACTTGGCTTGGACCCCTGGCTCTGCCTGTGGACTCCATTCACACTGACTCAATCCACTGAGCCAATTGCTCACTAAATCTCCATTACCACTGAGTTAGCTCCTTCCCCAAGCTTGCCCAGTCTCTCCTGCCTTTCCTTTTATTATTCCGCCATCCTACCATCTTTTCCATTTCTGCCACCACCATGCTTCTTCATGCCTTTGACAATTGCTGACACATGGCTGGACTCCCCACTGTCTACCCATCATCCCCCTACCCTCACGCCCCGCCAACGCCCATCGTCCATCAGTCCCATAAACTCATCCCCCAGTCTAAGCTTACAATCTAAATTTCTTAGCCCTCTCACATGTGGCTCTGTCTCATCTCATAATAATATTACCTTGATAGAACCCTTCTGCTCCAGCTGGACCCATCTATTAGCCGACCCTTGATTTTGGAAGGGATTCACTCCTTCTGCTGCCTTACCAGCCCCAGCCCCTTCCCTGTTAACCCACCTTACTTCGTATGAGGGCTGCTGATAATGTGTTCTTAACAGATATTTGGTGAATATTGGTGAAAATGGACCACTGGATGCAAAGGTAATGGTTTTGTAAGAGCAACAGACTGTTTTCAATGTAATCATTGTCCTTCATCTGTTCGGTTCATTTCTAGCAAGGGGCCAGGTAACTGGAGATTTAAGGAAGCCTGTGGTTTAGAAAAACTGCTTTTTCTCTGTTTTCTTATTTGTAAAATGGACTAATAAGGAATTACTCTGGTTTATAGCAATGTACCTTATAAAAAGCAAATACTTTCAAAGTGTTTATTTACTTTGTTTGAGACACTTTCTTTTTCCTCAGGCCCAGAACAAGCTTCCTGGAACCCGTGACCCATGACGTCTTGTCAACATTCACACCGTCTGAGGGTATCAGCAATGAAGTAGAAGAAGCAGGTGAGGTTTTCTGCCCGTAGTCTAATATCTCTAGCCTATTGGGTCAGTCATATTTTGATGTTTTATGTTTCTGCTTGAAGATAAGAGTGTTTCCCATCCTTCAGTATTGAAAGGGTCCAGTTTTGAATGGAATCTGAACTAAACAAGTTGGTTCTAGTTCAGCTCGGATACTCTTACAGTCAGAGCCTGTGGTGGCCTCTTTCCCCTGGCGTGACCACGTCACCCCCCTTTCCCTGTGGCAAATTCTGTTCAACATGTTGGTTATAAACCATTTACTGTGGATTTGGAGCCCAAGACTGCTGTGGAGAAGTCCTGCTTAGGTTTGGATGAGGAAAGCCCTGTGTTTATGTGTCTACCAATGGTATTACAGCAAATGCCTTCTCATCTGATGTACTGGGCTGTGTTTATCTCACAAAACCCAGAGGGATTCCGTGTCATACCATCTTCTGAAATAAAGTTAGGAAATAGTTTCTCTTTTCCTAATGGTGAATTTGGCCTTATCTTCAAAGAAGGCCTTTGATGTTTGGGACAGGGTTATTGGGCAGTAAGAGGAAATGGTAGGAGAAAGATCAGAGTCAATGATACACAGTCAACTTAACTTGGTTGCCAGAGAAAACGTTGAGGAAAGCCTCAACTAGTTCTCCTAGTTAGTAACGGGAAAGTACATTTATGGGTTGAATAAAAAATCATCCAAAAGGAGCTGAGCAGCAGAAAATATGGAAAAGAAATGTTTATTCTTCTCCAAAATGAGTTTGGACAGCATTGGACAAGATGAGGGTGATGACTCATTTGTAGGTTGGAGCCTACATCCTTTCAACAAGCTTTTATTCAGCGCTCACTGTGTGCTCAATATCAATACCAGAGCCCACGCCTTCCAGAATTCCATGACTGAGGGGAGGGGACATGCAGGGCACAGCAATGCAAACTCCAGTGTGAAAGTGCTTGGACTGGGTCATGAAGAAAGGCTCCTGGAAGGAGGAGAGCCTGGGAGCCTCTCAGGCTAAGTCCTAGAGGCAGCGATGGGGCTGGCAGGACTGAAACGTTCTTCTACCTCTGCCCGTATGTTGTTCATTATTTTCTCCCTGCAAACTTACTTTTCCTAAGCAGATAATAGACTGAAGTATTAAGTATTAAGACAGGAGATTTCAAGTTCAGAGTGATTTTTTTTTAATTTTAGTAAAGTTAAAAACTGGAGGGGCTTCCCTTGTGGCGCAGTGGTTGAGAGTCCACCTGCAGATGCAGGGGACACGGTTCGTGCCCCGGTCCGGGAAGATTGCACATGCCGCGGAGCGGCTGGGCCCCTGAGCCATGGCCGCTGAGCCTGCGCGTCAGGAGCCTGTGCTCCGCAACGGGAGAGGCCCGTGTACCGCAAAAAAAAAACCAAACAAACTGGAATCTCTGCATTAAATACAGAACCTCAGAAATGCGAGTCTTCGACAAGTTTCTAAAAGCAGTTACTGAATAGCTTTCAGGGGAAAAAGGAGAAATTTGTGATCTTTTCTTTCTCAGCCATGTCAGATTTTAGCTGAGAATGCTAGAAACACATGCCTGAATTCAGCTTTTCACTTTTAAATTCCATTTGCCCTTTGTTCTGCTGTCTGGGGTAGGTTTGCTTGGCTCTGAAATTATTCCCAGAGTAACAAGTGAGAAGACGTTTATTTTAGGGGCAAATAAAAGTTGCTGGGCTCTCCAGTTGCCCAGGAACCTCCTTGGCTGCTACGAGGTGGCTGTCGCACAGGATGGGAGCTACAGGTAAGGGGAGAAGGGTGTATAGAACTGGTTGGCCTTGGAGGCTGGGCTGGAATTGGACTCTCGAAGAGAGCACTCCTGCAGGTCTCCCGGCCTGCCAATATTTTTCCAGAATAGTCCCAGCCAAGTGCCTTGACTAGTCTGAACTTACCTAACATTGCAATCCCAGCAGGTCTATTAGGTATGGGTCACAGTTAATTGGAGAGGAAAATTGGGGGGTTCTGGGTTTCTTACTTTTCTGTGGAATCAGAGGCTGCTCTTAATTGCTTCACAGAGCATCTCCCCCGCCACCCCCCGACTTGGCTCTCTGCTTTTCTGCCTGATGACTGTCGTTCCACAGAGGTGTCACGGTACCTTGTCCTTTTTTACGTACTTGCGCCCGCATGAGGGATTTCATCACGCAGTCAGTCAGCACAGTACCCACTTTTGCAAGTGAGACCACGTAGAGTGACGGAAATTCACGGCTGTGTACTTGTGTCGTGATGAACGGATGTCTTGTAGTGAACAAGTTACATAAAAATCTGCTGTGTTATAGCCAAGGGTTAGAATCTAATGTCTCTTGCAATGCACAGGCCTTCCAAGCAATCACCTGCAGCCCTTTCTGGACAGCGCTGGTGGTCTGGCCATCGTGAAGGCCGCGTCGGCTCCAGGTGAAAGCCCCGCAGTCAGGTGCCTGTCGTTCTGTAGCCTTCTGTTGCAGAGATGGAGGCTGGGTCGTCAGGCCCGGCTCTCGCCTGCCTGGACAGTGGCAGCTTGCCAGCGCGTTTCACTGGGTGGTCTTCAACAATGGGAGGGGTGGGGAGCTCAGCTCTCCTCACCAAAGGGGAACAAGAAGGTTGGCAGCCAACCCCGTCACTGAAACACCACAAAGGTCCCGAGTGTGCCTGAAAAGGACAGAACAGGTTGCTGAAAGCAGTATTGTGATGGAGTTCATTTTTGTTCCCCTGATTTTACAAACCAAGCCTTACAATGTATGTGGTGATTCTCCCTCAAGAGGGTGAGCACACATGAGCAGCAGGTGCCCTCCGTCACGGACGTTCCCGTGCCCTTCCTTCCCTTACCCTCTCAGGGAATCAGCTGTGGACCTGAAGGGCGGGCCGAGAAGGCCGAGACCGGCAGATCCCAGTGCCAAAGAGGCAGCTGCACCTGCCTCCATCGTCCTTCTGATGACGGGGAGAACGAGAGCTGCCATTTAGCGAGAACTACTGTGTGCCAGGCCCTGCGCTGACCCCTGTGAGCACTGTCCCTGCAACCCCCCAGCAGTCCTGTGAAGATGGGCAGCATGATCCTATTCGGCAGATAAGAGAGCTGAAGCCTAAATAATTGCAGGGACTTGTTCTGGTCTCACAGCTGGTAAGTGGCAGCTTACCAAGATTTCATGGCAGGGCTGCTGACTCCAAAACTCGGGCTTTGAGAAAAAAAAGGTATCCAGACGATCTCCCCTCTCAGTCTCTCTAAGTAGAGCCCCCTTAGCTTGGGAGAACTGTTTCTTTTGCAACTAACAGAGTGCAAGGGGCAGGTGGCGGCCTTTATGAGACTTGCCTTAAGAGACATGAATTGAAAACTGGGGCCACAGCCGGAAGGTTTTGAGTGGTTCCACAGCAGCAGCCTGAGGGAGGCTGGGTCCTGAGGCCCAGATGATGTCTGACTTCGTAGGCAGTGCTGAAAGCTGCCTCTATCTTGGGTCTTCTCTTGGAACGTGTCTCCCGGCTTTTGCTCGCCCTGGGACATCATCTGAACTGGCTGTCTGAGTCCCTGCTCCCACTACAGGTGCCAGCTGAATCCACGTGCTCCTTGGGCCTCTGCAAGTCTGCTCAGGGTCCTCTGAGCCTCGGCAGGGGGAGGGGGGAGAAGGCGTTCTGCCCAGCAGGCGCTTTTCCTGGTCAGGAGAAGTGGTAGCTTGTGCAGAAAAATACCCTGGGGAAGGAAGTAGCAACTTCGACAGACAGGTAACTGACAGGAGATGGTACCTTCCAGGCAAATACAGGGCAGCCAGCAGAAAGAATGCTACGGGCCGTCACCTGCAGAGCAAAACCGAGCCTCCCAGCTGGCTTCAGAGAGTGGGCAGATTTGGCTGCCATGAGCATGGTGTTGCCCTCAGTTCCTTGTTTTTCTTTAACAAATGTGGAAAGCCTGAAGCCAGGATGTTCTGGCTTTGCGTGTGTGTATGGCAGGGTGGGTATAGGATACCTGGGTTTAAGATATAATTATGTGACCAACTAGTTGGGTAACCCAGAGGAAATCATGGAAACTCTCTGAGCCTCTCTTTCCCCATCCTCGCAAGCTGCCTTTTCAGGGCACTATGTGGATGCAGAGACATGGCACAAGGGAACACTTTTGATGCAGAAGGTTCCTGCCCACCTCAAAAGCCTCTGGCATCTGTGCTCACCCAAGATGAGTTGGGAGATAAGACATTTGAGGGAACTGGCCAGAGGTCAGAGTCTAGGCACAAGGGCTGCATCTGCTTCTGTGGTTGTGTTTGTTTTCTAAGAGCAGAGGCCTCAACTGAAGGCAGTTACATCCTATTGCCAGATAAGCTGCTTTTCCCTCTCTTGTGGGAAGAGACAGTGAAGGCCTCAGGGTCTGGCAGGACTTGAGAGAAGAAAAGCTCTCGTGGCAAGAGGATCCTGGTTCGCACTGTTCCTGAGAGAGGTCTGAGGAGAGTTGGGGTGACCCCATCTGAGAGAGCAGAGGTTTGGAGTGAATCTTATTAGAAAAAGGGGGAAGTGCTGGAGAAAGACGGTTGTTGCAGGAGGGAGCCATGTCTCTGGGGCCACTTCCAGGTTGGAGATGGTGTGGCATCCTGGTTAAGGGCGGGCTTTGGAACCAGACAGGCCTGGATTTGAACGTAACTTTGCCAGGTGGTAGGCGTATGACCCTGGGCTAGTCACCTCCACTCTGAAACCCTAGTTTCTTAAAGTTGTTGCAAAGAGAAAGCAAGATACTGCATATAAAGCGCACAAAATGCATTGTGAACATTCAGGAGAAGGTGGCCGTTAATAGGAAAAGAAAGGAAAGAAAAACAGACTGGAAGGAGAGTTATCGGCGGATTGGACAGCTGGAAAGAGGCGTAGGTGGAAGGCTGCACTGATGGAACCCCCCACTGGCTCAGGGAATGAGAAGATGGGGAAAGAGAGGAGTCCACAGAGGGGCAAGATTGTGCCCCAGGTGCCCCCGTAGGTACCAGTCTTTAGGCCCGGTCACTGGGAAGACAGCTCCCACCCAGCTTTCTCTTCTGCTTCTTCCCTGCTTCAGCATCTTCCATTCTGCTGGTTAGGCCCCAAACCTGAGAGTCACCTTGGACTCTGTTCTTTCTCTCATGCTCCACTTTAAGCTGGCAAATGATGTTGGCTTTATTTTTAAGATGTATTCAGAATCCTGCAACTTCCCACCATCCTTGTCTTCCAGCAGCATTTCTTACCTGGTCTATTGCAGTAGCTTCCTCAGTGTTCTCCCTGCCTCCACCCAGCCCTGACCTCCCTGCCCACAGTCTGTTCTCCATGGAGAAGTCAGCGTCAGCTTCCAGAAGAGGAGCCAGGCGAGGTCAGTTCTCTGCTCAACACTGTGCATGGTTTGCTTTCATGCAGAGAAAATGCCACACACTGTCAGTGCCCTCACCTCCCCTGTCCACTCCACAGCCTCAGTGGCCTCCTTGCTGCTCCTCTGCCTAAGCAGGACAGCCTCCCTTCCGGGGCTTCGCCCACTGCCTGGAAGGTACTTCCCCGATAGCTGCACAGCCCCTCCCTCACTTCATTCAGGTGTCTGCTTCGTGGCCACCCTCACTGGACTGTCCTTTACTAAATCACACTCCCACCGTCATTCTCTCTTCCTTCAACCTAATCTGTTCTTTCTCAATGTTACACCTCCTGACGTGTCTCTACTTGTTCATCTCATCTCATCTCATCTCATCTACTTGTTATTGCCTGCTTATCCTCTAGAAGGAGAGATCCACGGGGTCAGGGACTTCATTTTGCACCTCACCACCTCCCCAGTGCCTGGAGTAGACTCTGGGATGTAATTGGTACTCAATTTTTCTTTTTACTAGTCTACAGGTCTTTCCTGAATCTCAAAATGAGTATAATAAGAGTTTCAAACAGAATGAAATCATCACCTAAGGATTTATATAAGAAAAATGCATTCTGGGTATATGTATACGGGGGGAATGTGGGAGAGAGGGGCAGGGAATTCTAATACTATGAGGGTGTCTGTTTTAGAAAAGCCGGAAAGCAGTGTGCTAGGCCGCAGCAGAAGTAGCTCAGCTCCTCTGTCTTCCTCAAGGTGACTGACTTCAGGAATGTCCGTGGATGCGCCGTTGTGCCACTGTTCCATCTGTAAGGGGAGGGTGAGAATGGATGCCTCTCTGGCCCTCCTGCATCACTCAAGAGGAGTTTACTGAGCATAGACTTTGTGTCCAGCACTGTGCTAGGCCAGGCTGGGAGCTGCAGAGAAGCCCAGAGCATCCTCACTCCATCAAAAGTTTATAGTCTAGTTGTTCATCTGGAATTTCCTAAGTGTGCCTGGCCATCCACTGCTCCCTTCTCTTTGCACAGTTGAATGAGAGTTCTGTTGCATCTGGGACGTGAGGAACACAGGAGGAATTTGAGACTAGTTCAGTTCCCTACATATGGGGACCTGGTGGAGTCAGGCCCCGTGGTAGGCACACAGGTGACAGAAATTTTCTCTGTAATTGGAGAGTTGACAGCCTGAAATACAAGGAATAGGAGGTTTGGATGTCTGCCCAGAGAGGGATAGATCTGACTTCAAATTGCATCTCAGTCATTTCTAGCTTGGTTCTAGATTTAGAAGCTAAGGAAGAGTAAAAATAGGGGCAAATATCCCAAGAGGTCTCCTGCTGACAACAAACGTGCCTGAGAAATTACACTACCAAGATCCCCAGACCCAACACCTACAGCATCTCAGGGAGCTGGGGAATAGTCCACACCTTCTCCTCCAGGTTTTTTTTAACTTAGAAAGAAATTAATAGGCTTTTTTAAAAAGCAGTTTTAGGATTATAGAAAAAAATTAAGTGAAAATTACAGGGAGTTAACTCATACCCCTCCACCCCTACCTATTTCCCGAATTACCAACATCTTACGTTGGTGTAATGCGTTTGTTAGAATTGATGAGTCCATGTTGACACATCGTTATTAATTAAAGTCCATAGTTTACATTAAGACTTACTTTTTGCATTATACAGCCTGTGGTTTTGACAAATGCGTAATGATACACATCCACCATTACTATAGTATCAGACAGAATAATAGTTTCGCTGCCTAAAAATCCCCTGTGTTCCACCTGTTTGGCCCTCCTTCCTTCCCTCTCCCAATCCCCGGCAACCACTGCTCTTTTTACAGTGTTTGTAATTTTGTCTTTTCCAGAAGGTCATGTAGTTGGAATCATACAGTATATATAGTCTTTCCAGGTTGGCTCCTTTCACTTAGCAATCTCCTCCAGTTTTTGTTTTTGTGGGTTTTTTTTTTTTTGCGGTACGCGGGCCTCTCACTGTAGTGGCCTGTCCTGTTGCGGAGCACAGGCTCCAGACGCGCAGGCTCAGCGGCCATGGCTCACGGGCCCAGCCGCTCCGTGGCATTTGGGATCTTCCTGGACCAGGGCACGAACCCGCGTCCCCTGCATTCTCCTCTAGCTTTAAACATGGCCTTCTCCACGCCATGCCCCCTCACACCATACATCCAGCTGGGGTGCAAGGCGCTGACAACGGAGGAGCCCACAGCCAGGGCTGAGACCCACCTGCCCAGAGCCCACGGGTCTGCAGTGCTGCTCCTCTGTCGTCATCCACTGGACACGCCTGGCGCTGGTGCTACTGGAGTTCAGCCCAGGCTGGTAAACTGTCGGTTGCTGCCTGTGTTTTGGTTCCACATCTGGAAGTATCGGCTGTGCAGACCTTGTGTCACGCTCTTAAGCAGACAGACAGGAGCACCGGGCCGTTTGCCTCCCTCCTCGCTAGTTTGGTTTACTTGCTCTGGAGCTTTGGACAAGCGGCGGGGATGTGAGCCTCCCAGGCAGGCAGGGCAGGCAGCACTCCTTCACGCCGCATCCGGCGGCTGCCACAGCTCCCTCAGCCGCCGGAGTTGCTGTCTCAGCTCCAGTGGTGTCTGTGCTGAGCCCTGGGAGGCACTGAGCTTCAGGGCTTGTTTTGTGGTCATTAAGCAGGAAGACTGATCAGGCACAAAGAGAGTGAGAATGTTTTCCCTGCTAAGAAGTGCTTCTTTCTTCAGTCAGCCTCACAAACGAGGATTCCTTGGTGTGTGTGTGTGTGTGTGTGTGTGTGTGTGTGTGTGTGTGGCAGGAACCCCAGTATTCAGTGCCGTCACCAGTCATTAAACAGTGAGGCTCTCGGGGGATGAGGGATAACGATGGATTTTATAACTAGAGCAGAAGGAGGACCTCCTCCAGCCGGGCTCCAACTCTGGACCCCAGTTAGAGGAAAGGGAAGTGCGTGTGGATGGGGGTCACGTGGGCCATCTGGTTGAAGCAGGCTGAAACGTTCCAGGGCTGAGAGGAAAGGGGTGTACTAGGTGAAGAGGGTTCCGACCCTGGGGAGCAGGGACTGAGACCCCAGCTTCTGTTGCTTCTATGTGGAGTAAACGAAGAGCTGAGGCCAGCTGGCACCTCCTCACTTCCAAGGACACCAGACAGGTGCCTCAGAGTTCAGTAAAAAGGAGAAAGAAGACATGGCCTCCTTGGAAAGTCAGCTCTCAGACGGTAGAAACTCCATGCCAGTCATCTAGTCCTTACCACCTCGTCCTCTGGTTTGCTCTTTGCCTAGCCCACCCTCCCATCTGTATCCTGTTCAGGGACTTGCTGAGAGCTCTTGGGCTGCCATTCAGTGGTTCTTCTGACTTGTACCCTGTCTAAGTGGAGACTAATTGTACTTGTCCCAGGTGTGTCACCAAGACTGTGAGCACTAATGCAGTGGAGTATTGAATGCTCCTTAAACTCTTCAGAGAAGTACCGTCTACAGGCAAGCCGTCCTTGCTTTTGTTGTTAATTGTGGAATCAGGGTGGTGTGCCCTGCACCCTCTTGTCTTCCTGGGTCTCGCTCCAGCATCTGGAAGGCTGTGTCTGATGACTGACTGTCAACACATGGAAGGCCTTGGCCCTTGTCACAGTTTGCCTGCAGAGGCTAAGGATAGAGAACTGCTGAACATGGGAGGGTGAGACCCACGTTCCCTGCCAGATCCAGCCTTCACTCCTGAGTCACCTCCTCACATGCTGTCCCCCAGGAGGTCCTGTGGGAGAATCCCGGACCGGCTTCTGTAGGTGCAGCCAGGCAGTGTGTGTCGAGGAGCACGGACCACGTTTGCTAAACCAAAAGACAAATACATGATCTGACAAAGCATTTGCATGGGACTTTTTTCCCCTGATTTTGGGGGAAAAAATCTCAGAAATGCTGAGTTTATAAATACCTTGTGATGTATTAAAAAATAACCCTTTAGGGCTTCCCTGGTGGCGCAGTGGTTGAGAGTCCGCCTGCCAATGCAGGGGACATGGGTTCGTGCCCCAGTCCGGGAAGATCCCACATGCCGCGGAGTGGCTGGGCCCGTGAGCCATGGCCGCTGAGCCTGCGCGTCCGGAGCCTGTGCTCCGCAGCGGGAGAGGCCACGGCAGTGAGAGGCCCGCGTACCACACAAAAAAAATAAAAAAAAATAAAAAATAACCCTTTAGTACGAGGAATGGCATCCTTTCCAGTTGGGGGGCCATGCCAGGACCTCCCAGCGGCGTGGTCGCCTGTTAGGGCAGGTTGTGCAGGGAAACGCGGCGTGGCCTCGCCACACGTGTGAAGCTCCAGCGAGTGTTGGTGGAAGGAAGTCCCCAGGGCAGTCTGGGTTTTCTCTAGCACTTTCTCTACAGAACAATCTGTGGGAAACCAGAGCAGGGTCCCAGTTTTACCCACCACTGTCCGACTCCCCTCTTTAGAAAAAGCCTCCATGGCCGTGGAACAGGGAGGCTCCTGAACAGCTAAGTTGTACAGCTTTCAAAGTCAGGAGGTGAAGAGGACCAGCCTGCCCCGCTGTGATGGAGTGTTAGGCGGCAGAACTCATTTTCCCTGCACAAGGACACTAACCAAAGTGCTAGCGCTAACGCCCGTGGTCTAGATGGGGGAAAGGCAGTGAGGCCTTGTTTCTCTGAACCTCGGCCAAAATGAGGTGTGTTACCCTTCCCCGGGCAGGGGGTTCTGACCTGTCTCCCACCCTCTGAAAGTCACGATGCCCGCTGCAGCCAGCCTCCCTTCAGTCACTGAGCTTCCACACTGAGCTGTTTCTGGTTATCCAAAGACCCAGCCATAAACCTTGCCCAGAGCAGTGCTGTTCGTGCCTCTTCAGGCATTTTCCACGTGGCCCCAAAGACATGTTTGTAACCCTTAAAGAGTGGCCTTTCAGTTGATCAGCCAACAGATTATCGAGCACCATGCGTGCTGCCCTCAAGACACTCATAACTTAGATTCTGAATATTTCCCAGATCCAAGCAAGAGGTCATTTCACGTTGAACTGCGTTATCTACCTTCTCTCATTGGAAGAGCCCTTGGCTCACAGGAGGTGCTAGATGTCACCATTATTATCATCGTGATTATTATTACTTTGGCTTTTGAGATAAGCTGCTGATTTATAATTCCTTCCCAAGAGCCCATATTCTTGGAGAACTTGGCTATTTAAAGAGCTGTGTCACTTACGGTATGTTTGCGAATTTTATAGGTAGAGAAATGGAGGTCCAGAGAAAAGTGATGGTCTTTCACTCGGACCCTGAAGCCTGTGCACTTGGGTGGTTCTGCCATCAGGGAAAAGCCCACCAACACTGGGGACCTGTCATTGGTGAGATATGCTCAGGGTTCTGGGGAAGGCCCATCCAGGACAGGGAACCCAGAAAGGAAGCAGAGGGCATGGGGGGCAGCCAACAGGGTCCAGGTTCCCAAGCCAGAGCACCAAGGATATAGGCTTCTCAGGGCCTCCTCTGGCTGCGGCCAGCAGTACCCTTTCGGGGGTGGGGCTGCCTCTTTGTCCCAACACTAGGGAGCCTTTAAAGGTTGAAGAGAGGTGTACTGCCCTCCGTTACCAGAACCTGGGCGCTCGTGGAAACCTGCCGGACAGTGCTATTTGGCTTAACTGAGGTGACGTGGGGAGCAATGGGCGGGGGTTGGGGGGGGCGGGCGTCCTGGAAGTTGGTGCAGGACTGAGAAGGTTTGGGATGATCTTGTTCTAGTCATCCTATTGAAAAAGCAAGTTTCATTATTATTTAAAAACTCAAATACACAAAAGCAGAAAGAAGAGTATCATGAACCCCATGTACCCATCACCCAGATTCAACAATTATCAAGACAAAAGAGTTTTTTAAAATACTACTTTGGGGCTTCCCTGGTGGCGCAGTGGTTGAGAGTCCGCCTGCCGATGCAGGGGACACGGGTTCGTCCCCCGGTCTGGGAAGATCCCACATGCCGCGGAGCGGCTGGGCCCGTGAGCCATGGCCGCTGAGCCTGCGCGTCCGGAGCCTGTGCTCCGCAACGGGAGAGGCCACAGCAGTGAGAGGCCCACGTACCGCAAAAAAAAAAAAAAAAAAAACTACTTTGTTTTCATTACTCTGCTCTGTGTGCGGATAGGACAAGGATGAACGCCACAAGGGTACTTTTTCCAAAAGAAGTGTGTGATCCAGTCTTCCCATGCCCTCCTAACAGGAGCATGGAAAAGAAAGAACCCCAGCCCAGGGCCCTCGGGTTTGATTCTCAGTTGCTCCACGCTGCTCTGAGGTGTTTCTATGTGTCTCATTTACCAGATGCTGAGCATTTAGAGAAAGCTTGAACTTTATCTTCGGATCCACAGAGCTTCATATTGAATGAGTGTTCAATAGGTGTTTATTGACTTGGAAGGCAAAGGATTGTATGAGTCAGAATGAACAGGTGTAAGTGATGTGAGTACCTAGTTCACCATTTGGGGAGGAAAAGGGGCAGCTGATGGGGTTTAGAGTTGAGTAAAGGGCCATTATCTGAACTCTGGGGGATCCTGAATGGGTGAAAGTTTCGGCGTGATCGTTCTGCAATGCAGGGGCTCCTGGTTTGGCCAAGAAGGAAGAAGTCAGCAGCAAGAGATGACAGGAGAGAGCCGGGTCAGAGCTGCTCTCTGCCTGGTGCCCAGATTCAGGTGTCTGCAGACCCGGGTATGGGGGGACAGGGGTCTAAGAACAGAGGCTCCAGCTCCAGACCCATTTTTCTGGGTGGCCAGAAGCAGTCCGCAAGCCGCCTATACCACCAGGACCCGCGTGTCATTCCAAGCACTGTTTTTATTTTCATTTTGGAGTTGGCAAGGAACGGGCTCCTCCAAGTGTGAGGACCAGAGTCTGCTTCCAGCCTGTGGAGTGCTGGGCAGCTCGGCTGCTCTGTGGCCCCCTGGGCAGCGTTTGGGGTGGTATGAAATGGGTGTTGGAGGGACAGGAGGGGAGATGCTGCAAACACAGGCTCAGGTCTGACCCTGGGTGTAGCCAGCAGGGGCCTCAGGCAGGGTGTGCCAGGGCCCACACAGACCCCAGGGAAGTCTCCAGGCCCCGACTTTGATCAGCGACCTGCCCCTCCCTTCCCTGCCTGGTCTTTTTCAGTTTAAACTTCGAGCTCTGTCCTCGCGTACACGCGTGATGTGTGTGTGAGCGTTTTAATTTTTATCCTTGGCAGAAGTTAAGACACAAAATGGATTTGGAAGGAGATGAAACCAGTTTTGGTATACACTGGGTAGCGGCAGCTTCATTCCTGGAGTGGGAGGGCCGCAGGTGGGGAGGGGCTGGGCGGGACCCAAGTCTCTAAGGTTGGGGTGAGGCGCTGCTTCCACCCCGGCAGGGACCAAACTGAAAATCCACTTCTTGGGGAAGGGAAGGCCGGAAGCTAGAGGCTGAGCTGTTAACCCTTTGGGATGTCAAAAAGCCAGTTCCAGGGGAGCCAAAGCCCACTGGCACAATCTGGTGTTAAGTGGATGTGGGACCCCTGGACAGCCAACACCTGTTCTACTTCCTGGTGGTCTGTGAGGCCCTGAGACTGTTCTCAACTTGTTAAGGGAATCACTGACGGCAAGTCAGGTTTTCATGTGCAAACGCTAAAATGTGCATATGCTTGGAAAACTTCCGGTCTCCTGCTAAGCTCTCTGCCCCCAGAAGTGGTGGTGGCCCCAGCAGGGGTGACTGTGGCCCAGGGACCTGTTTACGTGTCACCTTTGCTACTCTGGAAGCCGTCTCGGCCCCCAAAGTAGGTGCTATTTGTGATGGTGGTCTCTCTTCCTTGGGTTTTTATTTCCGTGTGAAGAGGAGAAAACTAGGAATCTGAAAGTCCAGAAAATATCTGGGGATATCTGAGAGAAACGTTGAGAAAATGTTTTATTCGTTAAAGTGTATTAAGATATTCAATTTGTGGAATAAAAGAAAATAGCTTTAAAAATGGCAAGAATTTCACTAAAAATAATAGAGCAGGGAACGTCTTTATACAAAACTCGCAATTCCAACCGTGGCATCCAGCGCAACCAAGGCATCTCTGGCAGACCTTCTCTGTCAGAATGACCCACAGATCCATGGCGGAGACTCCAGGGGTTCTCAACGCTGGCTGCACATTACAGTTTCCAGGAAAGGGTTTTGGAAATGCTGATACCTGGGCCCCACTTCCACAGGCTCTAAGTGAATTTGCCTGAGGTGCTGCCCAGGCGTTGATGTGTCTTAGTGTCCCCGGATGATTGTTCCATGCAGCCAGCGTTGGGAACCTCCAGTCTTATGCTTACGTAAGAACAGAAGGAAGATGAGAGAGGTCAGATTAAGAAATGGAAGAATTTTATTGTCTCTCACTACATGCTGGTGCATATTACATGGATCCGGACTCAGAGGGCCGCGGCCGACTTGTGGATGGGATTGAGGTGCTCACTCAGGGCTGACTCCCGCTGGGGTGGGGGACTGAGCATCCTCACGAGTTGGCTACAGAGTGCATTGTGGGACCTGACGAACCAGTCCCTCCCGAAACATGGCGGCTAATGCATGACTCCAACCCAGGCTGATTTTGGTTTTTTCAGCCTTCCTCAGTTTCCTTTTTCAGTTTGTCTGCTTAAATCTACCAAGGACGCCAAGACCAGCAGGCAGGGGAAGCAGGTAGCCCTGGCTTTGAATCCTTTACTTGAGTAAGATGTTTAACCTCTCTAAGCCTCACCTGCTGCATCTGTAAACTGGAGATGACAATACTCCCTCCTTCACAGAGTTACTTAGAGGTTAGACAAGATAATACGTGCACCTCATCTCACACACAGTAACTCAGCAAATGCTCGCATACTCTATTTTATGCTAAGATGGAATATTTCTTCCAATTCTAAATATTTGCCTTAATCTCATATTACAACAAAACCTGGTGTGTTACATTCACTAAATCGGAGTGACTTTTAATTACATTTACTAATCAGTTAAGTTAGGAAATTAGTGATTTAGCAGGAAAAAAAGGCAGTCCTTAAATGTTAATATGCCCAACATGGTAATTGCAGCAAACGAAGTGCTTGGTGGTTATTTTATACAATTTACTAAACAAAGTAATTTCAGATTAGTAAAGGTTGCTAAAAGAATATTAAATGTGTTTTCATTTTTTCCAAAATACTTGTCCACATTGTGTGGACGCAACAGAATCCTGGAATTAGGGGAGGGGGTTCTTTGTAAGCTGAAGGAGTTGACTGTTGGATATAGACACAGGAAACACTTTAGATGTGATCATGGAGCAAAGAGCAACATTTTATAGCCCAAGGAGTTGTTAGGAAATGAGGCCCTGGGCCTATGGGAAGATAAAATTTCAGTGATGACATGATAATATTTGGGGATAGTTTTTTTTTTTTAATTTACCTTTTTAATTACAAAAATAACTACACACTCACTTGGAATATTTCTGAAGTGTTTAGTATAAAAAGTGCAAATTTCCTGCTCTTCACCATAACTGATGTTAACATTTAAGTGTCTCCTGACCTTATCCTATGACAATCCAAATAACTGTACACCACATATTCACATGTAATTTTTTAAAATTACAAACATGGGTTGCTGTTTTACAAGTTGTTTTTGGGATATTCTCCAGGAACCTCTTAGGCCAACATTTCCCAAAGTGTATTTGATGAAATTCTCCTCACTAATGGTACTCTGAGAAAAAAGAGTAGTGTGGTCAAGTCAGTCCAGGCCTGTGGTCAAATAAGTCCAGGCCTGTGGTTGAGTGAGTTCAGCCTTCAGTGCATACTCTACCCACCTTTTGGTGATTCACAATAATAACAGCCCATTAAAGGCTCTGAAAAGGCCTGCACTAAAGAAACCTAATTTGCTTTTCTTAACAGAGCATTTCCCTACATTCTTTTGGCCAGCACATTTTAACAACTGATAGATTTTTAGAAGGCTGTTTTAGGCATTCCTCACTCACCTCCCCTCCACCCACTCCAGCTCCTCCATCTGCAGCCTTGTGGGGTAGGCAGGAAGAAAAAAAGCTCATCTATTCATTTAATTAACAAATACTTAACTGTGCTTCTAGAGATAGATGCTGGGGCTACAGTAACGAGCAAGATAACAGGCCCTCTACCCTGGGAGGCTCCAGCACAGTGAAGGTATTAGTCACACAGGATGGGTTGCACCTGGGCCGGCAGAACATCAGCAGGGATCCTCTGCAGCTGTGGAGCCTGGGCTGAGCGGCTGGAATTATCCCTACCCCCTCTGCCCCACACCCTTCATCACGCCTCCAATTCCCCACACTTCGCTATAAATAGTGGTGCCTGACCCAGCTGGCAGGATTCCATGTGTTTGTTTTCTCTGCGTGTGCCAGCCCTGCACGGAGGCCACTGGGCTTCCCAAGTTGGGGAGGGCTGACAGGAGTTGGGGTCGGAGGCTTCCAGCAGAAGGTGGGGACAGACGGACAGACTGGCGCATGCTTCAGGTTTCCAAATTGGTATTTATTTTAAGTTTTAGATGGTTTAAAAGAGCTTTCTAAGTGAGGAAGATTGGGGGTGGGTCGGGGACTGAATGTGTATATTTGGGGGTCAGAGAGATGGAGGAAGTCGGTTTGCATGAGGTCAGATAGGAAAAAAGTAAACTGTCATGATTCTCAAGCATGCTTCCCAGCTGGAGCTGGGGAGCTGGAGCTGTTTGCTGTGTGAGCACATGTGCACACGCATGCCTGTGTGTGTGTGTGTGTGTGTGTGTGTGTGTTGTTTGTCTGTCTTAGAGGTAGTGCGTGTACATGCCCAGAGCAGGATGCCTGGAGAGCCTGGGTGGAGGCGTCTGACCCCTGAGATATTTACCTATTCTTAAACCTCTTTTGTTGAAATATTAGGGATAAATCTGTAACAGGGATCAGACTAATGAAGGTACTTCTACAAGTAACCCTAAAGGAAGTGACTCAAATTGAATAAGTTGCTGTCATTTATTGAACAACTGCTTTGAACCATTCATTGTTCAGATAATTTGCTGATGTGATCTGTTTCTCCTTCAACATGCTTGTGTGAGAGATGTTACTGTCCTGCGTCAAAGTGGCTCCTCCTAAATGTCCGGGTAAGGGTTTCGTGCTTGAAGGAAAGTCTAGGAGAGACACTGTCTGTGTCACAGTGCAGTCAGGTCAGATGCCAGCTAAAGAGAGGCAGCTTCTGACCCCGCCTTGGCCCCGACTTAGCAGTTCAGCCATTTTGCCCCATGGCTTGGCTTTTCATTTAAGTGCTTCAGATTTCCTGCCAGCGTGCAAGAGCCTGTTAAGGGTTGGGTGTGTGTGTGTGTCTGTGTGTGTCTGTGTGTTAGGGGTTGAGGTGTGAGTGTGCCCGCGAGTTGGAGTTGGGGCTGGTTTAGCCCAGCATTTGCTTGAATCGGCCCCAGGAGTGGACAGGTCAGGAAGTGGCAGCCTGACCCTCATTCACTCTGGGTCACGGAACCGGAGACCGGTTTTGAGTCCTGGGGAGGGTATGGGTATGGGCCTGGTGCCATTGGTTGCTTAGTCATCATGAGGAAGGGGCACAGAAAATGGCTGCAGGTGACAGCTTAATTGGAATTGGTGGTAATTATGTTACCTAACAGAGTAAATCAGTCTTTTCAACCTGCAAACTTCCTAAAGGCCCAGCTTCCCCTCCTAAGAAAAAGCTCCCTCTTCACTATGTGACTACAGTTCTCTCTCCTCTCTGCCATGACCTTTCACTTTTGTGTTTTGGGTTGTAATTCGTTCACTCAACGGGTGTTTGCTGAATACCTCGAACCGTGTTACACACTCAAGATGCCCCTGTAATAAGATCACCACCATTCCTGATCCCTGAGCGTTTGGTCCCGCGGTCAGGCAGACCATAAGTAATTAGCGTGACGGCGCTTCCACGGGGGAAGTGCAGGACTCCAGGGGACAAGAGCTGGTGGCCCAACTGCTGCCTGACGTAGAGTGGGTGCTGGGAGCTTGCCTAGCGAAGGGAAGCGAGTTTCCCTGGGTGCCTGCTTCTCCCCACACTCTCCCCCGTCTCCTCCTTGGCAAGCCTGCCCTCACCCACGTCATGCTCCGGCGCTGTGAAGGGAAGCCCTGTGTCCTGCTTGTCTTCTCCCCTGAATAAGAACCCCATTGGGCTCCCCAGAGGCAGGGCGATAGGGACGGAGATCTCAGACACCCATGCATCACCTTCCCCTGCTCAAGCTCTGCTTTGCATCAGAAGCAGCCCTGGGGGTTCACTGGATCCAAACTCCAAGGACCAAATAGAGTCAGGCCTGGAAGAGATCTTGGAGGTAGGTCTTTACAGCTTAGCAAACATTCACTGAGTGTCTATTATGTGTCCAGGAGAGACTTGTATATAAATAAGGTACAACACAGTGTGAGACGTGACAGTGGCAAAGCAGAGGCTTCAGCAGTCCTCATAGGCTTCCATTAGCTCTAAGCCTCTTACCTACCTTAAGTGATGTACTTTGATGACTCTCCCGGGACTCTAGTAGGAATGAATGTGGATGATGGAAAGGAGGCTTCTTTTAGAACTTGTGAAGAGGACTGAGTTAGAGGACTGACCTTCTGTGCTGAGCAGGGCCCGAGTGTACAAGTGTGAGTGTGTGTGCGTGCGCTCAAATGTATGCCACATTTCTTTTGTCCTGCCTCTGATGCCTTTGCTAGTGGTTCTGGTTCTTCGCCTGTACTTTGTAAAATCCAATCTATCTTTGATCTTTTCTTGAGGCCATGCTGCATTGGGTATAATAGAAAGATGGTGTCAAAGCGAAGGTTGACTAGGTCCCAGGTTCTTTAAGGATGGGACACTGCCTACTTTTCTCTATGTCCCCTCCACCCTCCATTCAGTGTGTGGCACCTAGTTGGTGCTAAGTGTGGTTTTGCTGGACTGACCTGAATTCTGCCCTGAGCCCACCCAGGGGCTTGTACCGCTCGTCAGGGGTTGCCAGCTGTTTCGTCTGCTCCGCTCACCGTGATCGCTAAGCAGAGCACCCTTGTCTGTCCTACTCTTCTGGCAAGGTTTGTGTTCACTCATGGCTCACTGTCCAAAATCCTTTGTCCTAAGAGATAGGACTTAAGCTGTTAAGGTCTGCCTTAAGTGCTGTTCAGGTCCTGGGACTGGTTTGCCTATGTACTGTGTTCGTGCTGTCTACCCACACTCGGATTAATTCCTTTCACACTGGACCTCTCGTCAGCTGTGTGCACCAGAAGCCTTGGAATTGAATGCTCCTGTTTCCTCTCCAGTCACTGTTAACCATTTTACTTTGTTGTTTACCTGTGTGGCTATAGCCCTGGCCATAGGCTGTAATTAGAAACAGGTAGGTGTAAAAAGAGCAGGTGGTCTGTTGTGGCTTTGTGAGCTCACCGATGTGGTCGGAGGTGAGCTCCGTACTGGGGCGGGGGGGTGGGGGGGGGTGGGTCAGAGAGGGATTGGGGGTGTGTTTTCCTTTCTATAAACACTTCTCCATAACTTCTTGTCCAGATGACCTACTGTCTGACAGGGATCTTTCCCCTTTCTCTCAAAACAAGTAGAGACACTACGGAGAAATTATCATTATCATCATCAAGAGAGTGCAGAGAGAGGGCGTAAACAGGGTGGGATGGTGGGAGAGGTTATTAGCTTAAGTGATATAAATGTTGACTCGTGTTGGGTGGAGATTGAGAGACTGGCAATTGTCTTGCCACAAACTTGGGAACACTGTAGTACCACCCAGGGATCTCCTGTCCCACTGGGCTGTTGTGAGGTTCTGTAAAACACTGTATACAATGTAGGTGTTACTGCTTTTTTTCGACAAAGAATCTTTCTTGAACTTCTGATGCATGTGTCGTAGGGCAGCAAAATCAGGCCATTGCTTAGTTGGGTACAGCTTATGAGGAGAAATGAGCAGAGAGGATAGCCCATCTGTGTGGAGTTGTTCCAATGCAACAAGTCCTTAAGTCTTAAAGGCCATTAATCTCAAAGCCCACCAGTGCCACAGTATGAAATTAGACCTGCAGTGAACGGCTTTCAGTAGAAAAGTTCCACGACACCTGTCCCCCCTCACTGCTAGGTGCCAGGCTGCCTTCACACGTAATCTCCTTAACTCTTATTAGCAGCTCAGCAAAGGGGGTATTATCATTCGCATTTTCACAGAGAGTAAACTGAGGGTCAAAGACTAAGTAATTTACCCAAAGTCACCTTCTACCAAAGGTAGAAGTGGCAGAGCTCTTATCCAAGCCCAAGGCTCATGGTATTTCAGTACCTGATCCTGCAGAGTTTCAGTGTTGTCACTTAGTAGAGAAGCTATGTCTATAATACAAATTTGAGATGAGCCCTAAAATCCTTACGTGGTAAAGCATCACGAAGTGTTTTAATAACCTCTTTCCCCATCTGTAAAGGGGACGATAACACTCCCTGGGCTGTGATGATGAAAAGTGGACCATGTGTGTCCACCCCCAGCCCTGGGCTCGGCACAGAGTAGGTGCTTTCGGCATATTTAGTGCTCTTGTCCCTACTCCCCTCCCCACGCTCTCTCTTCAGGCCTGAACTTGTCCTCTTTCTCACGTACAGCTTTCTTCCTTCTCCTCCCATCCCTCTCTGCCTGCCTTCTTCCACCCTGGCCTCAAGCTCAGGGCCATGCTGTCGCTGGCTAGATGATAGCCAATCACGGTATCATCCTAGATGAGGTTCCCTGCAGTTCAGTGGCTGCAGGAAGCCCGAAGTCTCAAGCTTATTTGGGTGTTTGTTTTGGGAGAAGAGACAAGAAGGAAAACAAAGAAGGTTCTTGAATGAAACCTCAAGCCATAGGAGAGAGGCACTGACTTCTGTCAGGCAGCTTGGCCTTCCCCAAGGGCTGCCAACTCATCTAAGGGCCATTTGGGTTTGAAAAATAAAGGCCACAGTTAGTCATTTCCCCCTAGAAAAACCCTTTGGTTCCACCACTGATAAGTGTGTCTGCATGCGTTCCTCTTATAGGCCCACGGGTCAGAGTAACATTCCTTCCCAATCCCAAATTTCTAATCCAAATAGACCCTTTAGTTCAGCAGACATTGACTTTTCTAGGTGCTAGGGTTACTGAGATGAAGTGGACGCCTCCTTGCCTTCAGGGAGTTTAGAGTCTGGGAAAAGAGGCATATTATGGACAGGCATAAATCATCGTGGAAATGTTGCAGTTGGTGTGCACAGCGCTGTGGAAAGTGGGATGAGGAATAATCACTGGAGGCATTATACAGCGACGCTGGAGGTAAGTTTCGAAGGATAAGAAAGGGAGAAGCAGAAGATGGTTCTGGGAGAAGGAAGGTGGGAAAAAGCAGCTTGCCTGGGACTTAGGGCTCGTGGGAGGAAGACAAGGGGAAGGTTGGCTGCAGCCCAGTTAATACAGAGCCTGGAAGGTTGTGTGAAGAAGTTTGAACCTTATTTGATCATACTTGTTTGGGGAGCTATCAAATGTGAGTCTATTAGCTCTTTTGCTTGTTTGTTTTTAACTGACCTCAAAAGGGGGAAAAAATCACTCCTAATTCCTTCACATTATCAAATCAGCTGCTTTTATTTGTTTCCTATTTCCTTCCAGGCCTTACCCAACTGTTTACATGCTTTTTACAAAATGCGATCTGCTTTTTTCCTTAATATCCTTTAAACGTTTTTCATGTTGCTGCTTGCTCTTTCTAATTATTACTTTTAATGGCTGTATAATAGTCCACTGATTTTTCTGCCGTAACTTAAAGCAGTGTGGTAGAGTGAAAAGAGCCACGGTTTTTTTTTTTGTTTTTTTTGTTTTTGCGGTACGCGGGCCTCTCACTGTTGTGGCCTCTCCCGTTGCGGAGCACAGGCTCCGGACGCGCAGGCTCAGCGGCCATGGCTCACGGGCCCAGCCGCTCCGCGGCATGTGGGATCTTCCCGGACCAGGGCACGAACCCGTGTCCCCTGCATCGGCAGGCGGACTCTCAACCACTGCGCCACCAGGGAAGCCCGAGCCAGGGTTTTTAGTGTCAGCCAGACCTCGTTCAAATCCTGACTCTGTGGTTTACCATCTGTGTGATCTTGGACAAAATATTGAATCACTCTGAGCTTTAATTTCCTCATTTATAAAATGGGTTGGTCGTACACCTACCTTACAGGGCCATTGTGAGAATTATATCAAATTAGGCAAATGATGGACGCTGGCCTATAGGAGGCATTGCTCAGTGAATGGTAGCTGCTCATTTGTCATCTTTACTGTCCGGTTGAGCTTGATATTCTAGAAAGAAGGTAGGTGACCTTGTGGAGGCTTATTAGTTGGGGAGAGGAGAATCAGGGAGCCAGTTTGAAGGCCCTCGACATGCACCGTCTGCTACAGTAGCCACTAACACATGTGGCTACTGAGCGCCTGAAATGTGGCTAGTCTGTGCTGGGATGTGTAGTAAATAGAAAATACACACTAGATTTAGTAGACCTAGTATAAAACAAAATATAAAACTTTATTAATGATTTTTATATCGAGTATATGTTGAAATGATAGTATTTTTTGATATATTGTGTTAAAAAAGATATTATTAAAATGATCTCCACTTGATTTTTCAGTGCGACTACTAGAAAATTTTAAATACTCTATGTGGCTTGCATTGTGTTTCTCTGGTTGCTCCTGCCAGAGTTAAAGTCCACACGACCAATCTGATACTGGGGTGGAGAATCAGAGGGAGCCAGGAGACAAGGATGAGTCCCGGGTTGGGCAGCTGAGCAGATGGTGAATCTTTACATAGTTTTAGGGAAGACCGGGCAAGAGTAGATGGGTTTGTCTGTGTTTGTAGAAGCAGGTCATTAGCGGGTGTCCTCTGAGCAGTGAAATGAAAAGCAGGTATTTGGTCTGGACCAGACAAGCTGTCCCCGCTTTCCTTCAGAGCTGCCATTCTGGCTGTCGCCACATCACACACATCCGTGGTGAGATTACCGACCAAAGTGCCCACTGCCGGGAGGGCTGGGAAGAGCTTGGCTGCCCTGCTGAGCTCCCAGAGTGCTCCAGCACTGGTTTGTACCGGAGCCCCAGGTGTTCCCACTTGCTCCTTCGTGGTCTCCCCGCAGGTCACTCCACACACTTCTCGGTAACACACGCAATATGTGGTATTACAAACACAGAAGTTGGAGGGGAAGGCTGCTCTGCAGGGATCGTAAGTGTCCAGAGTCCTTTTAGGCCCTGGTCAGCTGTGTGTCTTCACCTACTCTGGTTTGGGGTCTTCAGGCCTTTGTGGTTCCCTAATAGATGTAAATGGATATGACGCTGAGATAGACTTCTGGGTAGCATTTCAGGTACCCAAATGCTATTTTGGTTTTAGAACTAGGAATTGAAATTGTACCTGGCTCTCGAAGTATCCACTGTAGCCTTTCCTGAAGGGGTGCTGGGATATAGGGCCTTAAAATCAGGATAAAAGCAAAGAGAAATTATGAGCACTTTTATATACTCTCCTACAGTCTTGCCCTCCCCCACCCCTCCTCTCCCCTCCCCTCCCGCCCTGGGGGTTGAGCTTAGGAAACCACAGTTTCAAGATGCATTTCAGTCGGGGAAGAGCAAGGAAAGTAGAATAGAGCAAGCTTGGAGGACGAAAAGCAAACCACAGCAAGCACCAGAATCTGCCTCGGTTTGAGCAGTTTTATCTGACCTAGCCTGTCTGACACCGGCAGTGGGCGAAGCAAAAGGCCCGTGTAATAGGCGCTAGCACCACTCTGCCGGGGGCCAGAACACTGATTGTAGTTGTCAGGTGGGTAAAGAGTTTCAAGTTCTTGGTCAGCAATAGTACAACTGTAGGAGTGTGTACATGGTTCACTCCTTCAGCAACCATTTACTGAGCTCTTCCTGTGTACCAGACCGTGGGATTAAAGTTTCAACTGTAGGAGAGTATGTGAACGCTTTTATAGTTTTTCTTCGTTTTTATCTTCTGTCTTGATTTTAAACTTGTGATTTTTTTTTTTTTACAGTCACAGAACAAAAAACTATGTTTCACAACTTACAAAACTGATTATTCTTTAGGAATTCTATCATAGCTTGGTTACCAATTTTATTTTTTCTGAGAAGTTGGGAGAAATGTACTCTGTTCCCTCCCCACATCTCTCTCCTCCTTCCCTTTTTGTCCCTGGGGAAAGATCACCTGTGACCTCAGGGAGCCCTAAGTCTCCCTTCCATCATATATATGCATGACAAGGCTTCATCTGCTAGACAACCCACTCCATCAACTCAGAGAAGCCCCATATGCCCTTAGTTTGTCTGTGACAGAGCAGCCCGAGGAGAAAGAGGGCCCCAGCTTGGCAGGCCGGTGGGTCCTCTGCCCCTACAGGGATGTATTTCTAAAGTAGTTTCATCTCATTGCAAAACCTGTGACTTTTTCCATGCAACTGTGGAGAGCTAGGAATTGACCACAGGCCCGACACCTACGGGAGGTAGGTGTTGCTGGCTTGAATGCCCTTCAGTTGACTGGGGTGGGTGTTGGGGGTAGGTAGGTAGGGGTTGGGATATCTAGGCATAGCGGGCTGAATAGCTCTGAAGGCTTGTGTGCGCCAAGGCCCCGATGGACCTGCCCACCTGCCACACCGTCTCCACACGTGCACGGGCCGCGCACACCTGCGGCTCCACGTGCCCCGGCCCCTGCGTAGGTGCTGTGCTGCTCTCCCCACTCTGCTGCCCAAGAAGTTCCCACTCGTCACCTCTCCCCGCCAACTCCAAGCGCCCATCTCAGCATCACCTCACCTTCCTCACTCCTTACCCCACAGTCCTGCCTTTCTGCCAGCCCAGACTTCTCCAGATTAGAGCTCTCTAGGGACCTGGTCCTTTTAAAAATAAGAAGTAAAGAAAAGAGAGGAAAAACAGAAAGAAAGAAGCAAACAGAAGAATGAAACTGGACCGAAGAGGCAGTGGTGCCTCGAGCTATCTCACTGCATTACAATGAATATGGACTCTATTAAGCTCCGTTCTGCCTGTTAGTGTTTCCCTGGGCAACACAGCCCCCATATGGCAGGCATGCAGCAGATTAGGGGAGGCCCCTGGGCCTCATTGAAGGCCGGGGGCGTGATTGGCAGTTGAGCCTCCTCCCTACCTCCCCCTACTCCTCACACTTGACACTGCCTGTGTTTATCTAAAGCGAGGAGGGGGGGCCATTTGGAAGGTTTTTGTGCTGCTCTGAGAGAAGGGAGAGGAGAGGGGAGGGGGTTGCGGAGGAAGGCGGTAGAGGCGGGGTGGGAAGGGGCAGGGACGGGGGGAAGGCCTCATAAATATTCAAGAGGAGCGGTGAATGGGGAGAGAGAAATAAAGCAGATGGAATTCGTGTTAAAGAACAGCACAATCACCCTGTTTTGAGCCCTCCGAAGACAAAAAAAAAGAAAAGGGACTGGCCTTCTAGGAGTGTGGAAGCTGCGCTTATCCAATTAGCAGGGTTGTCAAGTTGAATTTATATGGAATGGGGTGGGGGGATTGAGAAGCGAGTGCGGAAGAAAGGAAGTGGTTTTTCTTTTCTCGCTTTTTGCCAGTTTAGCAACAAGGTTTGTGGGTTTTTTTCTCACCTTTCTCTCATTAAAGGTAGATCTAAAAAAAAAAAATCTCTTTAAGGAGATGAGGCCATTTTCAGGAAGAGGTATATATGACGAAGAAATAAGACTCCCTAGTAACTTTTTCCTCAAGTGGTGGAGGCGGGGGAGAGGATTAGATTTGTCTAGTGGGCAAATCAAGAGACCAGACCTTCTCTTTACTCGAAGGCAGAGGGGGCTTCTCTCTGGGGGGGATTCCTCCCCAGAGCTAAGATGCTGTGTCCAGACTCTTCCTTTCCCCTTGCCTGGATGGTAAAGGGGTCTACCTACCTGAGAAGAAATAAACTCTGTCCGTGTTGTTAAGCAGCTTGTTATAAATGTGGAGTTCAGTGTGAGTTAGCCCAGGTTTAGCTAATCTCCCCAGAATGCCTCTTTGCTTATATATTCCCTTCTCAAACCACCAATAGTTCCCCTCTGTCTATGGTGTTAATTTCAGACTCTTTTTCCTAGTCTTCCACGGCATGACCCAATCTCAGTTTCCTCCCTTGTCTCTTTTCATCCCTCTAGAATGGTCTCTAAGCTGGGGGCTCCAAAGGGGAAATATAAGATATTCCATTGGGGCACTGGAAGAAAATATTAGAGATTCTCTTATGGTTTATTTCTACCTACAAAAGGAATAGGAAAGAAATTCAGCTTTCCTAATATTTAATACTGGGATTGACAGTCTTTAGTCTGTATGTCGGGCAATGACGTGTTGCAACAGAGAGATCTGTGTTTCTCGGAGGGCTTGACGGTGGGGACCTCACTCGCTTGATCATTCACTCCCCAGTTTTCTTGTTCTCTGTTAAGTGGATTTATAGATTATGTTATTTAGTTTTAACTAAATTAACTCTCACAAAAGGACAAGTAGCTTAAAAAGATTGCTGCAAAGAAATTGGGTTGAAGAGTGTGCTGAGAATCCGGCACATGCAAACAGGATGAAAACAGCAGAGCTGACCCTTTTCAAGTCACATTAGGAGGTAGAAACAATAATAATGGAGTCACATCTGATGAGAAGTGAACAAATTAATTAGCATTCAAGCAGACCATTTGAAAGAGATTACATCCATATCATTAGTGATGAATCTCATCCTAGATAGACTTTCTGCCTTAAGGTATTAGCTTCATGATATTAGAAAACAATCGTGATTAACAAGTCATTAAAAAATGTGGTTTCACTTCTACCTACTCTTAAATTTTAGTTTGGCAGTATTGTGCATTTAATTTATAAATAAATATGCATGTATTAGGATATTCTGGGAGATTTGCCCAGAGTATTTTTTTCTCAGGAGAGAGCAAAATCAGAGAGGTTAGGAGACCACTTTCCAGATAAGCATCTGCTTGATGGACCACCCTCCAAACAGAACTTTCCCACCAGGTCAGTGGCACCCTCTGTAGTGCCCTCCGGCTCTTACACGTGCACATATTCTAGGAGGCCCAGTTTCAAACCCACTTATCCAGAAAAACCTTTCCTGAAGGCCTGAAATTGAAAATGCTCTCCCCCCTCTGCTCATTTTCCACTTCCCATTTGCGACTAAACGGATATCCATTAAGGTTCTAGAGTAAAGAATGCGAAAGTTGTTAGATGAGAGTAATTTCAAAACCTCAGTGGTTTTATGCAACAAAGGTTTATTTCTTCTCCTGTCATAGATTGTGCTGTCTTCCATCTCGTAGCTATGCCTTGTGAAACATGGGATGTGGCCCACTGGCAGTGGGAGGAGGGAGAAGCAGCCCCCCAATTCTCTTAACTCTCTTGGTCTGGAAGTGACCCAGAACATGTTCACTTACATGTCATTGGCCAGTACTTGTCACCTGGCCCTAAGCCAACTGCAGAGCAGGCTGGGAAGTGGGGAGCTTATGGATATTTGCCGAGCACTGGCTGACTTACGTTCCAAGCTTTTTTTTAAGCTTCTCAGGACAGGATCCATCTTCTAGTACAGTGCTTGCGTACTGTCTTCTATATGGCAGATCACAGTGATATTTTTTTCTTCCCAATAATAATAATGATAATAAAATCACAATACACACAGTCTTTTGTTTTTGGGGGGTTTTTTTCATTTTATTTTTGGCTGCGTTGGGTCTTCATTGCTGCGCGCGGGCTTTCTCTAGTTGCTGCGAGTGGGGGCTACTCTTCGTTGCAGCACACGTGCTTCCCATTGCAGTGCATGCACGGGCTCTAGGCGCGCGGGCTTCAGTAGTTGTGGCACGTGGGCTCAGTAGTTGTGGCTCATGGGCTGTAGACCACAGGCTCAGTAGTTGTGGCGTGCAGGCTTAGTTGCTCTGAGGCATATGGGATCTTCCTGGGCCAGGAATCGAACCTGTGTCCCCTGCGTTGGCAGGCGGATTCTTAACCACTGAGCCCCACCAGGGAGGTCCCCTACACATAGTTTTTTAATAGAAAACATACACAAACTTTGGATAAGGAATAGGCTAGAAATATATTTAGAGGCTGGCTAGAGCATGGCTCATACTTAAGACTATCAAACCATTGTTGTTCTCCCCTGTGTGATGTCAGAGTGTTCCAGAGATTAATCTTGAACTGTATTGCCTAATGTGGTAACCACTAGCCCTGTTGGCTAACTTAAAATTAAAAATTCCATTCCTTAGTTATATTAGCCACGCTGAAGTATTTAATTGCCACAAGTGCTAGTGGCTACCTAGCATCTTGGACAGTGCAAATATAGAACATTTTCATCATTGCAGAAAATTTTATCGAAGACATTCATGTAAAGAACAGTAAGAGATTCTTCCAGATTAGAATTCTAAATGGTAAAAGAATGAAAATGACCACACAGAAAGTTACTGTTATAGATAATGATCCAGGTGACATTTTTATGCCTAAGGAAGTAAATTCAAGAACGTTCTAAATTTAGTTCTAAAAGCAGTTTTAAGCAGTTGGTTAATATGACCCAGAAACAATCTTCTGGGAGACAGTGTCAGGGGAGTGGAAAGAGCACCGGCTAAGAGTCAGGAGACCTGACTTGTCGCCCTGGATCCCTCTTAACTGGGAGACCTGCAAATCGCTCAGCCTCTCTGCACCTTGCTTTCCTCATTTATAATACTTGTTAGGTGTTATCCAAAGCTATTAATTTTTCTGAGGTCCCTCCTGATTTAAAATGTTTCCCTTTAATTACGTCTGGGGGTAAAAACTTTTTACATTAGAAAAAAAATGCCCTTTCTTAAATCCTTCTCCTAGATCTGTCTAAACCCACATACTCAGCTGAGAATTAAATTCACTTGTTTGCCCAAGATTTCCCCCAATGTCAGTCCTCTGTGCAGAAGTACCACCCTCTTTCTTGAGGCCAGAGGGCTGCCAGCCCTCACCCTCCAGCCACTTGGCATCACCTTCGCAGGGCAAAACTTCTCTCTGCCTTGGAAAAGGCCAGTCTTACTGCACAGAATTGGGAACATGTGAAAAACATGTAACTTGGGGTCAGAAATATTCCTTTTTTCATCTAGCCAGCCCCTCTCAACCAATGGAACAAGAATTTTGTCAGATCTCATTCTTGCCACTGGAAGAATGTTTTGTTTTTTTTTTTTGCGGTACGCGGGCCTCTCACTGTTATGGCCTCTCCCGTTACGGAGCACAGGCTCCGGACACGCAGGCTCAGCGGCCATGGCTCACGGGCCCAGCCGCTCCGTGGCATGTGGGATCTTCCCAGACCGGGGCACGAACCCATGTCCCCTGCATTGGCAGGCGGACTCTCAACCACTGCGCCACCAGGGAAGCCCCTGGAAGAATGTTTTTAAGAAGGACTCTCTGTGTTACCTGCTAGATCACGTGCTCTTCTGTGTAGCTCATCTTGTTAGTGGTCATAGGACACCCACAGGGTGTGTTTGGCATTTTAGACCGTGGAGGCTTCTGTCCCAGAGAGCTGTAGTGGCCTGGGTGATCAGGGGATGAGATGTGGCCTCGGGTGCCCTTGCCTCCCTCTCGTTCCTGCCAGCCCGCCAGCCCTCTTGGGAGAAGGTGGAGCTGGCCTACTTCTGCTGATGATCAACTCTCAGTTGTTTGTAATTTTCTCTCGCAAAATAAATACTCTAAGGCTGTAATTTCTAGTGCTTGATCTCAACCTTAGACGTGTATTCTGCTGCTGTTGTTTTTGGAAAGTTTTAAAAACGTCTGCTTGGAGATTATTTCAGTGGGAACATGTATGTCAGCAGTTCAACTTCTCAGATGCATTTTCTTTTATTTTTTGTGTCCAAGTAACCCTTAAAAATAGAAAGTACCTAGGCCTCAATGAGGAATTTATGTCAAGAATTCGTTTTCCCTTCTCTCTGCTTTTTTTTTTTTTTTTTTTTTTTTTTTCCGGTACGCGGGCCTCTCACTGCTGTGGCCTCTCCCGTTGCGGAGCACAGGCTCCGGACGCGCAGGCTTAGTGGCCATGGCTTACGGGCCCAGCCACTCCGCGGCATGTGGGATCTTCCCAGACCGGGGCACGAACCCGCGTCCTCTGCATCGGCAGGCGGACTCTCAACCACTGTGCCACCAGGGAAGCCCCCTTGTCTCTGCTTTTGATTTTTTTTTCTTGATCTCTTTTTCTGAGAAAATGCAGAAAAAATAAGAAGGATCTAGACCTACCTTGCATCGCCAAGAAAATTAACAGGCCTTACTGTTGCCTTCACCCACTTTTGAAATTGTACCTTGTTCATTTCACAGTGGGACAAAGTTACACTGCAGTTAGGTACTCCAATTAAGTCCTACTTGCCTTTTTTTTATTATTAAAAAAATGTTCTCAGAAACCTGCATTTTTGGAACTATTTTTCTAGACCAAGCTCACTAGGTAACTTCCTCCAGGAAGCAGCTCAGTTTCCCCAGCTGCTAAATAAGATGCATCATAGCTACGGTGATCCCCCCGCCTCTGTATTTTTGTCACGGTTCTGCTTTGCCGTGACGGAGACCCCATGTGTCCTGCTTTGCGCTCACTGAGTGGTATCTGCTTACAACTCTGTTGTGGGAGTTCATGAGTTAACTCCTTTCTCCCTCTTTGGACACCTGCTTCCTCACTCCCTCTCCCTCCTCAGCTACATTTTTTTCTCCTTTAAAAGCGGGATGGTGGCTGGCAGCAGTAGTGGGGTCTGTTTCCATTTTGAACCTTATAAATTACCCAGGGTGCAGAAGTAACAGGAATTGTTTGGCTGGCCCTCGTTAAGCAGGAGGGGGTCTGGGCTGAATTTCCTCAGTAAAACCTTTGTCGACTTTACAACCCAAACACCTCGGTGGCCGCTCTGTGCTGGGATAAGAAACAGCCCTTCTGTCCCTTTGTCTGCTTGTCTTCTCTCTGCCTTTTACTACTTTGTATTCATTCTGTCTCCCTGCTGCCTGCTTCCTTTCCTTCCTTCTTCCTTTCTTGGGGCAGGGGTAGAGCAGGTGTGGGCAGTCTCCTCAAGGAGTTGGGGAAGAGGACCACGGCATGAGCAAGCGAGTTCCCTAAAATCCTGTAACTGGTCATTCACGCAGTGTTCCAGATAAGTACGTTATTTCATTGGGGGAAAGTAGAGAGTTAAAGGTAGTATCTGGATGATGGAGGGGACACCAAAGGCTTGCTTTTTGGTGTTTGTCTGTAACTATATTAATGAACTTAATGAACAGTGATTAAGAAACCACTGTTAAAATTCCTCATTGTTCTACCTCACCCTATTCCAACTCTGTTCGTCAAGCACCCACTTGGTGCAGAGGGCTGGTAGAAAAAAAACATGAAAAGCCTACTATTGTGGTTAAAAGCACAGAACTTTGGAATGAGCCCAACCTGGGTTTCATTCCAGGCCTACAGTTCTATGACCTCGGGCTAGTTACTTACCTTGTGGAACTCAGTTTCCTCACCTGTAAAGTGGGGATAATAGTCCCCACCATGTAGAGTTGTTCTGAAGATTAAGAGAATACCTTGTGCAAAGAGCTTAGCAAGATACCTATTGTGGTAACAGGCGTGTCCTCCCTCCCACCACGGCTACCCTCCCCTGCCATACTCACATCCTTTGCAGCTTCCCTTAACTTCACTTTGTTAATAACACGACCCTCTGATTTCCTGGATTGTCTGGAAAAGAGCAAAAGCTCTCTCTACCCCAAGAGGGAAAAACTTGTCAGGAAAAGCTTAAAATTTTTCTTTCAAACCTCTTTTAGAAAATGTCCCCTTGTTCTTCCCCAAAAGAGTGGAAGTCTTCTGATGTTGAAGACACGAGACAAAGGGAAGGATTAAAAATCAAGGGGAGGGCTTCCCTGGTGGCACAGTGGTTGAGAGTCCGCCTGCCGATGCAGGGCACGCGGGTTCATGCCCCGGTCCGGGAGGAACCCACATGCCGCGGAGCGGCTGGGCCCATGAGCCATGGCCGCTGAGCCTGCGCATCTGGAGCCTGTGCTCCGCAACGGGAGAGACCACAACAGTGAGAGGCCCGCATACCGGAAAAAAAAAAATCAAGGGGAAAGGACTCTGCCCTAGAAACCGTTCCGAACATCAGTGTGGGGCCAGGCCCTAGATCTGGTTTGGAGGGGTGCTTATTTGGCAAAGCAGTGTAGCCCTCTTAACTCTCTAAGTAGCTAGGTGAAAAGCCAGAGGAGCTTGGAGAACGGAGAGGTTTAGGGAAATCTCAAGCACTCCCTAGCACAGAGCAAGAGCCTCGAAGCCCAGCCTCAGTCCTCTGTGAAAGGAGCCATGGGTGTTGAGAGGCCCAAGACCGGCTCTTACAGCAGACCGTACAAGTAGCCAGAACTCCAGAGACTGGAGAGCGTAACACAGCTGTCAGCTGGGCAGCTTAACTACCTCCTATGACTTTTCAGTGGTGACTGTAAGTTTTTGAAAGAGTCGCTGGTTTAGATAAACTGGTCCAAAAGTGTTCGCATTTTGAGTATATGTCACCCTCCTGGAAATATACTGTTACTATTGCCGCATGTGCACGATTCAGGAATATGCATCCTCTGTCTAGATCATTGTGGTGCTGCCTTCAGTTACCTGAATCTCACTCTACTGTCTCCCTGCCTAGCAGGATGTTGGCACACCTTCCTCATTGGTCTCATGTCCTATAGGTACAGCAGTGAAAACACAGAGGCAAGATCTTGGTTTCGGCTGTGACAAAAGTGTGTGTACATTTGCCTCTTTGTGATTTCGATGAATCTTTTAAACACCGTAGCTTAAACGAGGCATAAAGAAATAACACTGTAGAAGGGGTGGAATTAAAGTTCTAGGCAGGCAATAAGAGGATGGCTGATGATAGCCGAGATATGTCATCAAGCGGCTAGAGGAGCAGTACAGTCTAGACCCCCAAGGAAATGTTCTCGGTGGAGATGCAACACAGCAAGCCGTCAAGAGTGCAGATTTTGTATTTTCTAATTTCCTTTGTGATTTCTTCTTTGATACATAAGTTATTTAGAAATGTGTTAACTCCCAACATTTGGGGCTTTCCTAGATATCTTGTTTTGTTGGTTTCTAATTTAATTCCATTGTGTTCAAGTAACATACCCTGTAAGATTTCAGTCTTTTGAAATTTTATGGCCCAATATTTGGTCTGCATTTGTGAACATCGCATATGCACTTGAAGAGAATACTGTTGTTGGCTCTAATGATTAATGAATGTCAATTAGATCAGGAAGGTTGACATTGTTATTCAGATCTTCTATATCCCTACAATTTTTCATCTAACTGTTCTATCAGTTATTACCAGGGGAGTGTAACAATTGCCACTATGATTATAAAACTGCCTAATTTCCACTTTAATTCTGTCATTTTTTTAAAATGTATTAGGCATATGCACATTTATGATTATACACTCAAGATGTGTGTGTTTCACTATGTGAAAATTTTATGTCACTAAAATTTAAAATAATCTGATTAGGACTCAGGGCCAAAAAGAATGTGTATAAAGGAGATCCTCTGAAAAAAAAAAAATGACCTGGCAGAAGACCAAGATAAAAATGAAATTGTCTATTAAAAAAAAATGTACAGATTTTGTAGAGATGGAAAATACCAGAATTTCAGCACTAGGGGATGGAGAGAAGAAGAGGGGCCTTGGCTGAGTGACTTTTGTCTGTGTTTGTGTCTGGAGTTGCAGAGGTCAGACAAGCTGAGGAGGGTTGGTAGCTTTCAGGAAATCAAAGAATGTTGACAAGGATGTAGGTGAAGAGCTGGGGTGACTCAAAACAGGAGATCTTTCATGAGCCTCTGAGACTTTAGAATTCATTCATTAGTAGCATCCCCTACCTGAGGGATGCAGCATGCATTCAGTATACTGTGACAGCACTGTGCACAGTAGTCCAAACTAGCAGCATGGTATGCCACATAGCCCTGGGCACCTAGCCTCCTGCAAGCAAATGGTAAAGATAACTGCATCCTTTCCAGCCTCTGTGCTGGCTACTCACTGCCCTGAGCCTGGGACATGGCTGCCGGTCTCCGCCTCTCCGTGTCCTGGGCTCTCCTGTCCTCGTTGCTATGGGTGCACTGGGCAAGACTCTGGCCTTCTTACCATGACATCACCTTCTAGCTCAAAGGGGCAACTTAGAAGCAGCTTATGTTAGATGAGAAATGGCATGAGAGTGTTCTTTAGTCTTCCAACAGCTGGCCAGGTCAAGACTTTGAATGTTACCACCTGTGTGATGGAAGCAGGGGCATGGGGACAAAGCCAGGCCCCATGGCTACCACAGGGGTGCCCCAGGCATTCTTACCACAGCCGTTTCTCTCTCTTTTTCGCAACAGAGTGTAGCAGGGGATTGCGGTACCTCTTTGAGTGACTCCTTTGGCTTATGGGACGTTGACACACCATGTCGCGTGGGATGATGATAACGCAGAGAGGAAAGAGGTCCGAGGTCACACTTGCTTGCCTCCTCTTGGCCATGGCTGGCTGCTTCGCAGACCTGAGTGAGTGTTTTCCTTGCCTTCTCGGTGGCCCTTCTGGGAAGAACACTTTGCCCCTAGTGTCAGAGGGAATCATCAGGCATTCTACAAGGACCCTCTAAAAAGGCCTCCTTCCTCCTGGATTTCAAAGAGCATTTCCTTCCCACCGACCTTCAGGGACACGCTCAATAATACAAGATGAGAAATGATCTCAGTAACATCATATTGGTTGTATTTTAATCATTTGAAACTTATACTAGGGAGGAGTAACGATAATGACTGAACTACCTTTTATTGAGCACTCAACTATATGGCATTACAGCAGGCAGTTTACATGCATTGTTTGTCAGCTTCCCAGCGATGCTGTGAGACAAATATTATTAGTCCCATTTTACAGATAAGAAACTGAGACCCCAAAAGGCTAAAGTTCCCTGGCTCAGAAGCAGTGGCACTGGGATTCAGACACAGCTCCTGTTCAGGTCCAAAGCCTGAGCTCTTGCCTTCACACCACACTGCCACTCCAGTCTACTTTCTGGGGAAAAGGCCAGGTTGGGGAAATGGACCCGAGGTCAGCAGAGCTCTTCAGAGAAAGGTCAACTCCTCTCTGGGTTGCTCAACTCTGAAAGGCTGCCTGGGTGCGGTGCTTCTGAGCAGGTCATGCTGTTGGTTTCTTGGGGGTGTCAGTTCATCGCTACATGCCTGTTCTTCCTCCAGACGAGGTCCCTCAGGTCACTGTCCAGCCTTCTTCCACCGTCCAGAAGCTCGGAGGAACCGTGATCTTGGGCTGCGTGGTGGAGCCCCCCTGGATGAACACCACCTGGCGCCTGAACGGGAAGGAGCTGAATGGCTCGGATGATGCCCTGGGCGTCCTCATCACCCGCGGGACCCTCGTCATCACTGCCCTCAGCAACCACACTGTGGGACGGTACCAGTGTGTGGCCCGGATGCCTGCAGGGGCTGTGGCCAGCGTGCCAGCCACCGTGACACTAGCTAGTGAGTACTGCTCCTCTGCCCCCCACCCCAATCAAACCCCCTGTCATCAGTCCCACCATAAAAGGGGCCTTGCCCGCTGACGTTTCCAATCAGAGAGTGGTGGCTGCCCAGTAATCTCCAGTGGCTGGGGACCTTTGTGCTCTCTGAGTAGAGGCAGGGTCTGGAGTGAGCGTCTAGAAAGAAGGAAACTTGACATGGTTGAACTGTTTCTGTGGGCCCCAGAGCTGGGCCACGCCGTGCCTTTCTACTTGGTCGCCCTGTGGTCTTTGATGTCATTGTGCCCCCTGCCCCCCATCCTCGCAGCAGTTGCAGTCAGAGCATGTACAGGGCCACGTGTGGTCCGAACAGAGCCCGCCCATTCCCCCTTGGCCTCCTGCCTCTCTGCGGGGCAGGCATAGTCTAAATTCCTGAAACGGAAGTCGTGGAACACAATGAAAAGGCAACTGTGGGACAGAGGGTAGAGAGGAAGAAATGAGATGACACTTTGGTTCAAGGAGGTTGCCGGGAGAAGACTTCATGCTACTCTTATATATAATTACCACTTGGGTACACTATTGTGCCCAAGCTCAGTACACACATTACCTGATTTTCTACCCATGGTACGTATGGGAAATGAGACTTGACTGGTTAAATAAACTTCCAAAGGCTTATTTTGGAAGCGCAGCCGCAACACCTGCTCTTATATGTGGAGTCTATAGCCAGGACGTTCACTTGGCCCTTGAACAATTCAGGATGAGGGTCGCCGACCCTCTGGGCACTCGAGAATTGGCATATAACTCATAAGGGGTCCTCTGCATCCGCAGGTCCAACCAACCTCGGATCATGCAGTGCCGTAGTATTTACTGTGCGGGAGAAGATCCCCAGCCACGTGGCCCCACGCAGTTCAAACCCATGTTGTTCAAGATCAACAGTATTAAGAATTACCTCCCCTTCCTGGTGGCTGAAGCCTAGGAAACGGGATCTTGTTGAGAGTTCCATGGTGTTTGGGCTTAACCTTTTAGAAGGTCTCCTGAGCTTGTTCCCTCACGACTTAGCTGTGCCTCTTTATCCCGGACAGCCCTGCTTCCATGTAACCATCGTTATCACCCTCCTGGACCACGTGGTTCCAGGAGGTTGGTGGTCCTTATGTTACGGGTCACACCTAAGGCAGCCAGCTTCTAAGATGCTCCTTAAGCGTCAGCTGCGGTCCCTGAGGTGTGAGGCGTGAGTCCTGGGGAGAAAGTGGTGAGAGAAGGGGGAGTAGAAAAGCAGGCGAGAAAAGACCCCGCCCTGCCCTCTGGTTTCCAGATCCCTAGAGGGACTTCACTCCCGTGGTAGAATAGAGACTAGAACGAGGCTGGCAACAGTATTCCTGTTTCCTGGGGAACCAGTTTAGCAGCCCTGCCCTCTTCTCAGAGGAGGCCGGAAGACAGGGTGGGTCCCTAGCTACCTCCCTAGTGGGGGAGGGCAAGCTGGGCTGCATCTTGTAGCCACTTTGCCTCTGTGGCTGCAGCAGCATTCACTGAATCTGAGTGCCAGGCCTCTGGGGAGCAGGCTTAGGGTTCGGGTTCAGTGAGGAAGGCAGGCCCTGGGCCACCTGCTGGGCCCTCCCCCCAGGTGTGCTGGTGGGCTGGGGCAGGGTGCTGGGAGAGCTGGGTCCCGAGGAGGGTGACAGGGGTCAACTCGTCATAACAAGAAGGGCTGAGGCCAGAGCTACACTTCTTACCATCATACTTCTCTCGTAGATTTTTAAATTATAATTCAATTGACTCTCTAGAAAGTTTAGAATATATGGAACATAATGTCTCCCCACCGTCCTTGTACAACCACCATCATCATTTTGGAGTATACCCTTCTGGTCTTCATCCCTACCTGTATTTTTACACTACTGAATATACAGTTTCTGTCCTTATTCGCTCCCCTTTGACATCGTATGACAAGCATTTTCCATTGGCCATATGACCGGATTTACTTTTTCTTTTTTATTGAGTATAAAATGCATCCAGTAAAGTACACAAAACACACGAATGTTAAGTGAATAGCCCAATGTGTTTTTCGCGTGTACGTACCGTGTACCCACCGCTCTGGCACGCTCCTAGTTAATCTGTCCCCCATCCCCCTCCAGAGCGGGAGCACAGTTGCTCATGGCCCTAGAACATCCCAGAGCGGCTCTACCATAGTGTCCTGAACGCTCTTCCTAGGGCTGGGCCATCAGGTCCTTGCCAGTTGTTCATTATTACAAATGAGAGGTGCCTTTTAGCAGCCTTTGTGCCTTTAGCAACGCCGCTCCTCCAGGAGGTTTGCTCACCTGCAAATGGTCAGCCCTCGTCTGTGAAGACTTGGGAGACTCCCTAACTTGGCCTGATCACAAGCCAGCCTGAACCTCTCATTGTTTGGAGAACGGGAGAGCTGGAGAGTATAAGATTTATTTTGGAGCCCTCCTTCTACTTCAAGGTGAATCTGTGTGAGGAGAGACAATTTATAGCCTTTATTTAAAAAAAAAAATCCTGGCCCCTTCTTTCTCTGGTGCTCAAAGGGATCTGCAGTTGGCAGTGAGGACAAAGGGAATGGTTTGGTTGCAACCCAAGAAGGCGCAGTGAGAGAAGAGGGGGCTTGTGCAGAAGCTGAGGCGAGTCTTGTTTGAAAACCAAGAGCTATTGGCTCGTCATTTAGGCATGAATCAGAAGAGAAATGTTGGGGCCTGACCAGAAGATGGATGGAGAAGTGCTGGAAATGGGGAGAGCGGGCTTGGAGGGTCTGTGTCCTGGGGAGAGGGAGTTGGTGGACTGGAACTACAGCCTCCCAAACTTGGAGGAGGCAGTGACGGGGTGGCGGGAAGGCGGGAGAGAGGGGTGCTGTGCTTGGGTTAATGCCATGGGGGATTTGGCCCAGACTCAGCAGCTAGATTAAGTTTCCCAGAGCACATTCCTGAGCAGAATGGGGGCTGTGTTTTGCTGGGTGGCTGGTGTGCGAGGGAGGCCGAGCGGCAGAAGGGATTATGGAAGGCACGTTCTGCATTCAGAGGCGAGGCCGCAGCGGTGTGCCGGCGCTCGCACGCACGCACGCACGCACGCACACCCACACTTGGTGTTTCAGGCTTTCTTCTCCTCTGGCCTCTCCCCAGTGCATTCAGATGTTCATCCTCAGGCAGGGTACTTGCTGTTTGGCCTCCGTGGCAGGGCGCTGCCTCCTGCATCTCGGTGAACCCCTAGAGATCACTGGGGCTTTCAGTGATGGGGCGTTCAGTGATGGGGACTTTCAGTGATGGGGGCGTTCAGTGATGGGGGCGTTCAGTGATGGGGCGTTCAGTGATGGGGTGTTCAGTGATGGGGGCGTTCAGTGATGGTGGCATTCAGTGATGGGGGCGTTCACTGATGGGGGCGTTCAGTGATGGGGGCTAAGACCTGGCTTGAGGATTCAGGGATGTGGAGGAGGCTGCTGGCAGAACTTCCCTGGTCCAGACCACTTTTACTCTGATGCCAGGGGCTGCACTTGAACTTTACCCCTGCCTGGTGACATCAGCCTGTGTTCTTCAGGTAAAATGGGACCACCTGAAGTCTCACCTGTGCACTCCCACCCTCTCCTCCAGGTGGTCCTGGCTGTGTGGAGAACTGCTTTTCTTACTCTCTGTGGAGGTGCCCTTCCCACTCTCTTCTGTGGAGATTTTTTTTCCCTTTTCACTTAAGCTTTCTTTGTGGTGAATCTCTCTTGCTGCTAATGCCTCTCTTCAGACCATGTCGTCTAATTCTTTTTGAAGTGCTTTGACTTTGCTCTCCTTTCTTACCTCTCTTCCCCTTACCTCTCTTTTCACAAGCTTCACACCCGGGCGCCACCACTTTGTGAGCCTGAACCAACAGCGGATGTTGCCCGTGGACACCGCATTCCTTGTTGCTGGACCCCGAGGCACCCTTAGCGTTGTTCTCCACACAGCACAGCACGTAATCACAGCCAGTTCAGAGCTGGCATGCAGCGTGAAAGCTGTTTCCGACCCCTTACCACTCGTCATCTACCATTCAGATAAACTCCTAATAATTCTTCATTTTTACCTTCTTTCTGTCTTTTCAGTTAATTCTCTCAGTTATCCTATAATCCCTAGGTCCTAGTCATAGTTGGAAATAAAATAAGCGGTAACTGGGTAGTAATTCTATATCTGGGGATTTTAGTCCTCAGGCTAATGTGAAGTCTTATGCTGGTGCTGGTTTAATTGACAGCCGATATGTAACCCCTCCGTAAGGTCTTTAAGCCCTAGGACCAGTCACGTACTCCTGAATTATCCTTCTCTGGCATCAGAGATCAGAGGCAAGACAGCTGACAGGAAAGGAAGGAGTTCCCCTTAGGCAGCTGTGTCCATGACTCTGTGCCTTTGAGGAAAGGTCAGAAGGGGACAGGGGCCCTTTGTTACCATAATTTAACCCATGAGTGAAATGAAGAGCCCAACTGGTATGATGGAAAAAACAAGAAACTTAAACCGAGGATCTTTTTTTTTTTTTTTTAAGTTTTAACTCTGCCACTTAAGAGTTAATGTGGCTTTGGGCAAGTCACTTGATTTCTCAGATTGCCACAACTGTGAAATGAGCACAGTAATGATTACATCATCCATCTTATGGTTTTGTTTTGTTTTGGTTTTTAGAGAATCAAATGAGAGAGTATATGATAGTAATATTTTGAGGCATTTTATGAATTCCAGGCTTTATTCACTCACCCATTTGGTCAGCACATATCCATGGAGTATCCTCTTGCAGAAGGCTCTGAGGCCGGTGCCCAAACCTATGCTGCCCAACTGCATTCTGGGAGCAGCCCTAGGATGACAGAGCCCAGGAGGGGCAAAGCTTCCGTCACAGCCAGAGCCAAAAGAGAGGACTGGCTTATCAGGAAGAGAGAGCAAACCCATTTCCTGTGAAGTTCTTAGCCTCCCCTACTCACATGTTCTCCAACCTGGGTTCCCACCTCCCTGCCACCTTTGAGAGCAGCCTGTAGTGTCACTGCATATATGTTGTCAGTGTAGCCCACAGAGCTGCCCATTTATGCTCGTGTTGGCTCACTGCTGCTTATTGTTCCAAGGAGACAGTGCTGGTTTGCTCTGGCAGGATGGGCCGAACCTGGCCCTTGGCCTTGTGAGTTCCACAAACAGAGGCCATGACTTCTTACTCAGCTCCCCAGCTCTGATTCCCATCAGACACTTCCTTAAGGTCTTCTGTGCTGTGACCCTGAATTAGAATAGGCCATTAAGGATTGCTGTCGACATTAAAAAAAAATATTTCTAGCTTCCTTTATCCTTGTTTTTATTTATTTTTTAATTAATTAATTTTTTTTTTGCGGTACGCGGGCCTCTCACTGTTGTTGCCCTCCCATTGCGGAGCACAGGCTCCAGATGTGCAGGCTCAGCGGCCATGGCTCACGGGCCCAGCCGCTCTGCGGCATGTGGGATCTTCCCGGACCGGGGCACGAACCAGTGTCCCCTGCATCGGCAGGCGGGCTCTCAACTACTGCGCCACCAGGGAAACCCTATCCTTGTTTTTAGTCAGGGTTCTCCAGAGAAGAAGAGCCACTCTCTCCCCCCACCACATATATATATAAAATGCATGTATGTATATATACACACACACATATATACACACATACATAATTATATAAACACATATAATTTTATGGAGAACATACATATGAATATATATACACACTTATATAATTATATATACACACGTAATTTTATGGAGAACATATATATAATTATACACACACACACATATGGGGAGAGAGAGAGAGAAAGATGAGTAGAGAAAGGAAAAAAGAAAGGGAGAGAAAGATTTATTTTAAAGAATTGGCTCACATGATTGTGGAGGCTGGTAAGTCCAAAATCCATAGGGCTAGCCGGCAGGCTGGAGAGTCATGAGTCCCACTAGGGAACCAGCACACCAGCCATTCTCCTGAGTTCAATATCTGGGTGTTTTGGAGATTCGTGTCCTGCGAATTGGGGAGTGTTTAGAATTTCCAACAGCACAGTAAGACCTAGTCCCTCCTGTTGAGGATCTCTTAGTCTGATGGAGAAGGTGGACTGCATTTACATGTTAGCCATAAAGCAAGTCAGTCAGACCCATGAGTTGCCTAATAGAGATATAAACAGATTTTAATGGGAGCTCAAGCGAACAGTGATTCATTTCAGTTTCAGGGGATTGAGGAAGACTCAGGGTTGAGCCTTGAAGAATGTGTGAGGGACAACCTTTCTCTCTAATTTTTTGAGTCCTCACATCCCTTTCTCAGACCTTCAACAACGAAGTTCAGCTCTCTACATCGTGTACTTAGACCTAAGCCCAGTGCAGTTTCTTGGACGGTACAGATAATTCCATAGTGAGTTCCGTCAGATCCTGAAATTAGGATGAGGTAGCAAGAGAGAGACAGTCACCCAGTGGCTGTATTTCCCTAGGAGGGGAAAGGAGTCTGCAGCTGAAAGCTGGGTCTGAAGATGCCCTGCAGGCAGAGTGTGAAGCTGCCTTTGCTGGGAGAGGCAGAGAGACAGCTCCACACGGTGGTATAGTTGGAAAAGGAGAACTAACCTGAGCTTGAAATCCAACTGCTTTATGCCGTAAGCGTTGTGTATTTTACTTTGCCAGTTGGACAAGAAAATTATTGAAAGACAGTTTAAACCTAAAAGGTACTAAGCAACTTGAGTACCTAAATAGGAGATGACTAAGGAATACCTTACAGCTTTAGGCCAAAGTCACATTAACCCTTTCTGTTTTCTAGTGGATACAGGCAGAAATTCACACCTCACAAGAATTTCCCCTGGTATTCTGGTGAAATCTTCAAATGGCTTTGGCAATGCTAATCCCAGTAGGCCTGGCACAGGTGCCCAGACAAATGTGTGGAGTTAGCTCAGGGCATCATGGCAGCAACTGCCCCAAACAGCCAGGGTTCCAGTTCTCTATTTAGCAACCGTCAATATTTACCAAAAGAGGGCTCAGTTCCAAGGTGCACCTTCTCCCAAGGACAGGCTTAGAACTCTTAACCTACCCCACTCCTCTCCTCAGTCTGTTCTTTGCACACACACCCATATGCTTAAATAAAATCCTAGGTTCATTTTCTAAGCTAAGAGAAAAGGGAAGGACCACACAGTGTGTTAAGCAGGTACAACTATAGATTCAGTGAGCCAGAACAGACTTTAAGAAGCCTTTTGCGCAGGAAGACAAGGGGAGGGATTGATTAGCTTGCTTGAAATCACTGGAACCTCTAAAGAACATGATGCAAGATGGTTCTTTTAAAATGAAAAAGAATCAGGAGAGCAAATGAGTTCCTTGGCTCTCCTTTTTTTGTGTGTGTAGAAGAGTTTACGGATTTCTACCCTGATCTTATTTTTTAGACTTGCAACCATTTTTGGAATCTGGTAATAGTCCCAGGAACTACAGAATAGTGAGTCTGTCCTGCAAATGGGACAAAATGTTCAAATCTAAATAAAGGACTATCACTTAATACTGAGGGAAAAAAAGGTAAGCAAAAGGAAAAAAAGAAACTTGCTAAGGCAGAAACAGCATGTTTTTTTCTTTAGGGAAAATTGTGCTTCATTTTTGGTGAGTGCGTTCCTTTTCTACTTAAAAACATTGAAAAGGCATCACAGAGTAAGACCCAGGCTACAGCGTGACACTTAAGCCTCCCTCTCAGCCCTACCTCCCACTCCAGAGCCAGCAACCCTGCCATTTCCTCAGCTAGTCTTGCACTGGTTTTTGGAATGGCGCTCCATCCACCTGTAACAACCTCCTTTCCGTTCTCCTCCCCAGAGAGTTCCCACCTCCCTTTGGTTAATAAATTCCTTCTCAGTTTTCAAGATTCAAGTATCTTCTCCTCTAAGAATCTTTTCTTGACCCCCTCGATCCCCCAAGTCTGGAGTGGGGTCCCCTCTTCGCGGATCCCTACCATCCCGAGTTTACTTCTCTAGGCCTCTCTTGCCACCGTCTCTTTGCCCTTCACCTCTGTGACCACCACACTGCTGCACAGCAGTGGGCCTGGCACAGGCTAGGCCTTCGGTGAATGTCTAGGGAGAGGCAGACTCCCAGATAAGATGCGTTTGAAGTCTAGAAGATCAGAAAGGGCATGCAGGAGGTGAACAAAGATTTCTTCACCAGACTATGACATAGTAAAAATTTTGAGGAAGTAAACAAGAAAGGATGAAGCAACATCTTGGGATATAAACAGGCTGAAAATACAAATAGATTCAGGAAGGGTTTAGAAAAATTGATGGACGTCAGAAGCGTGAAGCATTTTTAGAGGAAACTCTGGAACGTTTGAAGGGAGACGCCAGTGGAAGTGGCTCCACGTCCTACCAGATGCCTCACGGGACACTGTCAGAGAGGGTGGGCAGACGACATGGGTAGTCATTACTGCTTTTAGGACTACGTAGTTCCCAGGTGTGTGGAGGGGAAAGCGGGAACCACTGTGGGTCCCACGGCCTTCAGACTGTGCCCCCGCCTCTCCCACCTAGAATTCTGTTTGTAAAGGCCACGCTGAAGGGTTCACGTCCATTGTTCCTCTGAACGCCTCCGTCTTCTCTCCTCTCTCTCTTCCTGTACAGGCCGCCAGCCTGCCAAAGGCCATGCCAGGAAGCAGCTCTGGCTCTGATGAGTCTAGACCACCGGGATTCACATTAATTTTCCCATTGCTAAGTTTCTAGTTTATATTTGGTTGATCAGAGAAATATGTGTGATGTGGGTTGCTGGCAAGTCAATCTTCTTTTTCCTTCTTCTCTCTTTCCCCAGTGTATGTTTTCAAACCATTTTATTCCTTCGTCTAGTCCAAAAGAAACTCCCCAGTTCTGCTAGCCAGCCCTACTTCACAGCAGCACTGGAGTCTAATAAATCGGATGGTCTACAGACATCTTCTCTGTTCATCTGGCTGCCAGACTCAGTGGAGAAATGGCTCCCATCCTTGGTTTGTTTTCAACGATTAATAACATTTCTCATTCTCATATGTCTTTTAAAAAATATATATTTTTAATTGGTTCAAGCCAAGAAATTCCTGAAGCATTAGGCCAGTTTACTGCAAATCATTTAATGACATTGCAAACTAGGTTCTTTTTCTTTTCTCCTCCTTCTTCTCGCACCCCTCCTTTTATGCCCTCTCTCCTGTCCTCCCCACCTCCAGTCTTGACTCTGATCTTCTGCTCTCCTCCCTCTGGGCCTTTCATCTCTTCCCCAACCTCAGCTTTCTCCCACTGCTCCAATCTAGGTGCACACCCCACCTTAACTCAGAAGAAAAGGAAGAAACACAAGATTTAACAACTAATATGTTTGGCATCTGCCAGGGTTTTTCTCTCCCCCATAGAAACTGTTTTTATTTAAATAGCATGTCTTGCTTTCATCAGAAAGTGTGTGTGAGAAATTTCATGTCACGTTTCCATGGCTGTCAGGAGACAGCTTTGGAGCCAAAATTATGCAATTGAACAGGCAGAAAAAAATCCTGAAGAGAGCAAATGTATTTGTCCACTCTTCCAGCCTGCAAAGGGAGGGTTACTCCCTCCACCAACGCCCTTTCTAAGTTGCTCTGGAGATCGAGGTAACCTAACTTAGGTTGGAATGCTGGTGAAGGGACTACGCCTGGGGACACCACTCGTGCGAATTGTTGTACCCTGCCTTGTGTGTTGTATTAACTGTCTTTTCTATTAGAGTAAAGCTCGTGTGGATAGGAACTACGTCTTTATCTTCTCGGTATCTTTGCAGCTTCTGGCTGGCTGAGTGAATGAATCAGTGGTGCCTGGAGGAATGGTATCGTGCCAGGTGCCCACTGCAGAATATGCAGATTTTGCCCAGCCGTGTGGGCTGCAGTTGGGTTTGACTTCAGTGGTCTGTGTGCCGGGGCTATGGACTAGTCATAGGCTTAGTCACTACCCAGAATGCGTGGCGTCTGAGAGGCCCGCCCATCCCAACAGTAAACCCCGTCCACTCACCAGGATCACAGGCAGTCCCACCTCTAACAGGAACACCGTCAGGACCCAGCCTCCACTCCGCTTCTGCAGTCCGTCACCATGGTTTTCCACTTGTCGCGCACTTCCTTTCAGAGGCTTGACCATGGGGTCGTGCCAGGCCATGGCTCCTCAGGTGACTTGGAGATCAAGTCGTGCTGTGATTCTCTGCCCGTCCGTGAAGCAGTTCAGGGCACTGGAGAGCCCCTGCATCGCAAGAGCCCACACAGGGAGGCAAGGCCTAGGACCCTTCACCTGCTCAGACAGCGCCTCCAAGTCCATCGGTAGAGCGGTGAGCCCCGGGCGCTTGGTTCTACTTCCTCTGCACCTTTGCTGCCTTTCAGAACACGCAGGGATGGGCCGCAGGGTCAGCATGTCACTGGGGTACTCCATTAGGCAAGCTCTTTCTACGTTTTGTAACACTGGCCGTAGACGCAGCAAGCCAGCATAGGGGCAAAGTTGAGGCCTGGCGGCCAGGAGAGTTGGGGGGTAGAATGATCGGTCAGCCTAGAAACTTGCCGACGGCCACGAGGCTGCTGAGCCGCCCGGCAGCGTTGCCAAGTGAGCCCAACTCAGTCGCCTCACGATCTGGTGGATCCCATCCAGCCTCGGCAGATGCGTGCAGGCTCGTCCTGTGCTCCCTGAGAACAGGCGGGAGGGTAGGACGGGACTGACTAGGTACGAGACATGCCTGGAGGCGTTGAAAGCTGGAAGTGCTCAGGGAGATGGGGATGTTGGTAAATCCAGGCAGCCTCCACCTGAAGGCACCGTCTTACCTGACTTCTTTCTTAAACGGAAGCGAACTTTAATTTTCAGCCTAAAGGAGGAACTCGGGGAGAAGACGATCAAATAAGGAAACTCCCTGAAAGTAGAAGTTAGGTTTATTGATCACACTGGGGGCATTTTGCTGAGGCAACAGTGTACCACGTGACGGGACAGGTAGAGTCTATAAAAACTGGAGGATGAGCCTACCATCAAGATTTGACAGTTTTGTGTTATGAGAATGAACAAACATACACCGAATATTGTCATTGAATTCATAGATCTACTGAGCCTTTCATTCATAAAGGAAGGATCAGGCTAGAAGGTGGAGAGAAAGAAATTCAGAAGGGGCTCGAGGTGAAATTTGTCAGTTTGTAGTTTCGCCTATGATCCTGGTGATGGCAGCCACACCCGACACGCCTCTGAAAGTTTTCATTTTCCTCCTTTTATCCCCACAGCTAAGAAGGTAGGAGCCTGATGTACCCTGTAAATGTGGAGGAAACTCAGAGCATATTGCATGATTTGTGTCGGAACAGATCCCTGTCATCTGTGTATCCAAGGCTCCTACGGAAGTGATACATGAGAAGATATATGTTCCATTAAGAAATTGAGTGCTTAGAAGTCAAGGAACCGGGCGGGGTTCCATATGGAGCCTGAGATGTTATGGGCTTTCTCAGAAAGCACGAAGCTCTGTGACAAATAAAGAAGGTCCATAAACCCAGAGATGGCCTCAAAGACCAGGGGCTTCTGACCTGTTGAGAGCTGAGAAACAGGAGTGAGCCCCTTGGCATTTGATGAGCGCCGACACGTTAATAAAATAGTTGGAAGAATACACAAAGAGGGGATGCAGAAGAAGGGTCTGAGGGAAGGTAAGAGGATTAAAGCTGCAAAAACATTCCTCTGATGGATTTCTCAAACACACCAGCCAACAGGCAAGGGCAGGTGTCCTGTCAAACCATTTCCCCCAGGAAACCTGATGCATCGTTGTGCAGCGAGGCCTGAGGCCTGCTAACCCCATCTGTAACTGAAGGGCCTGCCCCTTATTCCCAGCGAGGCGCTCTGAGCAGCCCAGGGACCTGCCAGGAAACTGGCTTTGCAGACAAGGGGGCCTGAGAACAGGCTGCTTTCCTTCCTATGCAGCCAACGAGATCTCCCCGCATCTGCCTCTCATCTGGTGGCCGATTAGAGTGTTATTGATCACAAAGCCTCTGCCCCTGCCTGGCCTCCTTCCTGCCCAGAACTGCTAGAAAAGGGGGTGCTCCGATTTTCAGATCGTCCATCACTTCATTACTCTGCCTTTGATCCCTTTTTAGTGAAACTCAACTTTTGCTCCAGCAGCCAAATTGGGAGCATTTGTCTAGTGAAGCAACAGCTAAAGCTTAAGCTTTGGGGGGACAGGGCCAAGGACCCAACTGCTGCTTATTTGTTTTGAAGCCAGGAGGCTCGCCTGCCAGTCGGCCCTTGTGGGGCGCTGGAAGCCCAGCTGGGGTGTCCTGGGTCCTGCCCGCATGGGCTGTCGTGCACATGTAGGCATCAGAACAGAGGGGCCATGGCTGACCAGTGCCCCCGCTACTGCACACACAGCCTGCTGTCTCCAAGGCAGCAGTGGATTGTCCGAGCGTGCAGAAGGCACCAAGAGGGGCTTAAGGGGGAGTGCATAGTGTTATCCAGTGTTGGGGCAGTGAGGTGGTACATGGAGGACAGCGTGCTCCGTGCACGGATAAGACCTCAGTTACAATGGGGCAGAAGCCAAGGGCTAAGCTGGAGATGGCGTTCTGATCCCAGACTCCTTTCCGTTGCTCACATCTTTCTTGCAAAATGATCTGTTAGGCTTAAGTACATTCCTGCTTGAGGCAGATTTTCTTAGAACGAGGTAAAGAAGAAGGGTGAAGCAAAAACTCAAACTCTTGGTGGAGTCGTTTTTAGATTTATTAGAGCGTGCATGGGAGTGCTTCTCAGTGACTGACGAATTTTCCAGGTGCCCCTGAGCTCACGATCGCTCACGGCTCACTTTGTGGGGAGCGTCCTGACTCGGCAGGTAGGGCACACCCTGTGCTGAGGAGGGTTAAGACCTTTGCATTGCTGAAGTGCCTTGCTTGGGAAAGCAGATAGCAACATCCAGCTAGAACACGCTGAGCCCAGGCAGTCCACCCTCCCTTCTCTCTGGGAGAAAACACATCCGCTCTCCTGGCTGAGAGGCTCAGCCGAGACTGGGCTCCATATTCTGTGGGGCTCAGTACAAAGGGAAAGTCTTCCAAGCGCAGGGCCCGGCACAGCTGCACAGCGTGCACGCCCACCAAGCTGGCCTTGGGCACAGCCTTCCCAACTAGTCACTCAACAAGGACTAAGTGAGCATGGTGCATCCTGAAGACGGTGCAGTGAGGCTTGGGGCGGGGGCATGGAGTGCAAAATTAATAGGTTGCCCGCTAGGAATTTGCAACTTAGTTTGTGTTGGTTATCACCAACACAAAATTAAATAACGATGAGATAATTCTTTAAAAGCCCAGAAGGCCCTGCACCCACCCAAAGGAAGGAATCCATGAGAGAGCTCACCTTGACCCCCAGGACCCACTGGTTCAGCCTGGAAAGCAAACTGTGGCCGTAGAGATGAATCAGGCATTCTGTCATTGTTTTTGCCACACTACTTGGTCAACAGCATGTATTTCTTCTAGTGTATTTTTCATTTCAGTTATTCTTCAACTGATTGGTTGTTCTTTATATTTTCTAATTCTTAGTTAAAAACGTCTTGTAACTTCTTGCTCTATGCATCCATTCTTTTCCCGAGTTCTTGGATCATCTTTACGATCATTACTCAGAACTTTTTCTCTGGTAGATTGCCTATCTCCACGTCACTCAGTTGTTCTTCTGGGGTTTTACCTTGTTCCTTTATCTGGAACATATTCCTCTGTCGTGTCATTTTGTCTAAACTTCTATTTGTATTTTTATGTATGTGGAAGGTTAGTTGTGTTTCTCAGCCATGGAGAAGTGACCCTCAGTAGGGGATGTCCTGTGTATCCCAGCAGTACACTCCCCTCTCGTCACCTGGTGGCCAGGGACCAGCTGGTCCCAGGGTGGGTCCAGACCTGTGTTTTTGGACTCAGTTCCGCAGGCTATGTGACTGTTTTTCTTGCTTCTGGTGTCTGCCCCCCCGGTGGGTGAGGCTGGTCTAGAGGCTTGTGCAGGCTTCCTGGTGGGAGGTGCCAGTGCCTGCCCACTGGTGGGTAGAATTGGGTCTTGGCCATCTGGTGGGCAGGGCTGTGTCAAGGAGCGTGTTTAGAGGTGGCTGTGTGCTCAGGAAGTCTTTAAGCAGCCTGTCTGTTGATGGGTGGGACTGTGTTCCTGCCCCGTTGGTTGTTTGGCAGAGGTGTGCCGGCACTGGAGCCTGCAGGCTGTTGGCCGGGGTCAGGTCTTGGTGCTAATGGCCCAAGCAAGATGTCAGCCTTCAGATGAGTAATCCCGATACGTTCGCCGCCAGCTTTTATGTCCCAAGAAAGAGCCACAGCCACCCCCTGCATCCCCAGGAGACCCTCCAAGACCAGCAGGTAGGTCTGGCCAAGGCTCCTATGAAGTCACTGCTTTTGCCCTGGGTCCCAGTGCACACAAGGCCTTGTGTGTGTCCTCTAAGAGTGGATCTCTGTTTCCCCCAGTCCTGTGGAGCTCCTGCGATCAAGCCCCACTGACCTTCAAAGCCAAATGTTCTGGGGTCTCCTCCTCTCGATGCCAGACCCCCAAGCTGGGGAGCCTGACATGGGGCTCAGAACTCTCTCTTGTTCCCGTGGGAGAACTTCTGTGATATAATTATTCTCCAGTTTGTGGGTTGCCCACCTGGGGGTATGGAATTTGATTATATCTCGAGTGTGCCCCTACTACCATCTTGTTGTGGTTCCTTCTTTGTCTCTGGATGTAGAATATGTCTTTTTGGTAGGTTCCAGTCTTTTCTACTGATGGCTCTTCAGCAGTTAGTTGTGATTTTGGTGTGCTCGTGGGAGGAGGTGAGCTCAAGGTCTTCTACTCTGCCACCTTGTCCCGACCAACAGCATGTATTTCTTATTCCACATTTATTACACCTATTTTTCCTGTGACCCTGGAAGTGATCACTCAAGAAACATGCTATTTTCAAAATATCCAAACTTAGATAAAGGTTGGCCACACTTGGATAAGAGGTTCATGGAAAATTTGTTGTGCTAAGCCCTTGAGCTCGTACTGTAGACCCAACTCAACTATGAAATTTGAGTTCACAGGCAACATGCGTGGGCATCTTGTACCTGACTTGAGTGGCCCAGCTCCAAGATAGTCACTCATCGGCCATTCAGCATTCACTGAGCATCTCCTTGCGCCAGGCGCTGGTTAGGTTCAGAGGACACATACATGAAGAAGACTTGGTCCCTGCCCCTAAAAAGTTCACAGTCGAATATTGGAATCAAGGGGACAGTGATCCTTTCACAGAAATCAAAGGGCCTTCCTCCCCTGCTCTGGCTTGGCTTGACTAAGAACTTCTGGAAAGTTCCATCAAATGGGAAACCTCTTGACCTCCCTGAGTGCCTTGATCACCGAGCTCTCCTCTGGTGACAGCAGTTTGTTTTTGGTAATTAGCTCACGTCTTCTGTGAGAAACCTGATTCCCACCGCTCCTTTTGCCTTGTCTGGGAACCAACCGCACAGGCAGGTGGAGTCTTGCTGTGAACTGCAGTTACGCTGGGAATCAGAATGTGGTGTGGTCGGCACTGAGATGGTGCCTCCAGGGCTTTCTGAGTACCTTTATGGAGAGAGTGTCTGGGTAAATATTTTCATCCCTCTTATCGTATTCTCTATTAGTTTTATTTCCTCTCTTAAATTAAATGCAGCCACAATCCTGAACACCAACTTTGGAATGCGGTTTTGTTGCACAAATGGCCCGATTTGTTCAGCCACGGCAGTGATTTGGCTCAGAGAGTTTTGTTGTTTGGACCTTTGGATTGTTTAGGAAACATCCTGCTTTGGTTCCAGATGGATCTCCATCCTCTCCAGTTTAAATCCCAGTCTTCCTGCCACTGAGCTAAGTCAGGAGAGACTGCAGCCTGGCGTCAGGACCCTCGGCTCGCCCGCATTCCACTGCCATTAAGCCACCCTGGGGACATCCCTCTTTGCCTTAGAAAATCCTTCGGGCATCCACAGATCCCCATCCTTAGCCCTGAGGAAGAATTAGCCATGACACGACATGTAGTCGGCTCTCTGAATCTGCAGGTGGAAAATCCGAGGATACGGCAGGCCGACGGCAACTGTTGTCCAGCACAATTTTGTATAAGGGACTTGAGCATCCGCCGATTTTAGTGGGGCACCTGGAGCCAGTCCCCGAGGATACTGGGGAGGACTGCGTAGCTCCTGGGTAGCAGGAATCGGCCTTCTGGTTGTAACCACGGTTAGCAATTGAGCAGAATCTCGGGCCTTTCACTTTTCCCTGTGGATGTCTGAGGAGAAGGCGATTCTTGATTGAACTGGAAAACAGACAGAAGCATTCCCTATTGTTGTTCCTTTCAGTCTCCATGAGCTGTGCCGGGACATCTGTGCCTTGACTGTGACCCATTTCCAGCCAGGCTCGGTGGGGCCGATGGGCCTAGCCAACTTGCCCCCATGTCAGTGTAACAAAAGAGGCTGGTCTGCGTCACCCGCACCACTTCATGGAATTCTCTACACCCCGCCCCCTCAGCTTATGTACACCCAGCTGAGCTCCCCATGCAGTGACGCGGGCCACACGTTCCCTCCTGTAAACTCCTCTAGACACCAGAAGGTGGGAGGAAGGACTCAGAGCGCCCCCAGAGCACCCCCAGTGTGTGAGCTTCTTGCAGCTGTTGATTGTGACCAAAGACACTGAGGCACCACCCTGAAGCCCACCCTGAAATGTCGCACTGTCTGCCTCTCTCCTCCATCGAGGCCCAACCGGCCCCTTCCCTTCTCTCCCCAGATCTCCAGGACTTCAAGTTAGACGTGCAGCACGTCATTGAAGTGGATGAGGGGAACACGGCGGTCATCGCCTGTCACCTTCCTGAGAGCCACCCCAAAGCCCAAGTCCGATACAGCGTCAAACACGAGTGGCTGGAGGCCTCCAGAGGTGAGCCCAGCGGCCGGGGCCAGGAGGGAAGCTGGCCGTCTCTGCAGCGCTTCCCAAACCCCGGTCGCCACGCCGGCAGCCCCTCCCCGTGCTCGTCAGCTGTCTTCTGCCCTGACATTTAGCCCTGCGGGATCCTGAAGGGATTGGCCTCCGTTGTGGAGGTCCCGTGAACCTGTCGCGAGGAGTCTCTTCATCCTTTGAGGCCCTGGCAGATGCTGCTGAGCTGCTGCCATCAGATGAGGGCTGAGACTCTCCCTGTGCAAGCTCCCCGCCACCAGGCACACACAGGAGGGCTGCCTGACATACCAGACATTCCTGGAGCTGTGGGGTTCCCTGTTGGGAGACGGGGCTCTTCCCCCGCACAGCAGAGCTGGTAACGCAACCTCTCAACAGTCACAGCTTCCTGCTAAGTGGACATGACAGCTGGTCCAGCGGCGACCAAGCTTTCGTCCACAGAGTGCCAGCAGGGAGAGAAGCTCTCTCTCAAGGCCAAGTCAGCTTCTTTCCACAACTGACCTGCACCCAAGGCCAAGTAGACCCTATGGCTGGACCCGACACTTCAAAATGTGTCCCTTTTTAAATGTCCTAGAGATTTTAAAATATCTTTGTTAACTTTCTGGTTATGAAAGGGGAGTATATGTTTACTATAGAAAATACAAAAAACTTTTTTTTTAAGGGCAAAAAGCCTAATCCTGCCACTCAGAAATAACCGAAGACTGAGGAGAGTATGAATGTCTATTGTCCCTAGCAGAAGCCTGGCAGTAGCCCCTAGAGAAGGCCTGCCCATCCCACAAGAGTCAAGGGCTTTTTTCCTTTCCATCTGGCATTTGCCTTAAGCAGCTCACACCTGGGGCGGCCCAGTGACAGGCAGGTACCAGACTCAATGAGCCTAGACTGCAGGGACATCCAGATTGCCAAGGGCAGGCCACCAGGAAGCTCAAAGCTGATGACCAGCGCTTTGCCTGCCAGGAAGCTAAACACCAACCCGGTCACCAAGTGTACTGTGAGTCGCTGTGAATCTGTCTCCTGTGGAAAGAAGCTGAACTCAGCCCTGGGACCCCACCCCCATGGCACCCCTGGTCCAGAAGCAGACAGAGCCTAGCAGGCCAGCGATGCAGGGGGAAGGGCTTCAGTGGTATTCATGGAGAGGGTGGGGCTTGGGGCTTAGAATATCCCTCCCTGGCTGCAGAAATTCAACAGTGAGATGGCTCAGAGCTGTGACCATGACAGAGACTGATGGGAAATTCTAAAGTCAATTCCCTCCTTCCTGGTGGCTTGCAGGAATGATCAGCTCATCTCCCATTGTGCAGCACGGGCCTCTCAGTCCTTACAAATGGCTCTGAGGCAGCACACGTCATGCTGTTTTACAAATGAGGAAACAGGATCTGAGAGGTTAATGGACTTGCCCAGGATCACACAGTTAGTATGCGGCAGATCCAGAGCTGGCGTCCAGGTCTGGCAGATCCCAAATCCTGCCTCCTTGCCATGGCACCCAGGCCCCCTTAAAAGTTATAAAATGCTCTTCCACAGACCCATGTATGAACTTGGGATGGTGGTGGGGTGTCAGCCAGCCAGTGTGTTAGCTGGTTGGTTAGTGTCACTCCCGACACTTCCGCCCCACTAGGTGTGAGGTTTTATGGGGAGAATAGCATTTTCAGTTTGGGCGTGTTGGAGTTCAGGTATACGACTTCTGACGTGGGCCCTACCTGCCCCGATCCTTGGCGGGAGCTGCTGAGTGCAGTGTTCTGGGCCCACATTCATCCCTGTCCTCTCTTCAGATAACTACCTGATCATGCCGTCGGGGAACCTGCAGATCGTGAACGCCAGCCAGGAGGACGAGGGGATGTACAAGTGCGCTGCCTACAACCCAGTGACCCAGGAAGTGAAAACCTCGGGCACCAGTGACAGGCTGCGCGTGCGCCGTAAGGGGAGGGTCTCATTGACGGAGGGGGGCTGGGGCCGGAGGGGCATGCGGCATGTGTTGTGTTGATGCTACTGCTGCACTGCTGTCTCACTTCTTCCTCGTGATAGCTCTCTGCAGGAGGACCTTGGGGAGCCCAAGGGAATTAGTATCTTGCCCCACTTGGCATAGGTCATAAGCCCCTGAAGAGCTGTTTGATTCCAAATCCACAGTCTCCAGGCTACCGCCTGGGGCTGGGCCACCTGAGGCAGGGCGGAGGGGATCCTCTGCGCCCAGTCCTGGTCCTACACGCTGTCCTTCCTCTCCTTGCCCCTCCAGGCTCCACTGCTGAGGCTGCCCGCATCATCTACCCGCCAGAGGCCCAGACCATCGTCGTCACCAAAGGCCAGAGTCTCATCCTGGAGTGTGTGGCCGGTGGGATCCCACCCCCGAGGGTCACGTGGGCCAAGGATGGGTCCAGTGTTGCCAGCTACAACAAGACACGTTTCCTGCTGAGCAACCTCCTCATCGACACCACCAGTGACGAGGACTCCGGGACCTACCGCTGCATGGCTGACAACGGGGTTGGGGATCCCGGGGCCGCGGTCATCCTCTACAACGTCCAGGTGTTCGGTGAGTGTCTTCTGTAGTCCTTCTTCTCCTGGGCCTTCTCTTATCTGCACGGCCTCTCTAGAAGCTCAGAAGCTGAGGCTCAGACAGGGTCACGTGCCTTGTGAGAGGTCACGTGCCAAGTGAGTGATGGAGGAGAACTGAGAGAGTAGGAGGCCTTGGATCCCAGGGGCCAGGGTGTAGGGGCCCGGTAGCCCTTCCCTGTCAAGACTCTGATGGAGGAGACATGGGACCTTTTCTCTCCTCTACCAACGTCATGGGGAAGGAGGGAGCCTTGCCCAACAGCAGTCCCCTCCCCAGCCTGTCTGGGCCTGGACGGAAGGGCTCAGCCTTTCTTACCTCTGCTCTGGTTTCCTGGCAGAACCCCCCGAGGTCACCATGGAGCTGTCCCAGCTGGTCATCCCTTGGGGCCAGAGCGCCAAGCTCACCTGTGAGGTGCGAGGGAACCCCCCGCCCTCCGTGCTGTGGCTAAGGAACGCCGTGCCCCTCACCTCCAGCCAGCGCCTCCGACTGTCCCGTAGGGCCCTGCGGGTGGTCAGTGTAGGGCCCGAGGATGAAGGCGTCTACCAGTGCATGGCCGAGAATGAAGTCGGGAGCGCCCACGCTGTGGTCCAGCTGAGGACCGCCAGGCCGGGTGAGTGCAGCCCAAGGGTCTGAGATTCCAGCTGAACGTTTATAGAACCCTTTTCTCAAATGGAATCCAGCTTAAAACCCCAGTATATAAAATAAGTAAAAGTGGCTTTTAGTTGTAAGTTTAAATTTACATTGACTTCCTAATAAGTCAGAAGTGCAGATTTTCAGTAGTGCAGATGACCCATTTAAATACCGTATTTAAAAAAAAAAAAAACTTTTAAATTAGTTTGCAGAACCTGTGGTTTCCGAGAGTTCCGTGGAACCCAGCTGGACAGCCACTGGTCTAGTACAAAGGAAAGCACCTCTGTCTTTCTTAGTTTGATTCCTTTCAGTTGACATCTACATGGATTGAGCAGTTGCTATTTGCTCAGCACTGGGCTAGGCAATGAGGGGGATGCAGAGACCCTACCTTTCCTAGGGAGGAAATAAAACTTACCGAAGAATCAACTGGAGAAAAATACAGCCAGGAGTAATGCTGACTCATCTGTATCAGGAGCCGACCTCCTGCGCAGGAGGTCGGGCAGCAGAAACTAGTGTTGGCGGAGTCTGTGGATGCTTCCTGAAGGAGGAGCGACCCCTCCTGCCTCTGAGAGTCTCAGACGTATTTACATTCACAGTTCACACCTCCAGGTCCCCGCAGTGGAGCAGGGAGAGGCCCACACTGTCCCATGGTGTGGATCCCCCAGTGAAGGGGACACGTCCCCACACCCACACAGAATGTGAGAAAAAGGACGCAGGCTCCTGCACCTCAGGAGCAAATTGAGATGGTTCGCTCAGACGCACCTGGTGCAGACACAGGAAAACAAGCCGGCGGCGAGAAGCCCGGGCAGGGGCGTCCGGCTGCCTTTCCCTCCTGGCCAGGCTGGGGCACAGCCCTCTACCCCCACGGAGCCCGGCTGTGTGTCCAGTGGGCTGATGGTCACTTCACGTCCTGAGCCAGGGGCTCTTCCTGCCCTGGCAGCCCTTCCCTCTGACTTCTCCCTGTTTTCTCCATGGAGACAACAGCTCAGCAGGTGGCCAGGGGACTAGGGGCTCTTCCTTACCTTCTCCTTCCGGCTCTGTCCTCCAGGCACCACCCTGAGGCCATGGCGGGATGCTAAGCCGGCCACTGCCACACCTCCTGTGCCCCCGCCCGGACCCGGAAGCCCTGCCCAGATGCCGAAGGGCCACCCAGGGGCCCTGAGGCCGCTGGCGTCGGCGCAGCCAGCGCCCTGGCCGTGCCTGGGAGAGCAGGGGCAGGCGGCCCCCGCCGAGGCTCCTGTCATCCTCAGCTCGCCCCGCACCTCCAAGACTGACTCGTACGAGCTGGTGTGGCGGCCTCGGCACGAGGGCAGCGGCTGGGCACCGATCCTCTACTATGTGGTGAAACACCGCAAGGTATGGTGTCTGGCGTTACGCCTGCCTCTCGCTGAGGCTGGGCAGGGGCCTCCGCCCGCTGGCCATCTCCCCTTGAGCTCCTGAAGCCTGGATGAGTCGTAGCTGCTGCTGATCGTGACCTTCTGATCCCTCCGGCGTGCTTTCCCACCACCTCCCAGGAAGCTGGTTGTGAGATGGGCATCTGGGGCCCTAAGAGGCCCGGGAAGAAGCCGTGGGTGTGCTTCCAGGTCTGAGCCTCGCACACCAGCCTCTAGTCCCGAGGAGAGTTCGTAGGCTCCCTAATGACCACCCCAGTCCTCCCCTCTGCCGTTTGTTGTTGATGTTTTGTTTTGTTTTGAATCTAAGCTCTGCTGGTGCCTACCTGCAGGAACCCGGGCGTGGCAAGCTAGCTTCAGAGCCAGGAAAACAAATATCTGTGAGCAGGTGTTTTCTCTGAGGGCTACCAAATACCGCCTCAGTTCTCAGGATTCCTCCTGGCTCAGCTCTGACAAGCAGGCCTTTGAACTAAAAGTACATCGTGTTGTTCAGACCTCAGCTGTTTCTCCTTGGCAGGAGGAGGTCTGTCCAGGTGGATGTGTTGGGAGCTCTCAGGGAGGGATCCGGGGACAGAGCTGGGCCGGCCCACCTTCTTAGACACTCTGCCCTCCGAGACAGGACGCAGCCCCTGGGCTGCCACCCACCCCGACCCCCCGCAACCCCCGTTCAAGGCTGCACTCTCACCTGCTGTGACCCCTCAGGGGAGAAGGACATGAAATTCCCCTTAAGAAAATATCCTTGAAAACATTTCTGTTTATCCCAGGTGCATGCTGTTCTTTTCCTAAGGCCATTAGACAGTAGAAAGTTATTCTTAATGGATTTTTAAAATCTTATTTGATAAGTAATAGTGTATCATAAATGCCAGGTTTTATTATGCATCTCTTTAGTTGTTGCTAACAAAAGTACCATGTGCACTTGGTAGAAAATACGGAAAATATAGGAATGCGGAACGAAAAGCATTTATCAACTTGCCTCCGTCTCCAAAAAGAAACAAAACCAGCGAAACTCAGTGAAAGGTGCCGCCTGTGCAGAAGCTGTGCCCCTGCTCCGGACCCCGACAGCCCCGTTGTTCTGGTCTTCCCCTTAACACGCTCTCCGAGGAGACCTCCGTCCAGGACAGGTCCACAGAGGCACCTAAGGCAAAGCCGCCTCCTAGGTGGGGGTCGAGAGGGGGCAGTTTCTAATTAACCCTCGGCCTGCTGGCCTCTTCATAGGCAGCCAGCAAAGGGGGTGGATGAGTTTTTAACAAAAAGCCGTGTTGTTCAACCCAGGTTATGGGCAGGGCTGGTCCTAATCCTCACTTCCCCGTGTAACTGGACACCTCCATCTGCAGAGTTGGAGACAAAGATCAGGGCGGGCCAAATGCTCGTGGTCCCCAGGAGGCAGGAACCAACATGAGAGCAAGAATAATATTTTTCGGGCCAATAGGTGGCCATGAAACGGCCTCACCAAGAGGCAGGCTGGCAAAGGCCACACGAGGTGATCCGGAAACGCCAGGCTGAGGCCGCATTCACCCTCTCAGTATGCGTGACAGTGACTAATTACCGTTCCATTTCTTATTTTCATTTCTGAGCCCAGTGGAAGTGAGGCCAGCGCTAGGAGGCAGAGGGAGAAAAGGGGCACAGGGGAAGTGAGACGATGGTGCCCCGCTGGGTCTGGCTTCTGTTCGCCTCTGGCCCGTGGGGCACTTGGAGCTGTTAGGTGGACGTTGCCAAGGCACAATTATGTCTTGAAAGCAGTTTCATTCTTGAGGGACTAACGTGTCTTCGAGATCATCACACAAGAAAGGATTTTGAAAGCAAAATTCAGCATTTGGGTTGTGTTTTTTCAGCCCCTCCCCTCTTGCTGGAGACTGGGAGTCAATTCAACTCATTTTCACTCTTTCACATGCATGAAGCCAGCTTTCATTTCCTGGTGCATCTGCAGACCCTGGGCTACTGTGTTTGGGTTTCCAGCACCACTGGGGATTCTCAGTTTGTAAAAAGTTCTCCCTTTGGAACAAGTCCTGGAAGCCTGACATGAATGAGCCCAGACCATCCCTGTCCCTTGAATAGTAGGTTTTGTTCTATTTTGAAATATTCTGCTTGGGGATAAGAGCTTTTCCTACCAGCTGTTTAATTCCTTCAGCAAACCACAGCTTCAGGCCCCAGCAGGCTCGCGGAGATGTGCACAGTTAGCAGTGAAGTCTGTGTCCTGAAAGGTGGGTGGGTGAGATGAAGCAACCTCTCAGCAACGCCTGTCCGGAAGCCTGGAACTCCTTTTTTTTTTTTTTTTCTTTAAAGAGCCAGGAATTTGAAGCCATTAAAGATTAATCTCTAATGGTTACAGTTCATCCACGGCTTTTAAGTTCTAAGCAAGGCCTGAGGGCAGGAGCAGAAAAAGGAGGATGAAATCCTCACCGAGCGGAGGAAGAGGGGGCGCGGCATGTCCTTGTTGGGAACCTACTGTGTGCCAGCTTCAGCATTCGACACGTCACGTGAATCGTCGGATTTAAACTTCAGAGTAACCTGAGAGGTTTTATTTGCTTCATTTTAGAAAAGAAAAGCTTAGGGATCAGAAAGATTAGGGAACTTGCTCAGGGTTACACAGCTGGTAACCTGTGTGTGGTAAGAGACACAACCCAGATTTGAACCCAGGATTTTCTGGCTCCCAGACTTCCTTTCTAGGGTAGGTTACGATGATGAGTTTGATCTCCGGAGTCAAGTCAGGGTTTCTGTGCTCACTGGCAATGTGGTCTTAGACAAATTACTCATCTCTCTAAACCTCAGTCTCCGTGTTTGTGAGGTGGGAACAGTATTAACACCCATCTCTTGGGCTGTTGTCGTGGAGGCGTGTTCTGGTGCATACAACGTGCTTAGTCAGCACTTAGTAAGCGCTCAAAAAACATGGCCATTTCTATGATGCTGCTGCTTTTATCATCCTCATCATCAGCTCATTAGAATATAAACTAAAGGTACTGTGTTTGTTTGGTTTAATTAGATCGAGGAGAAAGAAAGTTAAATAGGAGGTTTTTACACTTGATCTTAGCCAAAAGGCCGGGAAGCGATAGGGAGGTTTTTAGAAAGAGAGAGAAGGTCTTTGGAGAAACTCTCAGCAATGTCGGCTGGGCATTTTGACCCTCCCTACAGAGTTTTGATGAGATCATTAGATGAGGGGTCAGGGAGTCCCAGCAAGGATGGATGTCCCAGAGCCAGCAGGAACGGTCTGCCTTCTGTAGGGCCACCTTTCCCCCAACCTGGCCCATTTTCCCTACCTTTCTTCTGTCCTCTTGGGCTCAGTTCTGCTTTCCTTGCAACCTACAGCCCACCTGTAGCTCCAGGCCAAGATGCCGGTCCTTATACCAGCCACCTTCTCCAGCAGGTCACAAACTCCTCTGACGACTGGACCATCTCTGGCATTCCAGCCAGCCAGCACCGCCTGACCCTCACCAGACTCGACCCTGGGAGCTTGTATGAAGTAGAGATGGCAGCCTACAACTGTGCAGGCGAAGGCCAGACGGCCATGGTCACCTTCCGAACTGGTAAGGGTCCAACGTTGCCCCCAGCTTGGGGCTTCCATGGGCCTGAGCGGTCCTACCAGGCCAGGTGGGCGTCCTGCTCACCTTGCCCCAGCTTTTCACCTTGAACTTCATCTTCCTTTCAGCTCCTGCCTCCCTCTGGTCTGCATGCCTAGGCTGAGGTCCCACCTCGTATCAGGACAGGCACCAGCTGGCCTCTGGCCTCCCTTTGCCCCTTTCACACTCGGGGGCCACGTGCAATCTCACGACTGTCGGGCAGAGCTGGAACTCAGACCACACTTCCAATGTCCTCTATTATTTCCATGGTCTTGTCAGACCCCCTGGCAGAGCTTCAGGCGGAAAGGACTGTGTGGAAAGAGAGACCTAATGCACACTCCCTCTCGTGCTGATCTCAACCCATTTCTACCCAGGACGGCGACCCAAACCTGAAATCGTGGCCAGCAAAGAGCAGCAGATCCAGAGAGATGACCCTGGAGCCAGCCCCCAGAGCAGCAGCCAGCCGGACCACGGCCGCCTGTCCCGTAAGCCCCCGGCAGCCCCGAGGGCGGGAGTGACGAGCAGTCAGAACTGGAACCAGGTCCACCGCCTCAGAAGGCTCACTGCTGCAGGTTGAATGCGGTCTTGAGTCCCGGAGTCCTTGTGACATTTTCCTGGCCTCTCCCCAGTTAACCACAGCGAGGCGATATGGATTGGAGCTTTTCAAGGGCTCCTCCCAGGACGAGAGTGACCTAGAGAGCCCTAGGGAGATCTGACGCGGCCACCAGGGCGTGAGGGCTGTGGGGTGAAGCTGGCCCCCATCAGGAACAGGCCAGGTCTAGTCACATTGCAACCATCTTCTCATCACGTCCTTTCCTCCCACTTCCTTCCTCCCTTGGGTATGGTCTCCTGCAGCCCCAGAAGCTCCAGACAGGCCCACTATCTCCATGGCCTCTGAGACCTCAGTGTATGTGACCTGGATTCCGCGTGGGAACGGCGGCTTCCCCATCCAGTCCTTCCGAGTGGAGTACAAGAAGCTGAAGAAAGTGGGGGACTGGATTCTGGCCACCAGTGCCATCCCTCCCTCCCGGCTCTCGGTGGAGATCACAGGCCTAGAGAAAGGTAGGGCCCTGGCCACTGCCCTCCCTGGTCCCCTGGAGGAGAAGGGAAGCTTTGGGGGGGTCTTCTCTCTGCTTGTCGTCCACCCACCACCAGGCTCCTGTGGCCACTCTTGGTTGTGTTACCTCAGTCCCACAAGGCCTTCCTTCTCCCTCCCTCTCTCCATAATTGGTCCCAAGCCACCTCCTGTGTGGTGCGTTCTTTTTTTTTTAAACTTTTTATTTTATATTGGAGTAGAGTTGATTAACAATGGTTTGTTAGTTTCAGGTGTACAGCACAGTTATATCCTTTTTCAGATTCTGTTCCCGTTCAGGTTACATAATATTTTTTTTAAAACTTTTTATTTTATATTGGAGTATAGCCAATTAACAATGTAGTGATAGTTTCAGGTGCACAGCAAAGTGACTCAGCCATACATATACATCTTTCCATTCTCCCTCAGACTCCCCTCCCATCCAGGCTGCCACATACCATTGAGCCGAGTTCCCTGTGCTATACAGTAGGTCCTTGTTGGTTATCCATTTTAAATACAGCAGTGTGTACACGTCAATCCCAAACTCCCTAACTATCCCTCCCCCGCCCCACCCTTCCCCCCCTTGTCAGTCTGTTTCTGTTTTGTAAGTAAGTTCATTTGTATCTTTTTTTTTTTTTTTCTTTAGATTCCACATATAAGGGATACCATATGATATTTGTCTTTCTCTGACTTAACTTCACTCAGTATGGCAATCTCTAGGTCCATCCATGTTGGGGCAAATGGCATTATTTCATTCTTTTTTATGGCTGAGTAATATTCCATTGTATATAAATAGCACATCTTCTTTATCCATTCCTCTGTCAATGGACATTTAGATTGCTTCCACATCTTGGCTATTGTAACCAGTGTTGCAGTGAACATTGGGGTGCATGTATCCTTTCGGACCATGGTTTTCTCTGGATATATGCCCAGGAGTGGGATTGCAGGATCATATGGTATAGCTCTATTTTTAGTTTTTTAAGGAACCTCCATACTGTTCTCCGTAGCAGTTATACCAATTTATATTCCCACCAACAGTGCAAGAGGGTTCCCTTTTCTCTGTGTGGCTCCTTTCTAATGAGGGTAGGAGTGCTTAAGTCCTTTGGGGCTTGCTTTTGGGGAAGGGCTGCCCAAAAGATCCCTCCAGGTCCTGAGCCTGGATGGGCTGAAGGGGAGGGAGATGGTGTCTCCCAGCCCCCAGGTTCAGTGAGTGTCTCTCCCCAGGCACCTCCTACAAGTTCCGAGTCCGGGCTCTGAACATGCTGGGGGAGAGCGAGCCCAGCGCCCCCTCCCGGCCCTATGCTGTGTCAGGCTACAGCGGCCGTGTGTACGAGAGGCCCGTGGCAGGCCCTTACATCACCTTCACCGATGCCGTCAACGAGACTACCATCATGCTCAAGTGGATGGTAAGTGGCCTGGTGCAGCCAGCAGCGGAAGACGGCGCTGAGCTCCATGTTAGGTGGGAGCTGGACGCTGCAGCCCGGGCAGGAAGGAATCACCTTTCTCCCTTGGCTCATCCTAGGCTGCTACCCCTTTAAGTGTTCCTCCACCTTCGTACCTGGGAATTGGGCCAGAGGGACTCAACCTCACAATACCCGGGAAACTTCAGACGGGACTTAAGTCTTTGAAGAAATGACCATTTGTTTCTTGTCTCCAAAAGTTAGGGACTCCTAGGCTAAATAAAATAATGAATGATCGCTACAGCACTGTCCAGAGAGCCTTGGTGAGATCATCAGAAATGTTTGTCAGGGTATCCAGTGAATTTTTTACTAATTTTTATTGGAGTATGGTTGCTTTACAACGTTGTGTTAGCCTCCACTGCACAACAAAACGAATCAGCCATACACACAAAGATATCCCCTCCCTTTTGGACTTCCCTCCCATTTAGGTTACCACACTGCATTAGGGTAGAGTTCCCTATGCTATACAATATGTTCCCATCAGTTGTCTATTTTATACATAGTATCAATAATGTATATGTGTCAGTCCCAATCTCCCAATTCCTCCCTCCCACCCCTTTCCCCCGTGGTATCCATACATTTGTTCTCTACATCTATGTCTCTATTTCTATTGAGAATCAGCCATTCTGACCAGTGTAAGGTGATACCTCATTGTAGTTTTGATTTGCATTTCCCTAATAATTAGTGATGTTGAGCATCTTTTCATGTGTTTGTTGGCCATCTGTATGTCTCCTTTGGAGAAATGTCTATTTAGGTCTTCTGCCCATTTTTGGATGGGTTGTTTGTTTTTTTGATATTGAGCTGTATGAGCTGCTTGTATATTTTGGAGATTAATCCTTTGTCAGTTGCTTCGTTTGCAAATATTTTCTCCCATTTTGAGGGTTGTCTTTTGGTCTTGTTTATGGTTTCCTTTGCTGTTCAAAAGCTTTGAAGTTTCATTAGGTCCCATTTGTTTATTTTTGTTTTTATTTCCATTTCTCTAGGAGGTGGGTCAAAAAGGATCTTGCTGTGATTTATGTCATAGAGTGTTCTGCCTATATTTTCCTCTAAGAGTTTTATAGTGTCTGGTCTTACATTTAGGTTTTTAATCCATTTTGAGTTTATTTTTGTGTATGGTGTTAGGGAATGTTCTAATTTCATTCTCTTACATGTAGCTGTCCAGTTTTCCCAGCACCGCTTATTGAAGAGGCTGTCTTTTCTCCATTGTATATTCTTACCTCCTTTGTCATAGATTAGGTGAGCATAGGTGCATGGGTTTATCTCTGGGCTTTCTGTCCCGTTCCATTGATCTATATTTCTGTTTTTGTGCCAGTACTTGAATACCGTAGCTTTGTAGTATAGTCTGAAGTCAGGGAGCCTGATTCCTCCAGCTTCACTGTTCTTAAGATTGCTTTGGCTATTCGGGGTATTTTGTGTTTCCTAACAAATTGTAACATTTTTTGTTCTAGTTCTATAAAAAATGCCACTGGTAATTTGATAGGGATTGCGCTGAATCTCTAGATTGCTTTGGGTAGTATAGTCATTTTCACAATATTCTTCCAATCCAAGAACATGGTATATCTCTCCATCTGTTTATGTCATCTTTGATTTCTTGCATCAGTGTTTTATAGTTCTCTGAGTACAGGTCTTTTGCATCCTTAGGTAGGTTTCTTCCTAGGTATTTTATTCTTTTTGTTGCAGTGGTAAATGGGATTGTTTCCTTAATTTCTCTTTCTGCCTTTGCATTATTAGTGTATAGGAATGCAAGAGATTTCTGTGTATTAATTTTGTATCCTGCAACTTTACCAAATTCATTGATTAGCTCTAGTAGTTCTCTGGTGGCATCTTTAGGATTTTCTATGTATAGTATCATGTCATCTGCAAACAGTGACCGTTTTACTTCTTCTTTTCCAATTTGGATTCTTTTATTTCTTTTTCTTCTCTGATTGCCTTGGCTAGGACTTCCAAAACTATGTTGAATAATAGTGGCGAGAGTGGACACCCTTGTCTTGTTCCTGATCTTAGAGGAAATGCTTTCAACTTTTCACCATTGAGAATAATGTTTACTGTGGGATTGTCATATATGGCCTTTATTATGTTGAGGTAGGTTCCCTCTATACCCACTTTCTGGAGAGTTTTTTTAATCATAAATCAGTACTCAATTTTGTTGAAAGCCTTTTCTGCATCTATTGAGATGATCATATGGTTTTTATTCTTTAATTATGTGGTGTAGCACACTGATTGATTTGCATATATTGGAGAATCCTTGCATCCCTGGGATAAACCCCATTTGATCATGGTGTATGATCCTTTTAATGTGCTGTCAGATTCTGTTCACTAGTATTTTGTTGAGGATTTTTGCGTCTGTGTTCATGAGTGATACTGGCCTGTAGTTTTCTTGTTTTGTGATATCTTTGTCTGATTTGGTATCAGGATGGATGATGGTAGTCTCATAGAATGAGTTTGGGAGTGTTCCATCCTCTGCAATTTTCTGGAAGAGTTTGAGAAGGATAGTTGTTAACTCTTCCTTTAAATGTCTTACGGAATTCACCTGTGAAGCTATCTGGTCCTGAACTTTTGCTTGTTGGAAGGTTTTTAATCACAGTTTCAATTTTATTACTCGTGATTGGTCTGTTCATATTTTCTGTTTCTTCTTGGTTCAGTCTTGGAAGGTTATACCTTTCTAAGAATTTGTCCATTTCATCCAGGTTGTCCATTTTATTGGCATATAGTTGCTTGTAGTACTCTCTTATGATTCTTTGTATTTCTAAGGTGTCAGTTGTAACTTCTCCTTTTCATTTCTAATTTTACTGATTTGAGTCCTCTCCCTTTTTTTCTTGATGAGTCTGGCTAAAGGTTTATCAATTTTGTTTATCTTCTCAAAGAACCAGCTTCTAGTTTTATCGATCTTTGCTATTGTTTCCTTCACTTCTTTTTCATTTATTTCTGCTCTGATCTTTATGATTTCTTTCCTTCTACTAACTTTGGGTTTTGTTTGTTCTTCTTTCTCTAGTTGCTTTTAAGTGTAAGGTTAGGTTGTTTATTTGAGATGTTTCTTGTTTCTTGAGGTAAGACTGTATTGCTATAAACTTCCCTCTTAGAACAGCTTTTGCTGCATCCCATAGATTTTGGGTCATCGCCTTTTCATTGTCATTTGTTTCTAGGTAGTTTTTGATTTCCTCTTTGATTTCTTCAGTGATCTCTTGGTTATTTAGTAGCGTATTGTTTAGCCTCCATGTGTTTGTATTTTTTACAGTTTTTTTTCTTGTAATTGATTTCTAATCTCAGAGCATTGTGGTTGGAAAAAAGATGCTGACTATGATTTCAGTTTTCTTAAATTTACTGAGGCTTGATTGGTGACCCAAGATGTGATCTATCCTGGAGAATGTTCCATGAGCACTTGAGAAGAAAGTGTATTCTGCCACTTTCGGGTGGAATGTCCTATAAATATCAGTTAAGCCCATCTTGTCTAATGTGTCATTTAAAGCTTGTGTTTCCTTATTTATTTTCATTTTGTATGATCTGTCCATTGGTGTAAGTGGAGGGTTAAAGTCCCCCACTATTATTGTGTTACTGTCGATTTCTCCTTTTATGGCTGTTAGCATTTGCCTCATGTATTCAGGTGCTCCTATGTTGGGAGCATAGGTATTTACAATTGTTATATCTTCTTCTTGGATTGATCCTTTGATCATTATGTAGTGTCCTTCCTTATCTCTTGTAGTAGTCTTTATTTTAAAGTCTATCTTGTTTGACATGAGTATTACTACTCCAGCTTTTTTGATTCCCATTTGCATGGAATATCCTTTTCCATCCCCTCACTTTCAGTCTGTATGTGTCACTAGGTCTGAAGTGGGTCTCTTGCAGACAGCATATATATAGATCTTGTTTTTGTATCCATTCGGCCAGTCTGTCTTTTGGTTGGGGCATTTAATCCATTTACATTTCAGGTAATTATAGATATGTATGTTCCTATTACCATTTTCTTAATTGTTTTGGGTTTATTCTTGTAGGTCTTTTTCTTGTGTTTCCTTCCCAGAGAAGTTCCTTTAGCATTTGTTGTAGAGCTGGTTTGGTGGTGCTGAATTCTCTTAGCTTTTGCTTGTCTGTAAAGCTTTTGATTTCTCCATCGAATCTGAATGAGATCCTTGCTGGGTAGAGTAATCTTGGTTGTAGGTTTTTCCCTTTCATCACTTTAAATATGTCCTGCCATTCCCTTCTGGCCTGCAAATTTTCTGCTGAAAAATCAGCTCATAACTTTATGGGGATTCCCTTGTAGGTTATTTGTTGCTTTTCCCTCGCTGCTTTTAATATTTTTTCTTTGTATTTAATTTTTGTTAGTTTGATTAACATGTGTCTCGGTGTGTTTCTCCTTGGGTTTATCCTGTATGGAACTCTGTGCTTCCTAGACTTGGTTGACTATTTCTTCTCCCATGTTAGGGAAGTTTTCAAATATAATCTCTTCGAATATTTTCTCGGCCCTTTCCCTTCCTCGTCTTCTTCTGGGACCCCTATAATTCGAATGTTGGTGTGTTGGATGTTGTCCCAGAGCTCTCTTAGAGTGTCCTCAATTCTTCTCATTCTTTTTTCTTTCTTCTGTTCCTTGGCAGTTATCTCCACCATTGTATCTTCCAGCTCACTTATTCGTTCTTCTGCCTTGGTTATTCTGCTGTTGATTGCTTCATATGTATTTTTCATTTCAGTTATTGTGTGGTTCATCACTGTTTCTTCTTTAGTTCTTGCAGGTCCTTGTTAAATGTTTCTTGTATTTTCCCCATTCTGTTTCCTAGATCTTGGATCATCTTTATTATCATTGCTCTGAATTCTTTTTCAGACAGCTTGCCTATTTCCTCTTCATTTATTTGGTCTTGTGGGAGTTTACCTTGCTCCTTTGTCTGCAGAGTATTTCTCTGTCGTTTCATTTTGTCTAACCTACTTTGTTTATGGTCTTCTTTCTGCAGGCTGCAGGGTCGTAGTTCTTGTTTCTGTTGACTGCCCCCTGCTGGGTGAGGTTGGTCCAGGGGCTTGTGCAGGGTTCCTGGTGGGAGTACCTGGTGCCTGTGCTCTGTTGGGTGGAGTTGAGTCTTTTCCCTCTTGATGGGCAGGGCTGCATCAGATGGTACGTTTTGGGGTGTCTATGAACTTAGTACAACTTTAGGCAGCCTGTCTACTGATGGGTGGGCCTGTGTTCCTGTCTTGCTGGTTGTTTGGTGTGAGGTGTTTGGCACTGGAGCCTGCAGGCAGTTGTGTGGGGTCGTGTCTTGGTGTTGATATGGATACCTTCAGGAACGTGCACGCCAATTAATATTCCCTGGGCCCGGGAATTCTCTGGTGTTCCAGCGTCCTGGACTTTATGTCCCCACCCTGCAGGCCCAGGCCCAACCCCTGGTCGGGGTCTCCAGTGAGTTTTAAACTCTAGGCCAGGGTAAAGTTTCCATCCCCCAGTGGTTTTGATCACACGATGATTTCTCTGCTCCATTGTCAACTTGTTTCTTCTTTCTTCCCTGTAGTATATTCCAGCAAGTAACAACAACACCCCAATCCATGGCTTTTATATCTATTACCGACCCACGGACAGTGACAATGATAGTGACTACAAGAAGGATATGGTGGAAGGTGAGAAACACGTGTGTGAGATGGTTTCCTCTGTTGGCAAGGGGCTCTAGGAGCTGGTGAAAGTGGAAAACGTGGGCTGGCCTGCCCCACATCGTTGGCTCTTTCTGGACAAACTTGGGGTCATGGAGTTCATAAACCCACACGCTTCGTTCCATGGTGATGGGACAACAGGAACATGGTGGGCACCTAGAACATTGCCTCCAGTGGGGGCCAAGCAAGCCACATGCATAATCATCACGCTGACTCTCTCTCTGTCTTTCCCAGGGGATAGATACTGGCACTCCATCAGCCACCTGCAGCCGGAGACCTCCTATGACATTAAGATGCAGTGCTTCAACGAAGGAGGGGAGAGTGAGTTCAGCAACGTGATGATCTGTGAAACCAAAGGTGATCTCTTTGGGTTCTCTGATCTCCTCTTGCTCTCCTCCCAGCAGACTAGGGCAACGTCACTGCTCTGTGTGCCATGCTGGGTATCTCTTCTCCAGAATGACTCCTTATTTTCCAAGTATCCCCAAACTTTGTCATCTTAACCCTTCTCTTCTTTTGCCTGTGCTCCATATTAAGTACGAGTGGGCTGCCATCATGACGGTTTCATGGAGCTTGGGAATTAACTCACACGTGAACTCGTGCGTTAGAACCCACTCTTAAGTTGGGAGCTTTCTATAAACGCTTTATTCCTACAGTAACATTTGGTACTCACATTGGTTAGTTTACTTAATTTAACTACAACCCCATGGGAAAAGAAAGAAACTGAGCATGAGGACATGTTATACCTTGACCAAGGTCACACAGCTGGTTAGCGGTGGAGCACACTTTGGGCCAAGTTTGTCCAACTACAAGCCCAGACTCTTTCCCTGCACTAAAACACGTTAAATATATTCATATAATAACTTGATATTTGCACATCGGTCAAGTGGATAGATATCGTTTCCATTTTGCAAATACTGAAAGGTGTATTGCAAAAAAATGTAATCAGGAGAAGATCCCAGAGGAACAGGGATAGAGCCAAGAAAACGATCCATTTTCCTGTCACGGCAACATTGTGTCTCCCGTGTGCCCTTCCTGCCCTCTTCTGTCACGTACAGTGAAGGGGCAGATGCACACACAGCCAGCATTCCCATGTCAGGGGACACGCACAGTGCCCGGGGCAAAGAACAGAGACTTCACACAGCCTTCACATTGGTCTTCTGGAAGGACTGAACCTTCAGCAGGGTGGAGGCAGTGGCCTGGGGCATAGGACAAGCCTTCACGTAGCTCCACATGGCGGGAGGATGTGGCACTGGAAGGACGAGAGAGGGCAGTGCTCAGGGAAGAGGCCACGGGCACCAGGGACCCTGTGGGCTGTGAGGTGGAGAAGGGTCGTCGTTGGATTTGTTTGTCAGGAAGGGTCACTGGTGACTATGCAGGAATGGGCTGAGGGGAGAGAACCGGGGCCGCGAAGGAAAGGTGAAGAGAAGGGGTGGGTTTGAGCCTCTTTTGTGAGGGAGCGTAGGGAGGACCAGGGACTGATAGTGTGTTGAGGCTGGGAGAGAGTGAAAGGAGTTCAGCGTAAACCTTGAGGTTTTGAACTTGAAGAACCACACAGGTGGTCGTGCCATCTATCGAAAAGGGGAAAAGCCAGCAGGGAACTCGCTTCCACAAGAAAGGAACAACGTGAGCCACTTGGAGGCGTACCTGAGTCTGATTCTTCTGAGACGTTGAAATGCAAGTGTCCCGTGAGGGAAACAGGTCTCCTGCCCAGGGAGGACCCTGGGTAAGGGTATTTGGCAGTCACTGGGATGTAGGCTGAAATCATGGGAATAGAGGGAAGAAGAAGACAGAGTGTAGTCTGAGAGGGACTAGAAGATTTCTCAGTGTCTGAGGCAAAGACAGGAAGAAAAGGGCAAGAAGAGAGAAATGTAAGCAGCAGCGGCAGAGAGGTTACGGGAAACCCAGAAGACTGTAGTATCAGAAAGTCATGGGGGAGGACGGCTGCGAAAAGGAGTTAACGATGTCAGATACATCCTGATAACAGCAAAAGCCAGATGCCGAGGTTGCCACCTCGTAAACTTTTGGACTGGCATTTCTCTAGCACTGTCAGTCCTAGTGAGCCCCGAACCCCGTCTCCCTGCTCTGCACCCCAGCTCAGACCTACGACTTCACATCTCTCAATGCACCCAGGAATAGCAAATTCACGGGGAAGTTCTTCCATTCCCAGTTCTTTCTGCTTTCAGGTACTTATTATATTTTCTTCCAGAGTTCCCCAGCTATGCTTCTAGAAAACCCCTATACCACTTCTGCCCCCAAAGACCCAGTCTGCCCCTAGTGCTTGGTCCACAAATATCTCAGGGTGTTTTTTGAAGTATAAGGCTCAGGTGTCTTCAGCGACGCCCAGTTTCACCTTAGATGTCAGTTTCACGCTGAGCTTGGACACCACACTCATCCGAAGGCCCTGTCTTACAAGTTTGACCCCGTTTCTCACACCCATGGAATCAGGATATTGTTTTCCTATTTTTCATGAAAGAAATAGAGGCTGATGTGAGTTTTGTCCCAATTAACAGCCCGGAAGTCTTCTGGTCGACTCCCACCCCCAACTCTGGCCCCGCCACAGCTACCACCCCATGAAACCATAGAGCGGCCGGTGGGCACAGGGGCCATGGTGGCCCGCTCCAGCGACCTGCCCTACCTGATCGTCGGGGTCGTCCTGGGCTCCATCGTCCTCATCATCGTTGCCTTCATCCCCTTCTGCTTGTGGAGGGCCTGGTCTAAGCAAAGTGAGTGAATGACCGTCCTCAACCCCAAGGGGAAGGAGCCTGGGGTGGGGGTGAGGGGAGGAGGGGTCTCCCAGTCCCTAAGGAGGCCTCTGCCCAGGGCAGGATCCCAGGCGCCCTGCTTCACACTCATGGGAGCTCAAGTTCCTGGTGGGTCCCCCAGAGGGCTTGGAGAGAGTCAGAGATCGCTCACAGATGGGGCCTTCCCTTCGTCTCATAGACGTTGGCAGCTAGAGAGGATGAAGTGGGAGTCGGTCTGTGTTCTCTGCATCCCTGGAGCTCAGTACTTAGCTGGCTCTGTTTTCTTGTACTGTCTCAAGCTCTGACCACGTACTCATACTTTCAGTTGACCCTGCCTCTTCCCGCCTCTCTAGGTCTGTGGCTCCCTCGAGCTTTCCCCCTAATCCTAGGTTAATCTGATTTATCCACTGATTTCTGCTTCAGACGGTAACACATCTGGTCAACTTGCTTCATTTAAATATTGTCCCTTGTGTTAACTTGCCACTTCATTCTCCCAAATCCTGGTCCTGTGTCTCCTCTCCCTACTGCAAAAAAAAAAAAAAAAAAAAAAAAAACGTCTAGATGTTAGGAAGAAGTGGGAGACAGGAAGAATTTTCCGAGAGAAAGAATATTCTCTACCCTGGCGCGATGTCAACTCCCCGCCTACCTCATTTGACCTTAAGTCCTCAGGAGTTTTCTGAGATTCACATGGGACTTTTTCAAGCTGCCCCAGGCCTCCTTGACCTAAGCGTAGCTCTATCCTTCTGTTCTTCCAGAACATACAACAGACCTGGGTTTTCCTCGAAGTGCCCTTCTGCCCTCCTCCTGCCAATACACTATGGTACCACTGGGAGGGCTCCCAGGCCACCGAGCCAATGGGCAGCCCTACCTCAGTGGCACCAGCGGACGGGCCTGTACCAATGGGGTACATGTGAACACGGCCTGCCCTGCAGCTGCCATGGGCTACCCAGGCGTGAAGCCTCAGCAGCGCCGCCCAGGGGAGCTTCAGCAGGTAACGTAGTTCTGGGAGTGTGGGCACGCAGGGACGGTTCACCATGGAGGGCGTGGCCGGGCCACCTCCTGAGGCTCCCTCCCTTCTAGCCTCTAATCCCGGGCTGCTGGGCCTGCTGAACAACGAATGGGGAAGTTACCTGGACTCTCTGACGTGACCTTCTCGTTCCTCGTTTGAGCAGCAGGATGACACTGACAGCACGCTGAGGCAGACCGTTCTTGGCAGTGGACGTGACCCCCCCAGTCACCAGATTCCCAGGTACCCAGGCCCCTCCCTGCCTTCCACCCCTGAGCCCCAGCACTCGCTCTCTCACTAGTTCCTCAAACCCAGCATGGATCACTGAGAGGTAAGCACAAGTGCTTCACTCACGATCCCCTCATCTGACAAACTGCTCCCCTGGACTCTTTTTTTTTCCCTCGGTACGCGGGCCTCTCACTGCTGTGGCCTCTCCCGTTGCGGAGCACAGGCTCAGCGGCCATGGCTCACGGGCCCAGTCGCTCCGTGGCATGTGGGATCTTCCCGGACCGGGGCACGAACCCGCGTCCCCTGCATCGGCAGGCGGACTCTCAACCATTGCGCCACCAGGGAAGCCCTCCCCTGGACTCTTAGCCTAAGGGGGTTAGTTGTTGTGTTTGCAGTTATGATGCCTTTTCTGCTCAGCAATTCCTCCCTCGCTTCTCAGGCCAGAGCAGCCCCACCCAGCTGGCTCTGCCCATAGGCCCCACGTCCTCTCATGTACTTAGGACACGCATGGAGTCACATGGAAGGAGACTAGAATTGCCTGTGGAAGCGATGGTGTGGCACCTCTTGATGTCCAAAGGGGAGCAGCCCCTGCCCCGCCTGAGCCCTGCCCAGCTCTGCTGCCCCCGACGGGAGTATCCAGGGCAGTGGGATCCAGGCCCACGCTGCCCCTGCCTCACCCCTCCGCCTGGTTTTGTGCATGCAGGGCTCCCAAGTCTAACCCGGACGAGGGCTCGCTCTTATACACGCTGCCCGATGACTCAGCTTGCCAGCTGCTCCAGCCTCAGCAGGACTGCCACCACCTCCAGGGGCAGCCAGCAGCCACGGGCCAGCCCGGCATGAGGCGTGTACCCCAGGGTCCTGGGCTGGAAGCCACGTGGGACCCTCTTTCTCACCCAGGTCAGTGCTGAGGGCAGGGCGGGCGGTTGAACAGGCTGGGGATGAGGTGAGGTATAGGCGTCCACGACCCGGGAGTGACGTGCAGGCGGGGCGAGAACAGTCCCTGAAGGCGGTGTCTGGTAAAGACCGTCCACAGCTTGAATATCCGAGATGGGGGTGCAAAGGGGAGCTGGCCACCTCCTTCCCTGCTGAAGGCCCAGCACATCTGCAGGGAGTGTCAGGTGGGTCCAACATGGCAAGCTCTGTCCTCAAAGGCTGAGAGACCGGGCACTTCTCCATTTCAGGGAGAGAAGCCCTTTTGGTCTCAGCATCTCAAGGCCACTCACCAATTCCCGCCGCCTCTCATCACACTAAGAGGCACTCTCTAATCACTCCGAAGTACCTTGCTGTGTTGGGTCTTGTCTCTTAATTAAGGAATGAGGTTGCATCCATCATTAAGCCAGGTTCTCACATTATCAGAACTCTGTGCTTCCAGAGAACTTTCCCTCCAAGGGACTCGATGCACAGCGTGCCCAGCCCACTGTCCTCCTTTGTGCCCATCTTTTTGATACCTGGTTGGGCACAGGCTGGTTCAGAGAATTAGCTGCTGTTTCTTATAGCCTCCATGGTGTGGCTTCCAGGTCACATGCAGCTCCCAGACCCTGGGAGATGAAATTCTAAGACAGGTACCTCCTAGAGCCAGACCCCAGTAGCATCTACACAGGACTCCCTCCATCGGGGGGCATGAGTTGCGAGTGAGATGCTCATGGCCAGAAAGCACAGGAGAAGGGTGTACTAGCAGCCCACACCTGGAGAGAGCAGAACTTTCTTGCACGGTTCCTGGGCTCAGCTGACGTCATCTGCCCCTGGTTATAGGGTAGATGCATGAGGGTCTCCACGCTTCCACCACTGAAATGTGCAGGTGGGACGTGGGTAAGAAGTGGCCCATACTTAGAGGGAGTATAATTGTCCTTTTTGTGGTTGTAGGTCTCTGTCCTTCCTCTAAAGCCAGTAACCAGCTCCCAGAGAGAGCCCAGAGAGAGGGTGACCCAGTACTGCTGAGCACTAGTTCCTGGTCAGTCTGGATTCTAACGTTTCCCACTTTTCTCTCCCCTCAGGGTCCCGGTGCTGCTTGGGCCTCGTACCGGTTGAAGAGGTGGCCAGTCCCGACTCCTGCCCTGCGGGGAGAGGAGACTGGTGTCCCCAGCACCCCGTGGGGGCCTACGTAGGGCAGGAACTTGGGATGCGGCTCTCCCCCAGCCCACCGGTTCACATGTCTTTTGAAATACCACCTCCTACAATTTAGGCAGAAGCTGATATCCCAGAAAGACACTATATATTGTTGTTTCTTTAAAAAAGAGAGAAAATTGGTATTTATTTTTCTATAATAGCCATATTTATATATTTATGCACTTGTAAATAAATGTATATGTTTTTATAATTCTGGAGAGACATAGGGAATCCTCCCCACTGAGGTCTGAGGTGGGAAGCAAAGAAGCCGCAACGGAACAGGAGTCAACCGGGAAAGAGCAGCACAGACTGAGGAGGCAGCCCGTCCCTTAGACCCTCCGCCGCTGCCTGGGCCCCTGCAGAAGGCCCACAGAGAAGCCCGTGGAAGGAGGACTCCTAGGCACACTGTCCACAGTGACTGCAAGAGAAGGGCCAGGGCCGTGCGATCAGAGGCTGCAGCCACCCGTGACGGTGGCTGGATCTGGTGCTAAAGGAAACGTTTTCCCAAGATGCCCGTGAGACTAGACTAAGATGTGTATAGTACTGTAAGCATTAACAAACCTTCCAGAATCAATAATCTGTGGCAACATATCTCTGTAAAAATAAACACTGTAATGTCTAAATAAATGTTTAGTCTTCCCTGTAACCTACAGCTTAGTCATGTATGAGTCAGCATTCTCTTTAGATGTTAGGATTCAGTCTGAGTATTTGAAGAAACATCCACTTGTGATGTTTTCAGATCCATCGAGGAGAAGTCTGGAAAAGGTAGCAAATGTTTCTAATTTTGTCTTTTTAAATATTGACTCTCAGTTGTGTTTTCATTAATGCAGATGCGTGGTAACTGTTTAGTCCAAGAGGGACACAGTGTACAGTGGGCGAGGAGAAGCAGATTCACCGTTCTCTGACTGGACTTGAGGTAAAGCTATGGTCAGATCGGAAGGAATGAGGCTCATCTTTTCTATACAGGTGTGTGTTGAAGACTAAGTATTTTCTCCAAAATGCCATTTAGTGAAGTGCTGTGCTACAGGTGAACATATGGTGCCTCGTAAAATTCACTTCCCTTCTTTCCAAAGAAACAGCAACGTGGCCAGGGGAGTTGACTCACTAGTTGTTTAAAATCAACATTTACTCACTGCCGTCCAACCACAGGATCAACCTTTGTCCGGGCAAGTGGAAGTAGATGGAGGCTGAAGCTTTTTGCTGAGACCCTACCACACTTTAACTGTTTTCAGGAGGGAAAGGTACCTTTTAGATTTCAGTTGAGTTGAGTTACAGATGAAATCCACTTGAAACAGTTAATCCTCTTCCGGGTCATCAATGGCAGACCCTAGCTTCACACTCCAGTCACAAATTGAATAGTCCTAAGAAAGCCCCAGGAGGTGACTGATGGTCTAGGGCAAGTGCGCCCTCTGCTGGCCAGAAGAGATTCCTGCATCCTTTCTCTGTCCAGCAGCTAAATTGGAACATGGTTTTCAGAAAAGCAGTATTTTAAAAATATTTCAAGAAATGAAATGAAGGACTGTAGGAATACGGAAATGATAGGAAAGGAGACGTAGAGCAGGGAAGAGAAGAGATAAGATATTGTGACTTCAGACACAATCTAGCATCAAGGGCCTAGAGGTCACTTCCAGGAGGGACAGATCTTACCTCTCAGATCTGGGCTATAACTCAACTTCTAGCCCATTGGCTTTTGAAAACAAGAAAACTCCCCTGTTTTCTTAATGCTTGATGATCCCAGTGGTTGTCAAGGTGAGTTTTGGTGAAGCTTATGGAAGTGGTATGGTTCCAGTGCTGTGCAGAAAGCAGTTTTATGTGACAGCAGTGCTTTTAGCTCTCAAAAAAAAAAAAAAAAAAAAAAAGCCTGGGAATGAAAAAGCACTTCTAAGGCAGGTTAAATGAGATAAATGTGCATATTTACTTTAGCCAATTGCAGGAGAGGAGGAAAAGGTTAGGCATCAGGCCTTTAAATTTTAGCCTAGAAAAGGAAACAGCTTAGATACTCAGTTTCATCGCATCTTGCATTTCTTTAGATTCAGGTTAATTATTATAGTGCCTTTTAAAAATCTGATTCAGTCAGCAGAGGCTATATAAATTAATCAAAAGGAAGAGTAAGACCTAGTTGGGCAGGAGCTGGTGGTGGTGTGGAGTTCAGCTCATGGCTCAGGACAGCCACACAGGACAGGCTGAGTCGGCAGGAATGAGAAACTCCTTTTCCTGTGAAGTTCTGACAGAGGGGCTGGACTCTACAGTTTTTCTTTCAATGTTGAGATTTGATGATACTATGGACGAGGGTTCAGAATAGCCAAGGGACATTAACAGTTGATCCACAAGTAAGGCAGATTTTTGGCCTCTTTCAAAGGCGAGGCTGCCTTCTCTAAGGGCACAGCAGGAGGCAGAGCACAGTTAGATCAGGAGACTAGGACAGCTTTCCATCCACCCCCAGCCAGGGCTGCACCCTGGTGCTCTCCTGCTTGCTATTAAACCTCCCGGAGACTCAGTTGCTATAGATTCAAGACTAAGCCTGGGATCAATGAAATGAAACGAAAGCTAATTCAAAATAAAAATGAATTAACTGTATTGTCAAATCCCAAACGTGCTGTATGAATACCTAATATTGTAAACTTTAGTGATTTTGTCTAGTTCAGTTTGGGAAAAAGTAATAATCCTGACTGGTTTTACTCGTCCATAGACTAAATTCATTCTTGCTGCAATTAGAATCTCAGGATTCAAAATGCGAAGAAGCCTCAGAGCTTATCCAGATCTCTCATTTGTCTGACAATGAGGCCCAGGAAAATAATGTAATTTTTACCCTAGCTCTCACCACAACAAGGGGATAGTGTCTCCTCCGGGACCACCCACTGTATCGAGGCGGCCGCTCAAGGGCGTAGCCAGCCAGTTACGTAAGTTTGGTGGTAGCCCTTCCTGCTGCAGCCAAGCTTCAGATGGACGCGGCCCCAGCTCACAGCTTGACTACAACCTCGTAAGAGACCCGAGCTGGAAACACCCAGCTAAGTAGCTCCCAGCTTCCTGACCCTCAGAAACTGGGTGAGATAATGTTGTTTTAAGCTATGTTTGGGGGTGATTTTTTATGCAGGAATAACTAAGTAGGTAAAACACTCAGAACTGTGACTAGCACATTTTTTTTGAAATGCTTGAAGGGCACACATAGTTAAGGGTGTACACACATAGTTTAGTGTGTACAGCAGAGAATGTGGTAAAGGGTGCTCTCCAGTAGAAAAGCTGCTGCATCAGAGCTCTGTGGTGATGGGCACAAACAGTGAGCTATTTGGACCTCTCAAATAGGAGTATGAAAGGATCTTAGAGACACAAGAGGCCAAGTGGCCCCCTGTAATATATATATATATTCCAACATACAAAAAACCCCAAGTCCTGTCTATAATTTTGGGGGGCAGATCAGCAGGCTAGACAGGTTACGAAAACTTGACCTTGCTGAGGTCACTTTCTACATTGGTGCAACATTGCCGCCTTTCCCTTTCCTTTTCGGTAACCAATTCATATTCTGGGATGGCCTCAAGGGAGTAGCTCATTAAAATGCACCCACAGAGCACGGAATTTAAAGTGCTATGTTCTGTTACTAACAGAAATCCAAATATCAGTGAAATCATTCTGAGATGAATTCCACTGACTACTTACCCCCAAACCAAAAGAATACTCCCAAATTACTTTAAATGTTGTATACAATCAAAAGTGATTATGAGAGTTGATCTCTCAGTGATGGGATCTATTTCATTACTTCCTGATCTATATCAAAACCAGCAAATGACTCGAGTAGAAACAAAGAAAATGGCACAGGACATGAGAAACTATAGGAAGTGCTTAGAATACTGGTAGAGTTGCAGACACCTTCAGAGAAGAGCCTCCTTCTCAACCATTTTGCAAAACACACTTCTGTGCTCCACCCAGAGCTAAGGAGGTTGCTAAAACTATGGGTGATTCAGGAAGCTGTTTATTTTTTTTGCTTTATGCCAGTCTAAAGCAAACCGCTCTGCTCTTTCTGTCTGCATTGCCTGAATCCCGACCCCTCAAATAACTGCTTTATGACGTTAACAATGTCAAAATTCTAAATTGCATTTTTCTCAGATATTGTTGGCAAAATAGTTTTTGTTCTCTTGTGTCCTCTCAGAGAATACCTGATAACATCAAAGTTTATTTTCCAAGGATCCAACGACCAAGAAAAGGAAGTTTTCTCATGGTTTGCTGAATGATCGATTTTCTTGCTAATAGCTAAGAATTCAGATAACCAAAAAACAAATTTCCTAAAACAGGATATATTACCGATGGTTTCTGGCGATTTAAGGTAACAGCCTCCTAAGACTTCATATTTGACCCAGTTGGTTGCAAACACATCTGCATTGGTTCAGTTCAATAATAAGTAGCTGTTGGGTGCTGTAGTCAGTTTTAAGATAAGCAGTTGGGGGGAAATTATTAAAACTACATGACTGGATGTGGTTGTAGACTTTCAGATAAGTTCACTTTAAAACAGTAGGATTGTTGCAGGCGACAAGGAAACAGAACATCTGTTGAATGAAGTGTCAGAAATCTTGGCTGGATTTGAGAAAAAAGCAAACTTAAGGCCCACGGGCTTCATTCATTCTCTTGTGGAGAGTGAATGGGGGGGAGAACAAGGCCACCTTTCTTACGCAAAAGAGCAACCTCTTCCTTTAAGGCCATAATCCTTTCGGCCTGGACTTGGATCAATTCAGTGACCTTCTCTCTTGCCACAATATCTGCTTTCCGGGGGCCCTGGAAGGCATTGCCCTGTTGAGAGAAAACACCTCCCTGCTTTAAGCACCATTTGGACTATGGAAACACCCCTGTCTTAATTCGTCTTTTAGGTGTGCCTGACTTAAAAGAGCCACCGCTCCTGATTTTAAGAAGCCTTCAAGTCCTCCACTGAAATCCTACCATTGGAAAGGTGTCCCTTTGAGCTAATAAGGCAACTCTTAAAATGCAAATCCCCTTTAGAAGGTAACTCATGAAGCTAGCTATCAGTCACTCATACCCTACAGGGCTCATCGCTGCAATTCTAAAAGGCCAGATACCTCCTTTTCCTATACAGCCCATATCTTGTTTTCCAAAAAAAGAAATCTTTATTCCCTCATCCGATTTCTTCCCCTGCCCAGCCAATTCCTGCTCATGTTTCAGACATCAGTTTTAGGGAGGATTTCTTCACCCCATGGGCTGGGTTAGGGTTCCTGTTCTACGTTCTGTCAAATCATCCATCACTCATCATTGTAGTTATTAGACTGAACCATTTGAAATTTGTGACACGTGACCATTTTTTAGCCTAAAAAGTAGCAGTTTCCTATGGTTTGACCTAAGTGCTTGTTTGATATCTTTCTTGCTAGATCCTGTGCCTTAGAAATAGAGCCCAATATGCCTGGATCTCACCACTCTACCCAGCATCCGCCCTAGAACTTGTTACATAAGTAGACGCTCAATAAATCTGAATGTGCATTAAAGGAAGGGACATAACACCTAGTTATCTTCTCCGTGCCAGGTGCTTTATGTCTGCGACCTCACGTGATCCTCACAACTCAGAACCAGGTGGTGTTATTCCAATTTTAAAGATACAGAAACTGACAGGTTTATGAACTGGCCCAAGTCACTATAATATTAAGGACTGGAAGCAGGATGAGAACCAGGTTACCTGAAGCCAAAAGCCCATGATTTGTCTGTTACCCCACTTACTATGGCAGCCCTGCCTCATAAGTAGGGGTTGTCATTACCCAGTACCTTCTTTTTTTTTTTTTTTTTGCGGTACGCGGGCCTCTCACCGTGTGGCCTCTCCCGTTGCGGAGCACAGGCTCCGGACGCGCAGGCTCAGCGGCCATGGCTCACGGGCCCAGCCGCTCCGCGGCATGTGGGATTCTTCCCGGACCGGGGCACGAACCCGTGTCCCCTGCATCGGCGGGCGGACTCTCAACCACTGCGCCACCAGGGAAGCCCCCAGTACCTTCTTGCCTCTTCTCCCTTGCCCACCTTCACTTCAGGGGCTGTGAAAACTAAACACTAACCTTAGCCACTTTCTTTTCCAGCTGGGAGTGGCTAAGTAGATGTAGCAGAAAACATTTGCTTTCTTAATGAAAGGGACACAAGAGTCTGGCATTTGGGCAGCAACCACAGAGCTGGGGCAGCTGTCTGTGACTCTGAAGGAAACTTCAGCCACTGAGAGAGTCACAGAGATACTGGCCCTGACATCACAGCCCCACTAAACTAAAACCCCTCAGTCATCTCCTGCAGACTTCTTGTTAAGTGAGGAAAAGCACCCCTATTTGTTTAAGCTACTCTTCAAAAGTGGGGCTTTTGGTTACTTGTAGCTAAATGCACGGCCCCTCATGCGCAGTCAGTCCAGACGGTCACTCTGAAGTCACCTTAGCTTTTCCCTCATTCTCTTTACCATATCCAAACAAATTTTGGCTCTTCTTACTTTGAAATGTCTTTGACTGTTGGTTTTTTGTCCTTGCCATCTTCATCCCAATCCATGCCTAGATTGTTGTAAGAGTAATAGCTATGGAGTCAGACAGCCCCCAGTTTAAAAACAAACTTCCCGTTCACTGCAGCTCTATTTACAATAGCAGGGACGTGGAAGCAACCTAAGTGTCCATCAGCAGATGAATGGATAAAGATGATGTGGCACATTTATACAATGGCATATTACTCAGCCATAAAAAGGAACGAAACAGTTATTTGTAGTGAGGTCAGTGGACCTAGAGTCTGTCATACAGAGTGAAGTAAGTCAGAAAGAGAAAAACAAATACCATATGCTAACACATATATATGGAATCTAAAAGAAAAAATGGTTCTGAAGAACCTAGGGGCAGGACAGGAATAAAGACGCAGACGTAGAAAATGGACTTGAGGACACGGGGAGGGGGAAGGGTAAGCTGGGACGAAGTGAGAGAGTGGCATGGACATATATACACTACCAAATGTAAAATAGATAGCTAGTGGGAAGCAGCCGCATAGCACAGGGAGATCAGCTCGGTGCTTTGTGACCACCTAGAGGGGTGGGAGGGAGATGCAAGAGGGAGGGGATATGGGGATATATGTATACGTATAGCTGATTCACTTTGTTATACACAGAAACTAACACACCATTGTAAAGCAATTATACTCCAATAAAGATGTTAAAAAAAAGAAACTTCCCCACGTATTAGCTCTGAGAGCATGAGCACGTTACTTCACCACTCTGAGCTTTGGAAAGTGGTATTTTGAACATTCAATGAGACAGCCAATGGAAAGAGACCATACATGTAAAGCTATATATATATAAAGATATACTATGTAAAGAGACCTACACAATTAATTCCCTTTCCCAGTCAACTGATCTGCCTCCAAACTCTTTCCTCTCCAAGGTATCTGGACGTTCAAAGCACATCAAGTCAACAGATGTTTACTCCCTGACGACTCTGTGAAGAGTCTGTCTAGGCATCACCGCTCTTGAATACTGCTGTGACCCTTCATTCAATAATTCTTTAGTGGCTAAAGGGCCTTTGATAGTCAGATTCTAGGCTTCCTCTCTATTTTAGTTGTAAACCTCCCAGAGCCTCTTATTCATTCTTTCTTTTGGACTTCTGCTTAGACCAGTGACTCTTCAGCTCTAGCATGCAGCTGAATCACCCGGAAGGCTTGTTCTAGATTGCTGGACCCCTCCCCCCACAGCCTCTGATTCTGTAGATCTGGGGGAACCGCACTTTGAGAACCCCTGGCTTAGAACATTTCCTGGGCGCGTAAAGAAAACCAAGAGAAAAAAAAAAAAAACAGCATTTTTGCAGGTACTATTAAAAGATTATAGCACATAGTTCAGAATATGCCATATGTGTTATGTCCCTAGAAGGCAAGGCTTAAATAGGGTGAAACTTTATAAATAAGTATTATCCACCACATGCTGTATTAAGTACTACTAGGTTAGCCTCAATAAATATTATATAAAAGCAAGTTGAAAGCCCTAAAAAGTAACAAGTGTTTTAATAAGTAACATGTGGCCTCCCATAATTCAGGAGGCCCCCTTTAGGTCAAAGGAAGTAAACCTGTATTGGAAATGGATGTTTGACACCAAATTCAGGGAGCATGTTGATGTCATTATTTATACCTAAGTAACCTTACCTCTCCAAGGGCCAAGGCAAATCCCTTAATTAGTACTTGTATGAATTCATACAGTAAAGCTAGTCCCTCAGGCTCATTTTAATATAGACGGTATCAACTCTGTCCTCAGGGACCCAAGTGGGCCAGAAACGTCCAAGATCAAGGTTTGTTTAAAAGCCAGCACTTGATAGTCCCTTTATAGAACATCCCCAATTCTGACAAAAGGTCTGAAGAAAAGGAACATACCTGTTGGTTCTGTAGAATATTCAACTGAGAATCAAGTTTCTTCTTTTCAGTACATAAATCATTCATCTGATGAAGTTTTTTGGTGTGTTCTTTTGTCTTCATCATCAATTCCCGTCGCATTTGAGCAATCTTTTCCTACCGGGGCAGAAAGATGCAAAATGGATTAAGTGAATGAGGAAGCAGAGAAAAATGAATGATTTGATCAAAACCACCAGGCAAATGGAGTGATGTGCACATAGAAAAATACAATAAGCCACTAATATCAGAAGCAAGTGCACCGGGTCTGGTTTGATTAAAGAAGAATGTAAGCAGGATGAAAGTAGGTAAAAATAAGATAGGCATCACTCCATTGTTGAGCAATGACATTAGGGTGCCTACTGAGTGATGGTATTCATTCATTAAAAGGGAGAATGATCCTTTAAGCAGGAAATGTTCCTGTATTGCTTTTTCCCCAGTCTTGGCCCAGGATCCTCAAGGTGTCCCGCTTGAATGGCCATACATGTGCCAGTGGCTTTCCTTTGTTCTCCTACTACTCCAACAAATTATTTTAGATAGCACATATTATCTCCAGCACTACCCTGATAGGGACCATCCCACTGACACGAACACTGAAGTAATTTGTTTCTTCACGGTACAGTGGAAAATCTTCGATGAGACAAGATAGCACTAGGAGGGACTTCCCTGGTGGTCCAGTGGTAAAGAATCCGCCTTCCAGTGCAGGGGACACAGGTTCAATCCCACATGCCATGGGGCAACTAAGCCCACGCACCACAACAATTGAGTTTGCGCGCATCAACTAGAGCCCACGCACAGCAAACTACAGAGCCCACGTGCCCTGGAGCCCGGCGTGCCACAACTAGAGAGAGAGAAAACCCTCACGCCACAACTAGAGAGAAACCCGAGCAGACCTTGCGCCGTCACAAAAAAATCCCGCATGCCTCAACAAAGACCCCGTGTGCTGCAACTAAGACCTGAGGCAGCCAAAAAACAAATAAGGAAAATAAATAAATATTAAAAAAAAAAAAGATTAGCGCTAGGAACCTCTCCTCCTTCCCTATCTACTGTGAAGACAGAAAACTGGAGAAGCCATAATTATTTTTGGGCTTATAAAATCTCTGTAAAAGTTCCTGTCTCTGAATCAGGCTGTCACTGGGGTACTGCCTCATCTGATGGCTCCGGGAACAGTGTAGGCATTTAATACCTTCTAAGACCCTACCAGCTAAATAGTAGATACTTTGTTATAAAATGTATTACTCAGAGATGTTTTTCTAATTTCCAGAATGGAAATAGCATCAAAAGCTATTTAGAATAATACAATTAGGTCCTCAGAGTATAGCAGTTCATGTCTAACACTATTAGAACGTTTATACATTAATGCAGACCTCAGAGTAGAATCTCTCTGTAATCTTTCATGCCATTTTGCCATCATATTTACATGAATCCTGGATCCCAGACCCAATGCTAGTGCTTTCATCCCAAGATAGACCAGTGGCTCAACGAAGTGAATGGTAAGAAAGCCGAGACAGGCTTAAGATCATGAAGGAACCAAGTGGGGCTCACACACGTGCCTCCAGGTGTACAGATGCTTCGTAGGAACCACTGAAAGCTCACCAGGAGTTCTTGCCTCCACCCAGTGGATCACCTGCCCTCTCATCCTAACCTCCCACATCTTCATTTCCTTTGCGTTTGATAGCTCCTTTCGAAGTTTCTTGATCTTCAGTTCTTCAAGTGTTGTATTCACAGAAAGTGTCTGAAGGGCTTCTAGGTTGACCACACGGCCAAACTTGCTGACCATTAGTTGATTGACTGTTTCTTCCATTTCTAAAAGAAGACAGTCACTGTCAGGTTGTTCACCAGATCCCACTGTTATTAAATGAATAATACCAATACCACTACCATTCTGAGGAACAGCTTTTGCAGGAAGATGATAAGAGATTTTACGTTACCAGTTGGGTTTTCCTCTGTGACTTTTCACCTACTACTTTCCTCACTTAGAATGCCCATTGCTCTCTTGTCTTTTCATCTACTTCAAATTCCTGTGTCAAAGGGACTCATCTTTCCCAACTGGCTACACCTTCTGATCTGCCCCTCCTCAGATTATTCATGGGCCCAAATGGGATTATGAAGCCTTCAGTCTTTAATTTTTTATTACTGATCTCTATAACATCTGGTGTTGAGAATAGAACAGTCACTGAACAGAAGTTTCCATCTTATTCCAAGTAAAAATATTAAAATCCTTGCAGTGGTTCACAAGGTCCTACCTGTCCTGCCCTGCCCCTATTATCTCTCCCACCTCCTTTCCCACACCTCTCTCCTCATTCACTCCAGACATCTTTTTCTCAACCTTCTCAAACATTCCAGGCTCACGTGGATATTCTCGTATGGAATTGTCTGGAATTCTCTTCCCGAATAGCCACATGACTCACTCCACACAGCCCATTTTCTGAAAACAAGTTGTGAGACTGGTGAAAGACTCATTTCCAAAACACCCATTTCTGAAGGTGTAACCAAATGTAATTTGTCCCCTAACCAGGGAGAACCACATCTTAGTAAGTATATCACCTTTCCAGGGAGCTCTTCCCTGGCTTCCTAGGGACCTCAGCACTCTTTCCCAGTCCCTTTCTAATTTTTTCTTCTTAACAATCCTCTCCATCTAACATGCAATATGTTTTACTTTTGTTTACTGTGTTTCCTCAACATGTGAACACTGGAAAACCTGGAGAAAATTCCATTTGTGGAGTCTGAGCTCCCCAAGAAAGTGTAATCTTGTAACAAGATTTTCTCAGTCACCAGAGTCCCCTAAGTGAAGTCTGAAGGCCCTAAGGTGTAACAAGATGATGCAATTCTGTTACAGTACAGGAATTTGTATTCAGGTATAATCGTTATGGCTGAATGATAATGGTATAATCAGCATGGCTGCCATTTTGCACAATCCAGGGAGGGTTATTCATTTCTATTCTACGTGAGTGGCGCCCCATGGACTTGTGTCATGCAGTGGCCATGATAATCAGTGATGCAAATGAAATGACTGGATTATTGGCACATGTGTGGCTAGCCTGTGGCTGCCTGCTTGGCCTCCCTCAGTAAGAACCTTGACTTGCCCCAGCTAGCCCCATATAACAGGGTCCCCTCTCCCAAGGCAGCCTCATGTACTAGGACATGGACTCTGGTCCTCGCCACTGTGGAACCAGCCTAACAACACCCTTCTCCTGACTCAGGCCAGCTAGTGTTCCCTGGGCACATAAAGGCTTCTGGAACACTCCCCATCCTCTGTCCCCATGGCTGCAAGCTGTGCTCTCCTTGAAAAGGAGAGAACTTACCTCCCCAGCCCATGTTCTAGACTCTCCTCTTCTTCCCCATTGGGTCTAGGGATGGAGGCAGGCAACAGTGAGTGACTGTGGTGTTTCTCATCACTGGTAAGCATTTGTTCTTTGAGATACAGTAAAGGAACCACTCCTAGCTTCACCTTCTGAATTAGGAGATCAGTCTTTAACCAGACTCACAACTTGCTTTCAGAAAATGGACTGGGGGTAGGAGAAGAACTCAAAGTCACTGAATAAAACTTGAACCACATGGGACTTTTTTTTTTTTAATTTCAACTAACATTCCAGAAATGTGAATACTTCATTTTATCTTCACACATTTTTCCAAACTGTGAGGTTACTCAGAAGGAAATAAGCTTCTTTCCTCATTTTCATACTAGTTTGTTCCTTGGTTTGACAAATAGTATTTCCAAATATAAACAACATTCACAGGCTACAGAAGCCAAAGGAATGTGAAGTACGTGAGAAACATTGGGGCCTCAAGGTTTATACCTGAGAAAACTCTATGTCTCAAATAAGTGTTATTCAAACATAGAGTCCTAACATGTATTTTAAAATTTTATAATCCAGCCACCCATGAGGGTAGAACCATCATCACTCATTGGAAACTGACCTCTACAAATCCAAGCCACTTGGATTGACTGACGGCTATATTCTTCCCATTATTTTTCTTTTTCAAATTTTCTTTTAAAAACTATTATTCAATTGTGGTAAAATACACATAACAAAATGTACCATTTTAATCTTTAAAGTGTACAGGTCTGTGGCATTAAGGTAGATGCTATTATAGTATTGGTAATATTATTATTAAAGTTGGAATACTTCATCACTTACACATATGTTCCATATATCAAATATTCAAAAGGTATTTTAAGAGAATTGTCTTTACTCCATACATCTTATACTGTACACCTCAATTCCATCTGAATTAAGAATGTAAATGTGAGGAACACTAATAGAAGAAACGATAGAAAAATATCTTTGTGACCTCAAAATAGGAAAGGATTTCTTAAGACACACACACACACACACACAGTGAACAAACTATAAATAGATTGATAAAATTAATTATATTGAGATTTTTAAATGTCTGTATCCCAAAAAGATACACTAAATAAAGTAAAAAGGCGAGACACATATTAGAAAAGATTCGAAGTGAATGTGATGGACAAAGAAAGACATAAAATATAGGAAAAAACTCCCTACAATCAATAAAATAAAAAAAAACAAGTAAAAAACTGGGCAAAGTGTATGACAGGCAAGAAAAGGAAACACAAATAAACAGCAAATAAGCTATGTGAAGACATTCAACCTCAAGGACTTCAGGAAACAGTGAAATACAATTTTAACATCTACGAGGTTGGCAGAAATATGAAAGTCTAGCAGTATTAAGTGTTGATTAGACTATGGAGCCCAGGAAATTCTCACACTGCCAAGGGCGAGAAAAGGGTACAGCCACTTTGGAGGGCAACTTGACAATACCCAGGAGAGCGGAAAATGCACACACCCCCCTCTCACCCAGAGCCCCCAGTCCTGGGGACTCGCCTCCTTCCACACATGCACAGGGAGACATGTACAAGAAGGTTCACTGTAACACTGCCTGTAATCATGAAAAATTACAAGTACCCTAAATATCCATCCACAGGAGACTGAAGAAAAACTCTTATAGTCCTACAATGGAATATTGTAGTACCAGTTAAAATGAGTAATTATCTGTAGCAATACGGATTACTCTCAAAAACTGGTTTAATAAAGTGAACTGCAAAATGATAGGAATAATATTATATTACAGTTAAAAACATACAAAGGCACTTTGTATACTGTGTGTGGATACATCCATATGTATACAGACATGCCTGGTGGTTGATTCTGGGGAAGAAGAGAGCAGAACAGTATTATAAGGAGAAGGGCCTTCAGTTGTATCTTCAATGCTTATTTCTTAAGCTTGCTAGTGGGTACAGGGGCTATTGCTGTATTATTCTATAATTTATTATACATAAAACCTTTAAAAATTGCAAGAAACTGTTTCTGTGACAAAATATTTATCCTTTTAAACCAGGAGAATGACCTTTTGATAGAATCAGGAGAGAGAGTAAGTGGGAAGACGGGAAGGTGTTATTTCCTCTCAGTGGTTCCGATCTGTGATGACCTACTGTTTTCAAAGTTGGAGATGGTCACTTGACAGTTCCCTCTCTAATCAATAAATATTACTAAATAAGCCACGGGCTTAATACTCACTCTGTATAGTTTTGGCCATCTCTCTCTTTTCTCGGATGAGCTGTTTACGCCGTTCCCGGCAATCTTTGTTAAGTTTTTGCTGCTGGGAATTTTCCTCGTGGAGCTGGACAATTCGTTCTTGCAGTCGTCCCAAGGAGTGGTTCGAAAAGACCAAAGTTCCAGAAAGATCACTAGGTATTTCTCCGAATACCACATACTCTATCTACAAAAGCAAAACAAAACAAATCAAAATAGACAAAGACCAAGGTAAACTGAAGGTCATGGAAAGCATAAGGGAAACACTTCTTTCTCTGTCCCTTGTCACCACTGAGTAAGGTAAAAGCAGGAAGCCACTTTCAAATAGAAGTCACATTATGTCCCTCTGGGACAGCACTTCTTTCCAAAAAGACCATGCTTGATATCTACTGCATAAGGATGGAACGGACATTTCAGGGTTGGCATATTAGGCAAATTGCTACAGATCGCTAATCCTGTTTGGGTCAGGTTAAACAAGATGTATGTAAGGCTGATCTTAGGTTTTTCTTCTAACATACAGCTTTCTCTATTTACGTGACAAAACATGTACTTCGCTGATATGATCTCTGCATTTTAATGTAAGTTGCAGTTTGAGCAGGATATAGAGATGAACAAAGAGGGAAAAAAGAGAAAGAATATTTTCCTTTTATCTTAACCTCCCTCATTAACAAGTAGAGATTAAGTGAAGCTACTTCTTGCATCATTAGTTCATGTCTACTTAAAGATGGTGTGAAAAGTGACATGTGCCCAAGAGCCAATATTTCAACCTCCAAGCCATTCCCTTAAGTCCTAGGCTTCTCATTTCTTCAGACTTGAAATGATTCAACTTTCAAAGTGATAATGGACCACAGGGAAATATACATGTTTTCATATTATGCTTTTATAACAATCTCAGAAGGGGTAAGAAAAGTTGGGGTGTCATTCTACAGGTAGATTTCTCACAAGGACTGCACTTCTGCCCCCTAGTGGCCCATGAATTTTTCTCTGGAAAAGCCTGAGTGTCATACGGCTTTCCTGCTCAGACAGGGTGGGGCAACCTCTCAGACCCGTCACCTGGTGGAGCTTGAGAGGAATCACAACCAGCAGCTCATTCAACCGCTGCTGCTTCTCACGCTGATAAGCCTCCAGGGCCTCCTCGGCCATATTCAGATTAGTTGCCACAATCTTGACCTGTGGAAAGCCCCATGTGTGAGATGTTGAAAAGATTCACTGAATATATACCCGAGGTGGTAAGTGAAGCCTTTCTGGGAGGAAGCAAAAGCATGAGCTGGATCTGCTTTGTTGGACTGTGATTAAATGGACGATCCCAGTCTGCAGCCCAGCAATATATATTATTCTCTTCCTGCTAAGTCATGATCCACACCACTTTTTCAATTGTTCTAATGACCCCAGAGTTGTATAGGTTTTGTTAATGAAAACTCAGAAGACTTGTCCCCATCTCCCTTTTGTTTTCTGCAGTAAAAGCATCCCTCAGGGCTTCCCTGGTGCAGTGCCCGGGTCCGGGAAGATCCCACATGCCGCAGAGTGGCTGGGCCCGTGAGCCATGGCTGCTAAGCCTGCGCTCCGCAACGGGAGAGGCCACAACAGTGAGAGGCCCGCGTACCGCAAAAAAAAAAAAAAAAAGCATCTCTCAGCCTGGAATGTCTTTGTCTGGATGGTTCAAATCTCATTTGGTCATAATGACATCAATAAACTAGAGAAAAAAGCCCTTTAAAGTAATGAAACTACTAACTACAGTATTTCTAAAGCACATAGCTTCATCTCCTAAAATACTAGAAAGTTTTCCAAATCATTTCCTTGTTCAAGAGGAGAAGCAATCTATCAAAAATATTTCTGAATATGAGTCAAGTGATGCTGCTCTAGGAAAGAGTACTTAAGAGGGAAACTGAGCAGATACAGCAGAAAAATCACTATAATTGTACCAGAAGTTTAGCTTAGTGGCCTCCCACATGGAATGCATACACCCCAGACTTTCAAAGTCATCTACTGGGGTCCGGAAAGAAGTTTCAATTTCTATTTACTTTTATCTTATTCTTGTTAATTTCTGTTTTTGCAAATGTTTCCTAATACATAAAATATATTAGTATAATAGTTCATGTATATAATTTATAAATAAATATACATTTATTGTGGGAATATGTGCTCCACAATTTTTTTACTTATAGAAGTATGTAATCAAAAAAGTTTGGAGGCCAATGATTTAGATAAAGAAAGTCCCAGTCATTAAAAGAGCAATGGCCCCTCAACCACAACTGTAAATGGATATAACATGGGAAATGTCTGTTCTCTTACAAGAAGTCCTAACTCATGCCATTGCTATAAAATAGCAATATTATAGCTGCAAGGAGATGTAGCTTGTTGGGAGAGGATGAACAGACCTGAGAAGGGCAGACCAACATACTTTTTTGGACAATGTATCATATTCCTTTCTGAGGTTATCGATCACTTTCTTTTCTTCAACTAAGGCCTCTTCAATGTCCAGCCTTTTCTCTCGAAGTTGAAGGGCCAGTTCAAAGAGACCCTTATCACAATCTGAAAAGACAGTCAAAACAGCAAAGCAGCCCCATTTGTTAGGGAATGTAGTAATACAATAAGTGTGGACTTTGGAGCTTCAGAATTATTAATGTCCATCTACTCCAGCAAGGTTCCATCATACTTAGGGCTCCAGGTAGAAATTATTCTGGGTAGAAATTCTTAATGGTATTAATAATCATGATAGTGGTTATGATACTAGTATTGATGTTCTGAGCAGTGCTCTGAGCCAGGCTCGGTGCTGGGTCCTTTATGTACCTTATCTCATTCAAGGCTCACAGGCTCACAGGCTCTACCTGCAAGGTAGAGACTGTTGTTCCCATTTTATAGGTTGCGACCACCCGACCACCGTAAGCCTCAGAGAGGTCACACAGCTGATATGTGACAGAATGGGATTCAAGTACAGTACCTCTGTATTAATTTCCACTATATCACACTGACAGCCACATTTATCCACTGAGTAATTGATAAAGAATGTGAAAATATAATGGATCACTACAATGGAATTTAGGAACCATAGCTCCATCCCAAGTTCTACCACTAAACTAACTGTGAGCCTTTGTTCAAGCCGTTTAATCCTGCTATAAGATAACAAGTTGCACTACAAGATTTTCTAGCTTTCTTCCACTCACAAATATGATTTTAAGGAGATTCTTATTTTCAAAATCAAAACAAGATTTAAACTTTATTTGACTTTAAAATTTGATTTATAATTGATAGGAAATACCTAGGAAAATAATTTCAGATCAAGAAGAAACAGTTTTCCTACTGAGCCATTCATGTATTGAGCCTGTAAGAATATTGGTCTGGACTATAAGAATATTGGACTGTAAGAATATTTCAGACTGGTTTCACCAAGCATCTCCAGGAAATGGAAAAATTGCCCTTACAAAACGGGTTTGAAATATGAAAACTGAATGGTTTGGCAAAAAGGAAAAGCTTTATAAAAATATAGTTAAATATATATTTTTATATATAAATCTTCTGTTTCTCTATAAAATGAAACTTTCTGCATAATTTATGACTCTGAATCAACTAGAGATTGTCTGCAGATTATTTAATTGGGTACTTATAAATAGCTGCCTCAAGAAACAGAAAAGTAATTGTCCAGAGAGCCCCAAAGAGTATCCATTAGACTATACTTCATACATATTAAGCCATCCTTTCCTTAAATATCATTAGGAGACAATCGAGAAACCAATAAAAGGGAATTTTTGGTATTATCAATCCATAGTCACACGGAACAGAGAATGCATGGTTTTATCCCACTTACTTGTTGGGCAGATAGAATCATCAAAAACCTCATCTTCAGATCCAGACTCATCCTCATCACTCTCCAAGCTGGATTCTTCTTCACTTGATTCATCACTTTCTTCATCTTCATCTAAGGAGAGAGGGAAACATTGTTAATAAGCAGAGAAGTTCCTGTGTTAAGACTTTAAAAATAAATCATTTTTCAATGAGTTAGTTACTAGGGAAACAACAGGTAAATAAGGAAATTATTCAGTATTTTTAGAAGAATTTTAAATGGTTACGGATACAGAGACCACAAACTCAAATGCCTGCAGAAGGTTGTGCAATTAATTTCAATGCATTGAGTCAGAGAGGCTGCCAAGCTGCTTATGCTGTGACCCACCTAACACACACTTGGTTATACAGTCCACAATTCCTAAACCACAGTGCTCTGAAAACAGAGAAGGTTTTTCATAACTTCTCTGAACCGAAGTAATACCATTTATAATCTTCACTTAACCTACTTAGTGTGAATATTCATGTCTTGCTGCAGAAGTATTATGACGTTTGATTTAGAGATTCTGCACCAAACCCTGCTGGGGGTGTTAGTTGACAAAGACTCTCGCCTTTAACCAAACTTGAGTCAGACTCCTCTGAGTCCTCTGACTAGTGCTTGACTTTGAACTAAATGGGCTCTGTCCTGGGCCCATTTGGTTCAGTTTTAGCAAGAGTCCTGCTGAGTAATTCCCCACCCTTGATAGCTGGTCGAATTCCTTATTCCCTACCCTCAATATCTTATCACTCTGGCCTGCCTTCAACAGAAACCCTGTTAGGTCAGTTTAGCAAAGAATTACCCTACCTCTTAGTAATTTTCTATCAACTAACCCTGACCATGCTCCTTGGCTATAAATCTCCACTTGCCTTGTTGTATTCAGAGTTGAGCTGATCTCTCCCCTACTACAAAATTCCATTATAGTGATCCCCCTGAATAAAGTCTGCCTTATTCTTAACAAGTGTCATGAATGATTTTTTCCTTTAACAATGTCATATTTAATATATTTTATAAAATTTTTTGAATACTAAAGTACATCTGCTCCCAAGAGTTTTGGATAAGGAATTGTAGACCTCCCCCACTCAACTCTAACCCCATTTTCTTTTAAAACACCTTGAGCCCATGTGGCAATTTCTATTATATGGAACATCAAAAAACAGAGATAAGAAGTGGACCTTATACTCACTAGAATATTTGTTAAATTAAAATGTCTCAGAACTTTCCTGGTGGCACAGTGGTTAAGAATCCGCCTGCCAATACATGGGACATGTGTTCGAGCCCTGGTCCAGGATGGTCCCACGTGCCGCGGAGCAACTAAGCCTGTGCGCCACAATTACTGAGACTGCACTGTAGAGCCCACGAGCCACAACTACTGAAGCCCGCATGCCTAGAGCCCGTGCTCCGCAACAAGAGAAGCCACCGCAATTAGAAACCCACACACCGCAACAAAGAGTAGCCCTCACTCACCACAACTAGAGAAAACCTGCACCCAGCAACAAAGACCCAACGCAGCCAAAAATAAATAAATAAATTAATTCATTTAATTTAATTAAAATGTCTCTTAAAATGACTACAAGTGATCTGTACCACCTTATGGAATAAATCAGCAAAGTTTAAAATTAGGCTTTAAAATTCTTACATAGATTTCTGTTTTCAAGAAAATGAAGCAGATCTATTTCCCCTATTCCTCCCACTAAATACAGCCCAAACCCCTGGACATTATATGTAAAACAAACACAAGAAGACTCTGAGAAGTGGGGAGAAGGCAGCAGACCTACTAATGCACTTTGAACCCTGAGGAACAACACTGTGGTGAGTTCCTTGGGCCTTTTTTTTTTGCCCTGTATCTCAGAGGTGGAGAAGACTAAGAAACCTGAAACACCAACAGGTGCAGATAAAGAAAGGCCCAACCAGAACCTGCTCTCTCTAGCCAAATGACCTCACCATGCTGTCAGTAGAGATTCTGTGGGGAGCTGGGACTCCCATCTGCACACAACAATAGTAAGGAGATCTCCCTTCCCTTGGGTTAAAAAAAAGGCTGAGTACCTCCACCTGGCAGTAAGGAGGATGCACCCACTCCTTCCTCTGGCAGTGTTAGAGAAAGCCAAGTAAACCAGAAGATTTAAATAAGATACAGAATCTCATACATAATATGAACGTCTCCAGCTCTCAACTGAAAGTCAGGCATCATACCAAGAACCAAGAATATCTCCAACTGAATGAGAAAAGACAACCAATAAATGTTAACACTAAGATGACAGAAATGTTAGAATTATCTGACAAAGTACTTTAAACAGGCAAGATAAAAATGCTTCAATGAGCAAATATGAACACACTTGAAGCAAATGAAAAAATGCAATGCCTCAAAGAAATAGTCTCAGCCTATTTATTTATATAAAGAAGAACTAAATGGAAATTTTAGAACTGAAAAATACAATAATTAGAATAGAAACTAATGGATGGGTTCAACAGCAGAATGGAGGGGACAGAGAAATGAATCAGTGAACTTGAAGAAAGAACAGTAGAAAGTAGCCAGTTTGAACAACAGAGAGAAAACAAACTGGAAAAACAAACAGAATCCAAACCCCAGAGCCTCAGGGGCCTATGGGACCATAATGAAAGGTCTAACATTCATGCCATCAGAGTCACATGAAGGAGTGAGGAAAAGAGGGAGTCTTCAAAAGGACTTGAAGAAATAATGGCTGAAAACTTCTCAAATTTGGCAAAGGACATAAACCTACGGATAAGTTGAATGAATTCCAAAGAGGATAAATCCAAAGAAAAAATCTACACTAAGACTCATCACAGTCAAACTTCTGAAAACTAAAGAGAAAAAAATCTTGAAGGCAAACAGAGAAAAGGGGATAAGCAATTTGAATATCAGAGGGTTTCTCATCAGAAACTATGGAGACCAGAAGGAATTGGCACAATATTTTTCAAATGCTGAAAGAAAAGAAATGCCAACCTACAATCCTATACCCAGTGAAAATGTCTTTCAGAAAAAGAGGAGAAATCAAGACATACTCAGATTATAGGAAAATTTAAGAAATTGCCACTAGTATACCTGCCCTAAAAGAATGGATAAAAGAAATTCTTTACACAGAAGGAAAATTATTTTTTAAAACAGGAAACTTGGAGCAGAAACATGGATAAATACAATAGGCTTTCCTCCTCCAAGTGTTTAAATTATGTTTGATAATTGAAGCAAAAATTATAACATTATCTGATATGGTTCTAGATGTATGTAGAGGAAATATTTAAGACAAGCATATTATAAATAGGGAAGATAAAGAGATGTAAAGGTAGACGAGGATTCTATACTTGACTTAAACTGGTAAAATGATGACACTGGTGGACTGGGACAAATTATGTATATATATCAATAATATATAGAGCAACCACTAAAAAAAGTATACAAAGAGATACATTGAAAAGTGCTAGAGAAAATTAAAATGGAATTCTAAAAAAAATGTTCAAGTAACCCACAGGAAGGTAGGAAAAAGAACAAACACAGAAAACAGAGAATAAGAACAAATAAAAAATAAAATGGCAGACTTAAGCCCTAATATATCAAATGTAAGTGGTTCAATATACCAATTAGAAGACAGAGTGGATGAAAAACATTATTTGACCATATGCTGTCTATCAGAAATTCATTTCTAATATAATTATATAGTCAAGTTGAAATTAAAAGGAGGGGAAAGGCATATTATGCAACTATTAATCAAAGCAAAGCAAGACTGGCTATACTAATATAAGATAAATAGACTTCAGAGCAAAGAAAATTACCCAAGACAGAAAAAGACCTTATATAATGATAAAAGTGTCAATCCATCAAGAAGACATAGCAATATTAAATGTGTATTCATAAAACAACAGAGCTGCAAAATATGTGAAGCAAAAACTGACAAAAATGAAAGGAGAAATAGACAAATCCATGATTATATTTGGAGACTTCAACACCCCCTCCCTCAACATTTGATGCAAAAACTATACAGAAAATCAGCAAGGATACAGAAGACCTGAACAGTATCATCAATCAGTAGAATCTAACTAACAGTAATAAAACACTTCACACAAAACAGCACAATATACATTCTTTGCAAGTGCCCACAGAACATACACCAAGATTGACCGTATGTCAGACCATAAAACAAATCTCAGCAAATATAAAAGAACTGAAATCATACAAAGTGTGTTCTCTGACCACAATGGAATCAAACTAGAACTCAATAACAGAAAGATAACAGGAAAATCTCAAAACACTTGGACCTACACAACACACTTGTATATAATCGATGGGACCCAGAAGTCACAATGTAAATTTTAAAACTACATTGACCTGAATGGAAATGAAAATGCACTTGAAAATTTGTGGAATACAGCTAAAGCAGTGCTGAGAGAGAAATTATAGTACTAAACAAAAAAGAGGAAAAATTCTCAAGTCAATGATTTAAGCTCCCACCTCAAAACCTAAAAACAGGAGTACAAAGTAAACCCAAAGCAAGCTGAAGGAAGCTAATAGTAAAGATAATAACAGAAATCAATAAAATTGAAAGCAGAAAAATAATAGAGAAAATCACTTATACAAAGAGCTGATTTGTTCTCAAAAAGATCAACTGAATTGACAAACCTCTAGCAAGACTGAAAAAAAACCAGGAAGATAAGAAACAACTTACCAATATCGAGAATGCAACAGGTGATATTACTACAGTCGCTGCAGATATTAAAAGGATAACAAGGAAATACAATGAACATCTCTATGTACATAAATTTGCTAACTTAGGTGAAATAGACCAATTCCACAAAAAATACAAATTACTACAACTCACCCAATATAAAATAGATAATTTGAATAGTTCTGTAACTATTAAGAACATTGAAATTCTAATTTTAAAACTACCTTGAAGATATCCATTGGCCCAAATAGTTTCACTGGAGAACTTTACCAAACATTTATAAAGAATTGCCATAAATTCTTTACAATATCTTCCAGAAAAATCAAAAAGGAGAGAAGACTTCCCAATTCACATTCTGAAGCTATTATTCTCCTGATACTAAAACCAGATATAGTACAAAAACAGTACAATGATCCTCATGAATATAGACATAAAATTTCTTAACAAAATATTAGCAAGTAGAATTCAGCAATATATAAAAAGAATTTTACATCACACCAAGGGAGATTTATTTCAGAAATGCTAGTCTGATCTGGTAATCAGTAATCAGCCAATATAATCCACCATCTTAACGGGCTAAAGAAAAAAAAATCACATAATTGTCAATACAGTAAAGCATCTGATAAAAATTCAACACCCATTCGTGATAAAAATTCATGAAAAATAGGGAGAGAGGAGAACTTCCTGAACTTGATAAAGACTATGAAACACAGGTGTTTCTTAATGGTACAGGTAGCAGACTTAATGGTGAAAGATTGAATGCTTTCCCCCTAAAATTGGACTAAGGCAAGGATATCAGCTCTGAGCACTCTATTTCAAGACAGTACTGGATGTTCTAACCAGTGCAATAAGGCAATAAAAGGTAATTGGCATACCGACCAGAAATAAATAAAACTGGCCCTTTTTACAGATAGAAATTCCCAAGGAATCAATCAAAAACCCCTAAAACTAATAAGCAAGGTTATAAGATATAAGATAAACATCTAAAAAGCAATTATATTTCTATATACTAGTATGAATATGTGGACACCAAGATTAAAAGCAATATACCTTTTAAAATTACTCAAAAAAAAGGGAAATACTTTGGTGTAAATCTAACAAAACATGAACTTGAATTGTATGTTGAAAACACAATGCTGATGACAAATCAAAGCTTTACATAAATACATACTATGTTCATGCATTGGAAGACTCAACACAGTAAAGATGCAAATTCTCCCCAGATTGATATAGAAGTTTAACACAATTGCTATCAAAATTCCAACAAGATTTTTTGTAGGTTGAGAAAAAAAAATTCTAAAATATGGAAATATATTAAGAGCTGGAATAGCTAAAACAATTTTGAAAAAGAATAATAAACTGGGAGAAATTAGTCTACCCGATTTCAGAACTCAATAGCTACTACAATCAAGACTATAGTATTGGTGGAGAGATAGCCACATAAATCAATAGAAGAGAATAGAAAACCCAGATATAGAACCACACAAATAGGCCCAAATGATTTTTGACAAAGATCAAAAGCAATTCAATGGAAGAGAGACAGCCTTTTCAACAAATGGTGCTAGAACAATTGGAGATTCCTAGGAGAAAAGAAAACATTGACCAAAGTCTCACATCTTATACAAAAATTAACTCCAAATGGATCACGGACTTAAATGTAAAATGATAAAACTTTTAGAAAAAAATAGGAGAAAATCTTTAGGACCTAGGGCTAGGCAAAGAGTTCTAGACTTGACACCATAACAAGATCCAAAAAGGGAAAAACTCAAGATATACAAACAGCTCATACAACTCAACAACAAAAAATAACCCAATCAAAAATTGGGCAGAAGACCTAAATAGACATTTCTCCAAAGAAGAAATACAATAGGCACATGAAAAGATGCTCAACATCACTAATTATTAGAGAAATGCAAATCAAAACTACAATGAGGTATCACCTCATACCAGTCAGAATGGCCATCATTAAAACTATATAAATAACAAATGCTGGAGAGGGTGTGGAGAAAAAGGAACTCTCCTACACTCTTGGTGAGAATGTAAGTTGGTACAGCCACTATGGGAATAGTATGGAGGTTCCTCAGAAAACTAAAAATAGAATTACCATATGATCCGGCAATCCCACTCCTGGGCATATATTCAGACAAAACTCTAATCCAGAAAGATACATGCACCCCTATGTTCATAGCAGCACTATTCACAATAGCCAAGACATGGAAACAACCTAAATGTCCATCAACAGATGAATGGAATAAGGAGATGTGGTACATATATACAATGGAATACTACTCAGCCATAAAAAAGAACAAAATAATGCCATCTGCAGCAACATGGATGCAACTAGAGATGATCATACTAAGTGAACTCAGAAAGAGAAAGACAAATACCATATGCTATCACTTACATGTGGAATATAAAATATGACACAAATGAACATACCTACAAAACAGAAACAGACTCACAGACATAGAGAACAGCCTTGTAGTTGCCAAGAGGGAGGGGGATGGGGGCAAGATGGAGTGGGAGGTTGGGGTTAGCAGATGTAAGCTATTTTATATGGAACGGATAAACAACAAGGTCCTACTGTATAGCACAGGGAATGATATTCAGTATCCTATGATAAACCATAATGGAAAAGAATATTAAAAAAGTGTATATATGTGTATAACTGAGTCACTTAGCTGTACAGCAGAAATTAACACAACATTGTAAATCAATTATACTTCAATTTAAAAGAAGAAAAAAAATTTTAAGGGAAAAACTGACAAATTGGACACTGACAAAATTCAAAACTGTTGCTCTGCAAACTCTGTTAAGGGAATGAAAAGACAAGCTATAGACCAGGAGAAAATATTTGCAAACCACATATCTGACAAAGGACTAGTAGGTGTAATATGTAAAGAACTCTCAAAACTCAACAGTACCAAAGCAAACAATCCTATTCAAACATGGGCAAAAGACATGAAGAGACATTTTACCAAAGATACACAGGTGGCAAATAAACATATGAAAAGATGTGCTTGTTAAATTAAACTATCCTATGATATCTTATACCAGATACACACACACACACACACACACACACACACACACAATCCAGATGGTTAGAGACCTAAAGGTTTATATGCTCTCATCTGTAACCCCATAGTGCCTCTACATTGTCTATGTTGTAGTGAAATAAAAGGGTGTACTATTTCCCTTAGTTATTTCTCTATTTCATGCTAATGAGAAAAAAATAGGATCATACGTAAAAAGAAATACAAACCAGCATCTCCTTCAACCTTCTTTTTCTTCACCCGCTTAATCCTCTTCTTTAGTACCTTCATGAGAAAGTTAGCAAATTTATTGTTTTCTCCAAGGGCTGCTTGGAAACCAGCATAGAGTGCCTTTTCTTGGTCCTGGATCTTGGCGACTTCATTCTTTTTCTCTTCCATCTCTTTAAGAGTTTCATTTATTTTCCACTAAACAAACAAAAAATAAGAACAAATGATCAATATTTCTGATAAACCAGGTTCAGAGAACAATGTACATTACAATGTAAGGTTACAGCCTACAAACATTTTTTAAGCTTCTTAATAGAAGTTTACATTTCTGATGTTTCTGAATGCAGAGTCATTCATTTATTTGATTAAAATTTTATAATTCTTTTGTAAAAATCAGTTAAGTTCAGAATCAGATAAGATCGATTCTTTGACGTTTAACTTCCTCAAGAAATTAAATTAGGTAAATTGAAATTTTTACTGATATGTGGATATCAGCTAGTATTCTTCCATGTCTGGTCTCAGAAAAGTTTTTTCATATCAATACAAGATAACAAACAAAAAGGCACATCTGCTCTTAGTGAAACTGATATACCTAAAAACTGACATCACTATTGAGTATGTATTATCTAATACAATCCTTCTTCTTTTAAGACAAAGATAGATGGTCTAATTAATCTCTTTAAATTTAACATGTATGTAACAAATAAACTTAATTTCATGTGCTATTCAATTATTTATTACTCTAAAACTGGCTATAATATTTAAGAAATTTACCAGCTTCTTTCCCAAGTATGTTCATTCATAAGGATAATATATAATCAAAACTCAACTTCACATGATAGCTACTGACAACAAAAACAGACTTTTAATTAGGTAAACTAAACATAAGGGTCACTTTTGAAAAATTTATTCTCCTACCTTACAAAATATCAGATCAAATTCATTAAAAAGTATGATTCACTTCTCCCTGAGCATGGCTACCAAAAACAGAGCAAACAGGAATAACGGGGAAAAGGAGGAGGAAGAGAAGACAAGAAAGAGATGTGGACTAGAACAAGTGGGGAAATTAAGTTGAGAAGAAGAAAGAAAAGAAGAATCAAGTCCCCTCCATAACTAAGGCTGTAGCCAGCTAGCACCCACTCATACTTGCATGTCCTGTTCCTCTTTGTCTAATGAATTAACACGCTCTTGAAGTATGTTCTCCTGTTTCTCAAAATTCTTCAGGAGAAGCATTTCTTGAAATAATGTGACATGGTGCAGGTCAGATAATTTCATCTGAGTATCTAGTTTCAGTTTCCGATGTCTCAGGAGACGGAGTTCTGCATCAAAAGTGACAATCAGTTCTTTGATCTGAGGTGGAAGAAGATTTGAGGGTATGTTAGAAGTTTAAAACAGGTACATGCATTTTTAAAACTATCCAACAATACTGATTTGTTTGGGTAAAAGTATTTTCTTATTATGCCCTTACTATGGATGGAAAATTACAAGGGTGGGTGGGTGGGGCACATGGGTGTGTATACAGTCTCATAATTTAATTTATGTACATTTAATACCATTGATGAACTGGTTTATTAAGTGGTAGGTATTCTGTAACTGCAGTCCTTCGAGCTGTTTCTTCACCATTGATTAAGCCATTGATTAGGAATGTCCTTGGGGCTTCCCTGGTGGCGCACTGGTTGGGAGTCCGCCTGCCGATGCAGGGGACACGGGTTCGTGCCCCGGTCCGGGAAGATCCAACATGCCGCGGAGCAGCTGGGCCCATGAGCTATGGCCATTGAGCCTGCGCGTCCGGAGCCTATGCTCCGCAAAGGGAGAGGCCACAACAGTGAGAGGCCCGTGTACCACCAAAAAAAAAAAAAAAAAAAAAGAATGTCCTTCTTGCTGGTTTAAATCAGAGACTGTGAGCTCTTTGTGGGTAGTATTGTGTCTGTCTCCACTCTATCCCCATGGTATCTCTACACTGCCCTTCACACAGTAAGTACTAAAATAATATTTTCCTCACCTTCTTATTTTGAAAAGTTTCAAATCTACAGAACAGTAAATATTTTTAAACAGATAAATATAATTGTGGAGCCACAAGAAACCTGTACAATCTTCTTGGTTTATTTACAGATGAAGAAATTGAGACTAAAAGTGACTTCCCTGAGATCAAATTTGTTACAGAGCTTGGATAAGAACCCAAATATCGGGCTTCCTTGGTGGCGCAGTGGTTGAGAATCTGCCTGCCAATGCAGGGGACATGGGTTCGAGCCCTGGTCTGGGAAGATCCCACATGCCGCGGAGCAACTAGGCCCGTGAGCCACAACTACTGAGCCTGCGCTTCTGGAGCCTGTGCTCTGCAACAAGAGAGGCCGCGATAGTGAGTGGCCCCCACTTGCCGCAACTAGAGAAAGCCCTCGCACAGAAATGAAGACCCAACATAGACAAAAGTTAAAATAAAAAAAAAATAAAAAAATAAAAAAAGAACCCAAACATCTCATGTCCTGGTCTAGACTTTATTCCACTGCAATTTCAAATGATTTTAAATCCTCAGTTTTACTTTGATTTTGACACAGCGTCTCCCTTGCCCCATCCAAAAGGAGATGAAGAGATCAACAGAGAGCACAAAGAGCTGATTCTCCCAATGAAACTAGTATACCAGGAAAAAGACAAACCATTCCATGTTTTTCATTAGGCTGTACTTGAATGGGGAGCCTCGACTATCAAATGCCTATAATGAGTGAGGGCTCAGCCTGGGGCTGAGAAGGAGGAAGATATCTGTGGGTTTGGGTCTGTGAAACTGCTGGAGAATTTCAGAGAGCTAAAAAGCAAAAACAAAAAACACAACAAACCAAGGAGAAGAAAAATTAAACTTTTAATGTATGACTGTAGACTAAGTGGGTTCCACTTTAATGCTTGTTCAACAAATTTGAATTATTTTTAAATTTCTTTGGAGGAAGCACTATGTTTTCTTCAGTGCAACACCATTCTGCAACTATACCACATAGGTGTCCAAGGTTGTAAGGGTTATGCCTGTTTTATTCTCACTACCCCTCATAGCCTGTAAGCTGTATAGGATAGAGAATGTGTATGACTTGACAATTGTTTCATCCCTACTACCTAGCTAGCACTGTTTCTGCACATAGAATGTCCAATAAATATTTGTTAAATTAATAGTTAAAATTAAATCAATTAAAACTTTTTACTGAATATCTACTATATGTCTGGCATTGTCCTAGACACTTCAGGGGAATCCTAGAGTTGTATCTAATGAAACAGAGACTAAAAAAAAAATAGAAAAAAATCAATGAAACTAAAGCTGGTTCTTTGAAAAGACAAACAAAATTGATAAACCTTTATCCAAACTCACAAAGAAAAAAGGCAGAGGACCCAAATGAATAAAATCAGAAATGAAAAAGGGAAGTTAAAACTGACACCACAGAAATACAAAATGTCATAGGAGACTACTACTAACAGCTATATAACAACAAAATGGACAACCCAGAAGAAATGGACAAATTCTTAGAAATGTACAATCTCCCAAAACGAAACCAGGAAGAAATAGAAAATTGAACAGACCAATTACCAGTACTGAAATTGAATCAGTGATTTTAAAAACTCCCAACAAACAAAAGTCCAGGACCAGAGAGCTTCACAGATGAATTCTACCAAACATTTAGAGAAGTGTTAACAGCTATCCTTCTAAAACTATTCCCAAAAAATTGCAGAGGAAGGAACACTTCCAAACTCATCTATGAGTCCAGTATCACCCTGATACCAAAACCAGGCAAAGATATCACACAAAAAAAAAAGAACATCACAGGCCAATGTCACTGATGAACATACATGCAAAAGTCCTTAACAAAATATTAGCAAACTGATTCCAGCAATACATTAAATAATCATACAGTATGATCAAGTGCGATTTATTCCAAGGATGCAAGGATAATTCAATATCCACAAATCAATGTGATACACCACATTAACAACTTGAAAAATAAAAAACATATGATTATCTCAATAGATGCAGAAAAACTTTTGACAGAATTCAACATCCATTTACAATAAAAACTCTCCAGAAAGTGAGCATAGAGGGAACATACCTCAACATAATAAAGGCCATATATGTCAAACCCATAGCTAACACATTATTGACTGGGGGATCTTTGCAGAAACTAATGCCTGTGGCCATAATATGCCTCTGGTCAAAAATGTGTTAAAGGTGAAAAGCTAAAAGCATTTCCTCTAAGATCAGGAAGAGGACAAGGATGCCCACTCTTGCCACTTTTATTTAACATAGTATTGGAAGTCCTACCCACAGCAATCAGACAAGAAAAAGAAATAAAAGGAATCCAAATTGGAAAAGAAGAAGCAAAACTGTCCTTGTTTGCAGATGACATGATACTATGCATAGAAAATCCTAAAGACACCACCAGAAAACTACTAGAGCTCATCAATGAATTTAGTAAAGTTGCAGGTTACAAAATTAATATACAGAAATCTGTTTCATTTCTATACACTAACAAGGAACTAGCAGAAAGAGAAATTAAGGAAACAATCCCATTTACCATCACATCAAAAAGAATAAAATACCTAGAAATAAATCTACCTAGGGAGGTAAAAGACCTATACTCGGAAAACTATAAGAAACTGATAAAAGAAATTGAAGATCACACAAACAGATGGGAAGACATACTGTGTTCTTGGATTGGAAGAATCAATATTGTTAAAATTACCATACTACCTAAGGCAATCTATAGATTCAATGCAATCCCTATCAAAATACCAATAGCATTTTTCACAGAACTAGAACAAAAAAATTTTTGTCTGAAAACACAAAAGACCTCAAATAGCCAAAATAATCTCAAGTAAGAAAAGTGGAGCTGGAGGAATTATGATCCTTGACTTCAAGACCATACTACAAAGCTACAATGATCAAAACAGTATGATACTGGCACAAAAACAGACACATCAATCAGTGAAACAGAATAGAGAGCCCAGAAATAAACTCATGCACCTATGGTCAATTAATCTATGACAAAGGAGGCAAAAATACACAATGGAGAAAAGACAGCCCCTTTAATAAGTGGTTCTGGGAAAACAGGACAGCTACATGTAAAAGAATAAACTTAGAACATCCTCTAACACCATATACAAAAATAAACTCAAAATGGATTAAAGACCTAAATTTAAGGCTGGGAAACCATAAAATTCCTGGAGGAAAACATAAGCAGAACATTCTTTGACATAAATCATAGCAATTTTTTTTTGGATCTGTCTCCTAAAGCAAACAAAAGCAAAAATAAACAAATGGGACCTAATTAAACTTAAAAGTTTTCAGACAGCAAAGGGAACCATCAACAAAATGAAAAGACAATCTACTAAATGGAAGAAAATATTGGCAAGTGATATGACGGACAAGGGGTTAATATCCAACATATATAAACAGCTCATACAATTCAACATCAACAAACAAACAAACAATCTGATTAAAAAATGGGCAGAAGACCTGAATAGACATTTTTCCAAAGAAGAAACGCAGGTGGCCAAAAGGAACATGAAAAGATGCTCAACATAGCCAATCATTAGGGAAATGCAAATCAAAACCACAATGAGATAATCACCTCACACCTGTCAGAATGGCTATCATTAAAACACACACACACAAATAAAAAATTTTGGCAAGAATGTGGAGAAAAGGGAACACTCACACACTGTTGTTGGGAATGTAAATTGGTGTAGCTCTGTGGAAAACAGTAGGGAGGCTTCTCAAAAAACTGAAAATAGAACTACCTTATGACCCAGCAATTCCACTCCTGGGTATATATCCAAAAAAACCAAAAACACTAATTCAAAAAGATATGTGCACCCCAATGTTCATAGCAGCATTATTTACAAGATATTGTGAAGATATGGAAGCAACCTAGGTGTCCATCAACAGATGAATGGAAAAATATGTGGTATATATATACAATGGAATATTACTCAGCCATAAAAAAGAATGAAAATTTGCCATTTGCAACAACATGGATGGACCTGGGGGATATTTTGGGTAGTGAAGTAAGTCATCCAGGTTAAGACAAATATTATATGTTAGCAGTTATATGTGGAATCTAAAAAAAAATAAAACTAGTGAATATAACGAAAAGCAAGAGACTCACAGATATAGAGAACAAACTAGTGGTTACCAGTGGGAAGAGGGAAGGAGGGAGGAACAATATAAGGGTAGGGGATTAACAGGTACAAACTATTATGTATAAAATAAGCTGCAATGAACTAACACACCACTGTAAAGCAATTATACTCCAATAAAGATGTTAAAAAAAATAAGCTACAATGATATATTGTACAACACAGCATATTTTATAATAACTACAAATGGAGTATAACCTTTAAAAATTGTAGATCACTATATTATACACGTGTAACTTGTAATATTGTACATCAACTATACTTCAATTAAAAATTGTATAATTTGTAAGACAAAACTAACACATATAAAACAGCAAGAAAAATAAGTACAAAACCTAAGATGCTGATTATAAGTGCAAATGGAGTTTAGAAGAAAGGAGAGTATGTAGTGTGGGCAGAAGATTCTGGAGAGGGTTTGGAAGTGAGCTGAGTTTTGAATGACGACAACTTTGGAAGAAGTCATTGTAGGTAGAAGGAAATAGCAAAGAAAAAAGCACAGATATGAAACTCAGAAGTGGGGTGGTAAGTATGGAGAAACAGAAAGAGTGAGAAAACAGCGCTGGAAGAAGTAGAGATAATGGGTGAAGAATAAGTTTGGGGAGTAATAGGTGCTGCTTTCAGACACACTGAGGAAGGGGACTCTATACGGCTGGCAGGAGGGAACTTCCATCCAGGAAAGGACCTTTTCCTTCCATATTCAGAGCACCTCCTGCACACAACTGGCCCCAGCCTGGTCCTGATTTTCTTACAAATAAAAATATTTGCCATTCCAGCTCCAGAACAATTCTGAAGCTAGTCATTACCGTGAACACTCTCACTAAAGGGGCAAATCACACATTAGAGAAAGAGCAGGGGGTGAAAAGCAGAGGGTGCCCCATTTTCACCGGAAGGTTTTTAGTTATGCTCCATCCATCATCTGAAGGCTGCTTTATCACTTCTCCTTTACCATGACTTCAGTTAGATACCAATTAACATGGATTTGCCCTTAATTCTTAGCTTTCCAAAAAGAAAAAAGTTGAAAAGCTCCAAAGTTCTGAGCAGAACACAATGATTTTCAGAAGACCAGGGATGGGGAGAAAGCCAAGCCATCAGTGAGTTGTGGGCTGGTCAGGGTTTGGGGAAGATTAAGGTAGAGAAATTAAAAATAATTTTAATTATTTTTAATTAAATTATAATTCAATTTTAATTATCCTGCTCTTCTCTCCTTCAGCTTTAAATAAGCAGTCTCATTTCTTACCCTGTTGATCAAATACTGTTGCATGTACAAGTGTTTAATCTCATCCCTCTTCATAATCTCCAGCTCCACTTCAGTTGGATCTGTTCTTTCAAATTCCATGAACTTTGGAATATCTAGATTGAATACTGTTGCTTTTGATGATCTAGACAATGAATCACTTGTTGTCAAATCCCCATCCTTTCCAGAAGAGAGTCTGAGGAAGCTTCCAGCTGAGCCTGCAGACGCTGCCTTTTCCACTCGAGGGGCCGTTTCAGCCTGATTTTTCATCTGCTGCCGCTTAAAAGCTAGGAGGGTTTCCTCATCATACTGAAATCTCTTTTCTGGAACTTCTTCTGGGTATATCTGAGGGATTTGGGGAATGGGGATGTGCTTGGATACGTGAAGAGTCGACTGAATGTTCTTCAGTTCTTGCACCAGGCACTGTATTTCCTCGATGACAGCCACTTTAAGGTCTCGAAGAGAGACAATGCACTTGTTCATGTGCATTTTCTTTGCATAGGCCTGATAAAAAGAACAGGAAGAAAGCAAAAAATGACAACCTGCTCACAAAGGGCAGCTTGAAATACAATTTGCTTTTGTCCCTTGACTGGAATGCCTAGCAAAAATTCAAGATAAAAATGTATCTGATCATTCCTGTTCGCTACTAAGTTATTTTCTCTAGTTTTTAGGCTTTTCCCCATTTCACCTCTCCATAAGGGGAAGACGGTCTGGATGTGACCTCTGGTGTCCCCCAGCTGGCTTCTAGGGCTGAGTTCCCCCATCCTCCTTCCACCACTCAATGGAAGTCCTTCCTGAGCCCTGTACTCAGCCAGATCCCAGGGAAAGGAAGGCCATTCTTTGGTCAGGAGCACACAGTAACCGTCCTTCCCTGATGAAAACTCAAATCCTATTGGCTTAGACTCACTTAGGGTTGCCCACCTCGGGCCACTTTAGCCTGTTGTCATTCTGTATTTTGGCCACATTCTTTCTGTTACTCCTTGTGCAGGCAAGGTCACGATCCTGAATTCCAGTACCACGTCACACTGAGAGGTTCCTGGACTCTTCCTTGGTTCCTTCTCCACTCATCCGAGCCCAGCTATGCCCCTGCCTCCAGTCACAGGTGCCAAACAGGCCCACTGCTCCCTCACTGCCAGCTCTCTCCCCAGGCTGTGTTTCCTAAATGCCCTGACCAGAGCCTCCAGTCACATGCAACCCTGCTCCTGGTATGCAGTTAGGCAACTAGATGGCCCAAAGGCTGTTAAGAGTAACTTTGCATAAATATACAGGTTAAGAAAAATAAAAGATCGAAAGGCTTTTCTTCAAGTCGTCTTACAAAACTTACCTGTATATTTACTATCTACTGTAACAAAATAGAGGAGATGTTTTACATACTTAAGAACAAATCTTTGAAGCATTAGGGTTTAAACTCAAAATCCAGCCCTTGGGTGAGTGAGGGACGACTTCTGAAGTACCTGGAGGACCGAGAATTAAGTGGAGAACAAACCCAAACCAGCCTGGTGGCTGTAAGGCCTACCTCTTTTAGGAGCCCAATTTACATACCAAGCCTCTCTTTCTAATTTTCCAAATACCACACACCTAAACATTAGCCATGGATGGGGGAGGTGGGGGAGGAGGCGGTGGTGGTGGGGAAATGTATAATACACAACTTCTAAAATGCTTGATACTTTTCAGTGACTTTGAACTTAACCATGATAAGAATGACTGTTTATTGACTTTGACCATTACTTTAACCCTATGAAGAAGACTAGACATGTCTTGTATTACTGTTGTTCATTGGTAGTAATACCTTTTTTTTTTTTAAACAGACAATACAACTGAGGCTTAGGGAGAATTACATGACTAGCCAAGTTCATATAACTATTAAGTGGCAGAGATTGGAACGGAACTCTGATCTTCTGACCGGTAGAATTGTGTGCTCTGCATTATTTAATGCTGTCATTTTAATAAAATAGATTTCAGTGCAATGCAGTTCCATTCAAGACATCACACCTGTCCATCACCTCTACCTGGACTATGAAATTTCAGGTGGGATGACTGGCAAATTGTGATCAAAAGAACATTTGTCTATGACAATGGATGAAACATGATAGTTGAAACAAGAATTGCCTTAGACAAACAGATAGAAAAACAATCCAAACGGTCACTAATAAAATGTTCAAAATGTCCATTTGATCAGAAAGTTATAGGTATGAGCTATGAAAATTGACGTGTGGCTATGAATCGCCATACCAGGATCTCTGGAGTGCTGGCATGTACAGCATCTTTAGTGAAACAGAAAAAGACACTCCTTCCTCAAGACACTTTACACTTCCATTTGTCAGAAAATTATAAAATATTCAAACATGCTCTATCTGTGGTATGATTGGCACTCTTTTCAATGTGATGCCTTGAAATGGGCAACCTGCACAGCCATACTAGGTGGCCATATACAAAATTCTCCTCAAAATGGTAACTCAGATGCCTTCTGAGCCTCTAAGTGTGAAAAGTCACTTGTCAATTCAAAGCAAGGAATTACTATGACAGGGAGAGGAAACTTTAGGATGAAAACAGGTATGAGAAATCAGGATGATTAGAAGCAGTTTGGGGAAATGCAGAGAGAATCAAAAAGGAATATATTAACTGCTCAGTATTGTGTCACCTACAAAAGTTTGGAAGTCCTTCAAACAAAGGCTAAATACAGTGGTCTATTTTCCTAAGTCTTGGTGGTCCACAGCAGCCAAAAACAATAGCCAACAAGGATGTGTTTGAATTTCAGAGATTCAAAGTTCATAAAATATAATGCTTTCACTCATGAAACTGGTATTGAACCAAGTAATTAATTTGAAGGCTGGTACTGCCATGTTAACTAAATAGTCATGAATAAATCTCTTATCTTTGGGACTCAATTTCCTCATTTGTAAAAAGGGGCATTATTCTAGATAATCATGAAGCCCTTTTCCAATTCTAAATTTCTATGACTATATATCTTTATGGACCAGCTAACAAAATGGGTGGTTTCAGCAGAATTCAATTAAAAAATCCAGGGTGTGTGTGCCTCATTGTCATGAAAGCTACGGGTAAGTACCATAGAGTCGAGGTGTCCCAGTTCCTCTTCCTTCTTGGCAGCATTTACTCTCATGTGTTCAGGTATCTTATAGTCTGGGGCTGTCTTCAAATTGAAGTCTCCCATATACAACTGGGCCTCTTTGATGGCTTGAACATCTTTGGGATCTTCATAGTCATCACCAGGTTTACTGTTGTACCTATCAGAAAAACAGAAAACTCAGCCATAAACGTGACAATAAACTCTAATTCGTCTACTTTAGGCATATAATCAAATTTAATCATGAAGCAAAAGCATAATTCTGAGTCTGTGGTGCTGCCTTTTCCTATAGAGCCCAAGATTTTTTTTTATGTTAATGGCTATTTTTAAAGCACCTCAAGCAAAATAATAAGTAATAAATAAAAACTAATCAACTAGATGGTGCTGAAATAATCTGAATCATTCTTAGGCTTTGGTTAACTTCAAAGTAATTTAGACCAACACTGTTATTTATTCCCTCAACAGAAATTACGCTTTGGATACAGGTTTGTTGTTTTTTGTTTAATCACTAAAATGTTAAAGTTTTTAAAAAACATAAATGACTGTCATAAAGTTTGTCATAACATTTTCAAAAAAAGGCATGTGATTCAAAATGATAGCACGAGTATATATGTATTTACCTCCCTCTCTTTTCCCACATTCCATGGAAATGGCACTGTGGGGTGTCAAAGGAAGTAAATCACTAGGAAAGCTGAGAATGGGATAGAAAACCATGAGCAAACTAGTGATAGAGATACATTTCTAGAAGACAGAAAGAAGATGAAGTTGTATTAATGGATAAACCAGACCAATGAAAACTCTAGTCCCAGATACCCGCAGGAAAATGCTATAAAAAGAATTGGATTGGGTCTTCTTGATAGAGTTCCTAGGAGGTTCCAAGCAAAGATGGAGCAGGTATGGAGCAGGGAATGGAATGCTAGACATTATTTGGTAAAATTAATTAGAGGATTGAAAAGGAATGCCTGAACCAGTTGCGCCCTCCCAGCTTTCCCACCTACACACATGCAAGGCAGTAGCAACCTTATACATAAACTAAAACTGAAGTACTAATCTCTATAGAAACTGACCTCTCTGCTTGGGAAATACTAAGGTAGCTATGTTATGGGTTGGCCCCCCCCGGAGGGGATCTTCATTGGGAGACCCTAACCTACCTAATTCTTTAAAGTGAAGCCTGTCTGTCAATATGAGCATATAGCTTCAGTCAGCCCTTTAGGGGAAAGCAAACATGCGTATAGCAAAGGAAACACACGCCATCTAATGTATTAACTGACAATTGTTCATTTGTGTATAACAGCACTAAAAGGAAAGATTAATATTTTTAATGAAAGGAAAGGAAAGAAAGGAAAGGAAGGAAAGGAAGAAACAAAATATTTCTGCTCTTGCCATGTGAGAGAAACACAGCCCATAATTATTCTCATGCTACAAATAACTAGAATTGAACAAAAATATATAAAACAACTATATTCAGACATTGAATGATAAGCAGCACAGGACTGTAATTCCTGAGAAAAGTGAAACAAAATAAGTAATCCTTACTGTCTCCTAGTTTCTGCATGGAGGAAATTACCATACTATGGAGTAGGGTTGGAATCCCAGAAATCAGATTCCACAGAGGCCAGAATGGCTAGAATTTTGTGGTAAAGACTATCAGAGCTACACAAAGAAATCTATAGAGGGCTCTCTTGAGTTTTTGGCTGAGTATTAATTTGTACACTTGTAATGTGAAACACCATGAAGGTGAACAAATTCAGTAGACATTCAGAAGACATTCAGTAGAAACCCCAAAAGAGTCATGCCTTCAAAGTAGGAGAAACAGAAGATTTAGACAATATTATCAATCACCTTGTCCTCATTGACACATATGGAACAGTACACCCAAGAATACAAGAATACACACTCTTTTTCAAGCACACATTGAACTTTAACTAAGAGACTATATGCAGGCCTATACAATTTCCAATAAATTTAAAAGAATTTAAATCACACAGACTATTTTCTATGACCACAAAAAATTAAATTAGAAATCAAACAGAAAGATATTTTTTAAACCTCAAAATATTTGGAAACTAAACAGCTATTTTAAAATAAATCACAAGTCAAGGAAGAAATCACAAGGGATACTAGAAAATATTTTGGACTGAAGAATAATGAAAATATATCAAAACTAGTGGAATGCAGCACAGGGCTTAGAGGGAAAATTTTACTTTAAATACTTACATTAGAAGAAAAGTATAAAATCAAAGTTTACACCTTAAACTTAAACCTCAACAAGAAAGAAAAGAGTTAATTAAACCCAATAAAACTAGAATGAAGGAAATGATATAGAACAGAAATCAATGACATAGAAATCAGAATCAGACAAACAATATATTTTTTTTAATCTATAACCAAAAGCTAGTTGCTTAAAAAAATTAATAAAATTGATAAACCTCTTGCTGGAATGATCAAGAAAGAGAGAAGATACAAATTAACTATGTCAAAAATAGAAGAGGACAACACAACAGATACTACAGAAATTAAAATAATAATAAGGGAATAGTATTGTATGAACTATATTATGCCAATAAATCTGATGAAATGCACAAATTCCTTGAAAGACACAAATTACCAAAACTGATCCAAGAAGAAATGGAAGATCTGAATAGCACTGTAATAATTTAAAGTTTGAGTTTATAATTTATAATCTTCCTTCAAAGAATACTCCAGGTCCAGATGGCTTTACTGATAAATATTATCAAATATTTAAGGAAGAAATAATACCAAGCCTAAACAAAGTCTTTTAGAAAATAGAAAAGAAAAACTTCAACTCTTTTTATGAAACCACTGTTATCCTGATAACAACCCAGAGAAGACATTGCATAAAAATAAAACTAGAGAACAATATTCTTCATTAATAAAATATAAAAGTCCTTAACAAATTACTAGCAAATGAAATACAGCAAAATATTTTTTGAAAATATCAAAAGTCTATTTTATTTTTCTGTTTCATTGAGATATAATTGACATACAATATTGTATTAGTTTAAGGTATACAACATAATGATTTGATATGTGTATATACTGCAAAACATTTACCACAATAAATTTAGTTAACATCTATCACCACACACTGTTACAATTTTTTCCTTATGCTGAGAATTATTAAGATTGACTGTCTCAGCTCAAATACACAAAACAGTATTGTTAACAGTCGCCATGCGGTAAGTTACATTCCCAGAACTAATTTCTTATAACTGCAAGTTTGTATTTTTGACCACTTTTACCCATTTCTCCCATCCCCACCTAACACCTCTTGCCTCTAGCAACCACCAATCTGTTCTGTTTCAATAAGGTCAGATTTTTTTAGATTCCACATACAAGTGAGATCATATAGTATTTATCTTTCTCTGTCAAACTTGTTTCACTTAGTATAATGCCCTCAAGGTCCATTTGTGTTGTCACAAATGGACTGCTTTCTTTTTTTATAGCTGAATGATATTCTGTTGTACAGTATACATGTGCCACAACTTTTTAAAATCCATTCATCCATCAGTGGAGATTTAGGTTGTTTTCCTGTCTTGGCTATTACAAATACAATGAATATGGGGGTACAGATATCTCTGAGATAATGATTTTATCTCCCTTGTATGTATAACCAGGAGTGGAATTGCTGGATTATATGGTAGTTCTATTTTTAATTTTTTGAGGAATCCCCACACTGTTTTCCATAGTGGCTACACCAACTTATGTTCCCACCAACAGTGCACAAGGATTCTCTTTTCTCCACATCCTCACCAACACTTGTTATCTCTTGTCCTTTGGATGACAGACATTCTAACAGGTGTGAAATGGTATTTCATTGTGGGTTTGATTCGCATTTCCCTGATGATTAGTGATGCTGAACACTTTCACATACCTGTTGGCCATCTGTATGCCTTCTTTGGAAAAATGTCTATTCAGTTCCTCTGTCCATTTTTTTTTATTTTATTTGCTATTGAGTTGTATGAGTTCTTTATACATTTTGGATATTAACTCCTTATCAGATATATGATTGCAAATATTTTCTCCCATTCCATGAGTTGCCTTTTCATTTTGTTGATGGTTCCCTTTGATGTACAGAAGCTTTTTAGTTTAATGTAGTACGGTTATTTACTTTTTGTTTTTATCGCCTTTGTTTTTGATGTTAAATCCAAAAAAAATCATTGCAAGGCTGATGTCATGGAGCTTACCACCTATTTTTTTCTAGAGTTTTATGGTTTCAGGTCTTACATTCAAGTCTTTAATCCATTTTAAGTTTATTTTTTTGTATGGTGTGAGATAGTGGTCCAGTTTTCCCAACCCCATTTATTGAAGAGACTCTCTTTCCTCATTGCATATTCTTGGCTCCTTTGTCATAAACTGACCATATATGCAAGGGTTTATTTCTGAGCTATCTATTCTATTTTATTAGCCTATATATCTCTTCTTATGCCAGCACCATACTATTTTGATTGCTACAGCTTTGTAATATAGTTTTGAAATCAGGGAGTGTGATACTTCCAGCTTTGATCTTCTTTCTCAAGATTGCTTTGGTTTTTCGGGGTCTTTGGTTGTTCTGTACAATATTTAGTATTTTTTTCCATTTCTGTGGAAAATGCTATTGGCATTTTGATAGGGGTTGCACTGAATCTGTAGATTGCTTTACATACTATGGATATTTTAACAATACTATGTCTTCTAGTCCATAAGCACAGAATGTCTTTCCATTTATTTGTGTCTTCTTTAATTTCTGTCTCACTGTTCTTATACTCTTTGGTGTACAGATATTTTACCCTCCTTGGTTAAATTTATTCCTTAGTATTTTATTCTTTTTGATGCAGTTGTAAATTTGATTTCTTTCTTAATTTCTCTTTCTGATAGTTCATAATTGGTGTATAGGAATGCAACTGATTTTTGTGTATTGATTTTGTATCCTGCAACTTTATTGAATTTGTTTATTAGTTCTAATGGTATTTTGGTGGAATCTTTAAGATTTTCTTTATATAATATGACATCTGCAAACAGAAATGGCTTTACTTCTTCCTTTGGATGCCTTTTATTTCTTTTCTTGCCTAACTACTCTGGCTAGAATTTTCATTCTTATGTTGAATAGAAATAACAATAGTGAGTATCCTTGTCTTGTTCCTGACCTTAGAGGGAAAGCTTTCAGCTCTTCACCACTGAGTATAATGTTAGCTGTGGGCTTGTCATATATGGCCTTTATTATGTTGAGTTATGTTCCTGCTATATCCAGTGTGCTGTGAGTTTTTATTATGAATGGACGTTGAACTTGGTCAATGCTTTTTCTGCAGCTATTGAAATATGATTTTTATCTTTTGTTAATGTGATATGTCACACTGATTTGTGGATGTTCAATCATCCTTGCATCCTTAGAATAAATCCCACTTGATCATGGTATATTATCCCTTTAATATGTTGTTGAATACAGTTTACTAAATTTGTTGAGGATTTTTGCATCTATGTTCATCAGGGATACTGATGCAAAGAAGGGTATGTGTGTGTGACAGAGAGAAAGGGAGACGGAAGCAAAGCGAGCAAGACAGAGTGAGCCAGACAGTAAAAAGAGCTAGTAAGCTTTTGAATCTCCACAGATTAAATTTCCACTGATGCCTGAGCTTGGTGGAGCAGCTCACAGATGACTGAGTAACTACTGTCTAAAGTAAAGCTCATAGAAGAAGCAGAATTCAGTAGCTTCTCCTAAGGCAACACCAGGTTTAGGATTCTGGTCCAAGGTGGTGACATATGAGGTTCCTGAACTCACCATCTCCTACAGACACACCAAATCTACAGCTATTCATGGTATAATTACCTCTGAAAGAAGTTCAGAAACTAGCTGAATGATTCCCACACGTTGGTGAATGAAAAAATACACATATTGCAATGGATCTTGGCACACTCTCAGCCATTGGGGGTCATTAAGAACAAAGATGCCTTGGATAATCACAAAGGTCTAAGAGACAATGAAGATCTCAGGCCAGGCTGAAAGATAAGGCTCATCTCCCATGAGACCAGATGACTGTACTACTGTAAACTACTGTAAAGAATCTGAAAAAAAGTTACTACACCAAGTAGGCTTAGCAACATCATCAGATTAAAGATAAATATGAGAAAAATCAATTGAGAGGAGTTCCACTTCCAGGAAATGGAATAGACCCACATTTTTCTATTTTTTCCAGCAAGCAGAAAATAAAAACCCTGGACATTATATATAAAACAAACATAAGAAGATTCTGAAAGGTGAAAAGGAGGTAGGCCACATAAAACCTTGGGACCCAAGGAAGTATATGATGGCAAGTTCTCTGGGTTTTATTTTTGCCTTGTATATCTCAGACTTGGAGCTAAAGAAAACAGTAACTCATGTCATATGATCTGTCAATCCCACTCCTGGACATATATTTGGACAAAATATAATTCAAAAAGGTACATGCACCTCTCTGTTCATAGCAGCACTATTCACAATAGCCAAGACATGGAAACAACCTAAATGTCCATTGACAGATTAATAGATAAAAGACGATGTGGTACACATACGCAATGGAATACTACCCAGCCATAAAAAGAATGAAATAATGCCATTTGCAGCAACATGGGTGGACTTAGAGATTATCATACTAAGTGAAGTTAAGTCAGAAAGAGAAAGACAAATACCATAAGGTATCCCTTAGAAGTGGAATCTAGAATATGACACAAATGAATCTATCTATGAAACAGAAACATACTCACAGACAAAGAGAACAGACTTGTGGTTGTCAAAAGGGAAGGGGCATTGGGGAGGGATGAATAGGGAGTTTGGGGTTAGCAGATGCAAACTATTATATATAGAATGGATAAACAACAAGGTCCTACTTGATAGCACAGGGAACTATATTCAGTATCTGATGGTGATAAACCATAATGTCTCACAATATAAAAAAGAATGTATATATATGTATAACTGAATCACTTTGCTATACAGCAGAAATCAACACAACATTGTAAGTCAACTATGCTTCAATTAAAAAAAGAAAAAAAACAGTAACTCAGAAACACCAGTGTGTTTAGACAACAAAAGCCCAACAAAATCCTGCTCTCTCTAGCTAAAGCATCAAGAAAAGAACAGAATGGCGAGAGAAAAAACTTGTAAACACTAAACTCTCTACTCCAGCCAATACCACAGAAAAAAAAATGTGGTGCTACTTCCACCCATGCCAGCAAAGGCCAAGTGGGGAATCTAAATGTCCTCCATCACCAGGCTTTAACAAGGCAACACAACCCCAACAGAGTGGTGTTAGAGAAAGTGAGTCCTGGGAACCGGGACTTTCATCACCAGTGTGTGGAACAAACCTCCCTACCACAGTGTCAGTGGAGACCCCAAAGAGAATCTGGACTTCCACTCCTGCCTAGCAGTAACAAGGTGATCTACCCCTCCCCCTCCCTGCTGCAGTTGTGTGTGAGGAGCCCTAGTGGAGAGTAATGATTTTCACCATGCTCCACAGTAACAGTGGAAGTCAACTGGAGAGCAAAGTGGTATTAGTGGGAGCCTAGTGGAATCTGGAGCACCAACTTTTGACCAGCGAGTAGCCTCTTCCTTCCTAAGGTGTCAACTGGAGAAGAATGGGTAACCTGGACTTCTATACTCATAATAAGATGGCACTCCTTATCCTGCTGAAATCAGAGAAAGCCAGCTAAAACAGAATGTATAAATAACATCCAGAGTCTCATAATACCCCAAATGTCCAGATTTCAATAAAAAATAATCTGACATACCAAGAATCAGGATGACCTCAACTTGAATGAGAAAAGACAATTACCAGATACCAAACCCAAGATGACAGAGATGTTAGAATAATCTGACAAGTTTTCAAAGCAGCCATCATAAAGTTCTTCAAAAAATCATTAGGAATATGCTTGAAACAAGTGAAAAAATAGAAAGTCTCATAAATAAATGTAGGATAACAAAGAACCAAACAGAATCTTTAAAAGAACTGAAAAACATAATAACCAAAAAAAACCCAAAAACTTAATAGATGGGCTCAAAATCAAAATGGAGGAGACAGAGGAAAGAATCAATTAACTTGAAGATACAATAGAAATTACCCAATCTGAATAGCAGAAAGAAAAGATACTAGAAACAAACAAACAACAACAGAAAGCAGAGTCTCAGGGATCTAATATTGGTCTCATTGGAGTCCCAGAAGGAAAGGAAAAAAAAGGACAGGTCTTCAAAATAACTATAAGAAATAATGGCTGAAAACCCTCCCAAATTTGGCGAGAGACACAGTATACAGATTCAAGAAGTTTAATAAATACCAAAAAAAAAAAAATCAAAGACATACCAAGATACATCAAACTTCTGAAAACTAAAAGAAAATATATTGAGAGCAGCAAGAGAAAAATAACACCTTATATTTATGGGGAAAACAATTTGAATGTCAGCAGATTGATCATAAGAAACCATGGAGGCCAGCAGGAATTTTTCATGTTCTGAAAAAAAGAACGATAAACACAGAATTCTATGTACAGTAAGAATATCCTTCAGAAATAAAGGGGAAATCAATCCATTCTTAGATCAAATAAAACTAAGAGAATTTGTTACCAGCCTACCTACTCTAAAAGAATGGCTAGAGGAAGCTCTCTGAACAGAAATAAAATGATAGAAGGAATCTTGGAACCTCAAGAAGGAAGAAATTATGATGTTAATAGTAAAAATATGGGCAAATACACTTTTCTTCTACTATTGTCTAATTTATATTTGATGACTGAAGAAAAAACTAACTGTCTGATGTGGTTCTAAAATGTACATAGAAGAAATATTTATACAATTATACTACAAACAAGGGAAATGAGGAAGGGTAGGTAAAGGGACATAAAGGCAGGTAAGGTTTCTATACTTCAGTCAAGCTGATAAAATGTCAACACTAGCAGACTGTGATTAGTCATGTATTCATAATGTAATACCTAGAGCAAACACTAAAAAGCTACACAAAATGATGCACTCAAAAACATTACAGATTAATCGTATTGGAACCCAAAAATATTCAAGTAACCACAGGAAAGCAAGAAAAAGAAGAAAAATGAAAAATAGAGAATAGAAAGCAAAATATAAAATAGCAGATATAAGCCCTAAACATCGATAATTACATTTAGTGTAAATGGTCTAAATACACCCAGTGAAGAACTGAGATTGACAGAGTGGATTTAAAAACATAAGCCAACTATATGCTGTCAAAAACACACTAAAGTCAAATGTAGCTATATAAGAAGATTGAAATAAAAGAATGAAAAGTTACACCATCAGTACTGAATGCTTCTCCCCTAAGATCAGGAACAAGTTGTGGACACCAGCTCTCCTTATGCTATTTTGACATGTTACTGGCAGTCTTAGCCAGTGCAGTAGGAAAGGAAAAGAAAAGAAGAGGCAAACAGATTGGATAAGAAGAATTAAAACTGTCTCTACTCACAGATTACATGACTGTCTACACAGAAAATCCCAAGGAACCTACAAAAATATTCTCAAAACTAATGACAGTTCAGCAAGGTTACAGAATACCAGATAAACCTACAAAATACAATTTTATTTCTATACCATGAACACATAGGTATCAAAATTAAAAACAATACCATTTACAATTGACCCCAAAAGTGAAATATCTGTGTGTAAATCTGACAAGATATATATAGGACTTTTATATTAAAAACAACAAAACACTGATGAAATCAAAGGAGATCTAAGTAAATGTAGAGTCATACCGTGTCCACGGCTTAGAAGACAACATAATAAATACATCAATTCTCCCCAAACTGATATACAGGATTAAAATAATTCCTAAAGAATTTCAGCAAGATTTTTGGGGGGTAAATATATGATTTATATTGAAAGGTAAAATAACTAAAATGGCTAAAATAATTTTGAAAAGAAGAATAAGATGAAAGGAATCAGTTTACCCAATTTCAAGACTTACTACATAGCTACAGTAATCTACAGACACTACGATATTGGCAAAGGGATAGACATATAGATTAATGGAACAGAAAGCAAACCCAGAAATAGACCCACACAAATATGCCTAAATAATTTTTGACAAAGGTGCAAAAGCAATTCAATGTAGGAAAGAGAGCCTTTTCAACAAGTAGTGTTAGAGCAATTAGTCATCCACAGGCAAAAAAAAAGAGATGAAATTACATCTAAATCCCACATTTTACACATCTTACACAAAAATGAACACCAAAATGGATCACAGACTTAAATGTAAATGTAAAACTATAAAACCTTTAGAAGAAAAATAGGAGAAAATCTTTGGGACCTATGGCTAGGCAGAGTTCTTAGACCTGATACCAGAAACAGGATTCATAGGAAAAAAAGATTAATAAATTATCTTCAACCTAATTAAAAACTTATGCTCTGAAAAAGATCCTGTTAAGGGAATAAACAGACAAGCCACAGACTAGGAGAAAATATTTGCAAATAAAATATCCAACACAGTACTCATGTCTAGAATATACAAAGAACTCTCAAAAGTTAACAGTACAAGATAAACACTGTTATCTGAACATGAGCAAAAGACATGAAGAAATATTTAACCAAAGATATAAAGGTGGAAAACAAATAAATGAAAAGATGTGCTTGTTAAAGAAAAGTACCTTTAGAGACCTATAGATGAAGACCCAAACTATAGGATGTTAGAAGAACGTACAGGAGTAATAACTTCTGAATGTTGGGATAGAAAAGAATTTCTTAATTCTTAAAAATCACTGAATATATTAGCAAAATGAAATTCGTAGACCTGAAACTCAAGGGTCACTGAAGGTCCACCACACTATCACCACCCTGAAAGATCCACCTAACCTGACTTTAATATCTCTATCGGTTTCTACTTATTTTAGTTCTTTATTTAAATACCAGCTTCAATAAATGTAAAGATTTTAAAAGATATTTTGAGACTCATTAAAACAAAAGATTTCAGGTAAAAAAAACTTACATTTCCTCCCATTCTTTTTTTCGCTGCTGAATTTTCAGTTGGGCCCTTTCAGCCTTTAATATAAGTTTCCTTGTTTTCTCAATTTGACTTTCCACCATAATTTCACTTAGGGTTTTAGGCCGAAATTTCTTCCCTTTTTCTATGATTGATTCTTCTGGCACACTAATACTCCCACCTGTAAAGAGAGTCAACATTTTTTTTCAATCTTTTTGAAACATAAAAATAAAACTTTCAAATATTGTTTTTAACCTGCCACATTTTAAAAATCCAAGAATATAATGAATCTGTAGTATATATTATAATCTGCAGTATATATTAAGCAACTACCATGATTTAAATCCCATAAGTTATTTTAGAATACCAAAATGAAGAGATCTAAATCACAATTTTTGCTCCTCCGAACCTTATTAAAAAGTTGGTGAGATAACAATTAGAGAACAAAATAATGAATAACAGACCACTGACAGATATTGAGAAGCAGGGAAAGAGTGTCTGTAACATGATGATGGGGAAAGGGAAAAGCAAGTGAGTCCTACTTGACATGTATAATTTGAGGTGACATATACCAACTGCAGTGGTCTGTAACCAATCAAAAAACTGGTCAGAAACACACAAATCTAGAATTTAAAAATTATGGGCTTTATCACAGACACATGAAAAAATGCTCAACATCACTAGTCATCAGGGAAATGCAAATCAAAACCACAATGAGATATCACCTCACACCTGTCAGAATTGCTGTTATCAAAAAGACGACAAATAACAAGTGTTGGTGAGGAGATAGAGAAAAGGAAACCTTTGGGCACTGCTGGTAGGAATGTAAATTAGTGCAGCCACTATAGAAAACAGTATGGGGGTTCCTCAAAAATTAAAAATAGAACTACCATATGACCCAGGAATTCCACTTCCGGATATTTTTCCAAAGGGAAAAAACCCCACTACTTCAAAAAATGTATGTGCCCCTATGTTCACTGCAGCATTATTTACAATAGCCAAGATACGGAAGCAACCTAAGTGTCCATCGATAGCTGAACAGATAAAGAAGATGTGGTATACATATATATATATATTATACACACACACAATGGAATATTACTCAGCCATAAAAAAAATAAAATCTTGCCATTTGTGACAACATGGATGACCTAGAGGGCATTAGACTGCAATAAGTCAGACAAAGAAAAATACTGCATGATTTCTCTTATATGTGGAATCTAAAAAAACAAAACAAATGAACAAACATAATAAAACAGAAACAGACTCATAGATACAGAAAACTAACAGCTGGTTGCCAGAGGGGAGGGGGTGGGGGGATGAAATAGGTGAGGGAGATTAAGAGGTACAAACTTCCAGTTACAAAATAAATGAGTCGGGGGATGAAATGTACAGCATAGGAAACACAGTCAGTAACGTAGTAATAATTTTGTATGGTAACAGATGATAACTAGACTTATCATGGTGATCATTCTGTAATGTATAGAAATATGGAATCACTATGTTGCATACCTAGAACTAACAGTTTTGTAGGTCAATTAAACTTCTATAACAATTAATTAATTAAAATAATTGATTTTATCAGTTATAAGTATCTACTGGGGGAATTACTCTATGTTCAAGTTGCATAGAGATATACTTTGGATATACACAAAAAAAGTTAAATAATATGGATGGTCATATAGTTATAAGCTACCACTTCATTTCATATTTCAAATATATGGCACCATGGTAAAATAATAGTTTAATGTGGCCTGAGTGGCCACAGAAAGGCTTTATAGTAAAAGTGTAATTTGTATATATAAAATAGATAACCAACAAGGTCCTACTGTAGAGCACAGGGAACTATACTCAATATTTTGTAATAACCAATAAGGGAAAAGAATCTGATAAGGAATATAACAATCACTGTGCTGTACACCTGAAACTAACACAACATTGTAAATCAACTATACTTCAATTAAAAAATTAAAAGTATAATTTGATCTGGATCCCCAAGGACTGGGGAGAATTCAGAGAGGAGAGGAGTGAATTGGTCACTCCATCAGGAACCTGGATGTGGAAGTTTCAGACATAATTAGGAAGCAACAAGCAGGACAATAAGCTAAACATGCCAATCACGCAGTATGAGAATGCGCTATTGGAAATAAATTAGGGATATTGTGGAAGGATTAAATATGGGGATAATGGTTTCAAATTTTATCCTAGAGGCAGAAAGAAGCCATTAAAGGTTTCTCAGTGAAGAGAGTGAACCAGTATTAAGGTCAGTACTGTATCCTGGGCACTAGTCTAGATCTGGCCAGGCTACAGTGACCTTTATCCTTGACTGGGCTCTGCAAGCCATTCCCAGAATTCCTGTCTTCCTCCTACTCACCTGCAGTCATCCTGCAGGCAGTCACAAGAGGCAGGGCGCAGGGATTAGAGGCACTATTTTCACATCTGTGTTCTCAGCTCATCACTGTTTAAAGCATATGCTCTTGGAAAAGTGTGAAATGCTGTGTTCTAGCCCTACCCTCTGGGATGGGGCCCAGGAATCTGGGAACAAACACTGCCTAGGAAAACTAGCATCTGGGGAAATCCTAGATTTAAGAACAGCTGGACATGGGAAGTAAGAAATCCGCAGCACCAGGTGCTCTCATCCACTCTCAGTCCCATGACTGGGAGTCAAATGTTCTCCTCACAAAAAGATAATTCAACTTTGAAGTTTTAATAAATAGGGACTTAAGAGCCTTCTTGTCATTTAGGTTACCTGTATCTCTCTGACTGTCCTTTCTTCCAGTTCCTTCTTTTTCAAACCTCTCAAATTTGCTCGCTCTTCTCTCTGATTGACTTGGCCGTTTGGATTTGGAGTATTTAGAGGACTTCACAAGCCTATAGGAGGATATCTTGTGTTCACTTTGTATGGCATGAACCACAATAGTATCGCTTTCCAACGAATCACGAAATCTGAAGGGAAAAAAAATTATTTGCAATCATCACCAGTTTAATCATGCTGCATGATTATTACATAATAAAATAAGATCACAATGTACTATGCTGATAAATGATACCACTATATCACACTGGATCCAAAATTCAACCATGCTTATACCAACCCAACAAGGATGTAGTGGAATTTGAATAGGACTTGATTAAAGAGCAAGTCGAATTTTCTTCTTAATGAAAATACTAAACATCTCATTATAAACAGTATAATACCATTGTTTTGATAGTATGAAGAGTCAAAAATTTTCAGACAGACTACAGTTTAAAGGTAAATGGATTATATCAAACTGAGGAAATGTAATTCATCTTCCTATCTATTATCTCATTTATTATATATAATATTTCATATATTACATACATGATAGATAACAGGTGGTGATACATGTATGTACATATTACCCTATTTGTCTCTATAAAAAACATTAAGCTCAGGAGTCTGTACTACTCTCCAGTTCAGCTTTCTCTTATAGCTCACAGACATCTATCTTTTAAAAGTTCTTCGTCAATTTAATTGTTGTTATTTTTGGCTGGTTCACAATTATTTCCTCATCTTTTTATGTCTAAGTTGATTTATAGATTCAATGTAATTCCAATCAAAATCCTAGGTTTTGTCATGAAAGTTGACAAACTTATTCTGTGCAAAGGACCTAAGCAATATTGAAGGTGAAGAACAATCCAGAGGGTTCATAATATCAGATGTCAAGAATAATTAAGGTCTTGTGACACTAGCGCAAAAACAGACAGACCAATGGAATAAAATGAAGAGTTTAGAAACAGACCCACATATATGTGGTTACCGGATTTTTGACAAAACCATCACTACAATCTAGTAAGGAAAGGATGGTCTTTTCAGCGAATGACAGTGGGACAATTGGATATCCATATAGAAACAAAAGACACTTGATCTCTATCTTACACCACCCACAAAAATTACCCAAGATAGATAATGGCAAAACAGTAGAGCTTCTAGAAGAAAACGGAGAATTATTCATGAATTGGGAATAGGCAAAGATTCCTTAACTACAACACAAAAGCACTAACCATAAAAAGTTAGTGAAAATATTGATAAATTGCAAAGGAAAACACTGATAAACTAAACTTTATTAAAATGAAAAATTTCTGTTCAAAAAGACACTATAATGAGGATGAAAAGACAAGCCTCAGAGTAGGGCAAGATATTTTACATGCATGCATACACACACAGAGATATGTCATATATACATGTGTCATGTGTATGACGAGACTCATCCAGAATATATAACTCCCACAACCCAATTTTTAAATGAACAAAAGACTTGAGCAAACCCCTAACAAAAGAGAATATAAAAATAACCAGTAAGTATAGGAAAAGTGACTGAAAATCGTCACTCATCTGGAAAATGCCAATTTAAATCACACTGAGACACTACTACAGAATAGCTGAAATTTAAAGAGCTGACAATGCCCAGTGATGGCAAGCATGAGTGTTATGGGTTGAATTGTGTCTCCCCAAAAGAATATGAAGTCCTAACCCCCCAGGTACCTCAAAATATGACCTTATCTGGAAATAAGGTCTTAACAGAGGTAATCAAGTTAAAATGAGATCATTAGGGTGGATCCTAATCCAACATGACTGATGTCCTCATAAAAGGAGAAAAGTTGGACAAGCACAGAGGCAATATTATACGAAGAAACACAGAGAGAACACCATGTGAAGACAGAAAATTTAGAGTGATGCATCTACAAGCTAAGAAACACCAAAGATTGCTGGCCAAGCCACCAGAAGCTCAGAAAAAGGCATGGAACAGATTCTCCCTCCCAGCTCTCAAAAGAAACCAATTTAGTCAACACTTCGATTTTGGACTTCCGGTCTCCAGAATTATCAGATAATAAACGTCTGTTATTGTAAGCCAGCCTGTCTGTGGTACTTTGTTATGGAAGCCCTAGAAAATGAATACAATGGGAATCAATTGGAATTCTCATACATTGATGATCAGAGTATAAATAAATTGAGCCATTTTGGAGAACTGTTTGTCAGTGTCTAATAAAGCTAAACATGCTTAGAACCTATGGTCTAGCAGTTCCACTCCTGATTATATAGAAAACAGAAATAAGTGCTTATGTCCACCAAAAGACATGCACAAGAATGTCAGCATTATTCATCGAAGCCAAAAAATAGGAACAACTCAAATATCAGCAGTTAAATGGATTAATAAATTGTGGTATAACCATTTAATAGAATATTACAAAGCAATGAAAATGAATGAAGTACTGCTACCTGCATCAACATGGGTAATCTTAGGCATGATACTGAATAAAGAAGCCAGATACAAAAGCGTTCATACTGCAGCTTTCCATGTATATGAAGTTCACAGACACAACTAATCTATGGTGATAAACATTCATCTTTGGAGAGTAAATATTTATCAGGAGGAGGCCACGAGGGAAATTTCTGGAGTGTTATAAAAGTTCTTTTATTTTTTTAACTTTTTTGAATTTTATTTCTTTTTTTGGCTGTGTTGGGTCTTCGTTGCTGTGCTTGGGCTTTCTCTAGTTGTGGCGAGCGGGGGCTACTCTTCATTGCCGTGCACAGTCTTCTCATTGTGGGCTGCAGCTCGTGAGCTCTAGAGTGTAGGCTCAGTAGTTGTGGCATGCAGGCTCAGTAGTTGTGGCGCACAGGCTTAGTTGCTCCATGGCATGTGTGATTTTCCTGGACCAGGGCTTGAATCCGTGTCCCCTGCATTGGCAGGTGGATTCTTAACCACTGTGCCACCAGGGAAGCCCCCTTGGCTCTATTTTAATTTTCTAATATATACATGCTCACATGTTAATTAGTTATAAAATGAATAGTTTGTTAAAAACCGAAAGTAAATATGTATGACATAATTTGGTTTGCAAAAAATTTTGCAGACTTAAACTAGGAAGGAGTGAGCTCAGGAAGTCAGTAGCACTGACAAGAGGATTCCTTGAGATTTTAGGAGTTAGTAGGTACTTCAGGAGACCTCTTAATCTGACCACTTCAATAAAGCCACTGGAAACTACTTTCTTCAAATATATGCTCTCAAACATCTTAACTTGCAAGAAATATGCATCCTACCTATTCTGTAGCTTCCTTAGGCCAAGTTGGTGTTTCTCTTTTTCCCAAGCTAATTCCTTTTCCACTCGTTGAATTTTATTAGCTGTTTTCCTGTCAATCTCAGCACGAATTTTGGAATCTAGATCAAAATCCTGCAGATAAGTAGATTTGTTCATCAAAATGAGTACCTTTATCGATAGACTTTATCAATCCTATTTCATACATAAGTACAGATTTTTAAGGTTTGTCCTCAATTTTATGCTACATCATAACTGTCTTCTAAGTATCATAAACTCTCTCATTCTAGAAAAAAACAACATACTTTTGATTTTACTGTCACAAAATATGGAGAAAAGTTCCCAGAAATAATTAACAATGATGAAAATACAGTTACATATTAAAAGATTTTTCCCACAATATAAACAATGAATGCTAACAGAATATTTGGAGAGTTTAAACAGTTTTTTTAAAAAAAAAAAAAAAGGAACTCTCTCCACCCCAGAATAACTACTATTACATAACCAGCTGGGCATGGGGTAAAAGTTCATGGCACTTGATCATTAGCTGATCCTTCCTTCCCATGTGACTCCCCACCTAGGAAAGACAGTAATGTCTTTGGTGTCTTCCGGATATAACCAAGTTCTGGTTGAATATCCCTCACCAAAGGGGCCATTTTCCCCATAAGGATACTTAGGGGCCTCGTGTTTCTTTCCTTCACTCCTGGAAAAATATCAGGGCCTTCATTCACACTGAATTGAAAGTAATTATTCTTTCCAGGTGTGTTGGTGCTTTAAATAATGGTGTATGTAAAATGCTTAGCCACAAAACTTACCTCAGTTGTTCTTTATTTTGAATTATGTAACCATATTCTGCAAGTGTCAACACTTTTCTTAGTAAAATAACAAACATCTTTTAACCATTATAAGTTGGTCTTTTAACCAATATAATGAATTAATCATTATGATTTCACCACAGTTTTTTTTTTAATATGAAATTGGCTAAGTGCTTCTGGAATTACAGGACTGGGTAACCCATGGGTATAGTCAGGATAATAAATTCTGAGTTTTTATTTGATTAGGCTCTTGACAGTAATTCCATTTAAGATAATGTAAAAAAAATTAGGAAAAAAAGTTATCACTAGGAGGTAAATGGGGCTTTGCAACAAGTCACAGAAGAAAAAAATTTAATACAATATTGGCTTAAACAATTTGGTGATTGTCCCCATAGCTACAACTATACTAAGTCATCTTTTAGAAACTTTGTGGATGAACCAGGTACTATCTTTTCAATAGAGTTGATGAATTATGGAACAGGAACCACAGAGAATCAAATTATATAGTATGTACCTATCCAACGGTTAAATATCTTGGCTAGGTATGGTGATAACCAGATTCAAACTTATATCTTATTACCAAAAAAATGTGAAGTAGCTAAATCCAGAAATAAACTTTGTGTAAAGAGGCTCATCTACATCCATACCAAGTTGCATGACAAGTTCCACAGTAGTTTAGTTGCTGCCAACACACTGACAAACCAGACAAGGGAAATTTAAAGATGGTTTTAAGTGTTCCTACTTGTTGGCAAAATAGCAGCCTCAATTCAGAAATAGCATATGTTAAAATTAAAATCAAATTTATTTTAGGCTTACTGTCCGTTTAAACTGCATATGTTTTGGTAATTCTTCATTCATCTGTAGTAGTTTCTGTAATTGATTCCTTAAAGCTTTGATTCGTTCTCTCTTCTCAGCCTTGACTTCTTCCCCTTCTTTCATTAACTTGTCATGTTCTCTTTTTCTTCTGGCATTCTCAATACTGAAAACAGAAATTTTAAAAGGTAACAGGTTAAAGATAGAGAAACAGCAGAGAAAATTGGTATTTAATAATTTGGAAATTCATTTAACTTGGTCAGCTTTGGTAAAATGTTGGTGTGTTTTGCAAAAGCCCAGTCCTATTAGGTATTGATCGAAAATTCCCATACCTGTAGGCTTTAGGATCTTCAATATCTTCTGGAATTGGCTCTGTTTCTATTCCAACCTGTAGGAAAAGGAGTAAAAGCTTAGCTCCTTTAAATTGCATATTTACCTTAAAATATCTAATAAGTAGTAAATTGAAGGGTTTTCTCTGCTAATTTCTAACAACTGTAGGCCTGGAAAGTATTGTCACAAAAAATAAACTAGGGAAAAAAACTTATTTGTTTCTACTTCATTTAAAGAGGTATGTAGAAAAAGAAAATCACATGTATGCAAAATGTTAATATCACCATATTCCCCTCCAAAATACGAATTAGTAATATTCATGTGTTACTAACAAAAAATACACCAAAAAAATGCTCTAGATCATTTATTTTAAAGTACTGTTTTTTTAGCATATTCCTTTCATACATGCTTTGATTCCCACCACAATACCTCATGTGTATACAAGGAAAAAGTTACATTTTTTAAATTTTAAGTGTTTCACTTGATCTTATCACAGATATTCAGTGAGAAATACACAGAATATAATCCCTCTCCTTGAGAAAGATATGAAATCAGAAATATGACTCTCCCTTTAGAAAGGAAATCAGTTTAAATTAAGTACTATGAAGTAAATCACTTAGAAGTACTTTGTTTATTCAGGTGCTGTGCTGAAAAATGTCTTAGGCTGTTAAAGAAGAGGATTTATAACCCAGTGAATGAAACAAAAAGTCCTAGTTTGCTAGCTAACCAGTTCTTAAGTAAAACTGAACTTATTTTCTATTCTCTTCATAGCACATAGGTCTCTGTTTCGCTATCATTTGTTGTAAAGAAATAAAGATTCTCTTTTGATCAAGTTGTTTTATTACAGTACTAGTCTTTATACACATAAAATATAAATCTACATTTATATAAGACAAGGTTTATGATTTTCATAAAGTGAAGTCATAAAACATGACCAATGTAAGAGACAAGTGATGGCTAATATATTTCAGTTACTATTAATCACTTAGGATACAACTTGACTGAACTCTGTTCTTTTATTGCTCAGAGTTAAGCCCCTTGCTTCTCCAATATCAGTTATGATTTCCAGGATTTGATACTGATATCAGCCAACTCGCTCCTGACCTCAGCTGTTTACAATAAATTTGAGTTAAACAACGGTGCTTCCAAAGAGTTCCAAAACACCTGCCAATTGTTCTCAATCGTGACTGCACTCTAGAACCACGGGGGCTGGGGGGAGGGGTGACTTTTATAAAATACAGACGGTCCCTTACTTACAATGGTCAACTTGACGACTTTGCATTTGGTAGAAAGCATACTTCAAGTTTGGAATTTTGACCTTTTCCTGGCTAGGGACATGTGGTAGATCCTCTCTCGTGATGCTGGGCAGCTGCTGCAGCCACAGCTCCCAGGCAGCCACATGATCATGAGGGTCAACAACCGGTACCCACATAACCATTCTGTTTCTCACTTTGAATACAGTATTCAACAAATTATGAGATAGTCAATACTTTATTATAAAATAGGCTTTGTGGTAGATGATTTTGCCCAACTGTAGGCTAATGCAAGTGTTCTGAGCACGTTTAAGGTAGGCTAGGCTAAGCTGTGGTGTTTGGTAGGTTAGGTGTATTAAATGCATTTTCAACTTATGGTATTTTCAACTTCTGATGGGTTTATCAGGGCACAATCCCATCGTATCTCATGTTGAAGAATGTCTGTACTGATGCCTGGGCCTCACTTTCCGAGATTCTGATTTAACTGCTCAGGCATGTATAGTTTTAAGAGCTCCCCTGTGATTCTAAAATATGGTAAGAACCTCAGACCTATGCAGAGCTTAGTTTTTAATTTTGTTTATTCAATTCTTTCTGATTTTGCCTTCTAAAACGCAGAGGCTGCTTCAGTGACTTCAGACATATTTATTGCAGTCATAAATAAAAGGAGACCATTATACAAATGTGGAATGGATTTTTTCTATCCCATATGGGTTGCCATAGAGAGTTGGCACTAAGTAGAAAGATATTTTCTTCTTGTTCATACACTTTCCCTTCTGGAAAATTCCTCTCCCTTAGCTTGACCTCATTAGACAGCAGTTCATTCTCCAAATTTTGCTGCTATTAATAGAAATGAAAATTTACCTGTTCAAATCTTCCCTACATTCTTTGCATATTCTTTTGAAGCAGGCTACGTGTTAAATAGGAAGCCAATGTGTTCACAGGAATTTTAACTTTGGTCTAATACAATCCCTTATTCTTTAGAAGCAATTCTAACAGTCATTAATCATTTTATCCAAAGGAACCATTTTTTTATTGAAGTATAATTGTTTTACAATGTTGTGTTAGTTTCTGCTGTACAACAAAGTAAATCAGCTATATGTATACATATATTCCCTCCCTCTTGGACCTCCCTCCGACCCTTCCCCCCATCCCACCCATCTAGGTCATTACGGAGCACGGAGCTGAGCTCCCTGTGCTATACAGCAGGTTCCCACTAGCTATCTATTTTACACATGGTAGCGTATATATGTCAATCCTAATCTCCCATTTCATCCCACCCTCCCCTTCCCCCTCTGTGTGCACATGTCTGTTCTCTACATCCTTGTCTCTATTCCTGCCCTGGAAATAGGTTCATCTGCACCATTTTTCTAGATTCCACATATATGTGTTAATATATGATATTTTTCTTTTTCTGGCTTACTTCACTCTGTATGACAGACTCTAGGTCCATCCACATCTCTACAAATGACCCAATTTCATTCCTTTTTATGGCTGAGTAATACTCCATTGTATATATGTACCACATCTTCTTTATCCATTTATCTGTTGTTGGACATTTAGGTTATTTCCATGTCCTGGATATTGTAAATAGTGTTGCAATGAACATTGGGGTACATGTGTTCTTTTGAATTATGTTTTTCTCAGGGTATATGTCCAGTAGTGGGATTTCTGGGTCATATGGTAGTTCTATTTTTAGTTTTTTAAGGAACATCCATACTGTTCTCCATAGTGACTGTATCAATTTACATTCCCACCAACAGTGCACGAGGGTTCCCTTTTCTCCACACCCTCTCCAGCATTTATTGTTTGTAGATTTTTGACAATAGCCATTCTGACTGGTGTGAGGTAATACCTCATTGTAGTTTTGATTTGCATTTCTCTAATAATTAGTGATGTTGAGCAGCTTTTCATGTGTTTCTTGGCCACCTCTATGTCTTCTTTGGAGAAATGTCTATTTAAGTCTTCTGCCCGTTTTTTGATTTTTTTTTTTTTTTTGATATTGAGCTCCATGAGTTGTTTGTATATTTTGGAGATTAATCCTTTGTCCGTTGCTTTATTTGCAAATATTTCCTCCCATTCTGAGAGCTTTCTTTTCATCTTGTTTATGGTTTCCTTTGCTGTGCAAAAGCTTTTAAGTTTCATTAGGTCCCATTTATTTTTGTTTTTATTTTCATTACTCTAGGAGTTGGGTCAAAAAAGATCTTGCTATGGTTTATGTCAGAGTGTTTTTTTCTGTTTTCCTCTAAGAGTTTTATAGTGTCCAGTCTTAAATTTAGGTCTTTAATCCATTTTGAGTTTATTTTCATGTATGATGTTAGGGAGTGTTCTCATTTCATTCTTTTACATGTAGCTGTCTAGTTTTCCCAGCACCACTTATTGAAGAGGCTCTCTTTTCTCCATTGTATATTCTTGCCTCCTTTGTCATAGATTAGGTGACCATAGGGGTGTGGGTTTATCTCTGGGCTTTCTATCCTGGACCATTGATCTATATTTCTGTTTTTGTGCCAGTACCATACTGTCTTGATTACTGTAGCTTTATAGTATAGTCTGAAGTCAGGGAGTCTGATTCCTCCAGCTCTAATTTACTTTCTCAAGATTGCTTTGGCTATTTGGGGTCTTGTGTTTCCACACAAACTGTAAAATTTTTTGTTCTAATTCTATGAAGAATGCCATTGGTAATTTGATAGGGATTGCACTGAACCTGTAGATTGCTTTGGGTAGTATAGTCATTTTCACAATGTTGATTCTTCCAATCCAAAAACATGGTATATTTCTCCATCTGTTTGTGTCATCTTTGATTTCTTTCATTAGTGTTTTATAGTTCTCTGAGTACAAGTCTTTTGCTTCCTTAGGTAGGTTTATTCCTAGGTATTTTATTCTTTCTGTTGCGATAGTAAATGGGATTGCTTCCTTAATTTCTCTTTCTGATCTTTCACTGTTAGTGTATAGGAATGCAAGAGACTTCTGTGAATTTTGTATCCTGCACCTTTACCAAATTCACTGATTAGCTCTAGTAGTTTTCTGGTGCTGTCTTTAGGATTTTCTATGTATAGTATCATGCCATCTACAAACAGCAACAGTTTTAATTCTTTTCCAATTTGTATTACTTTTATTTCTTTTTCTTCTCTGACTGGCCTTGGCTAGGATTTCCAAAACTATGTTGAATAAGAGTGGTGAGAATGGACATCCTTGTCTTATTCCTGATCTTAGAGGAAATGCTTTCAGTTTTTCACCATTGAGAATGATGTTTGCAATGGGTTTATTCATATATGGCCTTTTTATGTTGAGGTAGGTTCCCTCTATGCCCACTTTCTGGAGGGTTTTTATCATAAATAGGTGTTGAATTTTGTCAAAAGCTTTTTCTGCATCTATTGAGATGATCATATGGTTTTTATTCTTTAATTTGTTAACATGAATATTAACATTGATTGATTTGCATATATTGAAGAATCCTTGCATTCCTGGGATAAATCCCCCGTGATCATGGTGTTGATACTTTAATGTGTTGTTGGATTCTGTTTGCTAGTATTTTGTTGAGGATTTTTGCATCTATGTTCATCAGTGATACTGGTCTGTAATTTTCTTTTTTTTGATACCTTGTCTGGTTTTGGTATCAGGATGATGGTGGCCTTGTAGAACGAGTTTGGGAGTGTTCCTCCCTCTGCAATTTTTTGGAAGAGTTTGAGAAGGATAGGTGTTAGCACTTCTCTCCAAAGGAACCATTTTTATAATAGAAAATTTAGGTCTTGTGATAGGGCAAAGGGATATAATTTGGGGATTCAAACCCTCAATCTTCATTACAAAGCCAATAATTTACCTGAATCTTTGATAAAACTCTCACATTCTAATACTAAAGATAATAATATTTTTACAACCCCTTTCAAAGGTACAAATTATGGTATATATCCCACATATGCCTCCTCAATAAGCAAATGAATAAATAGAACGCAAAATATATCAGAAAAAAGTTGGGCATCTTGAAAACAAAAATACTTTGTGAAAGTGATGGAGACAGAAAAATTGGCAGTCTTTTTAATAGAGGGACTTCTACACCTTTAGTAATAAGGTGAATTCAACATCTTTCATATTTGATAACAGAGGCACCAGAAAGGCAAAATTATAATACTGGTAGGAAGATTAGACTGCAAGGTATTTGCATCTAAATAGTTTCATTTTTAAAGAATATGAGCATTTTAACATCACAATATTAAAATAAAGTTATTATTATTAGTCAGTTACATACCCTGGGAGATGGCACCTTGGCTTTCATGACCTTCTTTAACTCAAATTCAGAAAAAATGTTGAAAACAAAGATATTACTGTCTGCTCCAGCAGTCACCAAGAAACGGTCATCAAAGCTAGTGGAGATGGCATTAATGCATCCATAATTATTGTCATGCATGCTGAAATGCCAGTAGTCCTCCATATTGGTCAATGAAGGATCATTCTTATTTAGGATATAGACTCGAACTGCTCCATTTTGCATTCCACAAAACATCATTTCTTGGTTAATGCTATGAAACAAAAGGAAAGTAAATCGTTCTTCATATTAATCTGAAAATGTTTAATTTTAAGTTAATTGAAAAATGACTAAAGTTTTAAAAACAAAGATGTTATGGAGTAAGTTGTGTCCCCACGAAATTCATATGCTGAAGCCCTAACAAACTATGGCAGCTCTAGCAAGCTAATACAAAAGAATAGAAGGAGAAAAAGACAATTTGAAATTTGGAGCTATTATATTTGGTCTTCAAAAGAATGACCAGGATATATGCTTAATTCTTAATTATTAAAGGACTAATGATTCAATTAGTGATCTTTCCAGAATCACTGTAACCCAGAACTTCCGTTATCTGACTGTGCAGTAGCATCCTCCTAAGTAACAGAAAGAAAATCCATACAACTGAACTGTGTGACAAATTCTGACAGAATATTTGATAGAAGGAATTTAAGTAGTTTCAGGAGTAGCTTAGATTCTACTTTAGTCATTTGATTTATTTAACTAAACATTGTTTGAGTACTCCTCCATTTGGACAGATCTTTAAAATTGACAATATTAATGATGGACAAAAACAGACAGTAATGGGATATAGTTTTTTTTAAAGCTTTCTGAAATTCTGGTCACCTGAAAGTGATAGCTGTGATGGGATTATCCTCTGTATCCTCAAGAAGACGGAAATCAAAAGGTTCATCTTTCTTTTCTGTGATATCACTGCTTTTGTCATATGGGGGAAACTCACAGTGATATAGAAAACCAGAATCATAGCCACCCTGGAAAAGAGATAGATAACATACAAGGTAGTACCTGAATATAAGAAACCTATGACCACATGAGGAGTTTTTGATTATTTCAAATTTTAACACATAAAATAGGTGTCTTAAAACATATACTTTTGTATGATTTCTATAGTTACAGATGGAGATGCTTTATAAAACCTATTATTCATTTATATGCAACTACATAATTATAAAAATAAAACACCTTACAATGATTTGTTCCTACTTAAAAGACAATACAAGAGGGACTTCCCTGGTGGTCCAGTGGTTAAGAATCCACCTCCCAATGCAGGGGACGTGGGTTCAATCCCTTGTTGGGGAACTAGGATCCACATGCCACGGGGCAACTAAGCACGTGCACCTCAACTAGAGAGCCCATGCACCCACAACTACAGAGCCCATGCACTCTGGAGCCCACGCACTGCAACTACTGAGCTCGTGTGCCTCAAGGAAGAGCCCATGCACTGCAATGAAAGATCCCACGTGCTGCAACAAAGATCCAACACAGCCAAAATAAATAAGTAAAAATAAATATTAAAAAAAAAGACAATACATGAGAGATATCATTTCTTTTTTTTTTTTTTTTTTTTGCGGTACGTGGGCCTCTCACTGTTGTGGCCTCTCCCATTGCGGAGCACAGACTCCGGACGTGCAGACTAAGCGGCCATGGCTCACGGGCCCAGCCGCTCCGCAGCATGTGGGATCTTTCCGGACCAGGGCACGAACCCGTGTCCCCTGCATCGGCAGGCGGACTCTCAAACACTGCGCCACCAGGGAAGCCCAAGAGATATCATTTCTATCTACATACTGAATTCCATTTTATTTTAAGGATTATTCGGCATAAGCAGTATTTAACAATAGAGTTTTGTAGATCATGGTTTTCAGAGATTTCCAGTCCAGGAGATTTTTTTTCTCCCTAAGGCAACTGCCAGTTCTGAAAGTGGCAGCTGAGAGGTTAAGAAATTGAGCGGAGCAATCTGTAGTGTCATGGGCTTAGGGAAAGGCAAAGAATTCCCAGGGTCCTCCAAGAAGAAGGAGCCATTGTAAACACACCTTCCACTGGGCTTTCCATTGCAACCCTGGAGCACTATATCCCACACATATGGATAAACCAGAAATAGACTGGACCTCGTAGGAAGTAAAACCTAATTTCAAGTCATCTCAATCACTGACTGGATGAAACTGATCTAGGATTTTTAGTTGCTTTCCAGAACTAAAAATAAATTTCAGGAGACAACAGCAATATACAGAAACTCAAGCTGATGCTACAGTTTTTGACAGACAAGATCCAGCGTTCAATTATAAAAAAAAAAAAAAACTAGGTATACTAACAAAGAAAAGTCTTGATTGAAAATCAAAAGAAAAAACAGACCAAAGAAACAAAAGTACAAGAAATAGTGATAGAGGTGTTTTCAAAATGGACTTCAAAATAACTCTGATTAATATATTTAAGGCCTTTGAAGGCAATATAGAAAGAAGTCAACTAGGGTCTATAAAAAAGTAGATAATGGAAAAAATAAAAATTCTAGAACTGAAAAATAAAATGACAAAAATTAGAATTCAATAGATTGGTTTAAAAGCAACTAGACACAGCTAAAACTAGAGTTATGAAGCTGGAACAGAATCAGAAAAAATAGAGTAAGGCAGGAGAGAGAAAATATAGATGTAAAATTTTTTAAAAAGGAGTGTAAGATCTCCATGGGACATAATGATAATGATTAATATACACAAAATTAGAATCCCACAAGAAGAGACTAAAAAGATGGACCAGAAGCAGTACTGTGGTTGATAAATGTCTGAGAATTTTCTAAAAACTGAATACAAATGTATTGAAGTACAAGAAATGCAATGACCCACAAGGAAGATATATGAAGAATTTACACCTTTTAACATTACACCATAAAACTCCCAGAAGAGAGCATAAGCAAAACATTCTCTGACATAAATCATACCAATGTTTTCTTAGGTCAGTCTCCCAAGGTGACAGAAATAAAAACAAAAATAAACAAATGGGACCTAATCAAACTTACAAGCTTTTGCACAGCAAAGGAAACCATAAAAAAAAAAAAGACAACCTATGGAATGGGAGAAAATATTTGCAAATGATGTGACAGACAAGGGCTTAATCTCCAAAATATACAAACAGCTCATACAACTCAACAACAAAAAAACAAACAACCCAATCAAAAAATGGGCAGAAGACCTAAATAGACATTTCTCCAAAGAAGACATACAGATGGCTAGCAGGCACATAAAAAGATGCTCAACATCACTAATTACTAGAGAAATGCAAATCAAAACTACAATGAGGTATCACCTCACACCTGTCAGAATGGCCATCATTAAAAGTCTACGAATAACAAATGCTAGAGAGGGTGTGGAGAAAAGGGAACCCTCCTACACTGTTGGTGGAAATGTAAGTTGGGGCAGCCACTATGGAAAACAGTATGGAGGTTGCTCAGAAAACTAAAAATATAATTACCATACGATCCAGCAATCCCACTCCTGGGCATACACACAGACAATACTATAATTCAAAAGATACATGCACCCCTATGTTCATAGCAGCACTATTCACAATAGCCCAAACATGGAAACAACCTAAATGTCCACTGACAGATGAATGGATAAAGAAGATGTGGTACATATATACAGTGGAATACTACTCGGCCATAAAAAAGAATGAAATAATGCCATTTACAGCAACATGGATGAAACTAGAGATTATCATACTAACTGAAGTCAAAAAAAAGAAAGACAAATACCATAGGATATCACTTATATGTGGAATCTAAAATATGGCACAAATGAACCTAGCTACAAAACAGAAACAGACTCAGACACAGAGTTCAGACTTGTAGTTGCCAAGGGGGAGGAGGGTGGGAGAGGGAAGAACTGGGAGTGTGGGATTAGCAGATGTAAACTATTATATACAGGATGGATAAACAACAAGGTCCTACTGTATAGCACAGGGAACTATATTCAATATCCTGTGATAAACCATAATGGAAAAGAATATGAAAAAAAAAGTCTGCATGTATATAACTGAGTCACGTTGCTGTACAACAGAGACTGGCACAACACTGTAAATCAACTGTACTTCAATAAAAAAAAAAGAAGTTACACCTTTTAACACAAAATCTTCAAAGCAACAAGAGAAAAAAAGATGCATAGGTAACAAAAAATAACAATAAAAAGATGTACATAGGGCTTCCCTGGTAGCGCAGTGGTTAAGAATCCACCTGCCAATGCAGGGGACACAGGTTTGATCCCTGGTCCGGGAAGATCCCACATGCCGTGGAGCAACAGAGCAACTAAGCTCGTGCACCACAACTACTGAGCCTGTGCTCTAGAGCCCGCAAGCCACAACTACTGAGCCTGCATGCCACAACTACTGAAGCCCGCACACCTAGAGGATATGCTCTGCAACAGAGAAGCTACCACAATGAGAAGCCTGCGCACTGCAACGAAGAGTAGCCCCCGCACAGCTACAAAAACCCAATGTAGCCAAAAATAAATTAAAAAAAAAAGATATAGATGGCAGAATGGAAGACAAAAGATGATAAGATATCAAAGTTTTAAAAAGAAAATATACAGAAGAACTAAAAGTTTTAAAGGCAAAATAGGCGCAAGGCAAAAAAAAAAAACCCAAACTTATATATACATATATATGTGTGTGTGTGTGTGTATGTGTGTATATATATATATATATATATATATATATATATATATATATATATATATAATGTGACAATGAGGTGAGGGGGAGGATACACAACACTAAAGTGCCCTAAGATCTTTTTTCTCTAGAGCTAGTAAAAGAATAAATTTGTATCAAATTATATTAAATTAAGGATATATACTATGACCTTTAGCATCACCACTAAAAACAAAATAGTAAAAAAAAAAAAAGTATAACTAATAACCTAATAGAGGAGGAAAATTGGGGGGGGAAACTACTACTAGAATTGGTGTGATAAACAGAAATAATAAGATGGTAGATTTAATCTAAAATATATTAGCCATTACATTAAATATAAAAGGACACAGTGTTCTATTAAAATAAAGATTTTACTACAGGATTAAAAAGAAAAGCCTAGCCATGTGCTGCTTACAAAAGACATACTTTGAAATAAGAATATCAAAGGTAAAGGCAAGAAAAGAATCATTAACAACTCTCAGAGTTTTGGCTTAGTAACTGGATGGATGGTTGTCCCATTTACTGAGATGGAGATGGAGCAGGTTTGCACAGGGCAAGTGTGATTTAAAAGTTATATTTTGGGGATTTCCCTGGTGGTACAGTGGGTAAGACTCTGTGCTCCCAATTCAGGGGGCCCAGGTTCGATCCCTGGTTGGGGAACTAGATCCTGCATGCATGCCACAACTAAGAAGTCCACATACTGCAACTAAGAAGTCCGCACACCACAACTAAGAAGTCCACATGCCGCAACTACAGATCCCACGTGATGCAACTAAAGATCCCACATGCCGCAACTAAAGATTCCACGTGCCGTGACTAAAACCCAGAGCAGCCAAAATAAAAATAAATATTAAAAAAAAAAGTTATATTTTGGACATGTCCATTTTGAGGTGCCAAGTAGTGATGTCAAGTTGGACATACAAGTCCGAATATGAGAGGACAGGTCAAGACTAGAGATAAAAATGAAATTTATTGGCATATATTTGATATTTAAAATCTTGGGACCAGATAAAATCATCTAGCAAGAAAGAGGGCACCCAAGACCACATCCTAGAGTACTTCAAAGTTCAAAGCTAGTTCAACATATAAGAAGCCAGCAAAAGAGTCTAAAAAGGAGTGGCCAGCAGATGGTGGTGTCATGGAAGCCAAAAAAGAAAATGCTTTAAGAAGAATGGAGGGTTAACTTTATCAAATGTTTCTGAGAGGTCAAATGGACAGAGAAGTGACCACTGAGCTTGGCAGTAGGAAAATCTTTGATGACTTGAAGTGGTGGAGCTAGAAACCTGACTGGAATGTGTTAAAAACCAAATAGGATGTGAAGAAATGAAGCCAGTGACTACAGACAATTCTTTCAAGTTTTCCTATAAAGGAGAAGTGGATGAGAAGAAAAGAGATGTGAAAGAAAAAAATCAAGTACTAGGAGCATGTTTATGTGCTGACGATAAGAAATGAGTAAACAGAGAGAGGTTGAAGATACAGGAGACCAGCCAGTTTATTTCAGGAGTAAAATCTTTGAGAAAGTGAGAGGGGATGGGATCAAGAGGCCATTTGGAATAGTGTCCTTGGAAAGTTGCAGGGGACCATTCACTGATTGTTAACAGTAGCAGACAAACTTGTATGGATCTCCATAGGACATTAGATCTCATTAAGACAAGATAAGGAAATTCCATCTGATTGTTTTTATTTCATTTTCTCAGTGAAATGTGAGATGGGAATTCCTTGGCAGTCCAGTGGTTAGGACTCTGTGCTTTCACTGCCGGGGCCTGGGTTCAATCCCTGGTCAGGGAACTAAGATCCTGTAAGCCACTCAGTGGGGAAAAGAAAAAAAAGAAAAAAAGGAAAAGGAAAAAGAAAAGAAATGTGAGATAAAGTTATCATTAGAAGTTGAGGGAAGGTACAAAATGATTGATGGGAGAAGAATTAAAGCGATAGTTTGGAAAGTGGGAAAGTGAACATGGCTGGGCAGTAGAACCAGCCTGCACTGTGAGTACTGATTTGAGAACTGTGGTCGTGCCTTCAAAATGAGACTGGTTTTCTGCAGCATCTGCTTGGATGCAGGCACAGAGTTGGCAAATAGTTGAGTCAAGCAGGGTTAGTGTCACTTCTTCTGAACTATGCCTTGACCTTGTATGCTGGTGTAGTTTAATGGTTAAGAGTGTGGACTCTAGACCCAGACTGCCTGAGTCCAGATCCTGGTTCCACCCCTCATTAATTATACAACCTCAGATAAGTTACCTAACCTCTCCACTCCTTGGTTTCTTCTTATGTAAAATGCAAATTATGAAGAGTGCTTATTTTATAGGGTGGTCACTTAGAATGGTGACTGGTATATAATAAGCAGGTTTCCAGATTTAGCAAATAAAAATACAGAATGAATGTTAACTAAACTTATTGTGGTAATCATTTCATGATACATGCAAGTCAAATCATTATGCTATATACCTTAAATTATACAAAGCTGCCTGTCAATTATATCTCAGTAAAACCAGGAAAAAAGTTTTTAAATGCAGGATGCACAGTTAATTTGAATTTCAGATAAACAACAAATATGTTTTTAGTATAAGTATGTCCCATGTAATACTTATCTGGCACCCCTAAAGGTAAGCATTAAATATGTTTGTCAGGGCTTCCCTGGTGGCGCAGTGGTTGAGAGTCCGCCTGCCGATGCAGGGGACACGGGTTCATGCCCCGGTCCAGGAAGATCCCACATGCCACGGAGTGGCTGGGGCCGTAAGCCATGGCCACAAGCCATAGCCGCTGAGCATGCACGTCTGGAGCCTGTGCTCCGCAACGGGAGAGGCCACAACAGTGAGAGGCCCGCGTACCGCAAAAAAAGAAAAAAAAAAGTTTGTCAAATAATTAATAATTCTTGCATATGTTTCAAGGACACTAGAACTCTATCATATTACTGTACAGTTGTTTCTGTGCTTCTCTCCCTCATGATATGAGGGAACTTTCAGAAGGCAGGATCATGTCTTAATTATTCCTTTACCCCATGAACCCCACACAACAGTAGCCATCGATAATTGTTTCATGAAGCACAGAAGATAAAAGGTCAAGGCACTAATACATGGAATCCTAAGGTGCCTCCATCACTACTTCCTATCCTTCTTGCTGCTTGTCTCCTTAGAAGTTGCCATCAAAGGTATATTTCTAAGAAATGTTGAAGAGGAATGGAGTTAACTCTCATCACTCCTTATAGCAACAGTACTCAGCTAGGCAGTCTTCTGGCCTGGCCAAAGATCTGATACCAATTATGAATTAGAGATAATAATTGACATAAAAGTATATGTGAAAAAAAAAAGTATATGTGAAAGAGTATTTTTTTGGTGAATGGAATTGAAATTTGTGACAAATTCATAATGAAGGAAATCTTGTTTGCAATAGATAAATAAAATATTTTATAAGGGTAGAAAATATATAGGGGATGTAACTGTCACATTATTGTAACATTTGCAGGTACTTGTCTCGCATTTTTCTCTTCTTCCTTATTAGCCAAGTCCCAATTTCACTCAGGGTGGCAATGTGACCATCTAAAAACAGTCAGCTTCCCAGACTTCCATGCAGCCACACAGCATAGTTGTAGATAATGAAAGGTAAGCAAAAGTCTAGTGGACTGTGCTGCCATCATATTCAAAATTTTAAAATGATAAACACAGCTGGAAAACCCCTTAGCCCTTTGCCCTTCTACCTTTAATTCTCCTCCCCTTTGACCTTCTGAAATGTGTGATTGTCATAGATAACAGATACAATAAGTAGACTTATAAAACATATTAAGATGATATAAAAACAAACACATTCATTCATCAAAATTCACACCTTCGGTAGTAGTTAATAGCTGAAGTCTTACCATAGAGTAAGGAAGTAAGAAAGTGATGGAAAATAATACCTATAATTAGATTAGGGTTGAGATAAAAATTTATTACATTATTACTTACCAAAGAAACCCAGAACTTCCCTGGCCCAGAGTAAAATCCACAGAGGATGTGACAGGGGGTTAAAGGAATAAAGATTTCGGGTAATGGTTCCTCCTCCTCCTCCTCCTCTTCCTCCTGGAGTTCCTTTTCTCCATCTTCTCCCATCTCTGCTTCTAGGCTTTTCCTCCTTTCTTCCTTTTCCTTCTCCTTCAACTCCTTTTGTTTCTTTCTCTTTGCGATTTCTATTAATCTCTTGTGCAAAAGAGATATTGAGATAAAAAAACTGTAATTCATTCATTCATTCACACTATTATTAAAGAAAGTAGGAGGAAGACAGAGTCCTAGAAAAATTTACAGCTCTAATGTAACAAATAATGTCATTTAAAGATTATTATCAAGTTGGGAATATATTTTTATTGTTAAAATTTTCAAATCTTTGGAATGACTTTCTTCATAACTCCTATTGATCCTGGTTTTACAGAAATTATTTTGCCTTTTTTTTCCTAATAGAGAAGTTAAATATAGCTTCTCTCAGAGCCTATCACTGTCAATCCATGAATTTGGTGGATTGACATAGTCCACGGGGGAAGCTGGCTCTATCTTTAGCGGTACAGTGATTTAGGCCCTCAGCCTCTATCAACTGGCTATTGCAAAAGCCCCCTAGCACTGGCATCCCTACCTCCCATCTTTTACCTCTTTATTCCATTTACCTCTTAGAATTAAGTTCCAAATTTATATGATCTCATCACATCAATCGTCTCCTCAAAAATTCAAAATGGATTCCAATGGCCCCAAAATTAAATTAAAACATCTTGGCTAACATTTAAGGGGTTCCATGTGGTGGTCACAGACTCCTGTCACACCCCTCCACAAATTGCATCCCTCTGCTTCATGGTCCATTCTTCATTTCTCGAAAACTCCAAAACTCTTGCAACTCTGCCTTCCCTCAGGATGTTCTCCCAGCTTTTATTGCCTTCCTCCTCATTTTCAACCTGTCAAAATCCTTCCCATTCTTTAAATACTAAATATCACCTCCATGAAGTCATCCTTGACCTCCTCTCACCCCTCTATCAGAATCATATATTCTTTCCTCTGCGTGCCCCTAAAATTCTTTTCTTTGCACTGTGATTTTAATATCTACTCATTACCACCTTCTAATACAATAAGCTGCTTTCTACCAAATAAGCTCCTTAAAGTAAAAGTCTATGTCTTATTCTTCTTCTTCGTATTTTCCCAGCACTTAACACAGGATATTTTATATTCTAAGAAAGAAAAAAAATTAGAAGACAATGCTTCAAGGGTATTTCATACCAGAATCTTAGATTTGATACTTGAGAAATGGAAACATTTTATACACATGTCTTTGATTTCATAGGAAACTACATCATGGTCCTCCTCCTCCTCCTTTATAGTTGGAAATGGAGCTTCAAGAACATAGTCATTCTCACAAATAATCAGTAAAGTACTTTCAGGCTAAAAACAAAATTAAAACATATCATTTACATTTAGGCAAATTTTTAGAAGCACAGTTCATAAAGATTTTAAACCAGGGAAACTATAATTGCTATGTATATTAGCCATTTTTAAAAGATACTTATTACCAGTAATAACCACAGTGAGGAACTTAGTCAATCTTATTAATCACCATACACAATTATTAGTACAATTATATCATTAATTAATGAGTTAAGTGTTAAAATTAGATTTAGATTCATTTCCCTTATAGATGCCATATTTTCTGAGCCAAAATTTGGTTGTGAAATGTTATCCCAAACAGCAGAATATTAAAATTAGGACTGCCAAGGAAAATCTGCAGTATGTGAATGGCATATACAACCTCAGCCTCCTTTGACTGATCATCCTCTCTCTGCCTGAGTTCATTTAATGTGGATGTCCCCAAGATTTTTGTTCACTTCCCTCTTCTTTCTCTCCATAAACATGCCCTGGGAAATCTTATAGCCAATCAAGGCTTCATTACCACTCACAAGCAATTAGACTGCAGATTAATCTCTCTAGTCCAGTCCAAAATCATGTATTTAACCATGTGTGGGAAATCCCCATCTTGATAGTCTACAGAAACATTATTCAAAATGTTTATTTGAAATGTTTATTCATTCAGTTATTCTATTCTATACTTATTATATACCTATTATGTGTTCAGAATTTTGTAGAGGGCTAGAGGCAAAATTATAACAAGAAAAATAGGGATTGTCTCTGCCATCATGAAGCTTACCTCCAATGGGAGAGCCTGTCATTTAACAAATCATATAAATAAATGTAAATTATAACTGCAATAAGTGTTGCAGAGATACCACAAGAGTAAGGAGATTGTACAAGGCTTCCTGAGAAGGTGGTACCTAAGTCTCAAGGTGAAGGATGAGTAGAAGATATTTTTATAATGACTTAGGGGAGGGTTTGAGGGAGCATGCTATGTAAAGGACACACCATGTGCAAATATCATGTGGCACATTTGGGCTTTTAAGAAAGTTGTGGCCTTGGTGGTATCACCTAGGTGAAGAGAACAGAGTGAGAAGAGAGACTGGGACACAGCCTCGGGGAAACAACACTCAATGGCTGAGTAAGGGAGACTGAGAAGGAGTGACAAGATGTAAGAGAAGGAACAAGGAGAGCATAATGTCCCCCAAATCAAACAAAGATGGTATTTCAAAGAGGAAGTGAGGCTCAACAAGGTCAATTGAGGCTAAGAGGGCAAGAAGATAAGAACTAAAACTGTTAAATGGATACCACCGGTATCTTTAGAGGAGCTGATTTGGTGGAATTATGAGACACAAGAAACTCGTAAGAATGTGTAAAGGACGGAGTAGGTGTAAGGAAATGCAGTTCGTGGGAATAAACAATCCCCTTAAGAAAATTGGGAGGAGAAACATGGAGCAGTGACTGGAGGAGAACATGAAGTCAAGGAATTTATTTTTTATACATGAGAGTTTTGAATATATTTAAATACTGATGGAAATAATCCATTTAACAAGTAAGGTTAAATTTATATGACAGAAAAGAGAAAATAAATGTGTGAAATGTTGAAAAAAGTGGGAGTAGAATCCAAAGGTCACAAGGGAGAATTGGCCTCAAGTAGGAAGGCACACAGCACCTCTATTGTAAAAAAAAAAAAAAAAAAAAAAAGGGAAGAGGAGCAGGTACATGAAGAGGTAACAGGATTTTACGTTTGGTAGGGGGAAGTTAAAGGAGTTCCTGGCAGAGGGCTCCTACTCTATGAAATAAGTGATGCTGAGAATGAGAGTAAGCGAACTAGTGGGAGGCTTGAAGCTTTGAGGAGAGGAGAAGTTTTTAAGTGTTCATTGTGGGTGAAAGAGAATTGATAAGAACAATGTCATAGGATTGCTAAGCCATACCATGAATTGTGTTGAGGCCATTTGAGTCACTAAATTATGGAGAAGCTAATCTTCTCTGATGTATGACTACCTCCAGCTGCCCTTGGTAATCACTGTAGGCAAATACAAATCAGTTGGGGGCATTCAGGGATGGATTTTTGCCAGAAGTGTATGAAAAAAAGAGAAGGGAGCTCAAGGCATTGGAAGAGTGCTATTAAACCCTACTGAAAAGAATCATTACGTTTAAGCCGGATATAGGGGAACTTAAGACAAGAGTGGACTAATGAGTGAGGAAAAGCAAATGGTGAATGAACAAGGGGTGCCTGTGACTTCAGAGAACAAGTAGAGCAGAAGTAGCTAAGTTAACAGGCTGGATAGAAGAGAGGTTGAGGTTAGAATGTGAGATATCGGAATAGTAGACTTTTAAAGTTGAGTTCTTACAAGACGTTGTAGTCTGAATCATGTCCCTCCAAATTCTTATGCAGAAGTCCTAACCCCCAGTACCTCAGAATGTGACTGTATTTGGAGATGGGGCCTTTAAGCAGGTAATTATGTTACAATACAGTTGTTAGGGTGGGTCCTAATCCAATAGGACTGGTGTCCTTATAAGAAGGGGAGATTAGGACACAGAGGGAAAATCATGTGAGGACACAGTGAGAAGGTGGCCATCTGCAAGGCAAGGAGAGAGGTCTCAGAAGAAATCAAACCTGTCAGCACCTTGATCTTAAACTTCTAGCCTAAAGAACTGTGAGAAAATAAATCCCTGTTCTTTAAGCCACCCAGACTGTGGTATTTTGTTATGGAGGTCCTAGTAAACTAATAAACTGTGGTAATAGTGCCCAGTGGGTGGCTGTGAACGTGTATGGATAAACTGTAAAGGTCATGGGAAATGAAGAGGTCAAGAAGCTCAGAGGCTGATGTGATTTGATTGACTAGGCACATGGTGTTAATATCATTCAGTATAATTATTTACACTTCGGATAAAGAGAAAGATAACCATATTCTCAAAATTTTAATAAAGGGGCAGGCTTGACCAGGTGGTCAGATGATAACGGCAATATAAAAAGATAGAAGGTGATATAGCCAAGTTACAAGAGCCTCAGAGGAGCTGTGTTTGTATTTTATGAGTCAAGTCATAAAAGTAATAAATATTGTCACAAATGAAATAAAAGTTAACTATTACACTTCTCTCCCTGACCCCAAACATATATAATGAATGCTAAAAAGTTGGTGTATCCTTTCACACTTTTCTCCTCAGAATAGAATTTTTTTGGGTACAGAAAAGGGTATTCATTTATTCATTCAGTGAAGATATGGTCAATCCATATCCATGAAGATAAAATAACCAGACACATTAGAAATAAGACATCAAAAGTGAGAGTCAACAAAACAAATACCAAAAAAATCCATAAAGACTTCAGATGTTGAAATTAACAGACTCAGTCCAAAAAACAATTATGCTTACTATATGTAAAGGAATATAGAAGTATCCACAGGAAGCAAAAAATACATAAAACTAACAACACAAATATGACAAACAACCAAATAAAACTTCAAGAACTAAAAATTACAGAAGTTGAAAATAAGATCACAAAGGATGGCTTTAACACCAGATAACTGAAGAGATTACTAGTCAGTAGAAAATACGAGAAGAAATCTGTAAAATACAGCCTGGAGAGATTTTTTTAAGCTAGAAAATACAGAAGATCTGTCATTTATACGACAGAAAAAACCAGTGTGAAATTTTGGAAAAAGTAGGAGTAGAGACAGAGAAAGTTAAACAAAATGAGAGGACAGAGGAATTTGTTACAAACAAAAGAACAAGGGAAAAAACCCTTAAAAAAAAAACGATTAATGAAACAGAAACAATTTACCAGATAAAGAGCTCAAAGCATTAGTAATACATATGCTAACTGAATTTGAAAAAAGAATAGATGAACACGTGAGAATTTTAACAAAAACTAGAAAAATATTAAAAATAATCAGAGCTGAAGAATACAGTAACAAATGAAAAACACACTAGAAGGAATTAGAGCAAACTAAGTGATACAGAAGAAAGCATAAGTGATCTTGAAGGTAGAATAATGGAAATCACCCAATCAGAATAGCAAAAAGAAAAAAAAAATTTTAAATGAGGATAGTTTAAGGGACCTCTGGGACACCATCAAGCATACTAACATTCCCATTATAGAGATCCAAGAAGGAGAAGAGAGAGAGAGAAAGGGGTTGATAATCTATTTGATGAAATTATGGCTGAAAACTTCCCAAACCTGCAGAAGGAAATAGATATCCAGGTACAGGAAGCACAGAGATTCCCAAACAGGATAAACCACAAGTGAAGAAACTAAAAGAACACAGAAGAACTACAAAAACAGCCAGAAAACAAGTAACAAAATAGCAATAAGTACATGCCTATAAATAACTACTTTAAATGTCAATGGACCAAATACTTCAACAAAGAATTATGGGTGGCTCATTGGGTCTTTTAAAAAAAGACCCATCCATATGCTGCTTACAAAAGACTGACTTCAAAGCTAAAGACACACAGAGACTGAAAATGAGGGGACGGAAAAATATATTTCATGCAAATGGAAATGACAAGAAAGCTGGGGTAGCAATACTCATATAGGACAAAGCAGACCTTAAAACAAATTTTACACAAAAGACAAAGAAGGGCACTATGCAGTGATTAAGGGATCAATACAGGAAGAGAATATAACATTCATTAACATATATGCATCTGGGACTTCCCTGGTGGTCCAGCAGCTTAGGCTCTGCACTCCCAATGTAGGAGACCCAGGTTCAATCCCTGGTCAGAGAACCAGATCCCACATGCCACAGTGAAGTTCCTGCAGGCCACAACTAAAGATCCTGCATGCTGCAACTAAGACCCAGCACAGCCAAATAAATAAATAAATATTTTTTAAATGTTTCTAAAAAACATATGCACCTAATATAGGAGCACCTAAACATATAAGGCAAATATTAACAGACATGAAGGAAAAAATTGACAATAATACAATAATAGTAGGGGAACTTTAACACCCCACTAATGTCACTGGACAGATCATCCAGACAGAAAATCAATAAGGAAGTGGTGGTTTTTAATGACACATTAGACCAGTTGGACTTAATAGATAAATATAGAACATTCCATCCCCAAACCACAGAATACATATTATTGTCAAGTGCACATGGCACTTTCTCTAGGACAGAACACATGCTAGGCCACAAAACAAGTCTCAACAAATTTAATAGAACAGAAATGATATCAAGCACTTTTTCCAACAACATGGTATGAAATTAGAAATCAATTACACGAAGAAAATTGGCAAAAACACAAATATGTGGGGTCTAAACAACATGCTACTGAAAAACCAAAGGGCCAATGAATAAATCAAAGAGGAAATCAGCAAATATCATGAGACAAATGGAAATAAAAACACAACTTTCCAAAAGCTATGGACACAGCAAAAGCAGTTCTAAGATGAAGTTTATAGTGATGCACGCCTATTTCAAGAAACAAGAAAAATATCAAATAACCTAACCGACCACCTAAAGGAATTACAAAAAGAAAACAAAGCCAAAAGAAATCAGCAGAAGAAAGGAAATAAAGATCAGAGAGGAAATAGAGACCCAAAAAAACAGAAAACAGCAATGAAATCAAGAGCTGTTTTTTTTTTTAACAAAACATGAACAAAATTGATTATCTTTTAGCCAGGATCATTTAGAAGAAAAGAGAGAGGACCCAAGTAAACAAAATAATAAATGAGAGAGGAGAAATCAGAACTGACATCACAGAGAAACAAAAAAATCACAACAGAATACTGTGAAAGGTTATATGCTAACAAATTGGATGACCTAGAAGAAATGGATAAATTTCTAGAAACATACAATCTACATAGACTGAATCAGAAAGAAATATACAATTTGAACAGACCAATCATTAGTAGTGAAATTGAATTAGTAATCAAAAAACTCCCAGCAAACAAGTCTATGACTTCACAAGGGAATTCTACCAAATATATAAAAAGATCTAATACCTATCCTTCTCAAACTGTTCCAAAAAATTGAACACTTCCAAATTCATTCTATGAGGCCACCATTACCCTGATACCAAAACCAAATACACTACAAAAAAAAGAAAATTACAGGTCAATAGCAAAAATCCTCAACAAAATATTAGAAAACAAAATTCAGCAATATGTAGAAAAGATCATATATAAAAACGATCATACAGCATGATCAAGTGGGATTTATTCCAGAGATGCAAGGATGGTTCAATATCCACAAAACTCAATATGATACAGCACGTTAAAAAAATGAATGGTAAAAATCACGTTATCTCCACCAGGAAGCCTGCACAACCCACTGAACCAACTTTAGCCACTGGGGACAGACACCAAAAACAACGGGTACTATGAATCTGCAGCCTGCAAAAAGGAGACCCCAAACACAGTAAGATAAGCAAAATGAGAAGACAGAAAAACACACTGCAGATGAAGGAGCAAGATAAAAACCCACCAGACCTAACAAATGAAGAGGAAATAGGCAGTCTACCTGAAAAAGAATTCAGAATGATAGTAAAGATGATCCAAAATCTTGGAAATAGAATAGACAAAATGCAAGAAACATTTAACAAGGACCTAGAAGAGCTAAAGATGAAACAAGCAATGATGAACAACACAATAAATGAAATTAAAAATACCCTAGATGGGATCAATAGCAGAATAACTGAGGCAGAAGAATGGATAAGTGACCTGGAAGATAAAATAGTGGAAATAACTACTGCAGAGCAGAATAAAGAAAAAAGAATGAAAAGAACTGAGGACAGTCTCAGAGACCCCTGGGACAACATTAAACGCACCAACATTCGAATTATAGGGGATCCAGAAGAAGAAGAGAAAAAGAAAGGGACTGAGAAAATATTTGAAGAGATTATAGTTGAAAAATTCCCTAATATGGGAAAGGAAATAGTTAATCAAGTCCAGGAAGCACAGAGAGTCCCATACAGGATAAATCCAAGGAGAAATATGCCAAGACACATATTAATCAAACTGTCAAAAATTAAATACAAAGAAAGCATATTAATAGCAGCAAGGGAAAAACAACAAATAACACACAAGGGAATCCCCATAAGGTTAACAGCTGATCTTTCAGCAGAAACTCTGCAAGCCAGAAGGGACTGGCAGGACATATTTAAAGTGATGAAAGAGAAAAACTTGCAACCAAGATTACTCTACCCAGCAAGGATCTCATTCAGATTTGACGGAGAAATTAAAACCTTTACAGACAAGCAAAAGCTGAGAGAGTTCAGCACCACCAAACCAGCTTCACAACAAATGCTAAAGGAACTTCTCTAGGCAAGAAACACAAGAGAAGGAAAAGACCTACAATAACGAACCCAAAACAATTTAGAAAATGGGAATAGGAACATACATATCGATAATTACCTTAAATGTAAATGGACTAACTGCTCCCACCAAAATACACAGATTGGCTGAATGGATACAAAAACAAGACCCATATATATGCTGTCTACAAGAGACCCATTTCAGACCTAGAGACACATACAGACTGAAAGTAAGGGGACGGAAAAAGATATTCCATGCAAATGGAAACCAAAAGAAAGCTGGAGTAGCAATTCTCATATCAGACAAAATAGACTTTAAAATAAACACTATTAGAAGAGAACAAAGAAGGACACTACATAATGATCAAGGGATCAATCCAAGAAGAAGATATAACAATTGTAAATATTTATGCACCCAACATAGGAGCATCTCAATATACAAGGCAAATACTAACAGCCATAAAAGGGGAAAGCGACAGTAACACATTCATAGTAGGGGACTTTAACACCCCACTTTCACCAATGGACAGATCATCCAAAATGAAAATAAATAAGGAAACACAAGCTTTAAATGATACATTAAACAAGATGGACTTAATTGATATTTACAGGACATTCCATCCAAAAACAACAGAATACACATTTTTCTCAAGTGCTCATGGAACATTCTCCAGGATAGATCATATCTTGAGTCACAAATCAAGCCCTGGTAAATTTAAGAAAACTGAAATTGTACCAAGTATCTTTTCTGACCACAACGCTATGAGACTAGATATCAATTACAGGAAAAGATCTGTAAAAAATACAAACACATGGAGGCTAAACAATACACTACTTAATAACGAAGTGATCACTAAGAAATCAAAGAGGAAATCAAAAAATACCTAGAAACAAATGACAATGGAGACACGACGACCCAAAACCTATGGGATGCAGCAAAAGCAGTTCTAAGAGGGAAGTTTATAGCAATACAATCCCACCTTAAGAAACAACCTAACCTTGCACCTAAAGCAATTAGAAAAAGAAGAACAAAAAAACCCCAAAGTTAGCAGAAGGAAAGAACTCATAAAGATCAGATCAGAATAAAATGAAAAAGAAATGAAAGAAATGATAGCAAAGATCAACAAAACTAAAAGCTGGTTCTTTGAGAAGATAAACAAAATTGATAAACCATTAGCCAGACTCAACAAGAAAAAAAGGGAGAAGACTCAAATCAATAGAATTAGAAATGAAAAAGGGAAGTAACAAGTGACACTGCAGAAATAACAAAAGATCATGAGAGATTACTACAAGCAACTCTATGCCAATAAAATGGACAACCTGGAAGAAATGGACAAATTCTTAGAAATTCATAACCTGCCGAGACTGAATCAGGAAGAAATAGAAAATATGAACAGACCAATCACAAGCACTGAAATCGAAACTGTGATTAAAAATCTTCCAACAAACAAAAGCCCAGGACCAGATGGCTTCACAGGCTAATTCTATCAAACATTTACAGAAGAGCTAACACCTATCCTTCTCAAACTCTTCCAAAATATCGCAGAGGGAGGAACACTCCCAAACTCATTCTACGAGGCCAGCATCACCCTGATACCAAAACCAGGCAAGGATGTCACAAAGAAAGAAAACTACAGGCCAATATCACTGATGAACATAGATGCAAAAACCCTCAACAAAATACTAGCAAACAGAATCCAACAGCACATTAAAAGGATCATACACCATGATCAAGTAGGGTATATTCCAGGAATGCAAGGATTCTTCAATATACGCAAATCTATCAATGTGATAAACCATATTAACAAATTGAAGGAGAAAAACCATATGATCATCTCAATAGATGCAGAGAAAGCTTTTGACAAAATTCAACACCCATTTATGATAAAAATCCTACAGAAAGTAGGCATAGAGGGAATTTTTCTCAACATAATAAAGGCCATATGTGACCAACCCACAGCCAACATCATCCTCAATGGTGAAAATCTGAAACCATTTCCACTAAGATCAGGAACAAGACAAGGTTGCCCACTCTCACCACTCTTATTCAACATAGTTTTGGAAGTTTTAGCCACAGCAATCAGAGAAGAAAAGGAAATAAAAGGAATCCAAATCGGTAAAGAAGAAGTAAAGCTGTCACTGTTTGCAGATGACATGATACTATACATAGAGATTCCTAAAGATGCTACCAGAAAACTACTAGAGCTAATCAATGAATTTGGTAAAGTAGCAGGATACAAAATTAATGCACAGAGGTCTCTGGCATTCCTATACACTAATGAGGAAAAATCTGAAAGTGAAAACAAGAAAACACTCGCATTTACTACTGCAACAAAAAGAATAAAATATCTAGGAATAAACCTACCTAAGGATACAAAAGACCTGTATGCAGAAAATTATAAGACACTGATGAAAGAAATTAAAGATGATACAAATAGATGGAGAGATATACCATGTTCTTGGATAGGAAGAATTAACATTGTGAAAAAGACTCTACTACCCAAAGTAATCTACAGATTCAATGCAATCCCTATCAAACTACCACTGGCATTTTTCACAGAACTAGAACAAAAAGTTTCACAATTTGTATGGAAACACAAAAGACCCCGAAAAGCTAAAGCAATCTTGAGAACGAAGAACGGAGCTGGAGGAATCAGGCTATACTACAAAGCTACAGTAATCAAGACAGTATGGTACTGGCACAAAAACAGAAAGATAGATCAATGGAACAAGATAGAAAGCCCAGAGATAAACCCACACACATATGGTCACCTTATCTTTGATAAAGGAGGCAGGAATGTACAGTGGAGAAAGGACAGCCTCTTCAATAAGTGGTGCTGGGAAAACTGGACAGGTACATGTAAAAGTATGAGATTAGATCACTCCCTAACACCATACACAAAAATAAGCTCAAAATGGATTAAAGACCTAAATGTAAGGCCAGAAACTATCAAACTCTTAGAGGAAAACATAGGCAGAACACTCTATGACATAAATCACAGATTCTTTTTGACCCATCTCTTAGAGAAATGGAAATAAAAACATAAATAAGCAAATGGGACCTAATGAAACTTCAAAGCTTTTACACAGCAAAGGAAACCATAAACAAGACCAAAAGACAACCCTCAGAATGGGAGAAAATATTTGCAAATGAAGCAACTGACAAAGGATTAATCTCCAAAATTTATAAGCAGCTCATGCAGCTCAATAACAAAAAAACAAACAACCCAATCCAAAAATGGGCAGAAGACCTAAATAGACATTTCTCCAAAGAAGATATACAGACTTCCAACAAACACATGAAAGAATGCTCAACACCATTAATCATTAGAGAAATGCAAATCAAAACTACAATGAGATATCATCTCACACCAGTGAGAATGGCCATCATCAAAAAATCTAGAAACAATAAATGCTGGAGAGGGTGTGGAGAAAAGGGAACATTCAGGCTTCCCTGGTGGCGCAGTGGTTGAGAGTCCTCCTGCCGATGCAGGGGACACAGGTTCGTGCCCCAGTCCGGGAAGATCCCACATGCCGCGGACTGGTTGGGCCCATGAGCCATGGCCGCTGAGCCCGCACGTCCGGAGCCTGTGCTCCACAACGCGAGAGGCCACAACAATGAGAGGCACGCGTACCGCAAAAAAAAAAAAAAAAAAAAGGGGAGCACTCTTGCACTGCTGCTGGGAATGTGAATTAGTACAGCCACTATGGAGAACAGTATGGAGGTTCCTTAAAAAACTACAAATAGAACTACCATATGACCCAGCAATCCCACTACTCCGCATATACCCTGAGAAAACCATAATTCAAAAAGAGTCATGGATGAAAATGTTCATTGCATCTCTATTTACAATAGCTCGGAGATGGAATCAACCTAAGTGTCCATCATCGGATGAATGGATAAAGAAGATGTGGCACATATATACAATGGAATATTACTCAGCCATAAAAAGAAATGAAATTGAGCTATTTGTAATGAAGTGGGTGGACCTAGAGTCTGTTATACAGAGTGAAGTAAGTCAGAAAGAGAAAGACAAATACCGTATGCTAACACATATATATGGAATTTAAGGGAAAAAAATGTCATGAAGAACCTAGGGGTAAGACGGGAATAAAGACACAGACCTACTAGAGAACGGACTTGAGGATATGGGCAGGGGGAAGGGTAAGCTGTGACAAAGCGAGAGAGTGGCATGGACATATATACACTACCAAACATAAAATAGATAGCTAGTGGGAAGCAGCCGCATAGCACAGGGAGATCAGCTCAGTGCTTTGTGACCACCTAGAGGGGTGGGATAGGGAGGCTCGGAGGGAGGGAGATGCAAGAGGGAAGAGATATGGGGACATATGTATATGTATGACTGATTCACTTTGTTATAAAGCAGAAACATACTATTGTAAAGCAATTATACTCCAATAAAGATGTTAAAAAAATCACATTATCATCTCAATAGATGCAGAAAAAGCATTTCACGAATTTCAACATTCATGATAAAAAAAAACAACTTATCAATGTTGGCCTTGAGGGAACATACCTCAACAGAAAAAGGGCCGTTTATGACAAACGCAGAGCTATCATCATACTCAATAGTGAAGAACTGAAAGCTTTTCCTATAAAATCGGGAAAAAGACAAGGATGCCCACTCTCACCAATTCTATTAATATTTTTAACATAGTATTGGAAGGCCTGGCAACAGCAATCAAATAAGAAAAATAAGACAAACTGGAAGGGTAGAAGTAAAACTCACTTTTTACAGATGACATGATACTATATATAGAAAAATCTTAAAGTCTGTATTAGAATAAAGTTGCAAAATACAAGATTAATATACAGTCATACACTGTACACATGGTATCAACTACCATCATGCATGATAAACCCACTGGAGAGTTGCTGTTTTACATCCCTTAACCAGGACACCCATGATAAAGGTCAGGACCCAAGGGTCAACATAGTTGGAGATACTTCTGGTAGTCATCTTAGCACTAGATGCCCTGGCCAACAACTAGTTCATCAATATTTTTATAAAATCTTGAGCCATTAGCAATTGTCTGTCTTCTTGATACAGCCAATGGTAGCAACAACATTCCTTATCCAAGGAATATCTTCACTCATAGATACCCAAAAATATAAATCAAGGTCACGTGGCTCTACATGGCTTCATCAGCTTATTCCCTTCAAGCATCCAGACATTGGAAATAATGTTAGAGAAACAATTTATTGGAATTTTCAATCAACCTTTCTTTACTTGATGTTAGAATATTTTTCCCCTGTAGAGGAGGAAAGAGTTTCTTTCTCCTGAGGTCTTCTGGGGTTTCTATTAGTCTAGAACCACATTATTCCAATTTTCATATTTGAAGATTTCCAAATCACTTGGGTGATCCAACACAGGGCCATAAGTGTGCATTTTAGAGCTATTTAACTTATGGTTCATCTTTATCTTAGTACATAGTTTTGGGGGATATAAGCTTTAGTTAGTGGTTGCCAAGGAGGAGAGGGAGATGGATGGAGGGAGAGTTAGAAAAAAATAGTGAATTAGAATGGATCCTTTAGCTGGTTCCTTGTTTAAACCTTAAAAGAAAAAAAAAAAAAGCTTAAGTTAGTGAAGGTTTGTCATAATTTCTTCCTTTGCTATGCCCTCATCTTGAACATGAGTCTCCATAGACTAAGGAGGACATCAAAAAGATAGCCAATTTTTGGGCTTCCCTGGTGGTGCAGTGGTTGAGAGAGTCCGTCTGCCGATGCAGGGGACACGGGTTCGTGCCCCGGTCCGCAAGGGTCCCACATGCCGCGGAGCCGCTGAGCCTGCGCGCCCGGAGCCTGTGCTCTGCAACGGGAGAGGCTACAACAATGAGAGGCCCACGTACCGCAAAAAAAAAAAAAAAAAAGATAGCCAATTTTTGAGGCTCTGTTTTTTTTCTTTCTTTCCTTTTTTTCCTTTTGATCAGAATATGCCTGCCCTCTTAGCAGAATCAGTTTTCGGTACTTGAAGTTTTCCCAGTGTTTGTGCTACATCTCACACCACCAATAAGATGCCTTGGTTATTCTGTCAAACCTTTTATTTATCCTCATGAAAAGGTTGAATTGAGCCACCTAGTACTCCATGAGCTAATGCAGACCCTTACCCAATTGTATGTTCTATGCACACATTCTTAAGTAATCTTATTCAAGTGGAAGATGTTGGGTTATTTTTTGTGATAAAATGACAAAATCATCGTTGTAATTGTAATAACTCAACCAGATATTTTTCATCCATCATGTGTATCACAGTAAGTCACTCTCATCACATTGTTAATTCTAAAATACCTGAAAATTCAATTTCATTATATTTCTCTATCCTTCATGAAGGTCTGTATCCTTGATGACTGAATGTAGTTTATGTTTTAGAGATGAAAGATGTAAGAGAGGCACTGTTTTGCAGTTTCTATTCTTCCTGTCTTCAATCTGTCTTACAAAATTCCTTCATGAAAAGCTGTATGTCAACAACCAGTAAATTTATTTAAATTTTGAAGACTGATATTTATGTACAGTATGCATATATGTATACAGAAACATGACATATATATTATGTATATACACATATATGCATATATACATATATATGCATGCCATGCCATTTTTGCTAGGTAACTAGAAAACTTCAGAATCATCTAAAGAGAAAATGCTGTGGTTTTCTTACATATACATTTATTTATAGACTTCATCCCCAAAATGAATCAAAGCAGCAGAATATATGCCCTATAGGAATAAGGGGCTTTAATACTTCTCTACCACATTTTATAGATTTCCTTTTCTAATCAAGTGAAATTCTATAAAAGGAAACTCATTTTCTTTTGTATTACACCTTGATTAATCTTTTTATTTACAACGTGACTAGATAAATCAAGAGGATATTTTATGAAGGTCATCTAAATTCCACTAAACAAATTAATTGACAAGGGTTGGCTAGGTATTTGTGAAGTACTACGAAGAACTCCACTGTTATTGTTAAGACCTAGACATTTACTCCTTATTAAATTAACAGATTCAATTGACAAATCATAGTTAATGTAATAGTCACCCACTGGTTATACTCTGTAATCACTCTATATGACAAAGTTACTAACATTGGAAAAACTACCAATAAGAACTAGCTAAATCAAAGCCCCTTCATTGTGGAGAGCATTTTTTTCAAATTTTCAAGTACTGCACTCAAAAATACATTTATTAAGCTTTTATCACTTGAGTAATATTGCATTTTGGGGATGAACTGAAGTGTATCATTTCAATTTTCCAATTTGATAATTAGTAAACATACTCTCCCCATGATGAAAAATACTGAATATTTTAATTCTCATAACTTTAAGAATATAGCAACTATTAATCTTGTCATTCTTTTTGATTCATTAATCTCTCTCAAAACTTGAAAAAATCAGTCTATCCTTGTCTTATTCAAGAAATGATACAAGTTGGATGCTAATATTGAAAGGTTAGATAATGTATCCCAAATATTTTAGATACTAACAACATATCCTAAATGATCTTCAGTAAAATACACTTCCTGGGCTTCCCTGGTGGCGCAGTGGTTGAGAGTCCGCCTGCCGATGCAGGGGACATGGGTTCGTGCCCCGGTCCGGGAAGATCCCACGTGCCGCGGAGCAGCTGGGCCCGTGAGCCATGGCCGCTGAGCCTGCGCGTCCGGAGCCTGTGCTCCGCAAAGGGAGAGACCACAACAGTGAGAGGCCCGCATATCGCAAAAAAAAAAAAAAAATACACTTCCTGAAATCAAATATTTTTAGGGAATAACTGCTTGCCACTTACTATGGACTAAATATTTGGGTTCCTCCAAAATCCATATGTTGAAACCCTATGTGGGGGTGGGGGCTTTGGGAGGTAATTAGATTTAGATGAAGTTCTTAGGGTGGAGCCCCCATTATGGGGCTAGTACTTTTGTAAGATGAAGAGACCAGAGCTCGCTCTCTCTCCATGTGAGGAATCAGCAAGAAGGCAGTGATCTGGAAAGCAGGTAGAAGGCCCTCACTATGAATCTGACCATGCTGGCATCTGAGCATGCTGACCATGAGGCTGATCTCAGACTTCCAGCCTCCAGAACAGTGAGAAATAAATGTTTGTTGTTTAAGGCACCTAGTATATGGTATTCTGTTATAGCAGAATGCCAGACTGATAAAATATTCATTTATAAACATCTTATTCAAGGTTAATTTGCAAACTTTTGCTCCTGATCGTCTGATGCTTTAGTTCTTGATTACCTAGAATCTATTTCACATGTATGAACATATCAATCACCCCAAAGTATGCTTAAGCGGAGTGAATGTTTGCAAATATCAAATGACATTTTCTAAGAATTTAGGCATATACTAGGATATGACAACAAATTTGATAAAAAGTTTGTTTCTGTGGTTGTCCTTGCAAATGTTGAAATTGAAGCAATTGTAAAAATAAATAAACTTTACAATAAACAGAAATAAAAAAGGCAAAAAAAAGATTAATATACAGAAATTTGTTGCTTTTCTATATACTAATAATGAACTACCAAAAAGAAAAAGTAAGAAAACAGTCCTTTTTAAAACCACATGAAAAAGAATAAAATACCTAGGAAAAAACTTAACCAAGGAGGTAGGAGATCTATACTTTGAAAACTATAAGATACTATGAAGTTGAAGATACAAAGAAATGGAAAAATACCCCATGTTCATGAATTGGAAGAATTAATATTGTTAAAATGACCATACTACCTAAGGCAATCTACAGATTTAATGCAATGCCCATTAAAATACTGATGGCATTTTTCACAGAAATAAAACAAATAATCCTAAAATTTATATGGAACTATAAAAGACACTGAATAGCCAAAGCAATCTTGAAAAAAAAGAACAAAGCTAGAGATATCACATGCCATGATTTCGGACTATACTACAAAGCTACAGTAATCAAAACAGTATGGTACTGGCATAAAAACAGACAAATAGATCAATGGAACAGAATAGAGAGTCAAGAAATAAACCACACACTTATGGGAAAAATTAATCTACAACAAGAGGCAAGAATATACAATAGGGAAAGTAGTCCCTTCAATAAATGATGCTGGGAAAACTGGACAGCTATATGTTAGAGAATGAAACTAGAACATTTTCTCACACCATATACAAAAAATAAACACAAAACGGATTATAGAGCTAAATGTAAGACCAGAAACCATTACACTCCTAGAAGAACACATAGGCAGAACACTCTTTGACCAAAACCATACAATATTTTTTTGGATCTGTTCCCTAAAACAAAGGAAACAAAAGCAAAAATAAACAAATGGGACCTAATTAAACTTAATCTTTTGCACAGCAAAATAAACTTAATCTTTTGCACAGCAAAATAAACCACTGACAAAAAGACAACCTACTAAACAAGAGAAAATATTGGCAAATGACATGACCCATAAGGGGTTAATATCCAAAATATATAAACAGCTCATACAACTCGATATCCAAACAAACAATTTTAAAAATGGTCAGAAGACCTGAATAGACATTTTTTTAAAAGAAGACATACAGATGGTCAACAGGCATATGAAAACATGCTCAACATCACTAACCATCAGGGAATTGCAAATCAAAGCCCACAATGAGATATCATCCCACAACTGCCAGAATGGCTATCAACCCAAAGACCATAATTAATAAGTGTTGGGGAGGATGTGGAGAAAAGGGAACCCTGGTACACTGTCAGTGGGAATGTAAATTGATGAAGCTACTGTAAAAAACAGTATGGAGGTTACTAAAAAAGCTAAAAATATTACTACCATATGATCTGGCAATTCTACTTCTGGGTATATATCCCCAACAAAACAAAACCCAAAAACACTAATTTGAAAAGATACATGCACCCCAATGTTCATAGCAGCATTATTTACAACAGCTAAGACATGGAAACAATCTAACTGTCCATCAGCAAATGAATGGATAAAGAATATGTGGTTACTCAGCCATAAAAAAGAATGAAATTTTGCATTTGCAACAACATGGATGGACCTGAACGGTATCATGCTTAGTGAAATAAGTCAGACAAAGACAAATACTGTATGTTATCACTTATATGTGGAATCTAAAAAATGAAACAAACTAGTGAATATAACAAAACAGAAACAGACTCACAGATATAGAGAACAAACTAGTGGTTACCAGTGGAGATGGAGGACAAGGTACAGGTAGGGGATTAAGAGGTACAAACTACTATGTATAAAATAAACAAGCCACATGAATATTTTGTACAGCATAGGGAATATAGCCAATATTTTATAATCAATTCAAGTGGAGTATAATCTATAAAAATACTGAATCACTATATTGTACACCTGAAACTAATATTGTAAATCAACTATACTTCAATAAAAATAAAGATTAAATAATAAAAATAAAGGATTTCCCTGTGGTGCAGTGGTCAAGAATTTCCCTGCCAATGTAGGGGACACAGGTTCAATCCCTGGTCCAGGAAGATCCCACATGTCGCAGAGAACTAAGCCTGTGTGCCACAACTACTGAGCCTGCGCTCTAGAGCCCATGAGCCACAACTACTAAAGCCTGTGCACCCTACAGCCCACACGCTGCAACTACTAAGCCCATGCACCACAACTACTGAAACCCATGAACTCTAGGGTCCATGTGCTGCAACTACTGAGCCCGCGTGCCTAGAGCCCATGCTCCACAACAAGAGAAGCCACTGCAATGAGAAGCCTGTGCACCACAACAAAGAGTAGCCCCCACTCACCGCAACTAGAGAAACCCTGTGCACAGCAACGAAGACCCAATACAGCCCAAAAAAAAAAAAAAAAGATTAAAAATAAATAAACAATAAAATATCAATACTTTTTAATAGTCCCTAGGTCAAGGAAATCAAAATGAAACTGAGAAAATATTTTCAACTGGATGATAATAAAAATACTACATTATCAAAACTTGTGGGATACATTAAAGCCTACAGCTTTATAAGGTACACATAAAGATACATATAAAGAAGAATAATAAAATATAAATATCCGTTTCATGAAATTAGAAAACAAGAAAATAAACCTTAAGACAGTAAATGTAGGATTGTAATAAAAGAATATAACTTAATAAAATAAAAAACAAAATAAAATCAATAAAGTGAAAATTCCTTGAAAACACTAATTGACAAACATCTAGGAAGATTAAGCAAGAGGAAGGGAAAAAAATGACCAGTATAAAAAACTGAAAAGGAAACATCATTACAGATCCTGTGACATTAAGAATATTATGAAAATTACAGACAAAAAATTTGAAAATTCAAAGGAAATAAACAAGTTCCCTAGGGGGGAAAAATGTACTTACCAAAATTAAATCAAGAAGAATACATCTGATTGGAACCACAAGAGACCCTGAATAGCCAAAGCAATCTTGAGAAAGAAGTCAAAGCTGGAGGCATCATACTACCTGATTTCAAACTATACTGCAAAGCTATAGTAATTAAAACAATATGGTATTGGCATAAAAACAGTCACAGAGATCAATGGAACAGAATAGAGAACCCAAAAATAAATCCACGTATATATGGTAAATTAACTTATGACAAAGGAGCCAAGACTACACAAGGGGGTTAAGACAGTCTCTTCAATAAATTGTGCTGGGAAAGCTGGACAGCCACAGGCAAAAGGATGAAACTGGACTACTATCTTATACCATGCACAAAAATTAACTCAAAACAAATTAAAGACTTGAACGTAAGACCTGAAACCATAAAACTCCTTACAGAAAACATAGGCAGTAAGTTCCTTGACCTTGTCATTGGTCTTTGTGGTGAGTTTTTGGATCTGACACCAAAAGCAAAGGCAACAAAAGCAAAAACAAAAATAAAACAAAGTGAGACTACACCAAACTAAAAAAGCTTTTGCACAGCAAAGAACTCAACAAAATGAAAGGCAACCTTATGAATAAGCAAAAATATTTGCAAATAATCTATCTGAAAAGGGATTAATATCCAAAATACATAAAGAACTCATACAACTCATTAGCAAAAAAAAAGCACAAAGAATCCAATTATAAAGGGGGCAGAAGATCTGAACAGACATTTTTCCAAAGAAGACATAGAGACAGACAACAAGTACATGAAGATATGCTCAACATCACTAATCATCAGGGAACTGCAAATCAAAACCACAATGAGATATCACCTCACACCTGTTAGAATAGCTATTATCAAAAAGACAAGAAATGTTGGCTAAGATGTAGAGAAAAGGGAACCCTTGTGCACTGTTGGTGAGAACATAAATCAGTACAGCCACTATGGAAAACATTGTGGAGATTCTTCAAAAACTTAAAAATAGAACTAGCACATGATCCAGCAATCCCACTTCAGGGTATTTATCTGAGATGAAAACATTAACTGGAAAAGATACATGCACCCTCAAGTTTATCACAATATTCTTTACAATAGCCAAGATATGGAAACTATGTGTTCATTGAAGGGTGAATGGATAAAGAAAATATTCCATTGTGATTATATGTACACAATGGAATATTATTCAGCCATAAAAAAGAATGAAATCTTATCATTTGCAACAATATGGATGGACCTTGAGGACATTATGCTAAGTGAAATAAGTCAGGAAAAGAAAGACAAATATTGCACGATATCAATTGTATGTGGAATCTTTAAAAAAGAAAAAAACATTAGGCACAGAAAACAGACTGGTGGTTGCCAGAGGCAGGGGTTGGGTAATGATAAAGTGGAGGGGTTCAAAATGTACAAATTTCCAGTGATAAAATAAGTCATGGGAATGTAATGTACAGCATGATGACTATAGTTAATAATACTGTACTGCATATTTGAATGTTCCTCAGAGTAGATCTCAAAAGTTCTCATGTATGGTAACAGATGTTAACTAGACTTATTGTGGTGATCAGTTCTCAATGTATACAACTATCAAATCATGTCGCATATCTGAGACTTATTTATGTCAATTATACTTTAAAATTTAAAAAAAAGAATTATAATCATTAAAGGCATTGAATTAATTTTTTTTAAATCACCTCAAAAAAAAAAAAAAACCCTATGCTCTGATGGCTCTACTACCAAGTCTGCCAAAAACTCAAAATTCTAATACATTACAAATTCTTCAAGAGAGAGAGAATAGTTTACAACTCATCTTAGGAGATGAAAAAAACCTTAATAACAAACTTGATGATGAACTATGAAGACAGAAAATATTATCCAAATCTTTTTTATAAACATAGATGAAAAACACTAATGTTAGCAAACTGAATTCAATGACACATGAAAACTTTGCTAAACCGGCTAGTTCAAGACAACACAGAGAAACCAGTACAGCCACAGCTCTAAGAGCCAAGATAGCAGGAGAAGGGAAGCTAGGCGAGGTGAGCTGGGCATTCTCTGCACCTCTTTCTCCTAAGGGCATTGGTCAACTTACTGCATGAGACCTAGAAGCCAAACAGAATGCAGTGTTCTAGAGCTTTAGGCATTCTCTCAGAGATGAATAGACACAAGCTGAAGTTCAAAGTGACAAGAAAGTTAGGACCTGATGGCACATGATACCAGAGAAAAGGGAAATGCAGAAAAGGGAGCCTGACATTCTGCTGGGCCTTTGCCTTTAAAACATTTGCACAACCCTAAGCTGCATGAGAACAGGAGTTGCTCATTTCATCCAAAAAGTCACATTATTGTTTACTTACTTTCATTTTTGAAAGATACCACCACTGGGTATAAAATTGTGGGTTGGAAGTTATAGAACTATAAACTGCTAAAAGAAGACATCTACTGAAGAAATTCAATTCATTATTAAAAATCCTCCTACAAACAACAAATCAGGTCCAGAGAATAGAAAAGACCTTTTTTTTAAAAAAAAAAAAAAAAAAGAGGACAGAAATACCTTGATTCCAAACCTGGCAAGGACATTACAAAAGGGGGAAATTATCACTGTTATGAATGTAGATGCAAAAATCCTTAATAAAATATTAGTAAACTGTGTGTGTGTTAAAATATAGTGAGTTGATGTGTGCTAGGATGACAAGAAGGAGGTCATTTTAGGCAGAGAAGATCAAGTTCAAAGCTTAATGCATGAAACAAAGAGGAACAAGACAACATAGAGGAAGAGACAGATTTAACAGGTGTTTAGGGTGCATAACCAATGGGGGGGCTTGGTGAACCACCAAAGCAGGGTGGTTAGAGGTAGGGAAGAGATGGCTCTAAAGATTTTCTGGTTTAGGTAACGGGGAGAATGGTGTTCTCAGAAAAATGCAGGAGGAAAAACAACATGTCTTAGAAAAACTCTAATGAATTTCATTTAGACACATCAAAATCACCCCCAGAAATTCGGAAGATCACCAAGTTCAGTCAATTCTACCTATCTCTTATCCACACAGTCTTTCACACTTTGGTCACATCTTCTCTGGAACACAGCTGTCCAATAGATCTACCTGCCTCTCATTTGGCTCCCTTGTAACTTCTCCACACTGCTGCCTAAGTGATCATGGTAGTGACCACTGCAGATGGAATGGTTCTGTGTGTGATGCAGCTTTATTGGAAACCAAAATAATGAGCAGAAGCTTAATGCATTCAGGAAGGTAGGAGGTCTGACCAGTGAGCTGGTAGGGGCTAACAGCTATTGCTATTTGGACAACTGAAGTGTGCAGTATCAGTTATACATGTTAATTTACTTTTTTCCCTCAGCTTCATTGTAATATAACTGACATAACATTGTGTAAGTTTAAGGTGCATAACGTGATGATTTGGCGCATGTATATATTGTGAGATGAGAGTAACTTACTTTAGTAATTCCCAAATAATACTAGAAATATAAGTGTTAATTGGCACCACTGACTGAAATGACTTTTGAATTGTTTTTTTGTTTTGGGGGGGTGTCTTTTCTGCCTTAATTTTTGTTTTAGTTTCTTATTTTGAAGTAACTATTAATTCATAGGAAGCTGCAAAGATAGTACAAAGAGGTTTATACCTTTTGCCCAGTTTCTCCCACTGGTTACTTCTGCAACAATATCAAAACTAGGAAATCAACATTAATATAGAATGTGTGTATAGTTCTGTGTCATTTTATCACATGTGCAGATTCATGCAACCACCCACAATCAAAACATAAACTATCCCACCACTACAAAGATCTCCCTCAAGCTGCCCCTTATAGTCACACCCACCCCCTTCCCACCCATCATTCCCAACCCCTGAAAAATGCTGGGTTTTTTAAAACTTTGTTATATAGGGAAATGATTGAAGGATGCACAAAATATTATATGTTGTGATACAATAGCTCATGCTTTAACACAGAGCATCCTTTGCAGCTCTCTTTCCTTCGCCTACACAACTTGCACTCTCCTCCTCTCAACTAACTCACATCACGTGTTAACTTCTCCCTTTCTTGATATTCCCTTTCTTGATATACATGCTCTATATTCACAGCACGTATTGTCTATACCACTGATATCACTGATAATTTAGTCACCCATTCCCTTGTGAAATCTTAAATAATTCTATCACAGATCAATATAACTTCTTAAACATGTGTATTTATTTTTCTCCTTCAGAAGATACTGTTATATACTGCTTATTGAATCCATTGCCAGGGCCTAGCAAAGATGAAAACAATGAGTATTTGTTAATTAAAAAATATTTTTTTCTAGGTACTACTATATTTTTATAGCCATTTTCTTTAGAAGAGCTTAAAATAGATTAAAGATGTTACCCCCCACCTCCAAAATCCTGACAGTACCTCTACGCAGTTCATCAGCATTATTATTATGCTGGAACCCTAGTACAAATACCTGGTTTAGACATTCAATCAATATTCAGGTGACTGAAGTATCCTATGCTCAAAATTAGGGAAATTAGGGGCATTAAATAAGATTAGTAATCAATACTGAATCCCCAATTGTTATTAGAAAAGAGGCAATGGAAGATTAGAAGAGAAAATGGAGCTGGAATGGGAGCAGAAGGGAAGTAAAGAGATTAAACATGAGGACAAGTACACTCAACACATTCTGACATGTTGTGTTTTGGGCTGAAGTCTCCATTGTTGAAGCAAAGTCTGATACAATAATTAGATTATGGAAGAAGGAAGAGGTAATGGGAAGGGCTTGAAGCTCCTGAGTAACGCTCCACTAGTAAAGCTGAGCAGCTTCCCTGGCCCCTCACAGCAGGACCCAGGAGTGGAGCTAATAATTCCACCCACTATTGTCTATCTACCAGATCACTTCACTACGTAGTAACTGAGATTTAAACACGAAGACAAATAACTACTTACATGAGAGGCTGTAGACCAGGTTAACTGGCAAACAGGTCCAGGAGTAGTAATATAACCGATTGGCTTATAACCCCTTTCCACTTCAAAGAAGAAGACAGTTTGATCTTTACTCTAAGAAAAAGAGAGATACCGAAATATATATTATTATGAAACATATTGCATACAGTACAAAGAAGCATTTAACAGCTATATTACACCCACTGTATACGTATACCTACAATGATCATATTTCCCCAGGTTATTCTGGGAACATTCTTGTTTCAAATATTTGCTTCATTTTCCCCATGAGAACACTTGACAAACCATGTTTTCTTGTATGTGTTTCTGAAAAGATGCTCACCATACCTGTATATAAGATTCACAAAAAATTCCACAATGCATACGCTCACCTATTTATGCATAAAGCATTTACATGTTTATTCTCTTCATTTAGGCCAATTCCACATAAGAACATACCTAGGTTATAAAACGTTCATTATACATAAAACATGTTGCATGATTCCCAGTTGAACATTTCTGTTCATTTAAAATAAGCAGTACAACTCAATTTGTAAGAATATTTTTAAATGTCATGCACAGACTATACTGAAAGAATCTGAATACAAAGAAAACAAATTAGGGATATATTCTCAGAAAGGAATATAAGCAAATAAGGCATCATTAAGTAGGAAGACTAACAAGGCAGGGTTAACCAGGAAAATTCAATAGGAAACACAAGGAAATCTACTACTTACCCCTGTGGCTAGAACTTCTCCATCACGATCATAAGCTAAAGCAGTGACAGGAGAAGTATGAGGTTTGAAAACCTGTTTCAAACAAATATCTGCATCTGAAACTCTCTTCCGTCCCACAAAACTTGTGAGCCCTTCTGGATCATAAAGTTCAAGAATTCGAACAACGCCATCTTCAAATCCTGCAATAATCTGTGCTCCACTGTTGCTTACCTTGGACAAAAAAGAAACGCAAGGTTTCTGAAATTAGTTGATTAAGAAAGCTGTACTACATAACAGATTTCTGTATTTTATTTAGACTTAAATTATTTAACTAAATAATTACCTAAAATAAATGCTAATCAATAATTCCTTATACTACTTTCTGGTAACCTCCATCTCTTCTATGACAGTTCCTTACCACTGCAGACCATGAGACAGGTAAACAGTGACAATCCAAGCATTCAATGAGCAAAAGCTGGTGGAGCGTCTGTCTACTATGTGCCAGGCACCCATCACCAGCAACCCAAGTGTGAGCATAAACAGTCTCAACCCCTGTTTTTACAAATGTATGGTCGAGTGGGAGGACAGACATTAATCAACCACACAAATGAATATGGAATTATGAACTGAAATAGGTAAAAGGAAATAAACATTCTGAGAGCACACAGCAAAGAAAGCTGACCTAGTCTGAAGCTTAGAGGAGAAGTCTGGGCCAGAGAGATAAATCGAGCAATGTCTTAATGTACTAAATCTGCTATCTCAGAAGGCATTCAGGAGAAGGGCAAGAGCCTTGGTATTCTTTAGAGCAGACTGATCATCCCTGAAGCCAGGCAATTATGAAAACCTTGGGAATAAGAAAACTATATTCCATTCAATTCCAACTGAATGTTTATGCAAACATTTACTAAGTGTCTAAATGTACCAGTAACTGTAGAGGCACTGGAAGTACAAAGATGAATAAGATATGGTGTCGCCATGAAGAACAAACAGTCTGGTGGGAAAGACAGTCCATAAAGCAAGTCATCTTAGTACACTGTGATAAGGGCTATAAAAGAGGTATATACACAGTCCTTAAACAAAAACCGCAAAGGAAGAAGTACGCAGCTCTACTTGAAGGTGGGGTCCTGTAGGGCTATGCAGAGGAGATGATATCTGACCTGGGCTAAATTGTAAACAATGATGTGCAGTTTTCCAGAAAGGCAAGAGGGTATGAAGAAGGGGCAATTCAAGCATAATGTCCATATGATCATTACTTGGATATAAGGCTAAAAAAGAAAACATTCTATGGACATTGCCCAAGCATCTGAAAAAATGATTCAATTACATAGGCTGTATTTTAAAGAATTTAGGTAAGAGTGTAAATAGATTAGGATTAAGAGTGATCCGTGTTTGGTAATCTAAATACTCTGTCATTTCTACTTAATCCAGCCTCATCATTGTTCTGCTTCTATTCCCTGGCCTGAGTTCTCCTTCTGGTCTTGATCCCATCATGAAATTCCCCTCCATTCCAGCCACCTCCACATCTACTTTGGGCCTGGAACATTTTCTCTTTGACTTCAACCCAAAACAATAAGGATAAAATGTTCCCCAAATATTCCCATGACACTTTAAAAACTTGGCTGCCAATTTTTTGCCATGCCTCTCATGGAGAGCTGGGGTTTAAGTCCCTCCCTCCTTGAATCTGGGAGGGGGGGGCTTGTGACTGCTTCACCCAACTGAGTATGGTACAAGTGACATTATGTGACTTCCGAGGCCAGGTCATAAAAGGACAGCACCTTCTGCCTTATTTGCTGGAACACTGTATCTTGGAGCCCTGAGCTGCCATAAAGAAGTGTGTGACTGCCCTGAGGCCACCATGCTGTGATAATGACCTCTCCATGTGGCATGGGCTTCAGGAAAGCACTGCTGTTGACATCCCAGCTTAGCTTAACCTTCAACCCAGGTGCCAGACCTGTAACAAAGAAGCCTTCAGATGACTCTAGGCCCCAACCATTCAAATCTCCCCTACTGAGGCCCCAGATACTGTGAAGCAGAGATAATCCATCCTTGTTGTCACCTGTCCGAATTCCCAAACCAGAGACTGAGCAAAATAAGATGATTGCCGTTTTATGCCACTACATTTGGGGTAGTTTATTACACAGCAATAGACAACTAGAACAATGATCTCTAAGTTTTTCCATAGCTCTTATCATTATCTAACATATCACATAAATTTATTTATTTTGTTTTTTGTCTGTCTCTGCCTCCTGTCTCCCACTCTAGTGGGAGATTCATGAGGGCAAATATTTTTTTTCTTTTTGTTCATTGCTATATTCCCAGAATCAGGACTGGCACGTTGCAGACATGCTGGAAATATAAAGAATGAATGAATCAGAGTCAGGCAAAGGACAGATACACAAAGTTCTGTCAGGTAATTACTTTTTTTTTTTTTTTGCGATACGCGGGTCTCTCACTGTTCTGGCCTCTCCCGTTGCGGAGCACAGGCTCCGGACGCACAAGCTCAGCGGCCATGGCTCATGGGCCCAGCCGCTCCGCGGCATGTGGGATCTTCCCGGACCGGGACACGAACCCGTGTCCCCTGCATCGGCAGGTGGACTCCCAACCACTGCGCCACCAGGGAAGCCCATCAGGTAATTACTTTTTAACATGGAACTATTTCTAAACTTTAGGTGGCATAACAATAGATTTTCATTAAAACAGAACCAAAACCACAATAGCAAAGTCATGATATGATTTCTATCACGTTCTGAGTGAACTAAAATTTTTGTTCTTCTCTAAAATCCAGAGTCATAAAATATCTGTGTTTCTAAGAAATAGCACTAATATACCATAGTTACAAATAGATTCTAGTAGAAATTCATTATAACAATAAGCTTACCCGTCGTGGTACCCAAGCAAGGGCAGTACCTCCTTGTTTGAATTTCATCTGAACCAAAGGAGTTTTGCTAGCAAAATCATAGAGTCTAACAGAGCCTACAGAAAGACAGTTTTAAAAGAAACATTTATATATATATATAAATATCTTTAATAACTTTAGCTCACTTCACATTTAAGCACTAAACAAGAAACATCATAAAAATTAAATCAACTGATAATCTAATGGCCTTTCTTTAGTTAAAACTTTACATGTATACCCTCAATCAGGTAATTTATAAACATGAATAATGTTTATATGCCATTATATATATATATATATATATATATATATATATATATGCTATGCCATTTTATATAAGGGACTTGAGCATCTGTGGATTTTGGTATGAGTGGAGTCCTGGAACAAATCCCTACACAGATACCAAGTGACGACTGTAGTAAAGAAACAACTGATGACTGACTGGTGGATCAATTTCACCTTGCACAGTCCACATAGATTCACTGTAAGTCAAGAAGGAAGAAAAGAGATGGAAAGAAAAGGAAAAGCATGAATGTGGATAACACCAAGATGAATGGTATTTTCACGAGTAACTTATTGATGTGTCTTTATTTTAATCTCTCGCAATAACCATGGTTGCCGTATTTTGGGCCCTTTCCCCTCTCCTGAAACTCACCTCACTTGCATCAAGAAGCTTCCCTTTTGGAAAAATTCTCAAATACTTTAATCAAACACATTAAAAAATGAATTGAAAACAAAACACAAAGGTCCAGATATGAGTTCCTACTTACAGTCCAAGGCAGTAGTGGCCATGAGATAAGTTAGAGGAGACACGGCCAAGGCTTCAATGGCCCCAGAATGGAAGGAGAAAAGGCATTCTGGATCTTGGGTCTGATAACAAAAAAAAGATCCTATTAGAGCTCAAAGATAGGCAAAAAGATCCTATTAGAGCTCAAAGATAGGTTAACACAGAACTAAGGCCAAGTTTAAAGAAATGCAATTAGAACCCTGTATCATGTGTGACTTTATCTGAACAGAAATAAGAAAAGGCATAGTAAGATAGAAAGGGAGCTGAAGTTTGGAATTAGGAGAGACAGATGATGCAGTTGATGGCTGTGTGATTTGGTACAAGTCACTTCAAATGCCGGTTTCCATTTCTTCATCAGTAAAATGAGATGATGGCAACTGCCTGTCTACAAAACAGAGTAGTTGTGAGGATTATATGAGATAATATACATTAAAATGCCATATGTTTATGAAAACTGTAAAGCACTGTATAATGTTAGACACTGTCATTGCCACTTTTCTTGTAAATTCTGTTATGAGATAGATCCTTTTTTATGTAAAGTCATAACGAGAGAAAGAGACAGAGACAGTATGAATTCTTTGGATATGTTGAGCAAGTTTTTGATGACAACAATGATCAAATATGGAAAAAGTATCTTTTAAAGAATAACAACAAAGGTCTTTACTATGAGAATTAGAAAAAAAGAAAAACAGGCAACTTACAATATTTGAAAAGCTAAGGTCAAGCTTCCATATGGCTCCATTGGAATCCTAAAAAATTAAATACCTAATAATATTTTGTTCATCGTTTTGGACTTTTATCAAATTAAAGGAATTTTTTTTATGATTTAGTTAAAGGACAAAACATACCAAAAACTTACATATATTTTAAAGTGTGATTGAAATTAAACAATAGCAACTTTCATGCATCTTAGAACACAATGACACAATAAATGAAGCAATCTCATAAAACTTATAGTCAATTTAACATAATAAAAATGCTAATTTGTTTTCTGTGTATAAAATACAAGTCAATTAAATATCAAAATTTATGGAACTCTTCATTGTAGTATCAACAGTAGTCTTAATAGTACAATGGATTTACAGTGACCATAAATTATACTACTATTTTAATTTTATGTCCAAATAATTTTTTTTTTTTTTTTTTGCGGTATGCGGGCCTCTCACTGTTGCGGCCTCTCCCATTGCGGAGCACAGGCTCCGGACGTGCAGGCCCAGCGGCCATGGCTCACGGGTCCAGCCGCTCCGCAGCACATGGGATCCTCCCGGACCGGGGCACGAACCCGTGTCCCCTGCATCGGCAGGCAGACTCTCAACCACTGCGCCACCAGGGAAGCCCCAGATAACTTTTTTTAATGTATTTTTTTAAAGTCTTTATTGAATTTGTTACAGTATTGCTTCTGTTTTATGTTTTGGTTTTTTGGCCATGAGGTATGTGGTATCTTAGCTCCCCGACCAGGGATCAAACCTGCACCCCCTGCATTGGAAGGCAAAGTCTTAACCACTGGACCGCCAGGGAAGTCCCAATGTCCAGATAACTTTACAGAGCAAAGAGAGAAGAGTGCATCTTACCTGAGACAACCAAAAGTTATTTCCAATTTCATTCATTTTTATCATAGAGAAGAGTCTGACATTCTTGTCTACTTGAAGTTCATTAATGGGCTCTATCTCTAACAATCCAGTCTCGTCTATAGTATCAGCAGTGTCTATTGTCTCAAAATCCCATATCTTAAAAAATAAGAAAATACTTTAATCAATCAGCAGTTTCTGAATGTATATTTTATAAGCCAGAAAAGGCCCCATTTTTTTTCAAAAGTCATTTCTTCTTCTTTCAGGAAAATAATGAGTAGCTATAAATTAAAACACCCGACAAAATCTAACCCTGGGATTTTGCTCTGAAATGGGAATAATGAATTATTATAATTTCCTTTGTATTTATGGAGATTAGTGAGAAAATACAGACCTGAATAAGAATTCTAATTTGCCCAAAGTAAACTTTATTTCAAGGTTTCTGTCAGGCCTTACTGCATATATAGCGGCCGCAAGGAATAAATCGTTCAGTCATACACTGAGACATCATGACGAGCTTCGTCTTACATTAGATTCGTGAGCTCCTGGAGAGGGGACACAGACCTTCTTGCTTAATGATTCAAGCACTATCTTCATTATAAGCAGAGAAAAATGGATGTAGGTAATGTCTTCATGAGATAATGTTTCTCTTCCTTATCATAGATTTAGACTGTACTATTCAGATAAAGATTGTTGTTCTTGCAATAGGAGACCAGAATAGTACTAGGGAAGGATGAGGGAGCACAGTTTCACTTTATGTGGTGAAGAGACTCGGAAGGACTTCCTCTGTGAAGTGCCAAAGCCCAGCCTGGATGGTTCTGTAGCCACATCCTGCTACGTCATCCTAGACTCAACAACTCAGACTCTGGGAGGATTGGTGGTGTCCCACAGAGTAGCATTGTGGAGGAGAGTCCCAGATCCTAGGGTCAGACTAACTCCTGGGAGTTGGAGTAGGTTTTTCCTAGAGGGTGAGAAGTAGAGATTTACAACATAGAGGACTGAAGAGATAAGGGCAGACTTTGAAAGGGGAAGCAAATTAGTGATGTCCATGAAGGGATCTTCTGTGAAGTATTTAACTTCTCTTCTCTTGAGGTTCTCCTCCACTTGGTATTTTGACGTATTTGGGGGTGACATATGCCTTGGAAGGATACTGAATATGTTGTATGACATAATAAAGGACAAAAGATTCTCAGAGCAATGAGTAAAATAGAACAAAATTAAATTTAACATGACTCAAAAAGCCAATGGTAAGAGGAAAAACTGTGGAAGACATGTCTCTAATATATTGTGTGAGCCATACATAAGCTCAGTAAGTATCAGAGTAACCATACTAGTAAAAAAAAAAATAATACAGTCTTACTTCTGATAATACTACTTCCTAAAGAATGTCCAGAGAATACTCCCTTTTATGAATATTTTCTTATGAGAGGCCCCAGTAGAAATACATACTGTGGGGACCACAAGGCAAATCAGAAGACTGCAGGTTTGCCAGCAACAGCAGGGTACCTACACATGGGTAGGTGGGAGAAGAGGTGTGACAACAGCCAGAAGGATGGAGATGCAGAAGCAATGTCCCAGCTTAGCCCACACTACGGGCAGGACAGTGTCCACAGGGGAGGACAAGCGAGTTCACTAGTGCACAGAGCACCAGGAAGGGAGCATCCACAGGCAAACCCTATCAGCTCACCTTTGTATTTCTAATTGGTAAACTCAATAAAAAAATATCTAACAAATGTTTGGCCTCGTTGTCCCTAGAAAATGACCCATTCATACCAGGCATTTTGGAAGGACATCTGAGTCCACTGTTAATACTGTGCTAACATGGGACGAGGGGAAGATGGCGTAAGAATAAGACACGGAGATCACCTTCCTCCCCACAGATACACCAGAAATACATCTACACGTGGAACAACTCCTACAGAACACCTACTGAACGCTGGCAGAAGACCTCAGACCTCCCAAAAGGCAAGAAACTCCCCACGTACCTGGGTAGGGCAAAAGAAAAAAAGAATAAACGGAGACAAAAGAATAGGGACAGGACCTGCACCAGTGGGAGGCAGCTGTGAATGAGGAAAAGTTTCCACACACTAGGAAGCCCCTTCGCGGGCAGAGACTGCGGGCGGCGGAGGTGGGGAGCTTCGGAGCCACGGAGGAGAGCACAGCAACAGGGGTGCGGAGGGCAAAGCGGGGAGATTCCCGCACAGAGGATCGGTGCCGACCGGCACTGACCAGCCCGAGAGGCTTGTCTGCTCACCCGCCGGGGCGGGCGGAGCTGCGCGCTGAGGCTCAGGCTTTGGTCGGAGCGCAGGGAGAGGACTGGGGTTGGCAGCGTGAACACAGCCTGAAGAGGTTAGTGCACCACGGCTAGCCGGGAGAGAGTCCGGGAAAGGTCTGGAGCTGCTGAAGAGGCAAGAGACTTTTTCTTCCCTCATTGTTTCCTGGTGCGTGAGGAGAGGGGATTAAGAGCGCTGCTTAAAGGAGCTCCAGAGACGGGCGCGAGCCGCGGCTAAAAGCGCAGACCCCAGAGACGGGCAGGAGACACTAAGGCTGCTGCTGCCGCCACCAAGAAACCTGTCTGCGAGCACAGGTCACTATCCACACCCCCTTCCGGGGAGCCTGTGCAGCCCGCCACTGCCAGGGTCCCGGGATCCAGGGACAACTCCCCCGGGAGAACGCACGGCGCACCTCAGGCTGGTGCAACGTCACGCCGGCCTCTGCCACCGCAGGCTCGCCCGACACTCTGTACCCCTCCCTCCCCCAGGCCTGAGTGAGCCAGAGCCCCCGAAGCAGCTGCTCCTTTAACCCCGTCCTGTCTGAGCGAAGAAAAGACGCCCTCCTGCGACCTACACACAGAGGGGGGGCCAAATCCAAAGCTGAGCCCCGGGAGCTGTGAGAACAAAGAAGAGAAAGGGAAATCTCTCCCAGCAGCCTCAGAAGCAGCGAATTAAAGCTCCACAATCAACTTGATATACCCAGCATCTGTGGAATACCTGAATAGACAACGAATCATCTGAAATTGAGGAGGTGGACTTTGAGAGCAAGATTTATGATTTTTTCCCCTTTTCCTCTTTTTGTGAGTGTGTATGTGTATGCTTCTGTATGAGATTTTGTCTGTATAGCTTTGCTTCCACCATTTGTCCTAAGGTTCTATCCGTCCGTTTTTTTTTAAATTCTTTTTCTTAATAATTATTTTTTAATTTAATAACTTTATTACATTTTACTTTATTTTATTTTACTTTACCTTCTTTCTTTTCCTTCCTTCCCTCCTTCCTTCCTTCCTCCCACCATCCCTCCCTCCCTCCTTTCTTTCCTTCTTTCCTTTCTTCCTTCCTTCCTTTCTTTCTTTCTTCCTACTTCTACTAATTCTTTCTCTCTAATTTTTCTCCCTTTTATTTTGAGCCGTGTGGATGAAAGGCTCTTGGTGCTGCAGCCAGGAGTCAGTGCTGTGCCTCTGAGGTGGGACAGCCAACTTCAGGACACTGGTCAACAAGAGACCTCCCAGCTCCACATAATATCAAACGGCAAAAATCTCCCAGAGATCTCCATCTCAACGCCAGCACCCAGCTTCACTCAACGACCAGCAAGCTACAGTGCTGGACACCCTATGCCAGCAAAACAAGAACACAATCCCACCCATAAGCAGAGGGGCTGCCTAAAATCATAATAAGTCCACAACACCCCAAAACACACCACCAGACGTGGACCTGCCCACCAGAGAGACAAGATCCAGCCTCATCAACCAGAACACAGGCACTAGTTTGTTCCACCAGGAAGCCTAGACAACCCACTGAACTAACCTTAGCCACTGGGGACAGACACCAAAAACAACGGGAGCTACGAACCTGCAGCCTGCAAAAAGGAGACCCCAAACACAGTAAGATAAGCAAAATGAGAAGACAGAAAAACACACTGCAGATGAAGGAGCAAGATAAAAACCCACCAGACCTAACAAATGAAGAGGAAATAGGCAGTCTACCTGAAAAAGAAGTCAGAATAATGATAGTAAAGATGATCCAAAATCGTGGAATAGAATAGACAAAATGCAAGAAACATTTAACAAGGACCTAGAAGAACTAAAGATGAAACAAACAACGATGAACAACACAATAAATGAAATGAAAAATTATCTAGATGGGATCAATACCAGAAAAACTGAGGCAGAAGAACGGATAAGTGACCTGGAAGATAAAATAGTGGAAATAACTACTGCAGAGTAGAAAAAAGAAAAAAGAATGAAAAGAACTGAGGACAGTCTCAGAGACCTCTGGGACAACATTAAACGCACCAACATTCGAATTATAGGGGTTCCAGAAGAAGAAGAGAAAAAGAAAGGGACTGAGAAAATATTTGAAGAGATTGTAGTTGAAAACTTCCCTAATATGGGAAAGGAAATAGTTAATTAAGTCCAGGAAGCACAGAGAGTCCCATACAGGATAAATCCAAGGAGAAATATACCAAGACACATATTAATCAAACTGTCAAAAATTAAATACAAAGAAAGCATATTAAAAGCAGCAAGGGAAAAATAACACACAAGGGAATCACCATAAGGTTAACAGCTGATCTTTCAGCAGAAACTCTGCAAGCCAGAAGGGACTGGCAGGACATATTTAAAGTGATGAAGGAGAAAAACCTGCAACCAAAATTACTCTACCCAGCAAGGATCTCATTCAGATTTGATGGAGAAATTAAAACCTTTACAGACAAGCAAAAGCTGAGAGAGTTCAGCACCACCAAACCAGCTTCACAACAAATGCTAAAGGAACTTCTCTAGGCAAGAAACACAAGAGAAGGAAAAGACCTACAATAACGAACCCAAAACAATTTAGAAAATGAGAATAGGAACATACATATCGATAATTACCTTAAATGTAAATGGACTAAATGCTCCCATCAAAAGACATAGATTGGCTGAATGGATACAAAAACAAGACCCATATATATGCTGTCTACAAGAGACCCAATTCAGACCTAGAGACACATACAGACTGAAAGTAAAGGGATGGAAAAAGATATTCCATGCAAATGGAAACCAAAAGAAAGCTGGAGTAGCAATTCTCATATCAGACAAAATAGATTTTAAAATAAAGACTATTATAAGAGACAAAGAAGGACACTACATAATGATCAAGGGATCAATCCAAGAAGAAGATATAACAATTGTAAATATTTATGCACCCAACATAGGAGCACCTCAATACATAAGGCAAATACTAACAGCCATAAAAGGGGAAAGCGACAGTAACACATTCAAAGTAGGGGACTTTAACACCCCACTTTCACCAATGGACAGATCATCCAAAATGAAAATAAATAGGAAACACAAGCTTTAAGTAATACATTAAACAAGATGGACTTAATTGATATTTATAGGACACTCCATCCAAAAACAACAGAATACACATTTTTCTCAAGTGCTCATGGAACATTCTCCAGGATAGATCATATCTTGGGTCACAAATCAAGCCTTGGTAAATTTAAGAAAAATGAAATTGTATCAAGTATCTTTTCTGACCACAACGCTATGAGACTAGATATCAATTACAGGAAAAGATCTGTAAAAAATACAAACACATGGAGGCTAAACAATACACTACTTAATAACGAAGTAATCACTGAAGAAATCAAAGAGGAAATCAAAAAATACCTAGAAACAAATGACAATGGAGACACGACGACCCAAAACCTATGGGATGCAGCAAAAGCAGTTCTAAGAGGGAAGTTTATAGCAATACAAGCCCACCTTAACAAACAGGAAACGTCTCGAATAAACAACCTAACCTTGCACCTAAACCAATTAGAGAAAGAAAAACAAAAAAATCCCAAAGTTAGCAGAAGGAAAGAAATCATAAAGATCAGGGCAGAAATAAATGAAATAGAAACAAAGAAAACAATTACAAAGATCAATAAAACTAAAAGCTGGTTCTTTCAGAAGATAAACAAAATAGATAAACCATTAGCCAGACTCAACAAGAAAAAAAGGGAGAAGACTCAAATCAATAGAAATAGAAATGAAAAAGGAGAAGTAACAACAGACACTGCAGAAATACAAAAGATCATGAGAGATTACTACAAGCAACTCTATGCCAATAAAATGGACAACCTGGAAGAAATGGACAAATTCTTAGAAATGCATAACCTGCCGAGACTGAATCAGGAAGAAATAGAAAATATGAACAGACCAATCACAAGCACTGAAATTGAAACTGTGATTAACACTCTTGCAACAAACAAAAGCCCAGGACCAGATGGCTTCACAAGCAAATTCTATCAAACATTTAAGAAGAGTTAACACCTATCCTTCTCAAACTCTTCCAAAATATAGCAGAGGGAGGAACACTCCCAAATTCATTCTACAAGGCCACCATCACCCTGATACCAAATCCAGACAAGGATGTCACAAAGAAAGAAAACTACAGGCCAATATCACTGATGAACATAGATGCAAAAACCCTCAACAAAATACTAGCAAACAGAATCCAACAGCACATTAAAAGGATCATACACCATGATCAAGTGGGGTTTATTCCAGGAATGCAAGGATTCTTCAGTATACACAAATCTATCAATGTGATAAACCATATTAACAAAGTGAAGGAGAAAAACCATATGATCATCTCAATAGATGCAGAGAAAGCTTTCGACAAAATTCAACACCCATTTATGATAAAAACTCTGCAGAAAGTAGGCATAGAGGGAACTTTCCTCAACATAATAAAGGCCATATATGACAAACCACAGCCAACATCATCCTCAATGGTGAAAAACTGAAAGCATTTCCACTAAGATCAGGAACAAGACAAGGTTGCCCACTCTCCACACTCTTATGCAGCATAGTTTTGGAAATTTGAGCCACAGCAATCAGAGAAGAAAAGGAAATAAAAGGAATCCAAATCAGAAAAGAAGAAGTAAAGCTGTCACTGTTTGCAGATGACATGATACTATACATAGAGAATCCTAAAGATGCTACCAGAAAACTACTAGAGCTAATCAATGAATTTGGTAAAGTAGCAGGATACAATTTAATGCACAGAGGTCTCTGGCATTCCTATACACTAATGATGAAAAATCTGACAGTGAAATCAAGAAAACACTCGCATTTACCACTGCAACAAAAAGAATAAAATATCTAGGAATAAACCTACCTAAGGATACAAAAGACCTGTATGCAGAAAATATAAGACACTGATGAAAGATATTAAAGATGATACAAATAGATGGAGAGATATACCATGTTCTTGGATTGGAAGAATCAGCATCGTGAAAATGACTCTACTACCCAAAGCAACCTACAGATTCAATGCAATCCCTATCAAACTACCACTGGCATTTTTCACAGAACTAGAACAAAAAATTTCACAATTTGTATGGAAACACAAAAGACCCCGAATAGCCAAAGCAATCTTGAGAACGAAAAATGGAGCTGCAGGAATCAGGCTCCCTGACTTCAGACTATACTACAAAGCTACAGTAATCAAGACAGTATGGTACTGGCACAAAAACAGAAAGATAGATCAATGGAACAGGATAGAAAGCCCAGAGATAAACCCACACACATATGGTCACCTTATCTTTGATAAAGGAGGCAGCAATGTACAGTGGAGAAAGGACAGCCTCTTCAATAAGTGGTACTGGGAAAACTGGACAGGTACATGTAAAAGTATGAGATTAGATCACTCCCTAACACCATACACAAAAATAAGCTCAAAATGGATTAAAGACCTAAATGTAAGGCCAGAAACTATCAAACTCTTAGAGGAAAACATAGGCAGAACACTCTATGACATAAATCACAGCAAGATCCTTTCTGACCCACCTCATAGAGAAATGGAAATAAAAACAAAAATAAACAAATGGGACCTAATGAAACTTAAAAGCTTTTGCACAGCAAAGGAAACCATAAACAAGACCAAAAGACAACCCTCAGAATGGGAGAAAATATTTGTAAATGAAGCAACTGACAAAGGATTAATCTCCAAAATTTACAAGCAGCTCATGCAGCTCAATAACAAAAAAACAAACAACCCAATCCAAAAATGGGCAGAAGACCTCAATAGACATTTCTCCAAAGAAGATATACAGACTGCCAACAAACACATGAAAGAATGCGCAACATCATTAATCATTAGAGAAATGCAAATCAAAACTACAATGAGATATCATCTCACACCAGTCAGAATGGCCATCATCAAAAAATCTAGAAACAATAAATGCTGGAGAGGGTGTGGAGAAAAGGGAACACTCTTGCACTGCTGGTGGGACTGTGAATTGGTACAGCCACTATGGAGAACAGTATGGAGGTTCCTTAAAAAACTAAAAATAGAACTACCATATGACCCAGCAATCTCACTACTGGGCATATACCCTGAGAAAACCATAATTCAAAAAGAGTCATGTACCAAAATGTTCATTGCAGCTCTATTTTCAATAGCTCAGAGATGGAAACAACCTAAGTGCCCATCATCGGATGAATAGATAAAGAAGATGTGGCACATATATACAATGGAATATTACTCAGCCATAAAATGAAATGAAATTGAGCTATTTGTAATGAGGTGGATAGACCTAGAGTCTGTCATACAGAGTGAAGGAAGTCAGAAAGAGAAAGACAAATACCATATGCTAACACATATATATGGAATTTAAGACAAGAAATGTCATGAAGAACCTGGGGTTAAGACAGGAAAAAGACACAGACCTACTAGAGAATGGACTTGAGGATATGGGCAGGGGGAAGGGTGAACTGTGACAAAGCGAGAGAGAGGCATGGACATATATACACTACCAAATGTAAGGTAGATAGCTAGTGGGAAGCAGCCGCATATCACAGGGAGATCAGCTTGGTACTTTGTGACCGCCTGGAGGGGTGGGATAGGGAGGGTGGGAGGGAGGGAGACGCAAGAGGGAAGAGATATGGGAACATATGTATATGTATAACTGATTCACGTTGTTATAAAGCAGAAACTAACACACCATTGTAAAGCAATTATACCCCAATAAAGATGTTTAAAAAATACATAAAATAAAAACAAATTGATATCTAAAGAAAAAAAATATTGTGCTAACATGGATATTCATTTTCCGAAGCTACTATTGATATATCAACAGAATTAAAATAACAAAAGGTCCCCTCAGAAAACTTCAGTGCCAAGATGTAAATGAATTTTGACTAGAATTTAAATATTTACCACAAGAGAAGCATTATTTAAAATGAGGTGGCCCTAGGAGTAAATGACCACTGATCTCCTTCATCAAGTGACCTTAGTGAGAAATAAAAATCTGATAAAACCCACAGGGTGATCTGCAAGGTTTTGATGTGGGCGCTACTGTCCAAGTGTAAAGAAAACTTACCCTAACACATCCATCTGACCCGATGGTGATGACTTCACCCTCGTCCAGCATTATCTGGTTAATGGGACCCTGGTGACAAGTCTTGCCTGCAGCTCGACTCAGCTCGACTTTGATGTGGCCACCTTCCCAAAGCAGCATGTTGCCCCATTCTGATCCTGAGAGCACCTGGCAGGTGTGCGGAAAGGAAAGAACGTGCATGAAGACAGACAAACGTGTATATATGCTTCAAAGAGCTGGTGAGACTTGTTTCTAAAGATTTTTCTTGGTTATGAAAGTAAAAATTTTTTTAATTTTTAAAATAATAAAATACAGCTATGAAAATTCACTACCCCAGAAACAACCACTTGTCACATTTTGACATATTTGCTCCTAGCGTTATATATAGTTTTACCTCATTGTGTATGTTGGTTAATTTTTCAAACATATCGGCAGTAGATTTCTTTGTACATCTCTTAAGGACACAACCCAGGAGTGGAATTACCAGGTCAAAATTTAGAGACATGTTTAAAGTCCTTGATAGATGAAATTCTACTTTTTAAGAGTGATAATATCAAATGTTATGTTTGATAATTGTGAGGTCAGTACTGAACTCAGCAAATTATAGCAGAATATAATTCAATTTCAAATAAGGATGATCATCTAGAACCACTTCACATTAATGCTCTTAATCCAGCACTTCCCAAAGTATGTACCACCAAACACTAGTTCTTAAGATGTTTAACTAATAAGTAATACTAATTGAGGATTGACTCCATGCCAAGCAGTGCTTGAGCACTTAACATATGTTGTTATTTAATCCTAAAAACCATATGAACTAGGTACATTTACCAAGGATACCATGTGCTGTTGTACAGGTTGGGTACTTTATTTTCCCAGAAGAGACAGCTTTTCTCATTTGCACAAAGGAACCATCTGGGCTGATGATGGAAGTCCTGACTATTACTCTCCCCATTTTATAAAGTAAAAAAACTGAAGCACAGAACAGTTAAGTACGTTCCCCAAAATTACTCAGAGGAGTCAGGGTTCTAAACCACGCGCTGTGGTTCAAAACCTCCCATTCCAACTAATGCTGCCTCAAAAGACATATGCTAGGAAAAACAAAGTCAAACAAGTTTCTTTTCTCTAGGACCCCTTGGAAGCGTTTTTTTCTTTTTTTAAAAATTAATTAATTAATTAATTTTTGGTTGTGTTGGGTCCCCGTTTCTGTGCGAGGGGCTTTCTCCGGTTGTGGCAAGCGGGGGCCATTCTTCATCGAGGTGCGCGGGCCTCTCACTATCGCGGCCTCTCTTGTTGCGGAGCACAGGCTCCAGACACGCAGGCTCAGCAGTTGTGGCTCACGGGCCCAGTCGCTCCGTGGCACGTGGGATCCTCCCAGACCAGGGCTCGTACCCGTGTCCCCTGCATTAGCAGGCAGACTCTCAACCACTGCGCCACCAGGGAAGCCCCCCTTGGAAGCTTTCATACAGAAGTGTTCACTGGAAATCACCATGAGAAATTTCTAGCTGCAAAGGAATTTGACCAGCAAAGTCTTTTCATAGAGTTTCTGTGCAAAAGAATGTTGCAGGCGATGCCCTTTGGGGAACTCTGATAATTCTTGCCTGCCTGCTCGAGGACTCTGCAGCCCCATTTTCCTCTCACCTAGGGGAACTTATGACCTGACTCAGTCTTTTCTACTTCTCCAGTCTACCTATGCTTATCTATTCTACCCATTTTACCTATTAAGCCTCAGCCCACTTGTCTTTACTTAGACTTCTTTTTTTCTGTCCAGTAACTAAAACCACCAAAAGTCACCAAAGCCTATAAGTCATTTCTTTCTGAAATGTCACTCATGTCTAGCTTCCCTCTTCCATTTGTCCTGAGTAGAGTCCAGACTCTCATTTTCTCTTCCTACATAAAAGCAGTATCTTCCTTCTGAGCTCATCTCCTTGACTCCACATTTCCCTTCTAATATGCTTGGCATTTGTGGCCAAATTTATATATAACTTCTTTCATTTGCAGCTCTACTCTTCCAGAACCTAATAGTTCCGCCTGGCTGTTCCAGTCCTCATACACTAGGGCCCCACCATACTTCTCAATCTCATTTCCCACTCCTTCCCAACATGAGTACTCCAATTAATCCTCTAAATATGTAATATTTACTCCTAACTCTAAATATTTCCTTTTGTGGCTCTTTCATTTAAAATGGGTTCTTTTCTCCCCTACCTCTACACAAACTCTTCTGAACCTTTTTCAGATATATCTCATACCATGTTTTTAATGATCTTCAGCTTAATTCTTACAGAATTTGAAGCTGGAATGATTTATTATCATCTTATAGGTTTGGATATATAATTTATAATTTAGCCAGCACCCAAGCCTTTTTATTTCCTACCATATACCATGATTTCAAATTAAGAATATTCCACTAGGCAATGACTAGACCATTTGGTTCCTCAGAGTAATATTTGTATGTTGGCATTTTCTTATAACTGAGATGACCACAAATAATACTATATAACTCGTCCTAATAGGAAGCCTTATACAATATTAATGGAGAACTGATCCTATAGGCAATATGTCTATAAATTTTATAAGAAGAAGAAGAAACTAACAGATTAAAATTGCAGTGTTGTAGATGTCACTATACAGTGGCTCAATCTTCCTGAACAATAATTTGGTAATAAAAGCAAAAGCCACAAGACTGTATATAACCTTTGACCCAGTAAGTCTTCTTGGAGGATCATGGCAAAGAAGAGAGAAGGGAAAGATAAACACTATAAACATTGCAACTCCATGACATAGTTAAAAGTGACCAGTACTATGTGAATATATGAAAATGCTCACATACTTTATATGTGTATATAATATTTAGTAAAGACAAAATGATATGTACATGTGGGTTATGACAATTTCACAGAATTAAAATTGATAATCTGAAAAGGTAAAATTAAAAGCTCATTATATTTGCAATTATAGTATCTGTTATTGCCAATACTGGCAGTGCTTTTTAGACTGCTTTCATATATATATATCACTTCACTTCATTTCAATAATTTCATTATTGTAGAATAGTAGCTGTACTCACCTTCCCATCTGGGAGCTCCATGTAACCTTCTATATCATTAGTGGCTGTTTTGCCAAATCGACCCAATGAACCCTGAAGCTTGAGGCCAGTGAATGTTAGAGCCATTTCCCAGAACCTGCCAACAAATAAGAGCCTGAATGTACCTCAAATTTTATTAATTTTAATATCACCCAAACACTTACATATTTCATAGTCACATATTATTTCATTTATCCATTCATTCAATTAAAATGTATTAAGTATCAACTACCTGTCAGGCAAAGTTCTAGGCAATATGAATTCGGCATCGAGCAAAATAGTCCAAAAAGAAAAAATTCCATGCCTTTGCAGATCTTACATTTTAGAGTTGTGTTTTCCTATGCAATAGCCACACGTTTGACTATTTTAATTTAGACTTAAAGTAATTAACATTAAATAAAATTTAAACATCAGTGTTTCATTCAGACTGACCAGTTTCAAGTATTCAATAGCTACATGTGGCTACTGTCTACTAGATTGGCCAGCACAGAACACTCCCACCCTAGCAGAAAGTTCTACTGCATAGTAACACTTTAGAGGATATAAAAGTTTTCCAAAAGTTCTAATTTACTTGTTGTGTAACTTTGAGTGATTTTCTTGATCACATTGTACTTTCATTCGCTCATGTGTAAACTGAGAATATTATTTGCACCAACCTCATGAAATTGTTGAAAAACTCTTTTAGAACAGTGCCTAGCACATAAAGTCAATAAATGTTAAGTTACTAATATTTTCTTATTCATAATCTAAACAAATGAATAGTCAGAATGATGAAAAACCATGTAGAAAAATGAAAGAATCTGGCCTACCAACTGGATGTAGAATAGATAATGGACAGTATCAACAAGCCAATAATATAAAGCCAAGAGCCTAAATGACCAACACCCTTCTCCAAGGCTGTTGTAGGTCCCCTGATCATGTTTCCATTTCCTATTTCTTTTACAGCACACCACACATGAAATTGTTCAAGGTCTATCTTTCCCCAAAGACATAGTACATAGAAAATATGCACTCTAGTAAACAATGGAAAAATTAGAATTTTTTAACCTATAGCCAGCAGAGAGTTAGTTGACAATTCCAAGATTTAAAAATCTGTTCAGTTATTCTATATTTCAAAAGGACCAGACTTAAATTGTAATGAAAAGAATTTAAGATAGATTAAAAAACCTTTCTCATAAAGAGACACTGGGAATCAAGTTAAGGGCAGCTCAAGAGTAGTGCTAGAAGGTTGTTAAATAAAGGACAAAATCAATTCCATCCTGAACAAAGAACAAAGGGTATAATATAGTGGAAAACACCCAGAGACCTGAGATCAAGAGTAGGCTCTGTTACCATTTAGTATTGAGGGTCCTGCATCAGGAATGGTTCTGTTATAATTCTTATTCTACAAGTGAAGACTGAGTTCAGAGACATCAAGATGACTTATCCATCTCACAGTATCACTACAACACATTGAACAGTGGATATGAAAGTTCAATATGAACTTGGACACAGCACGCCAATGTTACTAAGACATTATACAAACTCTCTTAGGAAGTGAAGCCTACAAGAAGGCAGCAAGCAAAATTCAAAAGCCCTTCTTTTATCTATGCTGTTTTCAGTAATAAAACCTCCATACTCAACTAGAAAAGCTGCACTACAGTTAGTTTTTTAAATAACACATTTAAAAATTATCCTAATGTTAACAACATCAGCAAAAATGTCTCCAGCTGGTCAATCCTCTTAGAAAAGACCCTAACAATAAATGACTAGCACCTGCATCAGTCACGCAACCTACTTGATGTGGCCGGATCCCGATGTAGTAAGCTGCTCGTCATCTTCAGGATTGAAAGTAACCTTGAACACTTCCTGGGAAAAAGCTTTTGTCCTCAGTAGGGGCTGCTCTTCTTTCCAATTCCAGATTGTCAGTGTGTAGTCAGGGCTGCCACCAACAGAGGCCAGCAAGGTACCATCGCAGTTAAAGTCTACATATGCATAGGCCAGATCAGTCCCATCTGAAAGGATGAAAAGATGAATGCAAGTCTAATGAACACGGACAGCACTTACTTTTCAAAAGTGTATTATTTAAATTAGAAAACGGAGAGAGGGCTTCCCTGGTGGCGCAGTGGTTGAGAGTCCGCCTGCCGATGCAGGGAGCGCAGGTTCGTGCCCCGGTCCGGGAAGATCCCACGTGCCACGGAGCAAAAGGCCCGTGAGCCATGGCCACTGGGCCTGCGCGTCTGGAGCCTCTGCTCTGCGGCGGGAGAGGCCACGGCAGTGAGAGGCCCGTGTACCACAAATAAATAAATAAATAAAATTTTAAAAAGAGAGAGAGAGCACCCTTAGTGGTGTGCATTGGTGGAAGAATGCCAAGACTCCCCTAAAGAAACAGTTCCAAAATCACTCATCACCCTTGGCTGTAGAATGAACTACATGATATGGGGGGAGGGGGGAGGGTGAAGAAATCTTAATCACACTTTGCATGAGAAAAACACTTTGAGAATACATTCTACTTTATGAAGCGGGGAAGGGTGACACAAAAGCATATTAGACGGCAGAGAGAAATCAATTTAAAATCTGTCACTGAAAATTTCACGAAATAAAAATTGATGACTTCAGGTTTCTGGTTATGCGTGTGAGGAGCTAAGAAATCACCATTCCATCCTAACAACAAGTAAAAAGCTGAACAGACTGAAAAATCAACAGCTCTTCTTGGATCTATACGAGAAGAAAGGAACCAGGGCAAACCTCTGCCCCCAAGAATGGAGAGACCACCAGGTAAATACAGGGATTTGCAACTCACCAGAGCAGAGGTTTCCAAGCAGCAACAGCCAGAACAGCTCAAGGAACCACTGCTGGTGAAGTAAAACATGAACTCTAACTGACGAATTGCTGGAGGCTCAGTGTGGACAAGTCTGAGAATTAAAAACTCCAGGGGGACCCAGTCATAAGGTGGCCCCAACAATATTGTGAGATTTACCTCCAGGAGTTGACCAGATTCCTAAAGTAAAAACGTCTAGAAAAATCCCCCCAGGCTTCCAACAGAAGGAGGGGAAAAGGAACCATTTTGAAATACCCGAGAGCCTCTGTTCTTCTTAATAAGGTCTGCCCTCAGGGGAAACTAATTAACCAGAGCCTGAGGGCTGGAATGTTATCAGAGCTTAACTGACCTGGAGAAGGAAATATCCAACCCAACCCACTCTAGCCATCCTGTCCTACCTAAGAGGGGAGAAAAATGCTGAGAAACATTTGTGAAGTTCACAGTCCAGAGGCAAAGGCTCACCAAAAAACTGAGACCTAATCCCAGGACTAGAGAATGCTTCCCCTGCCCCACACCTTACCACCAGGTGACTAAAGTCCTATTTAAGGCAGTTCTTTTTACCCAGTACATCATGTCTGGCTACCCAGAAAAAATTACAAGGCATACCAAAAAGCAAAAAAAGACAGTTTGAAGACACAAAGCATGCAGCACAACCAGACATGGCATAGATGTTGGAATTGTCATATTGGGAATTTAAAACAACTATAATTAATATGCTAAGGGCTCTAACAGATAAAGTAGACAACATATAAGAGCAGATAGGCAATGTCAGCAGAGATGGAAATCCTAAGGAAAGAACCAAAAAGAAATGCTAGAGATAAAAAAAAAAAACACTGTAACAGAAATGAAGAATGCTTTTGATGGGCTCATTACTAGATTGGACACAGCTGAGGAAAGACTCTTAGCTACAGGATATCTCAATAGACTCTTCAAAAACCAAAAAGCAAAGAGAACAAAGACTGATAAAAACAGAACAGAATATCCAAGGGCTGTGGGACAAATACAAAAGGTGTAATGTATGTGTGGTGGGAATACCAGAAGAAGAAAGAGAAACATAAGAAATATTTAAACCAATAATGACTGAGAAATTTCCCAAATTAATGTCACACACCAAACCATGGATCCAGGAAGCTCAGAGATCACCAACCAGGATAAATGCCCAGAAACACTACAGAAAATGAAAGATAAAGAAAAAAAATACTGGGGAAAAAAGAAAAAGAGGGGGGACAAAAATCTTACCTAAAAAACACTAACCTAGAATTCTGCGCCCTGAAAAATTATCCTTCAAAGGTGACAGATAGGGCTTCCCCGGTGGTTGAGAGTCCGCCTGCCGATGCAGGGACGAGGGTTCGTGCCGCGGAGCGGAGCGGCTGGGCCCGTGAGCCATGGCCGCTGAGCCTGCGCATCCGGAGCCTGTGCTCCGCAACGGGAGAGGCCGCAACGGGAGAGGCCACAACAGTGAGAGGCCCGCGTACCGCAAAAAAAAAAAAAAAAAAAAAAAAAGGTGACAGATAAAGACTTTCTCAGACCAACAAACACTGAGGGAATCTGTTGCCAGGAGACCTGCCTTGCAAGAAATGTTAAAAGAAGTTCTTTAGAAAGAAGGAAAATAATATGGGTCAGAAACTTGGATCTACATAAAGGAAGAGAAGCAAAGGAGTAAATGAAAGCAAAATAAAACTTTTATTTTTCTTATTCTTGATTGATGTAACAGATAACTGTTCAAAATAAAAGCAATAATGTATTTGATTATGTATGCTTATGTCTGTGTGTGTGTGTGTGTTATGTAAGTGAAATGAATGCTTATATATAAGCTTATATGTAACTGAAATGAATGACAGCAACTAAAATGCCCCCTAATAGGTGAACGGATACATAAGATGTAGTACATCCAGACAATGGAATATTATTCAGCACTAAAAAGAAATGGACTATCAAGCCATTAAAAGACAAGGAGGAAGCTTAAATGCATATTACTAAGTGAAAGAAGCCAATCTGAGAAGGCTACATACTGTATAATTCCAACTCTATGACATTTTGGAAAAGGCAAAACTATGGAGACAATAAAAGATCAGTAGTTGCCAGAGAGGGTAGGGCAGTTATGAATAGACAGAGCACAGATGATATTTAGGACAGGCTTTGGGAAAACTCCTATTCAGAATACTGAATGATGTTATAATGATGGATATTTGTCTAAATGAATACATAACACCACAAGTGAACCCTAAGGGAAACTACGGACTTTGGGTAATTGTGACTGTTAACATCGACTCATCCTTGGTAAAAAATGTACCATTCTGATGAGTTATGTTGATAATGAGTAGGCTAAGCATGGGTGAGGGGAGAGGGTATGTGAGAATCTCTGAAACTTCCTCTCAATTTTATTGTAAACCTAAAAACTGCTCTGAAAAATAAAATCTTTTTTTAAAATTGACTACTGAAATTAATTATATGGAAAACAGAATTGTAAGATAGTTGTGATGGTAATTTTATGTGTCAGCTTGGTTGGGCTATAGTACCCAGTTATTCAATTAAACACTAATCTAGATGTTGCTGTGAAGATAGTTTGTAGATGCGGTCAACATCTATAATCAGTTAAGATTATCCTTGGTAACCTGGGTGGGCCTCATCCCATCAGCTGAAAGCACTTAAAGCAGAACTAAGGTTTTCCTGAGGAAGCAGAAGTTCTGCCCTTAGATGTAGAATCAATTCCTTCCCAAGAATTTCCAGCCTGCTAGCCTGCCCTACAAACTTCAGCTTTGCCAGCCCTCGTAATTACATAAGCCAGTTCCTTCAAATAAATCTCTCATCTATCTCCCACCAGCTGTGTTGCTCTGGAGGACCCCGACTGCTACAATAATGTTACATCTTCAAAATGTTGTTAACCTTAAACGTGAGATATTTTAAAGATTCTACTAGACTCACCTTGAAGTATTCTGTAGGGCCTCAAAGAAGGATATTCATAAATGATAATCTTGGGGAAAACTCCTTTTTCTGCTACTGTGAAGTAAGTTTTTTGGGGGTGAACCTATAAAAGATAAAACCTCACTAAAGCACCGAAAGGGAGATTATCATATAAATCACTCAGTTAATACAGTATTTAGCATCTGTTACTTTATAATTTGTTTATTAGGATCCATTCTAACAGAAAACTCAAAACTCGGCATCTAATAAATACTTGACAATGGATATAATTTAAACTGAAACTAGAAGAATACTCATTTTAAGTTTTACTTTCATTAAGAGAGTCATGTCTTAACTCTACAATTTTTTTTAATTGCCATCAGAAGAGCTAGAACAGCGGTTCCCAGTCTTTAGCAGGCATCAGAATCACAGGCAGGGCTTATTAAAGCACAGATTGCAAGCTTTAACACTAGAGTTTCTGATTCAGTAAATTGGGGCTGGGACCTGATATTCTGCATTTACATTTCTAACAATTTCCCAGGTGATGCTGGTGATGCAGAATCTGGGGACCACTCTTTGAGAACAACTAAGTTAGATGAATTGCTTACCCTGCGTTTGGTGTTTTGCTTTATTTTTAATGGAAAGCTAGAACAAGCAAGACATCTACTTACACTCAACACATAAATTCACCCTGTCTTTTCTGGAAGAGAGCTTATATCCCCCAAACCACATTTCTCATGGCTTTCTCATAGCCTCACAAGAGCATTTCTCATCCACAAATGGATAACTATTTCAGAAAAATTGAAGTGACATGGGCAGTAGAGGAAGGTCTCTGTCACTGTCTGGGCACCAGCAGCCCCAGCACACACGGAGAAGAGCCCCACCGACACACAAGCGCTCAGGGTCCAGGAGGGTGAGGTTTAGGGTTAGCATTCTTGTTCACACTACACCCCTAACTACTGACCTCAAACCAAATTATCGTGCCACAAAATAGAAAAACGGACATTTCAAAACTATCGTTGGCCACAAAGTGATAGAAAAATGAGCAGGCTAGATATTGCTCAGTCCTCTGCAGATGTGGGGGGACCTCAGGGCTCATGGTACTTTGAGATGGTCTCGACCGACTTCCTCCACAGAGCCTTCATGTCGGGCCTGTGAATATTTGCAACAGCTAGTGCCACCGTAGCATGTACCTGTGTATATATACCTAGCTTTTTGGTTTTGCCTCTTTTTTTCTTTTAATTGGCCGTGCACACGACTTGCGATTTCTTAATTCCCCGACCAGGGATTGAACCCGCGCCCCCTGCAGTGGAAGCGCGGAGTTCTAACCACTGAACCACCAGGGAATTCCCAGAGAGGGGCCTTTTAAAATGAGCACAAGTTGATTTAGTATGCTTTTATGCTGAGGATGCCTAAGGAAGTAAAGGCTGAAGATACAAGAAAGAAAACGACTGATGGAGACAGACACCTGAGGAGGAATGAAGAGACAGACTCGAAATCACACACAGATCTTTTTGTCAACTGCTTGAAACTACCGTATGTACAATTTATGCTTCATTTCCTAATGTTAAGCTCTTTTATCTGGCACTTAGCTTTAGTTATTATGTGAATTATCATTTGTGTTATTCATTTCAGTATTTTTGCAGAATAGCAACATAGCATTTACTGCTGAAAACCTGCATGACTATGGGAAAGTCACTCAACCTCTATTAGCCCCAGTTTCCTTATCTGCAAAATGAGATGATAATATTATTAATATAATATTATAATATTGCATGGAGCTAATGTCAGTGAACGTAGTGGTTGTCATCGTGAATTGAAAATGCCTTAGAATAAGACTGCTGTGCATCTCATGGAATCCCTCCTCACAGCCTGGCTGGTCCACAGAACAAACACATGGATGGATTTTTGTTTTCTAAGTTACTAAAGGCATACCCCAATGACACCAATTCCCCTGCCACTGCTACTTCGCAGGTAGGTCTGTTCCTTGGTTTTCAAATTCAGAAGGATCAGCTGGTTCCCAGCTACGTACAACACCATATTGCTGTCCAGAAGTTGTAGGTTGGCCCGCTTTCTGCAGTCATAACCAAAGGAATGTCTGAGGGAAAGTTGCAAAGGAAAACCAGTGAAACAACATAACCATCCTAGAGAGGGGAAAAGTAACGAAATGAATATATTTTTAAAACCCATACCCTTAGTTAGATAAAGATCCAGGGTTGAAGTAGTTGAATTTTATGCTGAAACTTAGAGTTATTTACTGTATTACTAATGTAATCTTGTTTTTAAATTAGGTGAAAATTCTCATACTCTGATTCAGTCTTTTAGTTTTCCTAGGAAAACCCTGAAAGCACATTAATTTTGTTTGCAATAAAAAATAAACTTTCTATTTGGGTACTATAGAGAGTAAAGTAGTCCCCTAAATAATTTCATTTTCCTCTCTCCTGCTAAAACTAAATCACATTATAATGTGGGAGAAAGTCTGTCTTTGCCATCTTTGTACTCCCAAAGCCTGTCCAGTTTGTTGACTGAACATAGTAAAAGGATCATGTAGGCCTCTTCCTTGATGCTGAAAGACAAGATGTTTAAAATTCTGACATGTTTGTGAAATTCTGACACACCAGTGACAATGTGACTACTGTAATAAATTCACATAAATATAATTGAAATTTAATCATATGAAAATTATAAAAATTGACTAAATAATACATAATATATAAGTATATAAAATAAATAGGCTAACATTTCCTTTCCAAGATCATTAGTATGTACGGGTGTGCAGATGAGTATATACGTGTGTGTGCGTTTATGCTATAGAGTAAAACTGCATTAATTCAAAAGAGATTTAAAAAACTGAGCTATAAAACATTTTTTAAGTGTACTTTGTTATTACGTTCAAGCTCAAATTAATATAACCCAAGATATAAGTGTAATAATTAAATGAGATCAACTATTAAAAAATTATAGTTTGGCAAAGAAATATATTATGTGGTGTATCTTAAGTAGATATATTCTTATTTTCCAAGAATTCATTGCTGAACACAAAAGTTGAAGGATCACTGGAGCAATCCTTATTTCTTGAGCCCTTGTTTTTGTTTTGTTTTTTCAGTCTGATTTTAGACGATTCCCCTTATTTGTAAGGAAATATTTTCAGAGAAAGAAATTATACAAAACTTTTAACAAGAACAATATGTCGAATGTAAAAAAGGAAGAGCAAATTTTAATTAACGCAATTTGAATTGTGAAGAATATATAAATTATAACTAACTACAAGTAACTATACCTATCTCACTGCCTCATAGTTAAATTGAAAAAAGAGAGAGAGAACATTTCAGGGCATTTGTACAAGAAAAAGGAATTTTATAAATTTAAAAGACATTAACGCCTAAAATTGAATCTTATATAGAAATGCAAATGAATATGTGATCCAAGATCTAGATGAAGCTATTCTGCCCTCATGGAGAATACCTGGGGCCGCCTCACAAATAAAGAGTAGGGTCTACAGCCCCTTATCTTTACAGAGCCTGGTATGGGGCAGGAAGTTTTGCCTTCCCTCTCCCTAAACTACTGTTCTCACCTTTCCTTCTTCCTTCTCTCCTTTCCCTTTTCCCAGGTGCCAGTGTAATACTCTAAAGGGCTAGAAGAATGTCTAACTATGAGGGTAGAAGCGGGCTACCATCCCTTCACTAACTTGGATGACAGCAGGGAATCGGAGACATGATCATTTATCTAATATTATCATCTGTAATTTCAGGGGGAAACTCCCTCTTACTTGCTGCTGTTTTGATTGAAGGCCCTTTCAAATGCAGAAATGGGTTAGATTGTAGCTTGCCAAACACTTTCCCTCTAAATCAATCACAACCTGCTTGAGGGCAGAGACTGCTTCTCATTCATCTGTTTCCTGGAATGCCTACCACAGAGTCATGAGCCTATTCGGTTGAATGAATGAATAACTAGAGTCTGATCTTTCCCTTTAAACCCCAGAGGACAAGGCAGTCCCTAAGCAGAGCTCTGAAAATGTTAAAATGTATTCTGACGTACCTTCATCTCCCTTCTGTTTTATCTCATCCTCCCTTTTGGCACCTATTCTTCACTTCCTATCAGAGGCCCAGGGCCTTCGCTGTTTGTCCATGTCCATCTAGAACCTCCACTTTAAAGTGGTGTTTAAACACTGTCTTAAGTGCTGTTTAGTGTCTTCTATAAATTATGCTGTGGTTTAGGTGATATTTTATAAATTATACTTTCTTGATTGATTTAGAAGACACACATGTTAAAACTGAAGTAGATGAAGAATTAAAAGGGTATATGGGGATACATGAGAGCAGACTTCTTACAGCTTCTCACAAGAAATAGAGATTATATTTTTTCATCTCTAGAGAGTAGGACTAAGTCTAACGCAGGACATTCCAGAAAGGCAGATTGTAATTCAAGGCCTGGAGGAGCTCTCTAATAATGTAAGCTATTCAAAAATGGGATAAGCTGCTTTGTGATTGCCCTGGTTTTGAAAGTGTTCAAGTCCACAGCTTATACAGCCACTCCTCCTGCATGAGTAGAAAGGATTCATGCACTGAGCCAAACGTCAAGATCGCTCTGACTCCCTTATTTACAGGCTAGGCATATCTCTCTAATACAGAGATCCTTGTATTCAGAAGCACCAAATCCCCAGTGTTGAGAGCTGGGAGAAGGCAGCACAATCAAAATTACCCGAGAAGCTTTTTCAGAGTACATATATACCCAAGCCCCTCTCCACGTGGAAATAATGCAGTAGGTCCAGGAAGCTATCAGAGCACGTGCATTTCAGGAAAAGCTTCTAGGTGACTAATAAACCACTTCATTTGAAAAAGATCGACTAGAAGGCCAACTGCATAACTTTTATCAGTAACCTGTCCAAAGGCCACAAAGGAAAAAAAAAGGCCCTCAAGAGAGAAAACTCCAGGTTACGAATTTCAGGGTGAATTAGTTTTAGTTACACCTGGGATCGAAATAAAGTTAGAAGATATAATAACAATAACATGTTCTATTTTTACATAAAAAGCAAAACTGAGTCAGGAAGTACACTGCCCTTCCCCTCTCAGCACCCCTTTTATAAGGGGCCAGTCAGTGTCTGGGCCATGCGGTCATAACCACTGCCCTTCTGAGGGTAGGCGTGCTAAATTGCTAACCAAGGGCCTTAATGGAAATTGTCTCCTAACTAGCACCTCACAAACCTAACATCATAAAGTGATGGCAAACCCTAAATCCCCTTGTTAATCATCCCACTTTTACTTTTCTTCACAGAATTTTATTCTTCTATTAACATGGGTTATATTGTGCCCACTTCCTCAGGGCTGTCTTCTCTGTAGCTCATCTGGTAAATAATGCGAAAGCAGTAATGCCTGACAATGGCCATGTCAGCGTTTCAAGCAGGGAGATCAATGATTTTAACTTAACAGGCATTGAAAAAGGGGTGCCAATCTGGTAGAGATAAATGGGGATAAGAGGCCTCCTGGTCTCCTTCACATCACATCTCCTGAAAGGACAGCCAGAAAAGCATTATATCTCTTTATGGTTATTTGGCATCTAACAAAAGCTTAGTTTAAATTAAGATCAAGCATATCTATCTTAAGCTTCTTAGAATTACCTAAGATAGGGGTTGGCAAACTGTTTTTGTAAAGGGCCAGGTAGTAAATATTTTAGGCTTTGTGAGCCAGATGATTTCTGTTGTAACTACTTAAATCTGCCCTTGTAGTGTGATGGCAGTCATAGACTTCATGTAAATGAATGAGCATTGCTGTGTTCCAATAAAACTTTATTTAGGGAAAAAGGCCAGAGGCCAGATTTGGTCCATGGGCTGCAGTTTGCCAACCCCTGACCTAAAAAGCTGAAATTCCAAGATTATACATATGTAACTGGAGTGGATACACAAGTGTAAGAAGATCCAGCGGTATGTCTGAATCCGGAGTCACAAAAGGCATCGAAGCCAGCTCCATATAATCGTAGAAGAAGCTTTCTGATATTTTCTTCTTAACTTCCTCCTCTGCCTCTTCTGCATCTGGGACAGGAGTTTCCACGTACTGAGAGTCTAAAAAATTAAAAATATTTTAACTAAGAAGAGTGTCTGGTCAGTCCTAAAATCGTATTTCATGAAGACAGGAGGAATGTACGTAGCCCATAATACTCTAGCAGTAACTACTACTTCTGGCCTGGACATAGGATGCCACCCACAAGTGAGCATGGAAGCAGAGGCAACGCGCCTGTGTGCATTGGGGTGAACGCCTAGCCCTGCATGGTTCCGGCAGTCTCAAAGAACAGCGCACGGTCAGTTCTAAGGGAGAGTTAGTCTCACTAATGTGGGATAGATCACTCCTTAGACAATCCCACTCCCCAGAAAAACCCAGTATGAGAGTATGTGATACTCAGAATACACAACTCCAGAGCTGCTAAAGCACCCTATCAGGATATGTTTGATGCCCTTTCTTTTATCACCTCCACACTTCCTGCAACCATTTCTTTTATGGATTTACAGCTGTTCAGTTAAAACAGTGACAAGTACTAATAGAAAACCAGTAATACTTACTTCCAATGCTTTCCACATAATCATCTTGAGATGAACTTGAACTTCCTTCCAAATGTTCCACATAGGATTCATCATCCCCTAAATATGATTCTTCCCCTTCAGTAAATGTTTCACCTGTGGTATCTTCAACAGATTTGTAATCCTCTTTCATAGCGGCTATACAAAATAATTTGTTTTAATAATTTCTAAATTTGAATTAAATAATTTCTAAATTTGAATTAAACATTGTCTTAAACATTAAATAATTTCTAAATTTGAATTAAACATTTCTTATTTCCAAAGTACCTAATACTTCCAATTCATTTGTGCTCTAAACTGAATGAATTTTAAACTCAAAAATTGCTACAAAAATCATTTTATTTGGTCACTCTTGCAGCTTTACAAAAAATTTTTAAAGCTTTTCCTGTGAGTAAATCTCCACTTTCACTTCATTTGCAGTCTATTTCCTACCACTGCACACTTACAAGAAAGTAAAGGATAAAGAAAAAAAGATTGGCTAGTATGTTGCTATCATTTTTTCAATTCAATTTCACTTGAACAACATGTTATTTATAAGGACCTTTTATGTCAAAGATAACGCATATTCAAGAATAAACTCCTCTGGGTATGACTATGTCTGAATGATATCCTAGGAATACATCAGACTATTTGCTTCAGGACAAGCTAGAAGAGAAAAAGAATTGGAATGGGAGTAGAATAGATCTAGGTATAAGCCAACATTCAGATCAAGTCCAAACATGGCTATGGTTCACATATACCATGTCCAGCAGGTGAAAGGGCTGGATGAACTTTCAGAATAGTAAGGCAGAAATGGTAAGTATGTCAGAAACAGAGTAGAACCACCTAGTCGGTCTATCTGAGATGAGGCTAAAAGAAGAGCAACAAGGCCCAAGACTAACTTGAATGAGGTGAGAAAGCTGGGCCAATCCAATTAGCAGAATAAGAGGACAGGGTTCTGTAGGATTCATGCATTTGGATGGAAAGAAAATAATCCTCGACACCTAAATGGGGCCCACTTCTTGAACTCCCCTAGGGGAGAGCCCTGGGTAAATACTCTCCAGTAATACCATTTAACAGATTTCTTAGCTCTTTCTTGTGACTGTTGCAATCAAACACTATATCCCCATCTCAAGATTGGGATATTATCTGCTGGCCTGCCTCTCTCTGGGAACAGAGTTCAAGCTGCCATTAGATGAGTTCAGGCTGCCAGCTAGGATGAGGGAATCACTGATAAAGGAATCAGAAGTGAATACAAATGAAGGGGAGTAAATCATTTTTCTAAAAATGAATATTCTGAGCCTGGTTGAAGGGTTGTGCCACTGAAAGGAAAAGTGGAGTTTGGAAAAAAACGAATTTAACAGGAAGTAGACACATTAAATCAGACTGGCAAAGCAGCAGATCTTAGCAACTTGGTGACAACAAAGATTTCTATACTTTTTATAATCCCAAGATAGACAGGTGGAAGGATTATGATTTGATGTACAAATCAGCATTTGTCTTTCTATTCTTGGAAATAATCTAAAATCAACATTGAAAATGAAAGCCAAAATTACAAATGTCATTTTTTGTAGAACTAGAAGCTGCTAAAACCTCAAATCAGAAATGGATGGCAGGGCTGGCTGGTGGAAGGGCTGGCAAAATTAGTGGACACTGAACAAGGATGGGTGCAGGAGGAAGCAAAGGGAGGTAACCAAGGCAAGGAGACACCATAGCCACAGATCTCAAAAAGAGCCAGATGAAAGTTTGTTTTATGACCAAGGAATTTTACAAATTAATTAATTAATTATTTTGGCTGCACCAGGTCTTAATTGTGGCAATCTTAATTAAGATCTTCGTTGCGGCATGTTTAGCTGCAGCATGCGGGATCTTCAGTTGCGGCATGTGGGCTCTTAGTTGCAACACGGAGACTCAGTTGTGGCACGCGGACTTCTTAGTTTTGGCGTGCATGTGAGATCTAGTTCCCCAACCAGGGATCAAACCCAGGCCCCCTGCATTGGGAGCACCCACTGGACCACCAAGGAAGTCCCTGACCCAGGATTTTATAGGTGAGTTTCCTCCGCTTTTTCTTCTCTCTAGCCAATAGAAATATGAAGCTGTGGTGCCTCTCCTCACCAGCTGCCACAGAGGCAGGCTGCCTCCTGCAAATACAGCTTGCCTCTCTGGTCCTTGTTTACCTCCACCTCCTTTGTGAGATTGGGAACACAATGAGGAAGTCTGCAAATGATGTGACTGTGCACATAGAACATCCATAAGGACTCCCTATAATTATTACAATTTTTAAAAGAGTTTTGCATCGTTACTACATACAAAAACAACATACAAAAATTAATAATTGGGACTTCCATTTTGGCCATGATGAAGTAACCATGATGGAGTACCAGACTGTTCTCCTACTACAATTCTGGAATTATTTAGTTTTCCCTTTAATTCTATTTTTCTTCATGTATTGTGATGCTCTGTTATTAGATGCATACATATTTATGATAGTTATGTCTTCCTAATGTATTGCTCCTTTTATCATCATGAAATGTACTTCTTTGTCACAGATAGTACTCTTTGTCTTGAAATCTATTTTATCTGATATTAATATAGTCACTCCAGCCTTCAAATGCTTACTGTATGCCTACTATATCTTTTTCCATCAATTTACTTTTAACCTATTTGTATCATAATACTTAACGTGTGTCTCATATATCATATAGTGGGTTCTTGCTTTTATTATCCATTCTGATAATCTGTACCTTTTTACAAGACTTGTTAGTCCATTAATATTTAATATAATTATTGGTATAGTTGGATTTTGATCTAACATTTAATTATTTATTTTCTGTTTGTGCACTTCCCACTCTTCCATTTTCCCTCTATTTCTTCTTTCCTATTTTCTGTTAGACCATTTATTGTTATTCTTCTAGATTATTTATTCTTTAAAATTCCATTTTAATTTCTGTTAGCTTTTTAACTACTTTTCTTTGTTTGCTTTTTAAATAATTGCTTCAGAGATTATAATATTTATCCTTTACTTCTCACAGTCTACTTAGTTAATATTATAGTAATACACATCTTTCATCAACTGATGGAACAACCAGTCAAAAACTCCATAAGATATGATGATCTGAAAAACACTATCAAACATCCCCACCTGATATTTAAAAAACACTACACCTACACATTCAAAGGCACATGGGCCATTTACCAAGAGAGATCACTTGCTGGAACATAAGACAAGTTTTAATAGCTTTTAAAAGATTGAAATAATACAAAATATGCATCTTCTCTGATTACAACAGTAGTAAATTAAATTACAGAAGACATTTGGCAATTAAAAAACACACTTAAAAATAATGTATGGGTCAAGGAGAAATTAATAAAGAAATTATAAAATATTTCAAAGTAAATGATAATTAAAATATAACACCAAAATGTGTGGGATACAGCTAAGACAATGCTTAGAGGGAAATTTATAGCTTTTAGTACATATATAAGAAAACTCAGAAATCAATGACCTAACATTCTGCCTCAAGAAACTAGAAAAAGAAAAGCAAAAAACCCCAAAACTCAGAGTAAGTAGAAGAAAGGAAATAAAAATAATAAATAATAAAAATAAAATAATAAAAAAATAATTAATAGAATTAGTGTAAATAATAAAAATGAAAGCAAGACTCAATGAAATAAAAAGGCAACAAAACAATAGAAAAATTATCAAAGCCAAAATCTTATTCTTTGAAAAGATCGACAAAATGGATGCACTCCTAGCTAGGCCAATCAAGAAATAAAAGAGAGACAATACAAATCTTCAGTATCAGGAATTAAAATAGATCCTACAGAGTTATGTCAACAAATTTTACAATTTAGAAGAAATGTATAACTTCTATGAAAGATACAAAGTTACAAAACTTAATAAAGAAGAAAGAGACAACCCTCTATTTATTAAGGGAATTGACTTCACAGTTAAAATTTTTTCCACTAAGAAAATTACAGGCCCAGATACTTCATTGGTGAGTTCCAGCAAACATTTAAGGAAGAGATAATACTAATTCTACACAAAATATTTCTGAAAATAGAAGAGACCAAAATACTTCCCAGTTTACTATATGAAGTCAGCAATAATTTAGTCCTTTGATAAGAATCAGAAACCAATGTCTTGGTAACTAAAGTCCTTCACCCTTGTGAAAAATGCTGCATGGTCTGGCTGGTACATTTGGTCTAAATCTCTTAATAGGACTCTGTTACAGCAGAAACTCCTTGTTGGGTATGGGGAAGAGTCTACCTTAATCTCCGTACTTAGGTAGAAAACCAGGAAATTGATTCACTCTGCATGAGAATTCCAAAGGGTAAGATGTTGCTTAGATATTTTAGAAAGACTGAGAACAAGGTAAGGGCTCCAGGAAAAAAAATTCAGCTATCAGGTATGTAGCTGAACCAGGACAGAGACCTCTTCTCACAGCACCAAGGTAGAAGGTTTCAGAGTGTCAGCAGACTATTTCACGTTATCATTTGAGATCCTAAAACCCATGATTTATGAACTAATTTACGAGCTGAGGACAGGGCCAGGCCAGATTTGATAAGACCTGCCCTTAAGAAGGTCTGACATTAAAAAGGGAGGTTCAGGCAGTGCTGGACAAAGGGACATTATCATTAAATCCATCCATCCAGAGCGGGAGAGGAGCAGAGGGTGTTGGTCCCACCCACTCGGGCCCTGGAAGCCTGCTGGGCTCCCACATGGTGTCCCCTGCCCTCTGAGACTACAGGCGGGAGGCAGGCCTGGGCTCCTCTGTTCCGTTGAGCCTAAGCCCCAACCCCCCACACCTCCCAGGGCCTTTTCCAGCCCTGTGGGTCCTAAGCATAGGCCTTGCCCACTGCCCAAACCCTACCCCTGCTTAGGCTCTGCCCTCCACAGCCAAGGCCTTTTCCACCTTTTTTTTTTTTCTCCTCCTCTTTCTTATTATTGTGGTTCTTTTTTACTTTCTGGTTGTTGGTTCATCTATATTTTTATTTTTATATTCTTTCTAACATATCTGTTAGTTTCCTAGTCTAATTTTATTTTTTACTTGTTATTGTTCTCCATTTTTTTTTTGCTGCCCCACACGCAGCTTGTGGGATCTTGGTTCACAAGCCAGGGTTAGGGCTGAAGTTCCTGCAGTGGGATCTCGGAATCTGAACCACTGGACTAACAGAGAACCTCAGACACCACAGGGAATACTCATCAGAGTGAGGTTTCCCAGAGGTCCTCATCTTGGCACCAAGACCCAGCTCTAAGCAACAGCTTATAAGCTCCAGTGTTGGAAGCCTAAGGCCAAACAACCAGTAAGGCAGGAACACAATCCCACTCATTAAAAAAAAAAAAAAAATGAGATGGCAAAAAACATGTCACAGATAAAGGAGCAAGGTAAAATCCTATAAGAACAAATAAATGAAGAGGAAAAAGGCAACCTACCTGAGAAAGAATTCAGAGTAATGACAGTAAAGATGATCCAGAATCTCAGAAATAGAATGGAGGCATGGATTGAGAAAATACAAGAAATGTTTAACAAAGATCTAGAAGAACTAAAGAACAAACAAACAGAGATGAACAACACAATAACTGAAATGAAAAATACACTAGAAGGAATCAATAACAAAATAACTGGGGCAGAAGAATGAATAAGTGAACTGGAAGACAGAATGGTGGAAATAACTGCCAAGGAGCAGAATAAAGGTAAAAGAATGAAAAGAAAATCTCAGAGACCTCTGAGACAACACTAAATGCATCAACATTCAAATTACAGGGGTCCCAGAAGAAGAAGAGAAAAAGATAGGGTGTGAGAAAATATTTGAAGAGATTATAGTGGAAAACTTCCCTAACATAGGAAAGGAAATAGTCACCCAAGTTCAGGAAGCACAGAGAGTCCTATACAGGGTTAACCCTAGGAGAAACACACTAAGACACACATCAATCAGACTAACAAAAATTAAATTCAGAGAAAAAATATTAAAAGCAGCAAGGGAAAAACAAAAAATAACATACAAAGGAATCCCCACAAGGTTATCAGCTGATTTTTCAGCAGAAACTCTGCAGGCCAGAAGGGAGAGGCAGGATATACTTAAAGTGATGAAAGAGAAAAACCTACAACGAAGATTACTCTACCCAGCAAGGATCTCATTCAGATTCGACAGAGAAATCAAAAGCTTTTCAGAAAAGCAAAAGCTAAGAGAATTCAGCACCAACAAACCAGCTTTACAGCAAATGCTAAAGAAACTTCTCTAGGTGGGAAACACAAGAGAAGAAAAAGACCCACAAAAACGAACCCAAAACAATTAAGAAAATGGTAATACGAAAATACATATCGATAATAACCTTGAATGTAAATGGATTAAATGTCCTAACCAAAAGACACAGACTGGCTGAATGGATACAAAAACAAGACCCATATATATGCTGTCTACAAGAGACCCACTTCAGACCTAGAGACACATACAGACTGAAAGTGAAGGGATGGAAAAAGATGTTCCATGCAAATCAAAAGAAAGCTGGAGTAGCAATACTCGTATCAGATAAAACAGACTTTAAAATAAAGACTAACAGAGACCTTATCTCTGTTACAAGAGATAAGGAAGGACACTACATAATGATCAAGGGATCAATCCAAGAAAAAGATATAACAATTAGAAATGTTTATGCATCCAACATAGGAGCACCTCAATACATAAGGCAAATGATAATAACCATGAAAGGGGAAATTGACGGTAACATAATAATAGTAGGGGACTTTAACACCCCACTTACACCAATGGACAGATCATCCAAACAGAAAAGAAATAAGGAAACAGAAGCTTTAAATGACACAATAGACCAGATAGATTTAACTGATATTTATAGAACATTCCACCCAAAAGTGGCAGAATACACTTTCTTCTTAAGTGCACACAGAACATTCTCCAGGATAGATCACATCTTAGGTCACAAATCAAGCCTCGGAAAATTTAAGAAAATTGAAATCATATCAAGCATCTTTTCTGACTACAACGCTATGAGACTGGAAATCAGATACAGGAAAAAACTGAAAAAAACCACAAATACATGGAGGCTAAATAGTGTGCTACTAGATAAGCAAGAGATCACTGAAGAAATCAAAGAAGAAATAAAAAAAATACATAAAAACAAATAACAAAAACATGACGACCCAAAACCTATGGGGCACAGCAAAAGCAGTTCTAAAAGGGAAGTTTACAGCAATTCAATCTCACCTCAGGAAACAAGAAAAATCTCAAATAAACAATCTAACCCTACTCCTAAAGCAGCTAGAGGAAGAAGAATAAAGAAACCCCAAAGTCAGTAGAAGGAGAGAAGTCATAAAAATCAGAGCAGAAATAAATGAAATAGAAATGAAGAAAACAATAGCAAAGATCAATAAAACTGAAAGCTGGTTCTTTGAGAAGATAAACAAAATTGATATACCCTTAGCCAGACTCATCAAGAAAAAAAGGGAGAGGACACAAATCAATAAAATTAGAAATGAAAAAGGAGAAATCACAACTGACACCACAGAAATACAAAGGATTATAAGAGACTACTGCAAACAACTATATGCCAATAAAATGGACAACCATGAAAAAATGGACAAATTCTTGGAAAGGTACAATTTTCCAAGACTGAACCGGGAAAAATTAGAAAATATAAACAGACCTATCACAAGGAATGAAATTGAAACTGTAATTAAAAATCTTCCAACAAACAAAAGTTCAGGACCAGATGGCTTTACAGGTGAATTCTATCAAACATTTAGAGAAGGAGAAAATGGACTTGAGGACATGGGGAGGGGGAGGGGGAAGCTGGGGCAAAGTGAGAGTAGCAGTGACATATATACACTACCAAATGTAAAATAGATAGCTAGTGGGAAGCAGCAGCATAGCACAGGGAGATCAACTTGGGGCTTTGTGAGGACCTAGAGGGGTGGGATAGGGAGGGTGGGAGGGAAAGATGCAAGAGGGAGGGGATATGGGGATATATGTATGCATATGGCTGATTCACTTTGTTGTACAACAGAAACCAACACAGTATTGTGAAGCAATTATACGCCAATAAAGACCTATAAAACAAAATTTGAAAAAAAAAAGAAAAAACTAAATCATCCAGGAAAATACTGCAAAGCACTAGAAACTAAAAAGTAGACAATCCTGTGTCAGAAACATAGGGAGTGGAAAAAAGTGGAAACGGAAAAACAAACGAGAAGCAAACTAAAGTGTTTCAGGAGAGTGATATAATCATATTTTTTGGAAAGATAACTCTAATGGTGGTATGGACAGGAAGACTTAAGCAGAAATCCTTGTTGTAAGAGTCCAAGCAAGAGGAGATAGACCTCTAAAATAAAATACGATACGGAGAAATCATGGATTTACCAGACAGCCCTCAGATAAATTGAAAGAATTTAATGTACATTTTGTAAATGAATTGATTTCCCCAGGACCTGCTCTCCTCTAGGTGAATAGTAAAAATTAGATTCTGAAACTATATTTAGGATTAGAACTAAAAATGTCAATATTCCACTAAGCCACCTAACACCACGATGCCCAGACAGAAAGAGCCAGTCATCTTTTAAAAATCCTATTACAAAATTCTTCACTTTCCCTTCTATCTGCAATTTATGATATCCTTCCACATATGTTATCCAATTTAATCCTCAAACAGCTCACAACGATCACTTTACGGGTGAGAAAATTGAGGCTCAGAAAGGTGAAATAATTTATCCAAGATCAAGCATCTCTAAGTGGAAGACCCAGGACTCAAAACTTAAGTCCAGCTCTCTTTCCACTGCACTGTATTAGAGAAGCTCATTAAAGACCTTGTAGACCCTACAGGAAGGAGCCAGACCAGATGTGAAGATGGGTCATTATCAACATAGAGATGATAGTAACTTCTGTGTTCCAGGACTAGAGATAAAATGATTAAAACACAGAATCTGCTCTTAAAGAACTTAGAGTTTAGTAAGGGAATTAAACAAGTCAACCTTTCTGTCGTATAAACTTAGATATGCACTCTTTAAAAATTATTTTACTCCAATTTAATAATCAAGACCCTAAGTGTATATTATAATCTTTACTCACGTTCTGATGCAGATCTAGAAGAATGAGACTGCCTTCCATCACTCTTTGATCTCTCTGATTTCCCCCCATCAGTATCCTGATCATCTGGTTCCTTCATTTTCTCTGTAAGCACAAAATTGAGACAGAGACAGGGATAGAGCTGTAAAATAGAAATCATTAACAGATTATTTTCCCCCTAAACAAATCCCATGAGCACCAAACACCATGTGTGTTGACAATCTGTGTGTTTGCAAGGTATCAGAAATGACTTCACCAGCTGGAGGGCATGACCATCATCAGAGACCTCCGTAGAATGGCAAAATATAGTCAGATATTCCCTTCCTCCAGGCAAACTCGTCATCATGGTGCCCTCTGGTTTTCCAGAAGTCCACAGTGAAACACCACCCAAGCCTATCTTTCCTCTAAATGCTCCACATTAAAATTAACCCTTTGCCATCCTTCTTTTGGTTCATCCCCTCCTCTTCCCCCTCCCATCATCAAAGTCCCCTGGTGTTACTAATCAATTTCAATTTTTAAATATTTGTTGAGGATAACTTCTATGTATCAAATCTTATGTTAGGCACTAAGTTGTAGTACTGAACTAGAAAGATACGATCCTTAACTCAGTGGAGCTTTTTTAGAAATATAGGTATTAAACAGGTAATTAAAATATAATGAGTGCTACAAAAGAATAGGGTGCTGTGGGCACATACAGCAAGAAGATTAAACTATGTCTGGGGTTAAGGAAGAGGCATTTGAGACACAGGTCATGAGTAGACGTTGGCCAGGCATAAAATGGGAAAGATTATTGGCAGAGGGAGCTTCTAAGAGAGGCTTGTGTCTGTGAAGGCCTGAGAGCAGTCTATTGGCTAGAGCAGGAGAGTGAAATGGACATTGATGGGGAAGCGGGTAGCAGATCATCAAATTGTCTCTAAGCTTTGCTAAGGAGTTTAGAACTTATTTCTATGGTAATTGAAAGCCATTGAAGGTTTTTAAGGAGGGGAGTGACACGAGAGGTTTTCTCTGTCCTCTCTCTATGGCAGCTCTTGTAGATGAGAACATCTACTATGTCTTCCTTCTAAGTCTTCATTTCTCCGCACTAAACATCCCGTGTTTCCTCAACATTCTTCTATGGCACAGCTGGCAGGTAGACTAGTGGTTCTATTTGGATGAGATTTGTGGTTAGATTCAGGTTTGAATCCCAGTTTTGCCACAGAACTAGCTAATTACTTTACATCAATTCCTCAATTGTAAAATGGAAGTGAAGAAAAAACTATGTATAAGGCTGCTATGCGAATTAACTGAACTAGTGCATTATTATAACTTCCTGGTCTCTCAAGAAAGACTACTATGCCCAAAGCAGCCAGGATCTACACTACACGATCAGTGCATGAGAGTGCAGGATGACAACTACCCACCTTCATCTGGACATTAGGGTTTATACCATCTGTTTCCTTGCACTGACACCATGATACCCTCTCTTGATTTTTGTGTTTGTTTTTATTTTTTTAGAATTAAAGGATTGAGAAGTTGTATTGTAACCTGATGAGGCTTTGATGTCAGAGAGACTTGTTTGGCCAAGAAAAAAGGTTTACTTGGCCAAGGGCCAAGCCCCTAGCATCCCTTAACCTGTCAGTCCTTTTATATGTACAATGGGGAAGATAAGGTTGTCTGGCAGAGTTATTGTAAGTATTAAATGAGATCTTTTATACCCACAGTTCTCAACTCTGGCTGTACTTTAGAATCACTCGGAAAACTTTTTACAATGTACCATTTTCGGGGTCTCATTCCCTATATAATTCTTTTGTGGAGCCAAAGAATAAGAACCAGAGTTAAGGACCATGGGTTTATATCAAACTCTTCGTAGGTATTGGAAAATGGTAGTTTTACTATAATTACTACACATTCTCTTTAATACAGCTAGGGCTCAATAAATATGATCACAGAATCTTGAGAGTTGAAAGAGGGTTAATTTGGTCCAATCCTCCCATCCAATATAAATCACACATCTACAACTCAAGCCCAGGCTAAGAGTATTGGCTAGAACAACACTGACTGGGCTCAAAGCCTGGCTTTTCCTCTTCCTATTATAGTTGTGAGGTATTAAACAAGTATTTAACCTCTCTGTGCCTTCTCATCTGTAAAGTGCAGTACCTACTTCACAAGGTGGTTCTGAGATCTCAATGAGTTAATACAGTAAAGCTTTCAAAGAACAGTGCCTTGCACTCAGTAGGTAAAATAGTTGAAGGGATGAATGTTTTAATTCCTGAATAAAGGAACAAATGAAGGAACACACCAAGAGACAGTCAGCTTTAATTTAAACATTTCAGGTAAGAGGGTGAGCACATTCTGTTAATGTTCTCAGCTCTAGTTCTTAGGAAGTTCATTTTATATTATATGAAATCTTCCTCCCTGCAACTTGGATCTATTTGGCCCTATTCTTCTGGGGACACACAGAATAAGTTTTCCTGTTTACTATAGCCATTCAAATAATTAGCCAGTTAACTTTCTTACCCAGATCCTCTCTTTTCCCAAATAAAGCATCCCAATTCTTTCAACTATTTCTCACTAACATGTTTTCAACTCCTTTCAGCATCTGGATAGCTCAAAAACTTAATTCCCAATCCATCATATATCCCTCCCAATTTTGTATGTCCTTTGAAGGATCTGGACACTTTCCAGAAGATATGAACCATCACTTTATCCGTTGGGGACATTATATTCTTTCAAGGCAGCCTAATATTACATTATCTTGCCAGGGTCTGGGGGGTGGGCAGGTTCCTCATATACTGACTCGTAATAATCCATTTGTAACCAGCTGGAATGACTAAACCTTATTTCTGTATACCTAACCATGTCCTATCTTATACAACTGAACTAGCTAGGTTTGGAAGTCTATTTGCAGAACTACCTTAAATCTATTTTCATTAGACTCAGGCTTATTGGTCCAGCCTATGGTTAATTCTGTTAACCAACTCATTAGGTAGACTGTGAAGTTTTGAGTCAACCCTGAGGAAGTGTAAAGAAAAAAGAAAATTATAGTACACAGTGTTGCAGACTGTGTGTTGCTAGAAGGAGGTTGGCTGGAAGCCGGACAGAGGGCTCCCCAAGATGACATTACTCAAGATTCATTCCTTAGATTCCAGGGTCGGTCCCCACTCTCACAAACTCAAACACTCCATCTCAGCCGTGTGCCAGACTGGTCACGTTGAGATTCATAGAGATTCCTGTATAAAAACAGACACTCAGTTTTTACTTTACAGTGTGAAATACAACTGTGAAGAGAATAACAGCTCGTGTTTTTTTAATGTCTACCATGTGTCGAGCACAGTTCTGAGGATTCTACACATATTGTTTCATATATTTCTCAAAACTCTATGAGTTAGGTGCATTTTACAGATGAGATAGCAGAGCAGTTACTATTTGAATCCTTCCCTCTCACCCAACTCATGCAATTGACTTCCAAGTCCTGTTGCCCAGTGTCCAGTTATTAAGCCTTTTGAATTCATCCTCTCCCTTCTAGTCCCACTGTCCCCATCCTAGTTCTGGTCCTCACACTGTCTCACCTCTACCATTACCACAGCCTCATTCTCTCCCTTCTCTGGTCCCTTTGTACACTGTCTCTTATATTCCTAAAACACAGCTTTTAATGTGCCACTCTTCTTGTTTAAAACCTTTAATGGCTCCTCATTGCCACAGAAGAAGAACTCATATTCCTTGGTGTGGCACAGAGGTCCTTCTTCTTAGGGTCTGTAATTCATCTCTTGTCACCTTCCCCTTTCCTGGATCCTCCTCAGCCCCTCCTCCTTCTCAAAAGTTTTAGTCAGTAACCACCTTGGACAACTCACAGTTGGCCGGGCATGCTGAGTACTTGTATGCTACTATATCTACTTGTATGCAACAAGGATTTATTGTGCACCTACCGTGTCTTGCATGTGCTACACACTTACTTGACCTGCATTATCCTATTTAATTGTAACAGGAACCCCATGAAGTAAGCACTACCACCTTCCCTACTTAGATGAGGAATCTAAAGTGCAGAAGGTCAACTTGCCAAGTGTCACACTTAACAGGTCTGGGTGGCTTGTTGACCCCAGAACCCAGGCACTTTCCCACCGAGTCCCTGTTCCTGGCTCAGCCCGGTCCAACTCGGACTCCTGCCATCGTCTGTCTTCCTCCCCAGCTGGATCATGAGCTCCTTGCAGGCAGGAACAGCGTCCACGTTGTATCTACAGTGTGTTGCCCCATGCCTGCGAATGCTATCAATTCAAATGTTTGTCGAACTGATCCATAGAAAGGAGAAGGAATGTGTCTCAGCAAAGCCCGGAGAACCCTAGTTCAGCCTAAGAGAAGTCCAAACGGGGTCGACTGATCCCGGATTCGCCAACAGATTTGAGGAGGGAGGTTGTGGGAACTGCCAGGCTGCTGGGGTCAAAACTTACCTAAGGCACCAACCTCCGCCGCGCGTTCCCAGTCACGGCGTCTGCCCCAGGTCTCCGTTTACTGCGGTTACCACGGCAACGCCATCCCGCCTGCCGGGTGGGCGGAGACGGGCGGGCCGAGAGGCGCATGCGCCGCCCTAAGGCCGCTTTCTGGGAAATGCCAAGGCGGTTGCAGGGGTACCCTTGATCTCGCTTGCCCTCTGGCCCGGCTATTTCGTGGCCCATGACTCAGGATCAAGGCCAAACAGAAAGCCCGGCATTCTACCAGCTTATTATCCCCGTTTAATTTTTATATCTAGTTTATATTATTATTATCCTAAGGATGATACATTGATGACTTCGAAGCTATGCCCAATAATACAAAATGACTCAAAGGTGCCCTGATCACACACCGTCATCAGCAAAAATACGTCGCGGGGCGATTTTTGTTTTATTTATTTATTTTACTTTATGTTATCTCTGTTGACTTTAAGGGTAAGTATTTTATGTTGTGGGCTCCTTGGTCACAGGACTCCAGGTGCACAAAATATAGGCCTAGCTTGACAGATTTTTTCGGTTTAGCAGTTTGCTCTCCAAATGCTCTGTGGCACAGCCAGCAATCATTATTAATTATTTTAAAGTACCTAACTAATGTTACTGGTTACAAAACATTGCTTTTAAATGGCTACAGCCTCGCAATAATATGACAAAGAATTTTGTATCCAGAATATGTAAAGAACTCTTGTAATTCAATAACCAAAAAACTAACCACCTAGGACTTTGAATACCTCACCACATCAGATGTATGAGCAGTCAATAAACACATGGAAAGATGCATAACAGTAGGTCCCAGGGAGATGCACACCACAATTCACGCGTTCCATATCTACTGGGATGGGTAAAAGTTTTAAAACTGCCAGCACCAAATGTGGAAGGATGTGGAGCAAATGGAACTCTCATATAATGCTGTTGAAAATGTAAAGTAGCACAACCACTTTGGAAAAACCTTTGGCAATTTCTTTAAAAGTTAAACATTTACCAAGCGATTCCATGTCCAAGGTATTTTCCCAAGAGAATAAAAAATTTCCATCCATACAAAGCCTTATGTGTGAATGTTCATAGCAGCCATATTCACAATAGCAAAAAACTGGAAACCACCCAAATGGTCACTGACAGGTGAATGGATAAATATCTGTACAACAGAATACTACTCAGAAGTAAAAAGGAAGAAACGGATGCACACAACATGGATGAATCTCAGGATGAGTGAAAGTAGACAGGCACAAGATATTACAGTGTGTGTGATTTCATTTATATAAAATGCAAACAAATCTATGATGACCAAAAGCAGATCAGTGGTTCCCTAGAGCTGCAGTAAAGGGAGAGATGCACTGCAAAGAGACAGGAGGAATCTTCTGGAGATGATAGAAATGGTCTTAATTGTGGTGATAGTTCTGTCTGTATATACAACTGCCAAAGTCCATGAATTGTTCTCTTTAAATGGATGTATGGATGTATTTTGTTGTATATAAATTATTTCTCAATAAAGTTGGTAAGAAAAAAGTGGCTGTATTATATTTTGTGTTTATTGATTTCTGTAATGTTACACAAGGATTTTCCAAAAACTTTGTACCATGCATTTATTGGTACAATAAATGTTGAAATGTTCTCTTTAGTCAAGTATTCTCGAGGATTAAAAAACAAGACCATTATCGCGGCTGTTAATTATTAAATAGTATATCCAGGGTGTCAAAAAGTCAGAAAACATAGGATAAACTTACTTTTTTTCTTTTTTTTTTTGCGGTACGCGGGCCTCTCACTGTTGTGGCCTCTCCCATTGCGGAGCACAGGCTCCAGACGCGCAGGCCCAGCAGCCATGGCTCACGGGCCCAGCCGCTCCGCGGCATGTGGGATCTTCCCGGACCGGGGCATGAACTTGTGTCCTCTGCATCGGCAGGCGGACTCTCAACCACTGCGCCACCAGGGAAGCCCAGGATAAACTTACTTTTAAACAGTATGTTAGTTATTTTCAAATAATATGCTCAACATGTTTTATTTCAACCTCCAAACATCTTTAAAGTTAAAGCACTGGATCCAGTTATTAATTTGAGAAAAACACAAATTCACTACAGAATGTCTTTAAAAATCCAGAAGTACAGAGGGAATAGTGTATTTATTTCTACACCAAAAAGCTGGCAGTCATTACTGAATGCTTGTGAGTCAGGTGCTGTTCTTAGCATATTTACACCTATTTACCTCACTTAATTCTCACAACCCTGTAAGAAAGGTATTATCTTTGACTTTCAAATGGGAAAAATGAGATTCATCTGCCCAAGGGACACAGCCCAAGGAACACAGATGACATATGAATCCAAGCTTTCTGATGGCAACACTTGCACCCGTAGCCGCTATGCTATATTAGTTATTTCTTTTAAGTTAGTAGAAGTCCAATAATTGTTTTTAAAAAGAGCTTCAAGTCCTGGCTTTACTTCTTATAAGCACTCTGACATTGGGTAGCTTATTCGACCTCTAGAGCTCAATTTCCTCATCTGTAAGGGGGGTGGGTGGCATTTAAACACGTCTAACTCATAGGTTGACTGTGAGATTTAAATGCAATAACGGGCTACTGTGGCTTAGCACGGCGCCTGCCACAGGAACGGCTCAATAAAGGACAGCTATTATTACCATTATGGTGCTTCCATATTGTGCACACCATAAGAGGGCAGCACAGCATAGGCTTTGGAGAAAGACTGCCTATGTTCCCATTCTAGTGCCACCACTCCCTGGTTACGTGACCTTGAGAGAGTGCTTACCTCCTCGGATCTAATTTCCTCATCTGCAAAATAAGGATAACAGTACTTACCTCACGAAGATGTCATGAAGTCATGTGGCTAGAACAGTGCCCGGCACTTAGCACATACTAAACCATTATTAAATTCTGCTAATCCAAATGATTCTGCTATACAGTGTAGGAGTGATTATATCATAACTGTGGATTTAGCTATCAGTTTAGTTTCTCTCGCAAGCTGCAATTTGGAGAACTGTCAATTTTATTAAAGTTTATTAGCACCTGATCAGCAGCTTTCTGGGACATATTGGACAAGACATATGTTAGCAAAAAACTTGCGTCTAAAACCAAGAAACACAAGTAATCTGAGTCTGGACCGTTAAAAGTAAATACAAATGTAGTACATCACAGTCAAATACAGCAGAGTTCACCTGTCTGCAGTGCTATAGATCCATGGTTCCCAAATTTGAGCATGCCCCGAATCACATGAAAGGCTTATTAGAAAAGACACCAGAGTTTCTGCTCAATAGGTCTGGGGTAGGGCGCAAGAATTTTCACATCTAACAAGTACCCCAGGTGATAATGATGCTGCTGGCTGGTGTTCACGCTTTGAGACCCACTGATGCAGCTGGCTCTGAAAGCTGATAAAGAGAAGCTAATAAAGGTAGTTTAACTTAATTAAAAACAAATATGCACTAATTTATGACTTGGGAATAATAAATGTTTTCATAATGATGTTTCCCAAGCTTGGCTGTTCACTGGAATCATCTCAGGAGGTTTTTAAAATACTAATGTTTGTGTCCCGTCCCCAGAGTTTCTAATTTAATTGGTCTGGAGTGAGAATTGGGCACTGGGAATTTTAGAAGGTCCCCAGATGACTCTAATAACAGCTGAACTTGAGACGCACTACTCCAGAAGGCCTAAGAAAGAAAGGCTCCTTTCACTATATCTATTATTCTTGGAGTTTTTTCAATCTACCTTTGTATTTTATCAGCAAAAACGAACATTAACAGGATGAATACTTCAATATCAGTCCCAAAGGTTGCCAGTAAGCTAGTGGTAAAAGTTTTTGCATTGGTTCTCAACTCTGGCTGCACATTAAATCACCATGAGCAGCTTTTTAAAATGCCATGCCAAGGCATCTTAGAGGTTGAAAGGAATATAGAGGAAAAAAATAAAGAGCCAACCAGTTGGAGAATATTAAAGAAAATACACGTCAAAAGAACGCATTCACAAAGCAAGCAGATAACTTGACATTTCAGTAAGAGGAGGAATAACACTAAAATGGGTTTATATGCCATACAGGGATAGTATTTATTAAACACCGAGGTTTAAAAAGTGCAATACAGACGGAAGAATCTGCAATAATGCAAATGCATACAGATGACTTCACATAAATAAAATCAGTGATACCAAAAGATAATAATTATTTTGCCCCTACAACAATGAAGAGGCCCAAATGAAAGCTGCATAGCACACTTCCTACAACTGTGACTTACAACTGCAGGAGGAGGGAAGGTGTTATCTGAGAGAGTTCCCCAAGGAGTTACAGTGTGCTTCCCCCTCGCCACTCCCACCTCTCTTAGGCTGAGAATTCCTATCATAGAGTCAAGGAGCAGAGACCATTCAAAAACCAAGTTTAAAACAGAAACCAATATGTGAGATCAAACAGGTGCCTTGAAGAAAAATCTACCCTGAATGCATTGTAGATTCAAGGCTGGGAAAATTGATAGCAACGTTTTGTACTCAATTCTGTTTCAAACATTAAATAAACCAATAAATCAATGTTAGTGCATTCAGATATTTAAGCTCAATCATTATTTTTTTGATATACATTACCATTACTGATAACATTTTCACATGTAAAGACTATGTAAGAATTTTATAATGTATATAACCACCCTTACCTGCTTAAGCAAATATAAACAAATACTCCCACACTGACTTTCTTTTTTTTTTTGCGGTACGCGGGCCCCTCACTGCTGTGGCCCCTCCCGCCGCGGAGCACAAGCTCCGGACGCGCCGGCCCAGCGGCCATGGCTCACGGGCCCAGCCACCCCACGGCACGAGCGATCCTCGCGGACCGGGCCACGAACCCTCGTCCCCTGCATCGGCAGGCGGACTCCCAACCACTGCGCCACCAGGGAAGCCCCCACACTTACTTTTGAAAACTATACATTCCCTTGATGGAAAAAGTGATGGACTACAGTGACGTCTCTCAAAAGGGGGTGTAAATTTTTCTGAAAGCCAGACTTTAGTCACACCGAGTCATTTTATTGTAAGTTATAGGCAAAAGCAGCTTAGTTCTTCAGAAAAAAATAAAATAAAAATAAAATAGATCAACATTTGAGATTCACTGGACCAAAAAAAAATGTGAATAAAGATGATAAAGATAAAAATATATTACTCCAAAAAATCCTTGAATTTATTAGAATATAAAACTTTAATTTCCCTCTAGTCAAAATTTTATTCACAAGAGGTTATAGGTTGTTTGTTTGTTGGAAATCTATTTGAAAAGGTTGAAAATTAAAATAATTGCTTTATTTCTTTGTTCCATTAGTACTAAGTCATGAGATCTTTGTAAGTTGTATCTGAAAGAAGAACATAAAAACTTAAAAGCAGGAGCAGGGAAAGGGGAGTGGAAGCTCAAGAATATATTACTGAGAACAAACTCTACAACTCGTCCTCACTTATGACACGTGGGTAGCAAGAGCAAACCAGCCTTCTTCATTTTGTTTCTTAATCTGTTGAACAAAGATGCAGAAAGGCTTTAGAAAGTAATCAGGAGCATGAAACCACTCAAGATTTACAATTATTTATAACAAGTACATAGAACCAAAGTTATCTTACACTACTGAATGGTACTAAAAATTATTGCTACTAGCAATTTTTTTTGGGTACGCGGGCCTCTCACTGTTGTGGCCTCTCCCATTGCGGAGCACAGGCTCCGGATGCGCAGGCTCAGTGGCCATGGCTCACGGGCCCAGCCGCTCCGCGGCATGTGGGATCTTCCCGCACTGGGGCATGAACCTGTGTCCCCTGCATCGGCAGGCGGACTCTCAACCACTGCGCCACCAGGGAAGCCTGCTACTAGCAATTTTTATTCTCTATCAGAGACACTCCCAAATATTCCCTGGTCAACAGATCCCCTTATTGATTTGGCAGACCTAATTTTTTTCAAAAGAATCAATCCAGTATTTTATACAAATCAATGTACAACTTTTTAAAATAACAAAAAAAGTTATTTGACTTTGGTAAATTAAATCTGTTACTAAATTCCAGAAATTAAGGGCAAATTATATAAAATAGTTTATGTTAAAGCTTTTTAAGAATATAAGAAACAACAAAGGACAAATCTTCCAGTGCTGGGCAATCAGAATATTCTGGGCTTACCGATTAATTTGGACTATAAATACTCAATGTTTATTGAGGTATTCACTATTTTGTCTAATTACTGAAGCTAGTAATAAGAATAGCAAGGAAAATTCCCCCCCCACCCCATCAAACAGTTGTTAGCTCACATTTGCAAATGTAATGTTTATGATTTTAAAGATACCCTCACAATTTGCTATGACTAATCAGTCAAAGGAACTATATTTTGCTGTATTACCAGCACAGAAAAACGTCTTTTGCAAAAATTTTGGATATACTGTAAGATGCTTAGTTTCTCTACATTCCTATAGCAAATCAGAACACATAAAAAATACGTAGGACATTTATTTACCCTTTGTGCCATAACCTCTCTACGTGTGGCACATAACCTCTCTGTGGCACACTCAGATACAGCACACTGGGGCAGAGTGACAAGGAAACTGACTGGCCCCAGCGCTCTGGCTATCCCAAGCCCTACACAGCCACAGCAAAGACTGAGGAAACCAGTATCTCAGTAAGCCCACAGCCCATTCAAGGCACCCCTGCGTGTCTTGCCACACTATTTGGAATGCTCTGCCTGAAACAATAATGTCCGATCTTTGTTGAAATCTTATTGAATTTTACCTTATTCCTTAGTTACCCTAGAAAACAAAAGAAGTGTATGCTTATTTGTTTTTCCTAATGAAGGTGAATTAGTATTTCTTTTCTTCTGAGAATTTTATATTATCTTTAAGATAACAGGAATAATAATTAAGCATGAAAACTACTAAATCAGCCACCTCCCACCTTTGCCCTCCCAACCTCTAGACACATTTCACAATTACATTTTATCACATACCTCTGCTCTTGGATTAACAGGTGTCAAGTGCCCACTTCCTGAGGTGGCATTTAATGGAGAACAAGAATTACTGGTAGCCCCTGGAGATCTATTTATGAGAAATAAAAGAGAGTGAGAGAGTAATCTATTATTATTCACCTTTAAAAATTATATAAGACACAATTCTCAATACTGAGAAGAGCTTGAAAGGAATGGCTGACTTAAGTCCAAATGAGGTAAATTATTTTCAACATATTTTCACCAACCTAAGTTTTTTTTTTTTAATTAATAGATTTTCTTTTTTAGAGTATGTTTAGGTTTACAGAAAGACTGAATGGAATGTACCATTCAGTACATTAGAGGACCACACTGGTAAGTTTTTAACATTAAAAGAGGAAGAATGGATGTGCAGGGATGGGGAAGAAGGTCAAGGTCGTGGAAGAGTAATGAGACGTGGAGCAGTGCAGTACTAGCATGTAGAGTGGACACAGACAGCCAGGTACATCCTTGGTGTCACCATTTACCAACTACGTGACCCATGGAGGCAAATTGCCCAATTAGCTCTATGAGCTTTGGTTTCACTTACTGTAAAGGAGGAAAATACTATTGGTCAATTTACCCTGTCATATATTACCTCCTAATTTTGTAACCCATAAAACGCTCTACATATGTGCTATTATCCTAGTTTTGTCTTCAATAGCCAACCCAATGCTTTTCTACTTAATTAAGGATTGTTCCTCACTCTTCTTCTTTTTTCGCCCAAAATTCTCCTCCCCAATTACTTGATTTTCTCTACATGAGTGAATCTGTCTGAAACTAAGTCAGACATTATGCACTACCTTTTTTCACAAAGAGAATAAAACACAAACCACGTTCTTGATTTTAACCCTACCTTCTTGAATTTAGCCCACTGGTAGGAGAGACAATACTGCATTTTGAGCTTTCTGGGGCTTCCACTACTGGAATAGATACCTCGATCGTCCTCTTTCCTCCTTCTATAATATAAAAATAAACATTAGTTTATTACCTTTCAATAAAATGAAAATTAAAATTTAACTTGATTTCTGTCTTACTGCAAATTATAAAGTTGAGGGTTCTTTCTATATTTTTATCATCATGGACCACAAATACACTTCAAGGATTTTTTAAAAAACGAACTGTGGGACAAGAAACTTTAGTTCTTAGTGTCAATTCAGGAGCATGCCAGTTCCTAGACAGTCAGAATCTTCAGACAAGTGGTATCATGTCAGATCTGCAAGTGAAAAACAGAAATTAAGAGCTAGCCCTAAAGAACAGGAGATCTTGGTGAGAGCGACTTATCTAAAGCTTTCCGAAAAAAAAAATGAAAAAGAAAGAAAATTTCTGGAGTTATACAGTAAAACTTTAAATCTTCTAAATCTATTACATTATTACTGTTACTGAAGACATTAAATTTGGAGGGGAAAGTTGGCTGAAGAGCTCATATGGCCAACAGCAAGTATAATTATGTACATTTTCAATATTTCAGAAGTAGATACTCAGTCAACAAATATTTACTAAGTATGTACTCATGAAAGGCTCAGGCAGTGCTCCTAAGAATCACTGCTTAAAACCAGTGATTTCTGGACTTTAAGGGGTAATGAAGCTCTACCCAATTTTATAACATATTCCTTGGTTGCCCCAGAAAACAAAAGAGGTTCTGCATGACATACGATTTATTTTTATCTTTATCATTATAGCCCACAGAGGTTCCTGTGAAACCAATAATTTTACTTAAGAAAAGAATACCTTAGACAAATAAGCACTGGAATGGAAAGAACACGGTTGCAAATCTACCAGTTTGCTTTAGAATTTCAGACAAATCACTCAACCTCTTTGTGCCTCGGTTTACTTATTTATCAAATAGTTGTATCAGCTTTGTCTACTCTGAAGGTATGTTGAAAACTAAATGAGCCAACAGAAATGAAAGTATTAACCTCAAAGAACTACTGAAATAGATGTCTCATTTGATCACAGAATTATTCTTACGAGTGATCTGCTTTATTTTTTCTTCATTGCACTTAGCACTAACTGACATTGTCTCATGTATTTATTTGCTTATTTGTATTGCCTGCTCCCCCCAGCTTGAATCCCGGAGTAGTCAAGCTGGGCAGGGGCTTGTCCTGTTCGATGCAGTATCCCCAGTGCCCAGAACATGGTGGCACATCGTTGGTATTCACATATATTGAGTGATTTCACTTATTTATTCTAGCCACAAGTTGCCTCTAGACTTTCTGACTATGAAGGACGGGAGATAAAGCTGTAATGTGAAGGAGCCTAGAATAAACAAAGAGGAAGGACCTCAGGGAAATGCGTTATCTATCACTTTCCAGTAACTTCCAGATCACTCTGTTTTCCTGTTTTCTTTTTTTAAAATATTTATTTATTTACTTAGTTGGCTGCACCAGGTCTTAGTTGCGGCACTCGCGATTTCTAGTTGCGGAACGCGTGAGGAATCTAGTTCCCTGACCAGAAATGCAACCCGGGCCCCCGGCATTGGGAACGTGGAGTCTTAACCACTGGACCACCAGGGAAGTGCCTCAAATCACTCTGTTTTCTGGGTCTGTAATTCAAAAAGGAAATAACTTCTGAGAGAAAGAGTCTTATTGGTAGATCCTTCATAGGTAACGTACTTCAACCAGCCACAGGACATAGGAATCTCTCTAAAACAATAATGCTTGAACACCTCAGGGGGCACACCACTTACTGATACAGAGCTTTGTCTATTCCTGACAATTAGAACCTTCTCTTACACCCGGCCCAAATTAGTCTCTCTAGAACCTTCATGCAGCTCTACGCCTTGAGGGTCTTAATAATTCAATTTTTGGCTAAAGAGCAACTTGAGGTCTACTTCCTTTCATCAGTACCTTTTTGAATGCGATCACTATGATAACTAATTTTTCAGTTACCTTCTATTGTTTAGAATCGCCTGTAGCTTCCCACATTCCTAAACGTAACAATTAAATAGGAAGTTTAACTTACAAATGAAAATGTTTTAATGGTTTTAACAGAATAATAACTTGTAATTTGTTGCTGATGAAATTCTAAATTATTCTGATGCTTATGTTTATAAATAGCTGCAGCATACGCCATGAACGAATCATATACAGAACTAGATCCCATTTACATGTAGGGCAACTTAGGAACTCAGACACCAAAGATTAACTGCAGGCACCATGGGATAGCTTTCTAGAAGCTAGAGAGGAGACCGGCCTTCTAGTCCCATTCTGTCACTTAGGTCTGTTTCTTTCTATATAAAATGGAAGACACTGAAATATATGCGCTCTGAGATTTCTTTTAGCTAAATATATACTTGCAAAATCAAGAAAATGAAAATTTTCACGTGTCTAGGCTTTTAAATCATGAATTTGTGACTAACCAGTCCATGCTCCGAGAGGTGACCGAATAGGTGATACTGGTGGAGAGGAAGGATTCAAACCAACAAGTTTCTGCTGCTCTATTAACTGCAAGAGTTTTCCACGAGCCTCCATACTCTGTCGATTCAATTCTGCAATCCGCTCCTCCATGCTACTTGGTGTTAGAGGTTGTACTGCTGGAAAAGACTTAAAAAAAAAAAGGACACAGACTCCATATTAAATATAATACAAACAATTATGACCTTTTGTAAAAACGAACTCTTCCACTAAGAGCCAGCAAATTAGTATTCATAGCCTTTGCTACATGTGAACTTGAATACTGGGCAAATAGTAATAGAATTTACAAATTTCTTAATTGAAAAATAAAGGCTAAAGTAAAGGGATACTAATCCTTCTAATATCAGTGCCACATAAGCCCTCTAGTCCCTCTGTCCATGGAGAGTGTCTGTGGGACAAAGCAAAGCCTTCCTGCATCTCAGCGTTTGTTGAGCTGCACAAAGATCACACGAGCAAAGATACTACTCCGAGTGATTGACTTCTAACATCCCTATTAAAGGCAGGTCTGGAGTTTGAATCACAATATACAAAAGAGGACCTGCGATAGTTGAAACAGATGCTTCTATAATTATAATCTTCATACACGCACTATGAGCTATTTGGCAAAGATTTCTAGGAATCTTATCACTCCTTCTGACCATGTGTCACCCTACCCAGGCCACTTTTGGCCTAATATACCTGATTCGAGAAGGCTGGTGACTGGAAAGGAATATGAGAGGTAGAGTAAAAAGGAGCCACCCAAGGAATATAATGTAAGTTTGATTTGAAAATTCCTGAAAGGAATGTCACTCTTAAGTACTTCATTTAGTAAATATGTCCCTTTGTGGAAAAACAATTCCTACTAGAAGTCACTAATTTGTAGCTTATGCCCGCTAGTTAAAAAAGAGATAAGCAAAACAGCATGAATTAAAACTCATGTTGTAATTCTGATTATAATGAAAAGGGTGGTGAGGGCAATAGTACTGGATCGTCCTCTCCAGCCCAACTGTTGTACTAATCGGAAAAGGGGGCAAGCTCCATTTTTAATTCTGTGGGTTTTTTTAAACCATGTTTAAAAAACATGTTTCAAATAAACTTCAAAACTCTGCATACACAGAAACGTCTCTGTTGACTAAAACTGAGGCAGCTTGTACTTACATACAACTGTAACGATCACTCCTAATCTCCGTCTCGGCTTCTTCTGCCAGTCCCTTCTGACTGCTATTTCTGTCACTCGATACCTGTATTGCCCTTATTGCCCATGAGCCAGTGCTGACAGAGATGGCCCTTACCCCCACCCTCTCCTAACCTTCCTCATGGAAGCCCTCAATCCACAGTTGGTTAAGCCCCTATGGAAGCGATCACTCTGGAACCCCTAATCCATGAAGCTGGCCAGCTCCTTCCCACGGCCCCGCCTCCCATCAGAACTCTGAGAGGCGCCACATTGGCTCATGACAGGGTAAAAGGAAGACTCTCCCGTCACTGGGATCTGCATGAGGGCGTGTGTTATCAACACTCCACAACTGGAACTTAGAATCCCTTTGCTCCCCACAAACAAGGAAATGAAAGTTCACGTTGCCAGGTCAGTCCTCAGTTATGTAACTTACAAAATTCCAGCACTACAACATGCAGACTTTTGCTCCTCAAAGTGTAATCCTTGGACCAACATGACCTGGGAACTTATTAGAAATGCACAGGTTCTACCTCAGACCTACACAATCAGAGTCTGCATTTTAGCAAGATTCCCAGATGATTAGTATGTACATTAAAGCCTGACTTTAATATTCTTTAAAACATCATTTCTAAGGGAAAATGCATTCTGTGTCCTAAAAAATTAACTACTCACGAGCTGAGGGCCAACTACACACAATTCTCTTTTATGAGCCCCTTTAAGAGGAAAAATGATTTCAATTAAAACAGTTATGTGGTAAACTTTCAAGACATATTTATTCTATATATTATATTTAAAACTTCATTCCTAGCTTAATTTTAGCTTTCCTACCTGTTTCACTTTTGTCCTATTTTCCTCATTCATTTCCTCATTTTAAATTTTATGTTGTACTCTTTTAATGCATGTGTGACATAAACTGATAAATAACCTCTACTTATTTTGTGATGAGGACCCGACACAGCATAAGCCATCTAGTACCAGCTTCAAGCACCAGGGTCATTTCTGGATGCTCCAGCAATATACTTAAATACCAATATGTCTGTAGGCAATCCTTAACTGGCACTCACAGAGGTCATGTTGCTGGCATGACTCGTCTCCTGTTTGTTAAACTCCCGAAGTCCATCCCCTTGCTCTCCCCCCGGCCCAATAATATTATTCAGGTGTGCCTTGATAGCTGAATTCTGCAGTGTCAACTCAGCAATTCGTGCCATGATGTCCTTTCTTTGTATTAATGTCTCATTTGTTCTAAGCTGTTGCCCATCTCCCAGTACTGGGGGTTCTTCTGAGACTGCGGGGTTTCTTGATTGCTGAGTGCTTGAACGGGAATTGCAGAGGGGCTGTGAGGGGTTAACAAAAGGAGCCTGGGTTTTGTTCTGCAAATCTTCTCCCATGTGAGAGGCCGTCCACCTCTGAGTAAAGAGATGACTCTCTTCACTTGAATTCTGAATGTCTGTGGCAGTAGGTACGGTCTTCTTTTCCCAGTTTTGTTCCTTCTCAATTACTTCCACGGTTGGAGGAATTCGTGGGGCAGGACGAGTTTGAACAGTCCTCCTCAATACTGTAGATAAAATTAAAACATAAGAAACATGTACCACTTAACCACAGTTGGCACTATAATCATCTCATTAGCCCTCCTTAGTAGTTAGAGAAATATTTCGATAGAAGGATTTGGTTTCTGAATGCCTCATTTATTTTAGCAGAGAACTTACCAGCAATACCAGCACTAACAATGAAGTACAGAGTCTTTTATATTCCTTAGAGCTTTATCGGCATCCTTGTGAAAAACCATCTACCAAGTTCACATTTTAACACATATATTAACTCATACCTGGGAATCTTGGGGGGAGTATAGATATATAATGTAAACTGAGGATGGGCAGGGGAAGCATCTCTGAAGAAGTAAAGTTTTTAAATGATTACATATGTGACAGAAAGTAGAGCAAAGAACATTACAGTTAGAGAGGACAACATATGTGAAGGCCCCAAAATAGGAAACAGTAAAGAAAGGAGGCCAGTCTGGCTGTAGCATAGCAACAAGGCAGAACTGGGAGTATATGAAACCAGACAGGCATACAGGGCCATTTCTTGCAGAGCTTTTAAAAGCCATGTTAGAAATTTTATAATTTAATCCAAGAGCAATGAAACCTGGAGGTTTGGGAATGACTCAATTTACATAATTTACATTTCTTAAATTCTGTCGATAATTGGAAGGTCCAGGAATAGAAGTAGGGAGACCGATAAGCAACTGTAGTAGTCAAGAAGAAAGATGATGGTAGCTTTGACTAAGGTATGTTTGCTATAAAGATGGAGAGAAGTAGATACATTTGAGGAATACTTTGGCAATAGAACTGAGAGTGATGAACTGAAAGTAGGGAGTGAGGGAAACGCACAGAGCAAGATGGCATGCACAAGTGAATGGATGGTGATGCCATTTACTGACATGGAGAAGACAAGGAGAACAGATTTGGTGGAAGGAGGATTATTAAGATTTGTTTTGAACATGCTAAGTTTAAGGTGCCTATATATCCATCCAAGCAGATGAAACATGGGTCAGAAACTTAAGAGACTATCTAGGCTAAGATCCAAAACTGGAGGTCACTGGGCATATACTGGGTTTGCCAAAAAGTTCATTCGGGTTTTTCCGTAACATCTTATGGAAGCCACAAGAACGAGTGAGATTATTTAGAGAGAAAGAATAGAGTGAGAGAAGAAACCAGTAACAAGACATGAAGAACTCAACATTTAGAGTCAGATATAGGAGGAGAAGCTAGCAAAGCAGACTGAAATGGAGCAGCCAGAAAGACAAAGAAATATTACAAGAATGTGGTTTCAAGGAAACAAAGAGGCAGTGGTTAACTGTGTGTAATATTACTGTAAGGCCTAGAAACATAAGGACAGAAAGCGTACAGCAGAGTTAACAACACAGTGGCCACTGGAGCCCTTAGCCCTTAGTGATTTAGGTAGAATGACAAATATGGGAGTGCATCGGGGGAATAGATGCTTCTATTTCAAGACTACAGACTGAGCATACATTTATCTCGCCTTCTTTAACTGACAGTAAGGAAATATAAACACAAATAAACTCACACCAGTAAAGATAATGGTCTGGGGAGAAGCAGTAGCAAACTAGATATTTCAACACATTTCTGGAAGACTGAGAGTGGATGGGAAGTGTGTGAAAGAATGAAATTGTGCAGAAGCCACAGTCCAGAATATGTCTATTAATTAAAAGGAAGCTACAGGTAAAGCCAGTTTCTTTTGGGGAGTACTGAAAAGGCTGCAGGCTCAAAGCTGACAGGTACAGAGAAAGAGAAAAGTAGGGCTAAACTGGGGAATTACTTGAAAGCTTGTCTTTTATACAGTGATGTCAGTCAACCTGTTGCTCACAACTTCTGACACCCATCCTTGAAAACAACAACAACAAAAAAAACAGGGTTGGAAAGAGCAAATGTGGTAGACGCAATTGGATAGCTGGATCCTGCTTCCATATGTTACAGGAAGCCTGCAGTTAACATCTCATGCCCATATGCGCAAAGCAACTACTTAAGGCAAAACATATTGGGAAAACAGACCTAGCCTTACCTACATCATAGAGGAGAAAACTTATGCCAGCTACCTATACTATTCAACCTAGTCATTTATTCTTAAATATGAATGGACAATAAAGGATGACCAGACATTAAGGAAAGCCAGCAGCACAAAAAAGAAAAGCCAGGATAGATAAATAGAACAGACTAAGAAGAGAAGAAAGAAAATTCAGGTACAGAGGAAAATGTAACAAAATTTTAACTGGTTTCCTCGGAAGAGAGTTTCTGGAAGATATTGCATTCATAATGAGCAGCAATGGAAAAAAGGACAATCAGAAAATAAGAAAGGGTCCTTGATTGGAAATTAAAAATATGGTTGGTGAAATACAAAAATGTAAAAGTCAGGCTTGAATATAGAGTGAAAAATACTTCCAAAATATAAGAAGGAAGATATAAGGCCAAATACATGAGAAAATAATCCAGAAGGTCAACATATAATTTCCCCAAACTGCAGAAAGTCATGTCTTCTGACGGAAAGGTCCCACGGGTGCCTCACAGTAATGAGGAAAAAACCCACATTTAGATACACCCTGTGCAATTTCAGAATAAAAATAAAGGGATGCTAAAAGCTTCCACAGAGAAAGAGTAGGTCAAAAATACAAAGAAATGATACTGCGATATGAAATCAGACATCTTGACTGCAACACTGGATAATAAAAGTCAATGGAACAATGCCTTTAATTTCTCAGGAAAAGGGACTAAGGACCTAGAATTCTATTTCTAGCCAAATCATCAATCAAGTATAAGAGAAAAATGACAATATTTTCAGATTTTCAAAAACTCAAAGTTTACCTTCTATATACCCCTTCTGATGTCTTCTTTCAGAAAATTGAGGGAGAAAACCAAAAAAGAGGAAGAAATGGAATCTAGGATGCAGCAGATCCAAACCAACAGTGTGATAACAGGGACTTCCCTGGTGGTCCAGTGGTTAAGAATCTGCCTTCCAATGCAGGGGACGCAGGTTCAATCCCTGGTGGGGGACCTAAGATCCCACATGCTGCGGGGCAACTAAGCCCACGTGCTGCAACTACTGAGCACACGAGCCACAACTAGAGAACCCATGTGCCACAACTACAGAGCCCATGTGCTCTGGAGCCTGCACGCCACAACTCGAGAAAAGTCCACACACCACAACGAAAGATCCCACGTGCCTCAACGAAGATCCTGTGTGCCACAACTAAGACCTGACACAGCCAAAAATTAAATAAATAAATATATTTTTTTAAAGTGTGATAACAGCAAGTCCCAGGATAAGAGCTGTGCAACAGGCCCAGGAAGCAATCCGTTGAGACTGGAACAGAGGTTGGTGGGCTCTGGGAAGGTATCTCTGGTGTCAAAGTGGAATGACTAAAGGACGTGCAAATGAAATGGGTGAAGGCACATTATACTTTTGTCAACAAGACGATAAAAGCAATTTGAATCTTCAGGCAAAATAAAAACAGAACAAGAAAATCACAGTATAAACACAGAGCCAAATAAAACATTCTGAGCAAATGATGAAGTGAAATAAGAATTCACCTTGACCTTCATACTATGAACTTTTTCCTTTTGTGTGGCACAAGGACTGATAGTAACAATGGACCCAAAAAGAAAATGTAATTGTTATTTGTTTTCAATGTCAGTATCCATCTATAGATGAGACAGAGAAGATATAATGGTAATGGAACATTGTAAATGTTAACAAATTTGATACTACCAAAGGAAAGGTAAAGGTGACTGAAGATGCGAGGTGGAAACAAAGGAGAGGAAGAAGGAAGGGAGGGGAGTTAGTGTTCTCCTCTCATAGCAGAGAGCTAATAGATACTGCCTGAAGTTAATGAAAAAGAAATAGAAAGTATTTAAAGTCATGAAGTTCTGCAACAGAAGAAATAAAAATAAAAACATAATTATCCAAATTAGATAGAGAAGAGAGGCAGGTGTTAAGATGAATTAAACCCTCTTCTTTAATAAGGGAGAGTCTATAATGATTGTGTAAAGTTGATACTTCAAGAAAAGAGATGTGAAAATATTTTATGTTAATTATTAAGATCACCATCAGATAAACAGACATCAAACTGGGATAAAAATAACTGCCTCTTGCGGTAGGCCTAGAGGTGGAGGAGGAGGAGACCCTTGTATGTGCTTTTTTTAACCACCTGCAAATATGAATTAAATTAATACTTTAAAAAGTGAATGGAAGATAAGAAAGTGAAAACAGCATATGTATACCACTCTTTCAAGAAGCATGGTTATAAAAGAAAGTAGAAATTGATTAGTAGCTAAAGGAAAGTATTTATGATGGGAAATTCTAGAACAACACTGTCCAATATGGCAGCCTCTGGTTATACGTGACTATTCATATTCAAACTTTAATTAAAATTAAATAAAATTTAAAATTCAGTTCCATCAGTCACAGTAGCCACATTTCAGGTTCTCAGCAGTCCCATAAGGCTAATAGTGGCTACCATATTAAATGGGGGAGATATAGAACATTTTTTATCATCACAGAAAGTTCTATTGAACAGTTGTTCTAGAGCATAACTGAACACTGATGATGCACCCTATGTACCTCTCATCTCTGCATGTTCAGTTTAACTGAACAACTCTTTACATGTGAGCATTCCAAAGAAAATGCTGAAAAGTATGTTAATAAAACTTCACCAATTTAGAATACATATTCCAAGGTAGTTCTATCTGCACACTGTAAAAGAAATGTGCAGTGTTATTTTCAATGCAGAACCTGCTGAAGATGCTAATAAAATGTTGTCTAGAGCAATCCCTGAATAATTTGCTTTCATGAACAGTTAATATATTTGCAGAGTAAAAATATTTATTATAATTATTTCTTTAAAAGGATTTCAAGCTACCCTATCACCAATGAAAAATAATTTACAATATCTCATAAGAGATCATTAGGCAAGCCCATTAATAACATGCAAACATTTGAAAAATTACTTTAAGGAATGAAAAGCTAACTTGCACAGAAATCAGAATTGAAATTATATTTCGTAAATCTAGCCAATGTTAATAATACTTACTAGACCTCTAAAGAGGAAATATCAAATCACAGAACTGTAGAGCTGGAAGGACATTAAAGATAAAGGAAAAGACTCTCATTTGAGAGACAGGAAAACTAAAGTCCAGGAGAGGTATCTTAGCCCCATGACGCACAGCTAGTCACTGGACCGGCAGGCCAAGATTCCAGCACTTTTGACCCTCAGCCTAGCGCTGTCCCCCTGTACCACACAGATCTGACAAACTCTACATTTGCATTGTAAATGCTAAAACAAATTTTATAACTGCAATGATTTGTCATTTTCTTTAACCTTTTATGGTCTTTTCATGTCCTCTAAGGGAAACAAAGTGCAGAAAATCTGACAAATTCTGTATGTCCTAATGACAATAAAAATTATTCTTCTGTTCCTCTACATAAAAATATAAACACTCTTTTTAAAGAAAGAAAAATTTAGGCAAATCAGGGCTGAATAACATTTTTCTAAAAACTTCGGAGGAACATCTAAGGTAGTTTTTTGATTGAAGAACTCTTCTGAAAATGAAATGAAAGCTAGAGCTCCAGAAAAATGTACATGTGGACAAATAAACATAATTTTCCAAACAGTGAAGGAGTCCATGGAACATCTGAAGACCATCCATGAGCTCCAAGTTTTAAGAATCTATGAGCGAAGGATTAATAATAAATTTTTAAAATATTATTCAAAGTTCTCTTTATATGTGCTGCAAAAGTAATTCTAAAGCTACTTTTAATTATACATGGGCTTTCATTATAAAATTCTCCAAGCTGACTGAGCTAAAAACTTTTGCTAAAAAAGAGGTTAGTAATCAGATCCGACTTACAAAATCCTCCAAGTCACAGTTCCTATCTTTCCTTGGTTAAACTTTCCTTACTCTCCGGAGTACAATCTCCCCTTGTTTCTTACCCCCTCCTGTGCCCCTGGACCATAGACACAAATGGGATTCCCCTTACTCTGCATTTTATTGCTGAGGACTTTGGTCCTTTGATCTGAGTTCAATTAATATTTACAATGTCTGATGGAACAGATACATAATGAAATTCACTGTCACATTTCACCATAGGTATAATACACATGATATAAACCACCCTGAAAGACCCTCCTTCAGCTTAAAGATTAGGTATGGTAATCAGTATCTTTTAAAATTCTGTTTATCAGGGAAAAATGAACACAATATTTTACATACATGAAGCATAAAAAAACAGCTGCCTTATAGCTTTAGAAGAAGCCTGCTTACCATCCTGCAAAGGACAGAATTCGGAGTTGCTCTTCTGCCTGGGTGGTGTTAACAATACCGCTGGCTCAAATATATGCCCTGGAAAATTGCTGGCCAGATTCCCGCTTTCTGGAGGGTTTGGCACCTGAGACAGTTTAACAGGCAAATCTTCCTGTGGCAATTCAACCATATCTTCCCCTCTGAACATCAATGGCACGGAGACATTAGCATTTACAGCTGGACCCTCTGAAGAAGATGAGAGGCTATGAGTACTCAAAGGAATTATGAGCGCATTTCAGGTGTTTATACTTAGATGCATTTCCACAGAGAGCAAAATCATGGGGCCTCCGGAGCCTTCACTCTCTAGTCCATATGCTCATTTAGCAGTAACTCACAGGCAAAGCTCCTGGGGGGCCAGCACTGGGAAGAAGTGGCTGTTTTGGAGAAAAGCACTGCCCTTGAAGACCCACCCTCACCATTGAGTTTACCTCATGCAAGTTAAACTTTAGAGTCAGCCACTTCTTAGAATCCCTTGTAAGAAAATGCACCTAAATACATAAAACTCTTTCCACACAGAGACACTCATCAAAATATTACTTAGAAGTAAAAAATCCTAAATGTCCTATTCAGCCTATGGCATATAATGATGGCACATGAGGTGAAAAAAAGGTTTTCAAAGCATCACCACAAATGAACTAAAGTCATGAATTTCTGAAAGTCAGTATTTTTTTTTCTTTCCACGACCATCCCGTCCCCTTCTGAACCTGGGGCACCATAATGAAAGGTGCTGGTATTAAATTCCCACATGTCTAGGAGGCTAGTTCTTCTACTTTCTATTGGTGTGACTTTGCTAAGTTACCAACACTTTCTCTAAGCCTCAGTTTTCCCATCTAAAAAATGGGGGTAACAATGACACCTATCTCATAAGACTGAGTGAAGAACTCTTGAAAATTAAATGAAAGCTATATTATGAGGATTAAATGAGATAATACATGTAAAACACTGTAAAAGTACTTGGCATAGAGCAAGTATCCAATAAATATTAGCTGGAAGTAGCAGTGGCAAATGTAATAGTGTTAATGCTGTTTACGCATAAACAGCCAATAATTACATACAAGTTTACAGTTTTTTCTCTATAAGTATTTTAATCCCAATCTGGGATTGTTCCACTCACCTGGACTGTCCATATTTCTACTTGTGGCTCCCCTTTCTAATGTCTGACCTTCTTTGTTATTTATCACAGGACAGTTCTTAATGGCATGCGTGAGTGATATAAGCTGCTCATCTGTTGTGATCATGTACTGCTGAAGTCTTGCCTAGAGAAAAATGAACAAAATAATATCATTGGCATATCAGACAACAAATCATCACCTAGGTATGTATAACTATATCATTTCAGACTTTCAAATACTAAAACAATGCATTCATTAAAACATATAATTATAAATATTTTTTAAATTCCATGGTAGAAGAATGGTCTAATAAATCACGGAATATTATTAATTAATAAATACACTGCTACAACAATAAGAATTAACCTTTTCATAGGGCTTTCAATTTACAAAATCTCTTTATATAGATGATACACTACTGACTCTCGAGGTACCCTGAGAGATACATCAAGTGGAGGAAACTCAACAGAATATTATATAGACATTTAAACTGATAAACATGAGCATTATAAAAATTTATGGTAATGTATATAAAATAGTGTTAAAAGACTATATATATATATATACCACATATGTATATATATTACAGTTGACACTTGAACACAGGAATTAGGGGCATCAACCCTCTGCACAGTGAAAATTCATGTATAACTTTACAGTTGGCCCTCCATATTCGAGGCTCTGCATCTGTGGATTCAACCAACCACAGATTGCATAGTACTGTAGTACATATTTATTGAAAAAAATTCATGTATAAGTGAACCAGCACAGTTCAAACTAGTGTTGTTCAAGGGCCAATGGTATATACACAAACAGACATAGATATCTCCAAGATGAACAGACATTAGATAAAAATCAGATGTGGTCAGAAGTCAGAAATATTATTAGTAGGACTGCTGAATGAAGTATACTAAACATTTTTATATCCGCCCAAATTTTTCCCAAATTCCACACTCATATATCTAGTGGCCTACTCAACATCTCCACCAGGAACTCACATAGGCTTTTCAAACCTAAAATACACAAAACCAAACTCCTCCTGAACATCCCCACCTCATCAATAACAACTCCATCCTTCTAACTGCTCAGGCCAAAACTCTTGACTCTTCTCTCACATCTTCCCGTTTACCCCATATCCTATCCATTGGCACATTCTACCGGTTGACTTCAAAATATATTAAGAGGCTTCCCTGGTGGCGCAGTGGTTAAGAATCCACCTGCCAATGCAGGGGACATTGCCTACAAGCTTAAAGTGTTTACAGATTCAAAATCAGGTCAAGATACATTCCTTCTGATGATGTCATATCTTCGTGAGGCTGAGTTTTCATTAGTTGCTGTGCTAAAAAGCAACACTGCATAAAAATGATTGTGAATAGGAAATAAGACTGATGGTGTCCAATATGATTCTAAGCTATGAGAAGCTGTACAATGCTTCATGTACAACATATATACGTATTCCATTAGTAAATAACTGTGGTTATTTAATCATGATAAAAATAAGACTTTTTCTATCAATTTACATGTATTATTTTTTTCACACAGCATCCAAGCTGTTAAGACATAAATACTTATTAAGTTGTTTGAACCTAACTACTTAATAAATGGAACTGTTGGGTATTTCTTTGGTCTAGGAGTGTCCTGAGGCACTAAGGGCTTGAATGGAGCTAGGGCAGTGATCTCTGATCTAATCTCAACACAACAGCCTAGAGTGATTCTCTTAAAACTTAAGTCAGATCACATCTCTTCTCTATCCAAAACCCTTCAGTGGTTTCCCATCTCATTCAGAACAAAAGCCCAAGTCCTCACTCAGCCTGCAGGGCCCCATGTGATCTGGCTTCCCTGCTCTTGTCTCCTCCTGCACTCCCTCTGCCACATCCCACTCCCGCCACCCTGGTCTCCTTGATGGCTTTGAGCTCAATAGCCATGCTCCCACCTCAGGACCTTTACCCTTGCTGTCCCTCTGCCTCGAGTGCTCTTCCTTCAGCGATCAGCATCCTCGCTTCCTCACCTCCTTCAGGCCTTTACTCAATGTCACCTCCTCAGACAGACATGGGCCATCCTATTTATACCTTCCCACCTTGGGCACTTCCTATGCCTCTTACCTGCTTTATTTTTCTTTATAGTACATAATAACCATCTAACTTACAATATACTTCACTATTTGGGGGTGTGTTTATTTAGAATATAAGCTCCTTGAGGGCCAAGATTTTTTTTTTTCGTTCATTACTGTATTTCCTGCACCTAGAACAGTTCCAGGCCCACAGTAAGTGCTCAATAAAGATTTGTTGAACATATTAGTATACTTGAAAAGTGTACTATCTTCCTAAGAGAATTGAAAATATATGTTCACACAAATACTTGTACATGAATGTCCATAGCAGCATTATTAATTCATTACACACAAAAAGTGGAAACAACTCAAACGTCCTTCAACTGATGAATGGATAAGCAAAATGTGGTAGAGCATATATTTAGAATATTATTGGGCAATAAAGAGGAATGTAGTACTGATACATGTGACAACATGGATGAACCCTGAAAACACTATGTTGTGTGAAAGAAGCCAGACACCAAACACCACATATTGCATGATTCCACTTATATAAAATATCCAGATTAGGCAAATCTATAAAAACATAAAGTATATTTGTGGTTACCAGGGGTTGAGGGGAGGAGAGAATGGAGAGTGAATGCTAATTAGTATGGGGTTTCTCTTTGGGTTAATGAAAATACTCTGGACTTAGCTAATGGTGCTAGTACACAACTCCATGAATATACTAAGAAACCACTGAATTGCACACTTTAAAAGGGTGAGTTAAATGGTATGTGAACTATATATCAATAAAAAAAAATTGCATGTCTTATATCTAATGTCCATTGACACAAACATAACTTGTCTACTAACTACTGATTTTCTAGTCTCTTTTGGCTGTTAAGTAAAAGTAATAATAACCACTATTTGAGAACAAAAAGATGAATAAAGATACTGAAGATACTATAAACAACTTTAAACAGCATATGTTATAGGAGGGTTCCTCAAAGGGTATCCTCTGCTATTTTGAGATGAAAAGTAGCTATCATAACACTCATTTCATATTTTGGATAAACTATTATAATATTGGTAGTTATCATTTAAATGTAGATTCTGTCTTCCCCAATAAATAGTAAGTTTCTTAAAGACAGTAGCCTTACTCTACACTATTTGTAGTCCAAGTTTCTACTATACTACCTCCAATATCATAAATGTACCATAAAAGTTACTCTTGATGATAATAAAGAAGCAGTAAGTAATCATGCCAGCACAAGTAAATCAAAGGCAAAGAAGAGAATCTCAGACATCCATAAAAATGCTTTATACTACTAAACACAGAAAAGTTTGGGATCTCATCTAAGTACCTGGGCAGCAGTATTTTCTTCTCTAAGGAGAAGAACTTCAGCTGTCAGAGCATCAATCAGCTCTCGATGATCGCCTAATGCTTGTTCCAGTTGCTGCCTTGTCTCTACTTCTTTACGCAGCTGGAGCTCACTCTACAAAAAAAAATGTCAAATAAACTCCCATCCATAGCATCACATGTTGAAAACTAAAAGTTTCTACTCAAAGCTGTCAAAGAAGAGAATACTTCCAAAGTATATGTTATGTGACAGTAATGACAATTAAATATTTTTATTAAAAGGTTTATAGTTGATTATAATGTGCTGCTTTATCCTCTTCCCTTCTTTAAATATAACACAATGAACAGAATGGTATGTAGAATTAAACAACTACAATTTTTATAGAAGAGAGTGGAAGGAAGTACATATACATGTTGCTTGAATGTATGTAGGCCATCTCTAGAAGGGCACACTGGTATCTGCTAATGATAGTTGGCTACAAGGAAGGAAACAGGTTAAATGGAAGTTAGGGGTGGGAATTAGGTTTTTCATCATATATTCTTCTGTATCTTTGAATTTCATACCATGTAAATGTATCACCAATTCAAAAATTAAGTTTGTTAAAATATAATTAAAAATAAAAAACAGGTTTAAATGATTTAGCTTTGTAAAGCAAGTGATTAACTAAAAAGTACATGTTTCTAAGCCTGTAATACATTCAGAGAGCCAAAAGTACATTCCTAGAGATTCCTAACTTCTGGGTAGAAGAACGGTAAGACTATCACAAGTCTGACAGTATAATAAATCTTTAAAAAGCAGATTTAGATAGATCTCTACAAGATGGTGGAGTAGAAGGACCTGAGCTCACCTCCTCTCACGAAAACACCAAAATCACAGCTAACTACTAAACAACCATTGACAAAAAAGGACTGGAACCTACCAAAAAAGATCTTCTACTTCCACAGATAAATAAGAATCCACGAGACAGTAGGAGAGGCACATTCACGACACAGTCAGATCCCATACCTGCCGGGTGGGCAACCCACAAACTGGAAAATAATTATATTGCAGAAGTTCTCCCACAGGAGTGAGAGTTCTGGGCCCAGGTCAGGCTCCCTGGTCTGGGGGTCTGGCACTGGGAGGAGGAACCCCCAGAGCATTTGGCTTTGAAAACCAGGGGGGCTTGATCACAGGAACTCCACAGGACTGAGAGAAACAGAAACGCCACTCTTGGAGGGTACACACAAGGTCTCGTGTACACCAGGACTCAGGGGAAAAAGCAGTGACTGCAGAGGAGCCTGCGCCAGACCTACGTCCTGGTCTTGGAGAGTCTCCTGGGGAGGTGGGGGGCAGCTGTGCCTCACTGCGGGAACAAGGACAAGGACACTGGTGGCAGAGGTACTGGGTAATCATTGGCATGAGCTGTCCTGGAGGCTGCCATTTTGATGCCAAGACCTGGCTCCACCCAACAGCCTGAAGGCTCCAGTGATGGGATGCCTCAAGCCAAACAACACACAGGGCAGGAACACAGGCTGATCCATCAGCAGACAGGCTGCTTAAAGTCTTCCTGAGCCCACAGCCACCTCTAAACACACCCCTTGACATGGCCCTGTCCACGAGAGAGACAAGACCCCACCAGTGGTCAGCACCAGTCCCTCCTACCAGGAAGCCTGCACAAGCCTCTTAGATCAGCTTCATCCACCAGCAGACAGACACAAGAAGCAAGACAAACTATAATCCTGCAGCCTGTGGGATCGCAAACACAGAAAGTTAGACAAAATGAGACAACAGAGGAATATGTTCCAGACAAAGGAACAACATAAAACCCCAGAAGAACAACTAAATGAAGTGGAGATAGGCAGTCTACCTGAAAAAGAATTCAGAGTAATGATAGTAAAGATGATCCAAGATCTCAGAAAAAGAATGGATGCACAGATCGAGAAGATACAAGGAACGTTTAAGAGCTAGAAGATATAAAGAACAAACAAAAAGAGATAAACAATGCAATAACTGAAATGAAAAATACACTAGAAGGAATCCACTGAAGAATAAATGAGGCAGAAGAACGGATAAGTGAGCTGGAAGACAGAATGGTGGAAATCACTGCCGCAGAACAGAAAAAAGAAAAAAGAATGAAAAGAATGGGGACAGCCTAAGAGACTTCTGGGACAACATTAAACGCACCAACATTTGCATTTTAGGAGTCCCAGAAGGAGAAGAGAGACAGAAAGGGCCTGAGAAAATACGTGAAGTGATAATAGCCAAAAACTTCCCTAACATGGGAAAGGAAACAGTCATCCAAATCCAGGAAGCACAGAGAGTCTTATACAGGATAAACCCAAGGAGGAACATGCCAAGACACATGTTAACACATTACTGACCAGGGGATTTTTGCAGAAACTAACGCTGGTGGCTGGCAATTTGTTATGTAAGTGAATATGGAAACACTAGCATTTGAGTAAATATTGACAACTTTTTTTTGCACTTAATGTATTTATTTGAAACTTTGTACATGTCTTACTAAAGCATTCCAATATTTTGTTAGAGTGTGATAGGCAGTATAGCAGGCACCTCTGTGCAGGGGAACAGAACATCTGTTACAAACATACTGTGTTTCACTGTGCTTTCCCCTGAAAGAGCAGATGCTACACTTTCTGGTGGCACTTCTTTTTAGTCCTGTGGGTATTATGTCCTCTAGAATATGTTTTTATTTTACCTGATAGTTGACAAGGTGGATCTTTGCAGGGGGCTCTTTTAGAAACGCCACAAGAAGGACCAGGTGCAGGACTACCACCACATTCACCAGAATGGTCAGTTACCCATTGTCTAGCTAATAAAAATTACTTGTAAGTCATTTTATTCTGTGCATTAAGGCTACAATAAATTTTAAACACATTGAATAAACCGCAATTACTCAAAAGAAACCCAGTTTCTTATACCATTTTAGAGTTTTCCAGAGGACACTGAAGTTGGACAGATTTGATCAGATTGATCCACTCCTTTCATATATTTATTATACTCTATATACAAGTGGGCTTAGTTATCTGATGGCCAGTCCTCCTGTCTTCTTTTCCTGTAGATGCTATGGAGGCGTCATGAATAGTTGTCACCATGCGGACTAGCCTCTTGTCTTTCCATATAAGAAGAATCACTTCTCTCTTCTGTAAGAATGTCATTTCTCCCATCTGTAGATTTTTAGATTTCTCCTTTAATTGGTTTAATAGACCACGATTCTCTCTTATAGTCCCACAAACTCTGGTTTTATTTTTCAACAATATTTCAGATGTGGACACAGTTGTAATAACTGTCTTTGTAAATATGGTGCCATGAACCAAGATAAGGTTGTAGGACCAATAATATTGTTTCTTGCAGTTTCTTTCCTTCACCCATGTAAATCTCAAGACTGCATGTATATCCAGCTTCACTTTTGCTAACCATCCTGACCAAAATTCCATATTTTGTAAGTTTTCTGGGATTATAGGTTTGTTTTTTTTTAGCTGTACGCAGGCCTCTCACTGTTGTGGCTTCTCCCGTTGCGGAGCACAGGCTCCGGATGTGCAGGCTCAGCAGCCATGGCTCACAGGCCCAGCCACTCTGCGGCATGTGGGATCTTCCCAGACCGGGGCACGAACCCGCGTCCCCTGCATCGGCAGGCGGACTCTCAACCGCTGCACCACCAGGGAAGCCCGGACTATAGGTTTTGAATCTGAGTCGTCCTCTCCACTTTATCTTTGCCTCCTCAAGTGATAGCTCTTGTTTGGGTACATAGATCGATTGAAATTTTGGTAGAAAACAATCCAAAAGAGACTTAACTTTTGAAATTCTGTCTGCAGGACGTGGAGTTTCCAAGTTATCATTAAAGTGAAGAAATGTCATTATTTGTTTGAACCTTCTTCTCGTCAAAATCTTTGGAAAGATAGGTGTTTCAAGCAAGGGGTCAGTCGACCAATATTCTTTCCAGTGTGACTTTCTTATTTGTTCCATCAAAATTATTAATCCAAGAAACTTCTTCATGTCACTATTGCTTACATCAGTCCATTTTAAAGCCTTATCATACTTTTTATGGTTTTTCATTCTGTTGGTGATACAAGTTTGTTTGAGAAGCAACCAACTTGAAAAAGTCGTTACCAAAAATTAATTCTGCTATTTCACTAACACTTTGTGGGTTATTACATTCAATAGTTACAGCTGACACACCCGTAAAGCCTTCCAATGTTTGTGAAATGTTGCCTTCAACCCACTCTTCTGTAGAAGCAAAGAAGCATTCTCCAGCACTGTGAGTTTCATTTTCATTTTCTGTATCAGAATCAATCACTAAGGTTTTTTGTCTTTTTGGTGGTCTAATATTCACATCTGCTGAATCAGAACTATATTCTGAAGAACTATCATCTCCTGAGACACTAGTATATATGTCACTAGAAGAATCAGAGAAAGTATCTGCATAAAATTCACCGAAAAATTCTTCTTCACTCAAAATTTCATGATGCATAATTTTTGAAGATTTTACGATAATAAACTTGCATTTATAATTTGCACAATGTTGGAACAAAAACCTAATGGAGCAAAACGTGAATAATAATGACAATCGCAAGTTGTATAATGAACCCTTGATCAATTTTAAGCCCTAACAACTTCACACGGTGATATTAATTGTATCACTTTCTAAAAACGTACTGATACGTCTCTGGTCAATAACGTTCAGGTAACAAAAGATGTATTAATACATTGCCCGTCAATAAGTTGTTAATCAAATTGACAAAAATTAAAGACAGAGAAAATATTAAAAGCAACAAGGGAAAATCAACAAATAACGTACAAGGGAATCCCCATAAGGTTATCAGCTGATTTTTCAGCAGAAACTCTGAGGCCAGAAGGGAGTGGCAAGATATACTTAAAGTGATAAAAGGGAAAAACCTACCACCAAGAATACTGTACCCAGCAAGGCTCTCATTCCAACTCGATGGAGAAATCAAAAGGTTTACAGACAAGCAAAAGTTAAGAGAATTCAGCACCACCAAACCAGCTTTACAACAAATGCTAAAGGAACTTCTCTAGGGGGAAAAGAAAAGCCCACGACAAGAAATGAGAAAATTACAAATGGGAAAATTAACTGGTAAAGGCAAACACACAGTAAAGGTAGGAAATCATCCATACACAAATATGATATCAAAATCAACATTGTGAGGACAGTACAAATGCAGGATATTGGAAATGCATTTGAAATTAAGAGACCAACAACTTAAAACAATATTGTATATATAGAGACTGCTATATCAAAACCTCATGATAACCACAAACCAAAAATCTACAATAGATATACAGACCAAAAAGGAAAAAGAATCCAAATACAACATCAAAGATAATCAAACCACAAGAAAAGAGAACAAAAGAGGAAGGGAAGAAATAAGACCTATGAAAACAATCCCAAAATAATTTTTTAAATGGCAATAAGAAAATACATATTGGTAATTATCTTAAATGTAAATGGGTTAAAGTCTCCAACCAAAAGACACAGACTGGCTGAATGGATACAGAAACAAGACCCATACATATACTGTCTACAACAGACCCACTTCAGACCTAGGGACACATACAGACTGAAAGATATTCCATGCAAATGGAAATTAAAACAAAGCTGTAGTAGCAATACTCATATCAGACAAAATAGACTTTAAAATAAAGACTGTTACCAGAGACAAAGAAGGACACTACATAATGATCAAGGGATCAATCCAAGAAGATATAACAATTGTAAATATACATGCACCCAGCATAGGAGCACCTCAGTATATAAGGCAAATGCTAACAGCCATAAAAGGAGAAAGCTACAGTAACGCAATAAGAGTGGGGGACTTTAACACTCCACTTACATCAGTGGACAGATCATCCAGACAAGAAAGTCAATGAGGAAACACAGGCCTTAAATTATACATTATACCAAATGTACTTAATTGATATTTATAGAACATTCCACCCGAAAGCAGCAGAATACACATTCTTCTCAAGTACACACAGAACATGCTTCAGGATAGATCACATAGTGGGCCATAAAGAAAGCCTCAATAATCTAAGAAAACTGAAAACATATCAAGCATCTTTTCTAACCACAACACTATGAGATTAGAAATCAACTACGAGAAAAAAACTGTAAAAACCACAAACACGAGAGAGTGGCATGGACATATATACACTACCAAATGTAAAATAGATAGTTAGTGGGAAGCAGCAGCATAGCACAGGGAGATCAGCTCGGTGCTTTGTGTCCACCTAGAGGGGTGGGATAGGGAGGGTGGGAGGGAGACGCAAGAGGGAGGAGATATGGGGATATATGTATATGTATAGCTGATTCACTTTGTTATATAGCAGAAACTAACACACCATTGTAAAGCAGTTATACTCCAATAAAGATGTTAAAAAAAAACACACATGCCACCTTTTTGATCTATGTACTCAACCAGGAAACAAAAACATGAGAGGTACATTCATCTAGCTGATAGGCTTCTGCAGTATCTCTTCAAGCCAGTAGGATCTGTGCCCTGCGGAACAATGTAGTCAGTATGTCTATAGGCCCTGATAAGCTTGAAAAATTATCCATACGCTTTCTACATACAAGACTGACCAGAGGCAAGGGGAAAATCGTGTCCCTACTTTGGTATTATCTGTCTGATAAGTTTAAATGGGAAAAATGCTTTTCAATTTTTTCCATAGTCATTGAAACTGATAGTTTAATCTAAATAGTAACGTTAACATCAGTGTGACATTCCAGATCTACTCATGTAGTTTTAATTTCCCCCCCACTTTGGAGAAATGACCTTGCACTACTGTGTTAAAAAGCAAATAGCTGCTTCAATATTTACACCAAAGTGTTTGCTCAATACATTTCAGTATAATAAATACAAACAAGAAGAGAATGCAATTTTGCATATCATAAGTGTCTTCTGAAAGTCACTAAAAATCCTATATCAATCTAGACACTGATTATGTCCATTGTCTCTTTTATGTAATATTTATTTTCACAGAAATGCCTCAGGTGAATATAACTCTTTCCAGCTTGGGCTTTGTATTTTGGGAAATAATTCACAGAGTTCAGTGCTTCCAACTTTGATAGATTTATTGTCATGGCAGTGCCAAACATCTTTTTCTGATGCTTGCTTACACATAGAGACTCAATGGGCCAAGTGATGAGAACCAGAAGTTTAGTGCAGGTGCTTGTCCTAGTTTGCACATATTTGGTATTGAACTCCTGGCAATAATGTTTACTTGCATGATGCATTATTGTTTTTCAGAGAGCTACCATATCCATTTCTCTTTGTTACAGACCTGTGGCTGTAATTTCTGAATTACTCCAAAAGGTGTCCTGCTTGAGAATGTGTGCACTATCACTCCTGCTAGAACTGCATATCTTCGGACATTGTTATTGCTTCTAGGTAAAATAATAGGGAGAGGAGATATGTTCAGGTGTAAGAATTGAAGAAATATGTTCTACTTAACAAAGATCTCATCAGCAGTCCAGTGGAAAACAGTGATTACATTTAGTGAAAATTCTTCCCCAGGTGGAGCTTCTGGACCTAATGAAGGTGGAGGTATTTTTCACTCCTTGCTTTTTCTCAGAGAAAGCAAAACCATTATTCCTTGCAATGATGTGGGGAAAGAACAGTGGGAGCTCTGCTCTCCTACAATGAGTCCACCATGCAGAACCTGGATAGGTTCAGTATGTTAATCCATTTGTGTCATTCCTTTGTTGAGGACAGGTCAAGGATTTCCCTTTGCCTGCAGAGTAAGTAATATTTATGGTTCTTCGCATGGCCCATAAAAAAATCCTAAAGATGCTACCAGAAAACTACTAGAGCAATCCATGAATTCAGTAAAGTTGCAGAATACAAAATTAATACAGAAATCTGTTGCATTTCTATACACTAACAACAAAAATTCAGCAAGAGAAATTAAGGAAACAATCCCATTTACTATCATATCAAAAAGAATAAAATACCTAGTAATAAACCTACCTAAGCAAAAGACCTGTACTCCTAAAACTATAAGATCCTGATGAAAGAAATCAAAGATGACACAAACAGATGAAAAGATATACCATGTTCTTGGGTTGGAAGAATCAATATTGTAAAAATGACTACACTACCCAAGGTAATCTACCGATTCAATGCAATCCCTATCAAATTACCAACGGCATTTTTTGCAGATCTAGAACAAAAAAAATCTTAAAGTTTGCATGGAAACACAAAAGACCCTGAATAGCTAAAGCAATCTTGAGAAAGAAAAATGGAGCTTGAGGAATCAGGCTCCCTGACTTCAAACTATACTATAAAGCTACAGTAATCAAAACAGTATGGTACTGGCACAAAGATAGACTTATAGATCAATGGAACAGGATAGAAAGCCCAGAAATATACCCACACACCCATGGTCAATCAATCTATGACAAAGGAAGCAAGATTATACAGTGGAGAAAAGACAGTCTCTTCAATAAGTGGTGCTGGGAAAACTGGACAGCTACATGTAAAAGAATGAAATTAGAACATTCTCTAATACCATACACAAAAATAAATTCAAAATTGATTAGAGACCTTAATGTAAGACCGGATACTATAAAACTCTTAGAAGAAAACTTAGGCAGAACAATATTTGACATAAATCGCAGCACTATCTTTTTGGATCCACCTCCTAGAGTAATGAAAATAAAAACAAACAAATGGGATCTAACTAAACTTAAAAGCTTTTGCACAGCAAAGAAAACAACAAGCAAAACAAAAAGACAACCCTCTGAATGGGAGAAAATATTTGCAAATGATGTGACCAACAGGGGATTTATCTCCAAAATATATTATATAAACAGCTCATGCAGGTCAATATCAAAAAAACAAACAACCCAATCAGAAAATGGGCAGAAGACCTAAATAGACATTTCTCCAAAGAAGACATACAGATGGCCAAAAAGCACAAGATGCTCAACATCGCTAATTATTAGAGAAATGTAAATCAAAACTATAATGAGGTATCACCTCACACTTATCAGAACGGCCATCATCAAAAAGTCTACAACCAATAAATACTGTAAAGGGTGTGGAGAAAAGTGAACCCTCCTACACTGTTGGTGGGAATGTAAATTGGTATGGCCACTACAGAGAACAGTATGGAGGTTCTTTAAAAAACTAAAAATAGAGCCACCAGATGATCCAGCAAGCCCATTCCTGGGCATATATCTGGAGAAAACCATACTTCGAAAAGAAACATGCAACCCAATGTTCACTGTAGCACTATTTACAATAGGCAGGACATGGAAGCAACCTAAATGTTCATCAACAGATGAATGGATAAAGACGATGTGGCACATATATACAATGGATTATTACTCATCCATAAAAAAAGAATAAAATAATGTCATTTGCAGCAACATAGATGGACCTAGAGATTATCATACTAAGTGAAGTAAGTCAGACAAAGACAAATATCATATGATAGCACTTATAGTAGAATCTAAAAAAAATGATACAAATGAACTTATTTACAAAACAGAAACAGACTAGCAGACTTAGAAAACAAACTATGGTTACCAAAGGGAAAAGGTTGGTGGAGGGGGGTGGGGGGGCTAGGGATAAATTAGGAGGTTGGGGTTAACATATACACACTACTATATATAAAATAGATAACCAACAAGACCTACTGTATAGCACATGAACTTATTTATAAAACAGAAACAGACTAGCAGACTTAGAAAACAAACTATGGTTACCAAAGGGGAAAGGTTGGCAGCAGGGGCTAGGGATAAATTAGGAGGTTGAGATTAACATATACACACTACTATATATAAAATAGATAATCAACAAGGAACTACTGTATAGCACAGGGAACTCTACTCAACACTCTGTAATAAACTATATGGGAAAAGACTGAAAAAGAATAGACATATGTATATGTATAACTAAATCACTTTTCTGTACACCTGAAACTAACATAACATTGTAAATCAAATATACTCCAACATAAAAAATAAAAATTAAATTAAATTAAAAAATATAAAACAGAAGTAAACATTTTAATTAATTAATTTTTTAAAAAGAAAATTTAGGAAGACATCTCCAGAGAAATTGATACATGTAAATTAGGTTGGTGAATCAACTTTTTTTAAATGATAAAATTTCCTTAAACAGTTTTTGGTCATATTTGCTTAACAAATTTAAATATATAAAAAATAAATAACAGTTTAAATAGGTTTTTAAAAAAGGTATAATACATAACCATTTCTAATCCCACAGCATTCTGAGGACTGATTATTATTCACAAATGAATTAAAGATACAATTCTTTAAAGATGTAAAAAGAAATAAATAAAAGATACAATTCTTGCTTGTCTTATAAATTACTTTTACAACAATAAAATGTCTCCCATTTCAAACACTGAAGCAAAGCCCAAGTTACCAGTGGTACAAATAATATGAAGAATTTTCCTAATCTGTGTCTACAGATTACAGGCATACCACTCTCCAAACTGAACTGAAGTGGGAATAGCAAGCAGAGAAAAGCAGTAGAATGAGGACATGTTTAGTAGTTCTCATTAACCTGTAACTGCCAAACAGTAATATGAAGTATTAGCACAAGATATAATTTTATTTATAGCAGATTTACCTAACTAATTATATTTTACTAAAGCGCATATTAAAATCAACATCACTTATCTGATGTTATCTGTATAAGGATGTAGAGGAAAATTAAGAGGATAAACCTTTACTACAGATCATCTAAAGCTGAGGTATTTTAAACAAAGCTATTCAAATTTGACTATACTTTATTTGGAGATTGCAATAATTCAAGTGTAGAGGGGAAAAACCTACCCATTTCTGCCATTAGTCTGGCAGAAGAGAAGACTCTAATAACCTCACCTCTTTAAGGTACCGAACCAGGCGACAGAGGGAGCTCACGAGCGACAGGGTGAAGCCGGTGAGACCCTGACTGTTCTGGAGCCCCCGGACCTCGCGTCCTGTCCACCGCTCATATTCTTCCATTTCATGTTCCACTTCATGTATCATGTGTTTGAGGACATCTAGGCTGGGGTTACTGCTATTCGGTAAGTCTGTGGAGGCTGTGCTGGCTGATAACACGCTATTCTTCTGTTTTGAAGGAGCACGCAAATCTGGTTTTCTTTTCACTGATAATGACAGAAGTCATTCTATGTTAAGACTGGGAAAAATTACAGTAGAAAAACGTTTGACTGTTGTTCACAATTTATAAAAGGTTTTTTATCGAAGTTATCATCATTTTCTCATAAAGAATTTATACTGTTTGAACCAGATTTACACTATCTATAATGAATGGATGAGAACCATCCTTCTAGAGTTACATGGAATAAAAGGAGGCATTGCCTGGCTACCATTCAACAAACTCTTACTTAGTAGGATCCAACTGGATGAGTTTAAGGGAAAAGACATGCACTAATAAACTAAGATAGCTGTGTCAAGTTACATGTTTAATAACCCACTTTGTCAATTAAGAGACTGAACCTTTATTTAGCAGCTGTTTTTGCTTCCTTGAGTTCAGCACTTGTCTCACTACATAGCTTGAGTCTAGAGTCTCAGTAGATTCTTCCAGCTGAAGCTTCGTATGGATTCTCTTAACAGCATTGGTAGCATTCAGAGCAGCTAAAAGGGAGAATTTTTCCAAAAGTATCTCAAGTGAACAACAACAAAAAAATTTTAAGCATGTCAATCGACAGGTCAATGAGTATTTACTCAACCAGGCTAAGACAGTCAAAACTCAAGTAATGTTCCTTTAAAAAATTACTGTGCTTAAGAAAGAACATAATGAAGTAAGCTACTACTCTGGGAGAACTAATACAGTCAGGAACCAAACCTTTTTGTTCTCCCGATGGAGAAGCAGATGATGGAGTTCCTGAAGAGGTTGTTATTTGTGATTGTGTTGCTGCTTTCTGCTGAATATCAGTCCATAGTTTATTAATTAACTCGGAATTATCTTCCGTGATTTTGTGGAGAAACCTATAAATTATGGGACAACAAGCTATATTAGAATTAATAAGTACTACCATTTAACTTGTTCAACTGTTTACATGTTTGATTTGAAGAAACTTTTAATAATTCATAATCAAAGAGAAATATGTTTTGCTTTAACTTACAAGATAAAAATCTAAAATGCCAGTCTTCTCGGTGTTAGAAGGAATCATTCCATCTCCCTCCCAGCTTCCTAGCTATGCTGGCTCCTAAACCAGGAGCGATTTGCCCTTTCTGAAGTTTTGTGCTATAGGTTATGTCCTCCTCTCTCTTTCTCTAGAGAAAGTACATGGTTTCTATGAAGGAGCTTGTCCTCAGAGCACAGTCTCTGCTCATCACTGAAGTAAAGTGACTGGAGCAGACTCTGCCCCTGTGTTTCAGGGAGGCGGGGAGAGGGAATGAGAAGAAGAGCTACAGTGTAGGGGGTGAGAGACATAAGCCTTTTGCTGTAATCAGCTTTATCACTGATAAAGCTGATTTTTCAATCTTCAGTTGTCTGATTTCTTTGTCTATTCCCCAACTAGAGTAATATTTAAAAGAGGTAGAGGGTCTAAAAGTGGAAACAACCCAAATGTCCACCAGCTGATGAATGGATAAGTAAAATGTGCTCTATCCACACAAAAGAATATTATTCAGCCATAAAAAGAATGAAGTGCTAACATGTTACAATATGGATAAATCTTGAAAACATGTGACAGACCCCAGACACAAAATATCACATACTGCATGATTCTATACAGAGGAAATGTCCAAACAGGCAAATCTACAGAGATTTAAAACAAAAACAAAAAAACCCAGATTCATCTAGCAAATGAGATTGGACTGAAAGGTTTGGGAGAAAACAGGATCTGACTATTTAAGAGTATAAGGCTTCTTTGAGGGTAATGAAAATGTTCTGAAATTGACTGTAGGTTGAACAATTCAATGAATATACTAAAAATCTGAAGATCTTTGAATATTATGCTTTAAATGGGTAGAGTGTATGGTATGTGAACTATAAATCAATAAAACTGTTATGGGAAAACAACAACAATGAGAGAGGAAAGGGGAAATCTTATTTAGTGGCTCTACAAACCTCAACCTAGAGGAGTTGCTTTAAAGCAACCTGTGGACAGCACATTGAACACTAGTTGCTATTAAGTTTAGTTAACAAAAGGCTGTAATGTGGTCCATTCACATTATGGCTAGTTATCAAATCATCAGAAAGACTCCTCTGTAAGACAGTGTTAGTTAGGTCTAAGTCCAACCTTCAGGATAAGTCCTAAGAAAAGTGTCATAATGAGATTTCTGTACAAGTTGGGAAAATCCAAACCAGTCTGAATTCCCATTACCACCTCTAATGTTTATACTTTTAAGAATTAGGTTATATCAAATAACAACAACAAAATAAGACAATACTATCTATGGTAGGCTTAAGAATGGCCCTCCAAAAGATACTCATAACCTAATCCCTGGAACTTGTGAATGTTACCTTATCTGACTAAAAAGGGACTTTGCAGATGGATTAAGTTAAGGGTCTTGAAATAGGGAGATGATCCTGGACTACCCAAGTGGGCCCTGAATGCAATAATATGCATCCTTAAGAGAGAAGCAGAGGGAGGTTTTGACACACACAAGTGGAGAAGGTGATGTGAAGGTGAAGGCAGAGGCTGGAGTGATGTGGACACAAGCCAAAAACACACCACCAACCAGCAGAAGCTGGAAAAGGCAAGGCGTGGATTATAACTTAGAGTATCCAGACAGAATGTGGCAATACCAACACCTTCATTTCAGTCTAGTGAAACTGATTAAGGATTTCTGGCCTCTAGAACTGTGAGAGAATAAATTTCTGTTGCTTGAAGAATAAACGTAATTCTGTACAAGATTAGTTATATTTAGGTTCTGAAAGAAAAAGTACTTAAAAGACGATACATATTTCCAGGTATTCCTAACAAAATGGTGACCAGCTAAATTTGAATTACTCTAGACATCCTACAAAAAACTATACAGTGAAACAAGAAAAGCAAATAAAACAGCATATAACCCATACCTTCTATATTATTGGAAGACAGAGAATACTACTAACTTCAAACTACCTGTAGGTAGAAAAATAAGCATCAAATTCCAGCAAAGATAGTTCTTGAGCTCCTGTAAGAAGCCTTTGCAAAGAATGGGGGGCAGTTCAAAATAACTGCACAGAGAAAAGGAAAGCTGAGAGCCTAATGGTGACAAAAATCACCTCTAGAAAGAAAAAGTCCACTCTAAGTATGTAAATACTTAAAAAAAAAACCTGGGCAATCATAACACCACCAAGAAGTTTGTAGAACCCAAGGTGGTAGTCTTGGTAAGGCATCACTTCTTAAGGAGAAGAGAGTGAACATGAAGGGAGAGGTACCCTTTGGAGGCTGAGTGCTAAAGGAGAAAAGATGCAAAAGTCCTTCAAGACAAAAGAGAACCATGATATTGGAGAACAAGCCAACTTTAACCCACCAACGCTTTTTCTTTTTTTTTTAAAAAAGGCTCTAAATAAGCTGTGCCTCACCATAATTGACAGAAGAATCACCTAAAACTCCCAAACCTCTCCACAAAACGTACAGTATAACAAAGGCAGTATATCAAAACAGAAAACTGAAATTGAACTATTTCAGCTAATGAAAATTCCTGCCCCCAACATGCAAAAAAAAGAAGAAAACTGGGCTTCCCTGGTGGCGCAGTGGTTGAGAGTCCGCCTGCCGATGCAGGGGACACGGGTTCGTGCCCTGGTCTGGGAAGATCCCACATGCCACAGAGCGGCTGGGCCCATGAGCCATGGCTGCTGAGCCTGCGCGTCTGGAGCCTGTGCTCCGCAACGGGAGAGGCCACAACAGTGAGAGGCCCACGTACAGCAAAATAAAAAACACTCAAGAAAACAGGATTTGAAAGATGTTTCCTTAGCATTAAAAAAAAAAAAAAAAAGGGCTTCCCTGGTGGTGCAGTGCTTGAGAGTCCACCTGCCGATGCAGGGGACACAGGTTCGTGCCCCGGTCCGGGAAGATCCCACGTGCCGCGCAGCGGCTGGGCCCGTGAGCCATGGCCGCTGAGCCTGCGCATCCGGAGCCTGTGCTCCTCAACGGGAGAGGCCACAACAGTGAGAGTCCCGTGTACCACAAAAAAAAAAATATATATATATATATATATATATGGGCAGAAGACCTAAGTAGACATTCCTCCAAAAAAGACATATAGATGGCCAATAGGCACATGAGAAGAAGCTCATCACCGTTAATTATTAGAGAAATGCAAATCAAAACTACAATGAGGTACCACCTCACACCAGTCAGAATGGCCATCGTCAAAATTACACAAATAATATATGCTGGAAAGGGTGTGGATAAAAGGGAACCCTCTTACATTTTTGGTAGGAATGGAGATTGGTGCAGCCACTATGGAAAACAGTATGGAGATTCCTTAAAAAACTAAAAATAGAATTACCATATGATCCAGCAATCCCACTCTTGGGCAAATATCTGGACAAAACTATAATTTGAAAAGATAGATGCACCTCTGTGTTCACAGCAGCACTATTTACAATAGCCAAGATATGGAAGCAACCTAAATGTCCATCGACAGATGAATGGATAAAGAAGATGTGGCATCACACACACACATACACACACACACACACACACACACACACACACACACACACACACACACACAAGAATACTACTCAGCCATAGAAAAGAATGAAATAATGCCATTTGGAGCAACATGGATGGACCTAGAGATTATCATGCTAAGTAAAACAAATCAAACTGAAAAAGACAAATATCATATGATATGTGGAATCTAAAATATGACATAAATGAACTTTCATGAAACAGAAACAGACTCGTAGTTGCCAAACAGGAGGGAAAGGGAGGGAGCGGTGGACTGGGAGTTTGGGATTAGCAGATGCAAACTATTATATACAGAATGGATAAACAACAAGGTCCCACTGTATTTTATATATATATATATATATATATATATATATATATATATAAAATATCCTGTAATCAACCATAATGGAAAAGAATGTGAAAAAGAACACATATATGTATAACTGAATCACTTTGCTGTACAGCAGAAACTAACACAACACTGTAAATCAACTATACTTCAATAAAATAAATAAATTTTTAAAAAAGAGAGAAGCAGGCTTCCCTGGTGGTGCAGTGGTTGAGAGTCTGCCTGCCGATGCAGGGGACACGGGTTTGTGCCCCGGTCCAGGAAGATCCCACATGCCGCGGAGCGGCTATGCCCATGAGCCATGTCCTTTGAGCCTGCACGTCCAGAGCCTGTGCTCCACAATGGGAGAGGCCACAACAGTGAGAGGCCTGTGTACCGCAAAAAAAAAAAAAAAAAAAAAAAAAGAGAGAGAGAGAAGCCACTTTTGGCCTAAGCCATTTTGTGAGCTAAGCCTGACCACAATTCTTGCCCTTGAACCAGTCTCGGTAGTTAATGATCTTAAGGGAAGTAAGGGAATTCAGTAACAAAGAAAACGCAGTCAAGAAACAAAAGTTCAGCAATAAAACGAGTGCTAATTGCTCCTCAAGGGATATACATAACAATCTGATACAGTTTTTGAGCTCTGCAGGAACTAAGGCCCCCACCTCGGTGGAAGATGGAATGATGATGTTGACCCTCCTGACTTCAATCAACTAAAGCTGGGACTCTGCCAACATTTGTCCCAATTCTATGCTGCATTCTCCTCTGCTCAAGCCTCTTCATGAATATGCATGTACTCTTAGCTTAAAACTTCCCCAATTTTACTGTTTGGGGAGACACTGCTTTGGGAAATATCCCCCGAGTTCATCTTACTTGCTGCAAGTAATAATAAATCCTTCCTTCTCTCAAAAAATAAATTAATAAATAATAAAATAAAATAGTAACCAACAACAAAAATACTCAGGAATAATTTTAACAAGAAATGAGGAAACCTATATGAAGAAAACATTAAAATACTCCTCAAAAACAAAAAGGTAGACATTAACAAATTGAAAAACATCCTTTGTTCTTGGATAGTAAAACCCAGCATAATAAAGATGTCAGGTCTCTCTAGTTACTTTATTAATACAACAAAAATATCAATAAACTTTTTTATGATGCTAAATAAGTTGACACTAAATTCATACAGAAGAATAAACATGTAACAATCATTATGAAAACTCTGAACTGGAAAAGGCTAGGAGGGAAGTCTATTAAAACAATATAAACTCTAATTAAAACAGTGTGGTGGGCTTCCCTGGTGGCGCAGTGGTTGAGAGTCCGCCTGCCGATGCAGGGGACACGGGTTCGTGCCCCGATACAGGAAGATCCCACATGCCGCAGAGCAGCTGGGCCCATGAGCCATGGCCGCTGAGCCTGCGTGTCCAGAGCCTGTGCTCTGCAACGGGAGAGGCCACGACAGTAAGAGGCCTGTGTACCGCAAAAAAAAACAAAAAAACAAACAGTGTGGTATTGGAGCATGACTACAGAAACAAGGCCAGTGGACTAGAAAATTCAGAAGTAGATCCAGGTACACATGGTAATTAATGTATGCAGGCAGAATCTCAGATCAGTGGGGCAGTAATAAATGGTGCTGGGGCAATTGGATACCAATTTAGGAAAAGATAAGAAGCAGAGCCATACCTCATACCACATACCAAAATAAACTTTCAATGGATCAGAGAACTAAATAAAAAATAAAACCACAGAAGTATCAGAAGAAACATGAGTGAATTCCTCTAAAATCAGTTTTAGGAAAGAATTTCAGAGTATGATTCAAGATCCACATGTAAAAGCAATGAATGATAAATTCAAACTATATATATATTCTTTTTTGTTGTTGCTGTTGTTTTGTTTTTGGTTTTGGTTTTTTTTGCGGTACGCAGGCCTCTCACTGTTGTGGCCTCTCCCGTTGCGGAGCACAGGCTCCGGACACGCAGGCTCAGCAGCCATGGCTCACAGGCCCAGCCACTCCACGGCATGTGGGATCTTCCCAGACCGGGGCACGAACCCGTGTCCCCTGCATCAGCAGGCGGACTCTCAACCACTGCGCCACCAGGGAAGCCCTATATTCTTTTTTTTAAACATGGAATGCATCACAAATTTGTGTGTCACCCTTGCAAAGGGGCCATGCTTATTTTCTCTGTATTGTTCCAATTTTAGCATATGTGCTGCCAAAGCGAGCACTATATATATATTCTTAAATCTTTTACTTGTTAAAGAAACTCAAAAGACAACAAATTGGGAGAAACTATAACATATTACACAGGTAAAAGACTAATATCCTTAATATGTAAAGAATGCTTACAAATTAATAAAAAAAGGATCAAAACCCTAAAAGCAAAATGGGCAAAAGACATGAATAGACAATTCACTGTAATGTCCCTTAAATATATGACAAAATTATCAATTTCACTTAGAAAGGCAAAGTAAAACTACACTGAGATAACATTTCTCACCTATGAAATCAGCAGAGAAGTCTGACAACACAGTCTGGTGCAGACACTCTTGTAAGTTGCCAGTAGGAGTGCAAAATACTACAACCCTCATAAAGCAGAATTCAGTAATTTTAGAACAAAATTACATAGCATGTACCTTTTAATCCCAAAATCCCACTTCTAGTAATTTACTCTAAATACACACCTTCAACCATACAAAAACACATATGCATAAGTTATTCACTGCAGCATTTTTTAATTGAAAAATATTGGAAACAACTTAAATACTTGTGTGTGTGTGTATATATATATATACACACACATATAGCATTGCAAAAACTGGATAAAGATGTGCAAAAGAATGAAATTGGACCCCTACCTTACACCACTCACAAAAATTAACTCAAAATGGATTAAAGACTTAAACATTAGACCTGAAATGGTAAAAATCCTAGAAGAAAACATAGGGGAAGCTCATTGACATTGATCTTGGCAACGGTTTTTTGGATCTGACACCAAAGCACAAGCAAAAAAAAAATAACTGGAACTACATGAAACCAAAAAGCTTCTGCACAGCAAAAGAAACAATCAACAGAATGAAGAGGCAATATATGGAATGGGAGAAAATATTTGCAAATCATATATTTAATTAGGGGTTAATATCCAAAATACATAAAGAACTCATACAACTTAATAGCAAAACCCCCAAACAATCCAATAAAAAAAATGGGCAGAGGAACTGAACAGACATTTTTCCAAAGATGACGTACAAATAGCCAACAAGTACATACACGAAAAGGTGCCTGACATCACTAATCATAAGTGAAATGAAAATCAAAGCCACAATAAAAGCAAAACCAAACAAAAAATAAAAGTAAAAAAACAAAGAAAACAAAAAACAAGAGAACCAAACAAAAGAACCAAAAAAAAACAAACAATAAAAACAAAACAAAAACAGAAAGCAAACTAAAAAAAGCAAACATAAAACAAACACATAAAAATGATTAAAAAAACAAACCCACAATAAGGTATCTCTTCACATCTATAATAAGAATGGCTATCATCAAAAAGTCAAGAGATAACAAGTGTTAATGAGAATGTGGAGAAAAAGGAACCCTTGTGCACTGTTGGTGGCATTGTTAATTGGTACAGCCATTATGGAAAACAGTGTGGAAGTTCCTCAAAAAATTAAAAATATAACTACCATATGATCCAGGATTCCCACTTCAGGGTATATATCAAAAGGAAATGAAAACAGGATCTCAGAGAGATATCTGCACTCCCATGTTAACTGCAGCACTATTCACAATAACCAAGATATGGAAACAACCTAAGTATATGTCAACATATGAATGGATGAAGAAGATGTGATTGAGATACATAGATATGTATCATATTCCACTGTATACATATACAGTGAGATATTATTCAGCCATGAGAAAGAAGGAAATCATGCCATTTGTGACAACATGGATGAACCTGGAAGATATTACATTGAGAAATACAAGTGAGACAAAGAAAGACAAATACTGTATGATATCACTTATACGTGGAATCTAAAAAAGCTGAGGGGACTTCCCTGGTGGCGCAGTGGTTAAGAATCCGCCTGCCAATGCAGGGGGACACGGGTTTGAGCCCTGGTCCAGAAAGATCCCACACGAAGCAGAGCAACTAAGCCCACGCGCCACCACTACTGAGCCTGCACTCTAGAGCCTGTGAGCCACAACTACTGAGCCCACGCGCCGCAACTACTGAGGCTGCATGCTGCAACTACTGAAGCCCACAAGCCTAGAGCCCGTGCTCTGCAACGAGAAGCCACCACAATGAGAAGCCTGTGCACCACAACAAACAGCAGCCCCCACTCACTGCAACTAGAAAAAGCCCATGCAGCAACGAAGACCCAATGCAGCCAAAATAAATAAATAAATAAAACAATTTTCAAAAAACTAAAAAATATATAATAAAAAAGCTAAACTCATAGAAACAGAGTGGTGGTTACCAGGGGCTGGGAGGTGGAGCAAATGGGAAGATGGTAAAAGGGTACAAATTTCCAGTTATAAGATGAACAGCTTCTTGTGATTATAGCTAATAATATTTTATTTTATACTTGCAAGTTGCTAAGTGAGAAGATCTTAAATGTTTTCACCACAAAAAAGAAATGGTAATTATATGATGTGACAGAGGTATTAACCATCCATCACTTAATGCTATGATGGTAACCATTTTGCAGTATATAAGTATATCAAATCAACATGTTGTATGCCTTATAAACTTATACAACATTATATGTCAATTATATGTCAATAAAGTAGGGGTGGGGGAAGAAATGGCCTTGGAAAAAAGGGAAGCATCTTAGATACTTATGCCATTTATACTTACGTGTCCGCATTTGTGTTTGACTGAGAGCTTAGAGTGTTATCCAACTCATTCTCACTTTCTTCTGACTGGCTGTTAACTGTTCCTTCTCGTTGGTCATCATCTACTTCATTAAGAGCCTTTATCAACACAACAATAAAATAATAACACAGGTTGGTTATATACACACTCATCCTTTCTTTTTGTCATAACAGAAGAGAGATCCCTCCTTCTAAGGCTAATCCCTCCACGTGTGGTCTAGAACCCAAACCCTCTTACCTCCTTCTAGTCCATCAATTGCCGCTTCTCTCTCCTGCATCTTCAACTTCTCCTTACTGGCTTCAGCTCATCCACATTTAAATCTAAGTCTTTGCCATCTTATCCGTACCCTATACTCACCTCGAGCTACCATCTACTCTTTCTGTGCAACAAACTTCTTGAAAAAGCTGCCCGCCACTTCTCATTCACCATTTATGCCCTGCAACTTTGCTTCTGCCCTGCCACCCCATTTAAGCTGTTCTCTACATGGTCAACATCAACACACCTGTTCCCAAATCAAATGGATATTTCTGTCTTTGCCTTCCCTTACTTCTGACTCATTAGACATCAATGACCACTCATTTCTTTCCCTCAAAATCTTCTTTTGAGGAAGATAAACTTTTCTTTTCCACTTCCATGATACCATATTTTCTTGGTTTTTCTTCTTTTGGCCATTCCTTCCCAATCTCCTTTATTGGTTCTTTTCCTACCCTTCCCTTTTTCTGATGTCACTCAAGGTTCTCCCTTTGGACCTTTTCTCCTCTCATCTGACTCATTTTCTGTATGATTATATCTAATTCCAAGGTGCAATTACGAGCCAAATGCTGTTAATCCAAATTTCTAGCTTCACTCAGATCTCTCTTGAGTCCTCAACATTTATATCCAACTGCCTAAAAGATACCCCTAGGAGAACATCCTACACACATATACTCAACATGTCTAAAATTCATCATTTTCCTAAGCCTCTACTATCATTCTTCCAGAAACCTTGTTCCTGTCATGTTACCAAGACCATAAACAGCATCACTATCTACTCAGGTTCTCAAGCCAGCAAACTGGAAATTATCCTTCTTCCTCATCCATCACATCCAATCAATCACCCAATCCTGTCAATTCTATCCCTTCTTCATCTCTCAAATCTATCCCTCTTCCCCACTACCTTCTTCCCTACTGCCACTGCTTTGGGTCAGTCCTCACCACTTCTCGCTAAGATTCCAATGTGAGTCTTCTAACCAGATCCTCTCACCAGTCTTGTCCCTCCCTCCCCAATCCATCTTCCACGTTACCGTCAATTTTGCCATGACTGTGCTCTTCTTAAAATCCTTTAGTGGCTCTACTCTTGCTTTCTGGTTCCTTAGCCCTTCGTAACCCAGCTCCTTCTTGTCTCTCTTACCTTGCCTCTTGCCACTTCCCAACCTTCATCATAGAGATCATGATCATTTGAAAGCTAACTTTTTTTTTTTTTTCCTTTGCGGTACTTGGGCTTCTCACTGTTGTGGCCTCTCCCGTTGCAGAGCACAGGCTCCGGACGTGCAGGCTCAACGGCCATGGCTCACGGGCCTAGCCACTCCACAGTACGTGGGATCTTACCGGACCAGGGCACGAACCCATGTCCCCTGCATCGGCAGGCGGACTCTCAACCACTGCGCCACCAGGGAAGCCCAGAAAGCTAACTTTTTAATAAGTGCCAAAACATACATGGCTTTTGGCTAGGGATATGGCTAATGGACTTTGGCTATTAAAAATATGTGTAACATTCTACTTAATTGCCTTTATAAGTAGAAAACGGTATATTTATATGATTCTGGACCTTGTAATTCCCTAGGATCATCCATCTAATTGATGATTCTCCTTTTTTTCATAAAAGATACAAATAACTTAGGAAATTGCATTAAACAGGTACTGAGACCTAGTCATTCTTAAAAAGTTGACTTATTTTAGTATTAAATTCTTCATGGGCTTTTAAAAAATGTTTCCTATCTCAAAATTCTAAACATTTTGATTAATTAAGAGTTCCAATTAGATTAAGATACAGCTAATGAATGTTTTACTATTATACTTTTCCCATGTAACTAGTCAATAAATTCAAAGTTTCTTGGGTAGCTGCTTTTTAAACATACTAATACATTAGAACTAATTCACTGATTTTCAGATATCTAAAATATTCTTTTGGGGCTTCCCTGGTGGCACAGTGGTTAAGAATCCACCTGCCAATGCAGGGGACAGGGGTTCTATCCCTGGTCCAGGAAGATCCCACATGCTGCAGAGCAACTAAGCCCGTGAGCCACACCTACTGAGCCTGTGTTCTAGAGCACCAGTGCCACAACTACTGAAGCCCACGTGCTCTAGGGCCCATGCTCCGCAACAAGAGAAGCCACTGCAATGAGAAGCTCCCAACGAAGAGTAGCCCCCACTCACTGCAACTAGAGAAAGCCCACGTGCAGCAACGAAGACCCAAAGCAGCCAAAAATAAATAAATAATATAAATAAATTTATTTTTTAAAAAGGAAGGGACAAAGATTTAATGAAGAACTAATATCTGGTATTATGCTCAACACTTTACATAACCTATCTGAGCTGATCCTCACAACAACCATAGCAGGTATATTCTATTCCCATTTAATAAAAAACTCTCTGAGCCAACTCAGATACCTTGAGAAATCAACTCAACATCGAACAACTACTAAGTAACAGAATATGAACATAGATTCACCTGACTCCAAAGTGGGATGTGGAAAGACTCTCTTGCTGTTTCCATATTTGTAGATGGTGCACAGTCTTTTTTTTTATTATTTAATTTTATTTACTTATTTTTTACATAGCAGGTTCTTATTAGTTATCTATTTTATACATATTAGTGTATACTATACATGTCAATCCCAATCTCCCAATTCATACCACCACCACCACCACCCCCACTTCCCCACTTGGTGTCCATTCGTTTGTTCTCTACATCTCTGGGTGACACAGTCTTATGGAGCCAGACAGCCTAGATTTGAATGCCATCTCTCATGCTAACTAGCTATGTGATCCTGGACAACTTACTTAATTTTTCTGAGCCTCAGTTTTTCCATCTGCTAAATGCGGATAATAGTAACTACCTCCTAGGTAAGCACTCAATAAATGTTAGCTATTATTATCTAGTCCTGTCTTGTTTAGTACAAGCATTACTCACAGAAAGTGCACTATGCTTGAGTAAGAACAATTCTAGCAACCACAACTTGGTATTTAGATAGTATAAAGCTTTTGAAATGTTTACCACTATGCCTATCTACATCAACTTAAACTGAATTTCAGCATGAGCATTATGGCTGTGAGCAAAGCACATTACCTGAGGCTCAATAACAGATTCACTAAGGATGGCCTGGGTGACAGGGTCTTGATTTACCACAATGGGACCTTGAGAGGAATCAGGAGCCATTGTTACATTCGGAAACCCTGCAGAAGGAAAATAAGTCATGATGACTTTGTTTCATTTAATTAAATTGACTTCACACATACTATACACTGCCATAGGTCTGAATTATCGTATGAAAATCTTAAATAATAATAATAGCAACTTGCACTTAAACAGTGCTTACTATATGCCAGGCATTGTTCTAAATGCTTTTACATATATTAAATTGTTTCACCCTCACAAAATCCTATGAGGTTATTAGTATCATTATTTTACATATGGGTAAACTGAAACTCAGAGACGTGAAGCAACAGGCACAGAGTCACACTAGCGAGCGGCCAAGCCAGGATTCAAACCTTAAACTAAAAACTAATGATCTGTTTTTAGGAATTAAGATAAACAACAGATTATATACACATTAAAGTGAATAATGTTGTGCATCTCACAAGAGGCAAAGTTCCTTTTAGAGAGACACTGAAGTTGCTTTAGTTTTCAAATTAAGCTTCACTGAAATTACATACAAAGTAGATACTTTAATTATATGGTAATTTAATATTAATAAGCTGAAAATGAAATCATACCTTAAATTATGAAATCTTATACATTTCACAAAATGTTTTAGTAAATAATAACAATTTACCTTTCCTTAACTTGAGTAATTTGTAACAGTTAATATTCTTAGTGAAAAGCAAATAAACTGTAATAAATCTATGTCTAACAACTCTTGTATGCTATCCACCCTAGAACACATGTGATAGAAATAATATGATGCCTGAGAAAAGATTTTAAATTCTTTCAAACAGCCAGGTGTGGGCTTTGATGAATAAGATAAAGAAACTTTTGTGTGATGTGACTACTTTACCTGTGCGCCTACGAGGAAAATCAACAAACAGATCTTTTGCTGTAGCCATCAAATGATCAGATTTTTCCAATACATCCTGCATCTGGTATTGGTCATTAAGAATCTAGACACATGTTAGTGATAAATATTATTATTCAGAAAAAATATATATACTTAATAAATCACAAAGGAAAAGTCCATACAAAGGCAGGAGCTTAAAAATCATCTCAAATCCTTCAGCGGCAATATCATTAAGTACCAGTAGATGGAGCTATTATAATAATTAGTGGATTTCAAATGCTTGGCTTTGATCCAAAGAAATACATTATTAAATTATGACCCAGTCCACACACAAATGTAGACAAACACCAAAATAAAAGCTTTGCTTAAACTTACTCTTTGATAACCACTCTGATATTTTAGTTTCTATTCTATTTTTTCAAATGATGGTTGCAATCCACTAACTTGATTTTATAATCCATTAAAAAGTTGTGATCCACAGTTTGAAAAACACTGATTAAACATGAATCTTTGAGCCATAAACTCAGATGTGTGGCTCTTTGGTGTTTCAGCCACTAAAGTGATTTCATAATCCACTAATGGGTCATGACCCACAACTTAAAAAACACGACGTGAGACAGGACTTTGGGGGCATTAAACAAAAAAGTGATGCTTCTGCATTTATAAACAAGCTCGATTTTTATTCTGGAAAAATGAGAACTCAAAAAATACCAATACGGCGGTGTCTCTGATTATACACTTTCAACTTAGGAATTTTCCCAGTTACAAGCAAGGATGCACGGGCTAGAGTGAAACCAAGTCAACACCTACCACCACCAGATCGCATTCTTAGGCTGAAAGCAGTCTCAAAATTGGAAATTTTCCAGTTTCCAACACTGACTCAAATCAAAACATCTGGTAACAAATGCTCTTACCAGAATTTCTCTAGATCATGGAAACAAGCATACAATGTGACCTCAGTTACTGTTTTAGGACATGAAGAAAAATAACAAGAGTCACATTCTGACTTTTTCCCCCTTCTTCCCCTGCTAAAGCCAAGCAGGTTGGCTGGCTCTGTTAGTGAGAATAAAGTCCTGAATCTGTTCTCTCCACAAAGAGTTACTTTTGGAATGGCACAGGACAAAGAGCACATTTGGAGTCAGAAGACTGGCATCCTAGGCCCTGTCAAGAGATACAACAGTGTATACTAAAGCTGTATACAATTCTAGAGATATTTGAGAATGTTGTTACAACTTAAATTTTCATCCCTGGTTAGCCATCTTGTAGCACATGCCATTAGAGTTTAGGAGAGAAAGTAAATGGAGCACTATAATCTACCATTTATACTAGAAAAATTATACAAAATATATTTCCTAGCAGCAGTTTTGTTTACTATTTTTAAAAAAGGTACTGACTTCCTATCAAAATGAAGAGATATAAATTGAAAGAAGCAGATTGTGGAGGAATAATTTTATCATATCAAGACCTGATACTAATTATAATAAGGTCTCCAGAAAACCCACTGCCCTGCAGCCCTCTCCCTTCTAGTCCCTGCCCAGGCTCCTTGGGGCAGACAGCTTGAGTGGCCAGAGGTCAGAGCATTGGCTTTCTGTTGCTCTTTCTGGATTTCTTTATCACTCCTCTATGATAAAACTCATCCTCATGATAGGCAAATCAATCTCTGCAGGCCCATCTGTATATATTAATTCCCCAGATGGGTTTGCAGAGCACAAAACCAAACTTAATCCAAGAATACATCTTGGATTTTCAAAAGATCAGTCAAGGTCCCTTCAAAAGCATTATTAGAAACTTCTCATGCTAGCAGTTTTGCTCTCTGGTAATGAAAACCAGACAGAATTGGGAAAGTACAAAGAGACTAGGTTAGTTAATATACTTTTAACATTTACAAAATCTTTATCAAAGCCACCCTCTCTCTGATTTGGATTTGGACTCTTATTTGGTTGATTCCCATGGCATGAGTGGATCATACAGCAAATGAAATCTAAGACTATGCTGGTCAAAGAGCTTTTTTCTTAATTTACGTTAATCTAGGAGCCCAGCTTCTGGGGGACGGGTCCTGGTAGCTCTAACACATAATGATAAAACCTAGGTGGATATGCCCAAGGAGGACTCTTCCTTTGGTCCCCTCACATACCTTATCACAGACATTACAAATATAGCAACACTGAAATAATAGATGTATGAATCCTTTGACTCAGCAATTCCACTTTTAAGAATTTATCCTACACATATATTTATACATGTACTCAAAAACATATTCAAGGATATTCATTACATCATTTATAGTGACAGGCAGGAAATAATCTGTCGGTGGCAGACACTGCTACTTATCCACCAATAGCCTTTCTTTCTGTTTTCTCTTTAACAGCAGAACTCCCAAGTTAGCCAAGTACATAGCTAATTTCCCAACCACCCTTGCAGGTGACAGTGGTCACTTGATGAAGTTCTGGACAATGGGAGAGAAGCCAGAGCTTCTGGGTGATACGTAAAGGGAGTAACGTGCATCCTCTTCCCCACTTCATGCTGCCTGGGAAACATCTGAAGGAAGCTGGAACAGCCACTGCAAACTCAGACATGGAAGCCCTGTAATAAAGGACCAGAGATCCCCCTACCACTACCATGTATATCTGAGCTGTTCCATAAAAGTGAAATAGATTTCTATTTTGTTTAAACCAGTGTATTCTGGGGTCTTCTTTTTTTCCAGGTGCTTATACCATGCTCTGATACACATCCCAAATGTCCACTAATAAAGCACTAGATAAATAAATTGTGGTATATCCATATACTACCTGGCCATTAAAAAAGAAGAGGTAGATTTCTAAATACTGACATAGCAAAACCTCCAAAATATGTTGTTAAAGGGAAATGCCTAAATCCCACTAATAGCAGAGGTTCTCAACCCTAGCAAAATATTAAAAATTACATAGCAACTGTCTTAAAAATACCTAAGTGGGGCTGCATCTCAGATCCACTGAATTAGAATACCTGAGTATAAATATGTCTGAGTCCAGATACTGTTTTTTTTTTTAATGGGAATTTTTTTTTTTTTTTTTTTTTTTTGCGGTACGCGGGCCTCTCACTGCTGTGGCCCCTCCCGTTGAGGAGCACAGGCTCCGGATGTGCAGGCTCAGCGGCCATGGCTCACGGGCCCAGCCGCTCCACGGCATGTGGGATCTTCCCAGACCGGGACACGAACCCATGTCCCCTGCATCGGCAGGCGGACTCTCAACCACTGCGCCACCAGGGAAACCCAAATGGGAATTTTTTAAATGGAAATTAGAATCAGTCAGAGTTGATAAACACTACGCTAGGGCATGAAGAAGCCGCATTACAGAAAGAAGGCAGAGAAATTTCACTCACCCTCTCTTACCACTCTTCTTCTATCCCTAATTCTACCACATCTACAAGGTATAAGGGATTCAGGACATGAGCAGGGGCCACTAGGGAGGGGAAACTAAAGCCCAGAGTCACCTCAAAGGGGCTGCCTTTTTCCCTGGCCAGATCTGTGTTCTTAGGCCTTTCATGGAGAATTACCATGTAACATTTAAATGTAGGTGACTTGCCTAAGATCACCAAAAGATACGTACCTCTAAAGAACCATTCTCTCAATCCACTGTTCTTTTTACAAGCTCATGTAAACATTTATTTGGGAGATATACTTCTTCCTCATGATATATAAAGTTATGACTTTCATATTTCACTAAGAAGCCTAACAAATTCCTCAAAAGACAGAATGCGACTTAAAGCTGCAGCAGGTCACCCAGACAGCCAAGTGCCATAAGCTCCAACGCTGAACAAGAAGAAAACAGGCATTTCTTTTACAATGACTTCAGCCCAAACAAAAGAAGGGTTTTGCTGCAGTTTCTTCTTATTTTCCATAATATGTATTCCTACCCACTCTGATTACTTATTCAAACACCCTACATCTGACAAAAGATTAAGCCAAAGACAAGTGCCTTACTAATTTGTTGGACTAGCACACATTTTTTTTTTGCAAAGTAATCTAACAGCATCGCTGTTGAACTGAGAAAAATAATTATAGCAGCTTTATATATATATATGACACTAATTATGTGCCAAGGACTGTCCTAATCACTTTAGTAATATTTTATCACTGAAATCTCCTAACAATACAATCAGGCAAATACTGTTACTCCAGTTTAAAGATAAGAAAATTCAGGCTGAGAAGTTAACAATTTAAGGTCACCTGGCTAGTAAGCTGAAGAGCGGGAATTCAAATCACAAAACTAGACTATAATCGTCACTCTGCTCCTTTTTCCAAAGTCTACCTGTAGATCATTGCGTAAGGACACGATAATGATTAGAGTCTGTCCAATGTGAATCAAATACGCGGAAAAAGAGAGACACCTATTTACCTCTTCTTTTCTTTCTAAGTCTACAGATGATGCAGTTTAGCATTACCTCCTTCAGGATAGACAATCTCCTTTTCTCAAGATTAGAAATTTCTGGTTTCTGCTTCTTCCATTTTCTCTTCAAAGCTTTTTCTTGGAGCTCCCAGTGTACTAATGCTCTATTCTTCGATTTGTGTATTTCATGACGACGGATCTATATGGAAGAAAAAATATATAAAAGAATGTTTCAGGAACAAAGAACTTGCCTATTCAGATGGTAGGACAACCTAACCTAGTTCATTTCTTAAATTTTTTCTAGTCCAGTATATGTATGTATATATATATATATATATATATATATATATATGTATACACACACACACACATATATATATTCACAAAATTTTCACCATCTCCTAAATTTTCAAAAATGATTTTTTTTTTCAAAAATGATTTTTTGAAAAAGAAGTATCTAAAACTAGTAGACCTAGGGAGTCCCCTGGTGGCCTAATGGGTAGGATTCTGGGCTTTCACTGCTGTGGCCTGGGTTTAATCCCTGGTCGGGTACTGAGATGCCACAAGTCATGTGATATGGCCAAAAAATAAATAAATAAAACAAACTAGTAGACCTAGCTAAAACACAAAATGAAAGAATATTAATTTCTACTTCTTTTGTACAAGACTATCCAATAAAGTAGTGTTTTGCAAACTGCATCTTGGGACTCACTTAATGGGTGGTAAAATAAATTAGTGGATCAAAACCAACATTTTTAAAAAATAAAATAGAATATAGAATAGAAAATATTAAGAACACATTGCACATAATAAAAGTTAAGAATTCGTTTGTTGGGGCTTCCCTGGTGGCGCAGTGGTTGAAAATCTGCCTGCCAATGCAGGGGACACGGGTTCGAGCCCTGGTCTGGGAAGATCCCACATGCCGCGGAGCAACTGGGCCCGTGAGCCACAATTACTGAGCCTGCGTGTCTGGAGCCTGTGCTCCGCAACAAGAGAGGCCGCGATAGTAAGAGGCCCGTGCACCGCGATGAAGAGTGACCCCCGCTTGCCACAGCTAGAGAAAGCCCTCACACAGAAACAAAGACCCAACACAGCCATAAATAAATAAATTTAAAAAAAAAAAAGAATTCTTTTGTTAAATTTTTCAGTTACATATGTGTGTACATGTACAATTATAAACACACACACACACACACACACAGACTGAGTATGACATAAAAGGCACAAAATCCACTGAGTTATCTCTGGCAAAGGCACACCCTTTCCATGATATTCACATCACCACCAAGAGCTCACAATGCAGTGTTTTTATAGCCCTGCAATGGCTGCATGTGGAAGTGGGTCCATGGAGATGCAGGACTCCAAGGAAGTGGAATTCCAGAAGCAGAAGCAGAGATATGAGCCACAGCTTAAGAGTTAGAAGGGAGGAGTTCACTAAGGTGGCTAAGGAACAAAAGCAGATATTGGCTTTACAAGCACTCTAGTATTCAGAACTATGAATATGAACAAACCTGTATGTCATCTGATAAAATGTACTACTGAGTTTGCACCATGTAAATATGAAATCAGTCCATTAAGAGACTAACAACCAAATATTATGTAAGCATTCTGATTCACAAAGAACAAATGAAGATGACATTTTTGAGACAATCGGGGAAATCTGAATATGGATTGGGATTAGGTAATACCAAAATATTAGTGTTACTTTTGTCAGGCATGATAATGGTATTGTGGTTATATATGAAAATATCTATTTTTTTTAACACAAACTGAATATGTAGACACAAAATGACATGTCCTCTGGGCTTTGCTTTAAAATGCTCCAGTGAAGAAGCAAAGGGTAAGATAAATGAAACAAGTATGGCAAAATTTTCATAACTATTATATCTAGGTGAACAGTATATGGGAGTTCTTTATACTTTTGTCGCTATTTTCACATGAATTTGAAATTTTTCATAATAAAAAAATTTTAAGTCATCTGGGCATCTTTATTATCCTCAACAAACATTTAATGAGTACCTACTAAGATTAAGATTCCTAGGCCCACAAAGACATTAAGATACGGCCTCTATCTCTCAAAAACATTAATAATCTGCCCAGAGATTGGACATATGCATATAAAGATAAATGACATGCATTAGATGGCATATACTCAATGCCTTATGTAGGTAGTAAGTACAACAGTTCAGAGAAGAAAGCAACTGTTAGGCAGCTTCAAAGAGTAGGACTGCAAACTTACTACAATAATCAAGAGAGTATGGTACTAGCATAACGATAGACATACAGATCAGTGGAATAGAAATGAGAGTCCAAAATAAACCCTTATCTTTACAGACAATTGATTTTCAACAAGGGTGCCAAGACAATTCAATGTGAAAAGAACAGTCTTTTTAATAAATGGTGCTTAGACAATTGGATATCCACTTGCAAAAGAATGAAGCTGGACTCCTACCTCACACCATACACAAAAATTAATTCAAAACGGATGAAAGGCCTAAACATGAGAGCCAAAACTTTAAAACTCCTAGACAAAAACATAGAAGTAAATATTTGTGAACCTTGGTTAGACAATGGTTTCTTAGATATGACACTAAAGCTACAAGTGACAAAAGAAAACAATTAGATAAATTGGACTTCATCAAAGTTTAAAACTTTTACGTTTCAAAGGATACTATCAAGAAAGCTAAAACACAACCAACAGAATGGAAGAAAATATTTGCAAATCATATATCTGATAAGAAACATATCCAGAATATATAAAGAACTCTTACTACTCAACAATAAAAACACAAATAATCCAATTTTATTTTTATTTTATTTTACTTTTTGTGTCCCTCTCTTCATCAAGCCCAGTTCATAGTTGTCACATATTTCCTATGGAAATTTTCAAATAACTAAGAGACTTGAAGAGACATTCCTCCAAAGAAGATACTACAAATGGCCAATAAATATATGAAAGGATACTCAATGTCATTAGTCATTAGGGAAATGCAAATCAAAACTACAATGAGATTCCACTTTATACCCCCTAGGGAACTAAAACCACAAAGATGACAATGACAAATGCTGACAAGGGATGTGGAAAAATTGGAACCCTCATACATGCTGGTAAGAATGTAAATGGTGCAGCCACTTTAGAAAACAGTTTGGCAGTTCCTCAGAAAGTTAAATATAGAGATATCATATGACTCAGCAATTCTACTTCCAGGTATACGCCCAAGAGACTAAGAGCGTATGTTCACACAAAAACTTGTACATGAATATTCATAGCAGCATTATCTATAACAGTCAAAAAGTAGAAACAACCCAAATGTCCAACAACTGATAAATGGATAAATAAAACGTGGTATATCCGTAAACAAAATAGTATTTGGCAATAATAAGGAATGAAGTACCGATACTACAACATGGATGAACCTTGAAAACATTACGCTAAAAGAAAGAAGCCAGATATAAAAGAATACATATTATATTGCATTTATATGAAATGTCCAGAATAGGCAAATCCATAGAGACATAAAACAGATTAGTTGTTGTCAGGGATTGGAGGGGTGGGGCATAGAGAGTGACTGTTAATGGATAAAGGGTTACTTTTGGGGGAGTGATGAAAATGTTATAAAATTAGAAAGTGATGATGGTTGCATAACTCTGTGAATATACTAAAAAGCAATGAATTGTACAATTTAAAAGGGTGGATTTTATGTTATGTGATTTATATCTTAATAAAGCTGTTTAAAAAAACAAACAAACCTGTAATAAAAGCTTTTTTTTTTAAAGTAAAACTTGAACTAGGATAAGGGAGCAAAGTAAGATTTGTAGAGGAGGAGAAGAAGGTAGGGAAACTGTTCCAAGTAAAGAGGATAGCATGAACTGGGGCTCAAATATGGAAATGTACATGGCATGTTCAAGAAATAAATTATAATGTATGTTTTTGTATAGGGAAGTAATGGTAAATAATGCTAGTGATATCTACAGATAGGAAAAGACGATAAATGTGTACAGGAAAATACTGGACTAGAGAGATTTGAACTGTAAACCAAACCTATCTAATGAAATTATAATGCATGCTAACTGATATGCCTAAGTAAAATAAGGAAGTCCAGGACATACACTTTTTGATTTTATATAGACATAAGCAAGATTAAAAATAACTGAACAACTTCTAAGAAGTGCCTCTGGTTTCTATTCTGTAGGTTAGAAGTATCAAGTATCAAATATCAAATAAGATGATGAACAAACGACTTAACTTTCAATAGTAAACTTACCAGATCTTCAGGAGTTGCCCGATGAACTGTTAGATCAGTTACAGTGTTCTGCAAAAAAAAAAAGGATGAACTTTCTTTAAAAAGCAAAAGGTTTCTTACAAAATATTAGTGTATGTTGAATTTTAATGGCTGAAAATGGATTCAAAATCCTGAGACCAAAAAGTCTTTCCTTGAGAATTAAATTCTCAATTTAAATATTAACATGGATTACTTTTAGGTGTCTTGTAGAAAATAACTGACTATTTTTAAGTGTCTCACAGAAATTAAGCACTAAATTCACCAAGCAAGCATACATTATATTAAAATAATGAAAACAACCGGGTAGTACATAATTCAAAAAGTAGAGGTTCAATTTGTGCCCATGCCAACACCTTAAGCATAGAACCTATCATAATGAGAGACAAATTTTGAGGGTATTGTCTTATTTCATAAAATGTGAAAACAGTCACTCAAGTAAAAAGGCACTAAACCAAATGGCAGGGCTTCCACATTGCACAACTCAGGTGGTTCCGTTGATATCACAGGCCATGTAAATAGTGCCCCTTGGAATTGTGCAGTGCACAGCCTGCACAGCTCTGAGTAGCAGCCCTGTAATTTGGTCCTTTCCAAAATGACTTCAGCCATTTGTGTTATACAGATTTGGTAAGGCAGGGAAAAAAGCAATGTAGACTTTTAATTCTAAGAGAAATATACAGAACTGAGCCTAGTGAAATAGCTTCTGATGTATTCAAAGACTTAACCTTTGGGCCATAGTTTGTATTTAGCTCAAGTCTTTTATATACTAAAACTGTTATTCTTTCCATATTGATTTAGAAAAGTACAAGATACAACAGTAAGATCATGAGAATTGTTTTTTTTTGTTTTTGGGGGGGTTTTTCTGGCCATGCCACGTGGCTTATGGGATCTTAGTTTCCCGACCAGGGATTGAACCTGGGCCTTCAGCAGTGAAAGTGCCAAGTCCTAACCACTGGACCATGAGGGAAGTCCCGAGAATTGTTTATAATAATCATAATAAAAATTTAGGCATATAAGTGATATGCTTGGAATTAGCTTTCATGGGAGAAAATATAATTTCATTTATACTACTATTGCTTAAAACTACAGGTGACTCTTGAACAACATGGGTTTGAACACAGGTCTACTTATGTGTCGATATTTTTCAATACATACTACAGTGTGACACAATCCACAGTTGGCTGAATCCATGGACGCAAAACCACAGATACAGAGGGCCAACTGTAAAGTTATACGTGGATTTTCGACTGTGCAGAGGGTCGGTGCCCCTAACCCCCATGTTGTTCAAGGGTCAACTGTATTTTCTTCTGAAATTGCCTTTAAATCTAATTTACAAGCCATTTCAGAAAATGCCTCAATATTTTCATCAAAACAGTATTATTCAGTTGATCTCTCCTTCCTCATTTACCATTCACACCAAATGAGCTATAACTACTTTCAAGTTCCATCTACCTTCAGAAAACAAAGTTTTGTCCACCACTGGAGATAATATAAAGTAAATGAGGAAGGTTCTGAATGCAATTTCAAATAATGGTTTTCAATTATGTTTTGAGCAACAGCAACATAGCAAAATAAATATGGAACTTCCCAAAGTAACCACTCTGAAGGGGACAACTTATGTTATCATTTTTTCATGATAACATAATGTTAACATTATGATAACATAAATGTTAAGGTGTATTTTTTCACCTTTTAATCAGTATCATTACCTTAGAGTCATATCCTTATACTACTTTATAGCCAATCACATGGCAACAAAGCAATCTAAACATAGAGAAATCCCCCTGCCCCACTTTCTAAGGCTGTCAGTTTGCCCAGGATACCTGGCTAAGGTGGTTGGCCACAACCCAGAAGGTTCTAAGTCCAAAAGAATCCCTAAGATCCAAACTAGTCCCTGACCAGTTAATCTTCACAACAGAAAGTAAAAGTACCCAAAGTCTCATGGTCCAAACCAAAGTACCCAACTCCAAAAGATAAAAATCCCCTTGATAATACCAAGTGGTACTCAGGGTAGGAGCCAGGGATCATGTCTCAGATACCTGAGACCAGTCTTACATCTTACGAGAACCTTTGTACTGAAATTGACAAATCTCTGGAGATGAGCAAAAAACAATTTGAGGGGTAAGACAGCAAGGATCACCCACTTTTTCAGTCAAAAATGCCACTCACATGATTATGATATCACAGATTGCTATGGGCAAATCTAAAATATGTACCAAAAAATTTCAGATTTCAGGTTAACTACAGTTGCCTTAAAGCAGTGAGTTCTCAAAGTAGAGGTGAGGGACTTTTTAAAAACACACTCCCCACCCACTTAAGATTTCAGGTGTTTTTTGTTTGTTTGTTTGTTTTTTTAAAGGAGAGAAGAGAAAGGAAATCCCTTCCCTTCTTTTCTTTTTTTAATTAATTTAGTTTTGGCTGTGTTGGGTCTTCCTTTCTGTGCAAGGGCTTTCTCTAGTTGCGGCAAGCGGGGGCCACTCTTCATCGCAGTGCGCGGGCCTCTCACTGTTGCAGCCTCTCTTGTTGCAGAGCACAGGCTCCAGACGCACAGGCTCAGTAGTTGTGGCTCACGGGCCTAGTTGCTCCACCGCATGTGGGATCTTCCCAGACCAGGGCTCGAACCCGTGTCCCCTACATTGGCAGGCAGATTCTCAACCACTGTGCCACCAGGGAAGCCCCAAGATTTCAATTCTTAAAAAGAGGTAGAGCTATAGCCTCAACATGCATATTTTTAAAAAATTCCCCAAAGGCATCTGCTCTTCCCTCCAAGATCTAGGATATGGGATTGGCCAAAAAGTTCATTTGGTTAATGAATACGTTGTTCAATAAAGTTCTTGGTGAAAATGAAAAATGTCTTTTATTTTTACTTAAAACGAAACAAACGTTTTGGCCAACCCAATAACATGCCCAGAAACCCATTCCACCATATCACATGCTAAGCCCCATTCAGAGCACCATCCTGAGTGACTAAGGCCATGTCATCACATTTATTCCTTCCATGTAACGTTATACCATGTATTATCCCACCTAGACTTACATCCCATTCTTGCTTTACTGACATTTTCTTCTTCTTTACTTTCAGTGCTTTCCTTCCTCCTCCACGGGGACCGTAACGGTTCACTCTGACAAATGACATCTAGGAGCAATAATCATATAAAATTTTAAAAATACATGAAAAACTAATAATTAATCATCACCAGAGAGGGAAAAAGATATCTAAGAAAATAAATTTTAAAACATCAGACGAGAACTTTAAGTATACTGAAAGGAACAGGCTACCAAAAGACTTGGTTCTTTCACTTCATAATTATTAGAAAGTTGATCCTGATAACTATGATAAAAGAGGTTTCAAATCAACAAATTAAATATATGTGATTAATAAAGAACCCTAGGAATGAAGCAAGTATGACTTAAGGCAGAGATCTATCTGACAGCAGTCATAAGCATTGTCACCTGTTACACAAATTCGCAATGAATAGAGGAAATGTCAATCACATGTGAACAATGTGAATGTAAGAGAAGGAGAGCAAGAGATAGTTGGGGTTCTTTTTTAAGCATCTAACACTCAAAATCACTACCAGACACATACGTACTTACCTTAAAATAAAGGTGGCTAAAGTTTAGAGAATGAATGAGTTATGATACGATCTCTAGTATATTTTTCACATAATACTAAATGGGGGTGATTATTGATACTAAACTAGAATATGAAAATGGCCAACAGTTGCTTGGCACTTTTAAAATGCAATGCTAAGGACATTAGACTAAACATCATACAAAATTAGAAAAAGACTCACAGTGCCTGAACACTAGGATTTGAGGATACACATATGTTTTAAAAAGCAACACATATATATGACTCCAATTCCAGAACTTCTTTAACACCTAAATAATTACAGAACTTTCCAGCTGACCCCCTTACTCCAAATTATCCTAAAACAAAGACTCTAGTATTTTTCTTAAGTACATCTTTGAAAAAAATCATTTAGTCTACTGTGAATAAAGATGACTAAATGCAAGTATTTCTCAGGAATTGGCCCTCTGTCCTATAACTCTTAGCAACCACATTCACTCTTTAAGCATGGTATCTAATTTCAGAACGTACAATCCAGCAAAGGAGATAAGTCACATACAAGTTAGAGGATAACATTTAAGTGTTATCATAGTGATGGTGATGATGGCGATGATGATGACAGTGGTGGTGGTTATAATGATGGAATTAGCTACTAAGTACTTTCTTCAAGCCAGGTACTGTTCTAAACTCTTCCCATATATTATCTCCTTTAATCCTCACACTAATCCCATGAAGTATTTACTATTTGTTACTCATTTTATAGATAAGAAAACTAAGGGACAAAGAGTTAACTGACTGGGAAGGTCACACAGTAAATTGCAGAGCCATATATGCCATTTTAAAAGATATGGAATGGAATAGAACCAAGAGTCCAAAACAAAACTTTAAACTTATGGTCAGTTTATATTCAACAAGGGTGCCAAGAAACAATTCAATGGGGAAAGAACAGTCTTTTAAATTAATGGTGCTGGGACAACTGGATATCCATATGAAAAAGAATGAAGTAAGACCCCCTACCTCACAACATGTAAAAAAAAATTAACTTAAAATGAATCTCAGACTTAAATGTAAGAGCTAAAAGTACAAAACTCCTAGAAGATAACATAAGCATAAATCTTCATGAACCTTGGGTTAAGCAATGGTTTCTCAGAAATGACACTAAAAACACAATCAACCAAAACAAAAATAAATTGGACTCCATCAAAATTTAAAACTTTTGTGCTTCAAAGGACACCATCAAGAAAGTGAAGAGACAACCAAAAGAATGAGAGAAAACATTTGCAAATCATATATCTAATAAGTAACTTGTATCCAGAGTATATAAAGAACTCTTACAACTCAACAACAAAAAATCCAATTTTAAAATGGCTAAGGGGGCTTCCCTGGTGGCACAGTGGTTAAGAATCCGCCTGCCAATGCAGGGGACACAGGTTTGAGCCCTGGTCCAGGAAGATCCCACATGCCACAGAGCAACTAAACCTGTGCACCAAAACTACTGAGCCTGCACTCTAGAGTCCGCGAGCCACAACTACTGAGCGCATGTGCCACAACTACTGAAGCCTGCGTGCCTAGAGCCCATGCTCCGCAACAAGAGAAGCCACTGCAATGAGAAGCCTGCACACCGCAACGAAGAGTAGCCCCTACTCGGTGCAACTAGAGAAAACCCACGCGCAGCAATGAAAACCTAATGCAGCCAAAAACAAATTTTAAATTTTTTTTAAAAAAGAAAGAAAAAATAAATAAATAAAATGGCTAAGGGATTTGAATACACATTTCCCCAAAGAAGATACTACAAATGGCCAATAAACATGTGAAGAGATGTTCAAGATCACCAGTCATTAAACGCAAATCAAAACCATAATGAGATATTACCTTACACCCACCAGGATGGTTATAAGCAAAAAGATGTAAATAACAAGCTTTGGCAAGAATGTGGAGAAATTGGAATCCCTATATATCACTAGCGGGAGTGCAAAATGGCATAGCCACTTTGGAAAACAGTTCGGCAGTTTCTAAAAAAGTTAAACACAGAGTTACTACATGACTCCGCAATTCTAGTCCCACATATATAGCTGAAAGAATTGAAAACTTATGTCCACACAAAAACTTGGACATGAATGTTCATAGCAACATTATTCTTAATAGACAAAAAGTGGAAACATCCCAAATATCCACTAACTGAAGAAGGGATAAATAAAATATTGTATATTCATATTCTGTAATATTATTTAGCAATAATAAGGAATAAAGTACTGACACATGCTACAACATGGATGAACCTTGAAAATATTATGCTAAGAGAAAGAAGCCAGACACCAAAGGTCATAAATTATATGATTCCATTTATATGAAATGTCCAGGATAGGCAAGTCCATAAAGACATAAAGTAGATTAGTGGTTGGGAGGGTCTGGGGGGAGGAGGAAATGGAGAGCCACTGCTAATGGGCACAGGGTTTCTTTTGGCGGTGATGAAAATGTCCTGGAATTAGATAGTTGTGATGGTTGCAAAACTGTGAATATACTAAAAAACTCTAAACTGTATACTTTAAAGGGCTAAATTTTATGGTCTGTGAGTTATATCTCAACAATGCTGTTATAAAAAAAGATATGGAAAAATATAATGGTTATTCAAAAAAGCTTTCTTATGTATTTTACTCTTTAACCACTTAGATCTTCAATTTACTTGGCAGAAACAAAGGGGAATCATAAAATGTCAGTATATCTAAATGATGAATTATGTATTCATTAAAATTACATTATGAAGAATGTAGGAAAATACATAGAAAGTTCAGTGTAAAAAGTAGAATACAGGGGCTTCCCTGGTGGCACAGTGGTTGAGAGTCCGCCTGCCGATGCAGGGGACACGGGTTCGTGCCCCAGTCCGGGAAGATCCCACATGCTGCGGAGCGGCTGGGCCCGTGAGCCATGGCCACTGAGCCTGCGCATCAGGAGCCTGTGCTCCGCAACGGGAGAGGCCACAACAGTGAGAGGCCCGCATAACGCAAAAAAAAAAAAAAAAAAAGTAGAATACAGAACTGCACATATAGTATATTCTCATGATGTTAATACACACACAATACTAATAAAGCACTTACCTGTGCTAAAAGCTTCACGTTTAATCCCACAACCCGATGAGGCACATACTATCCTGAGACACACTAGAGCATAGTAGTTAAGAGTATAGTCTAAAACCAGACTGTCTGGGTTCACATCCCAGCTCTGCCACTAGCTGTAAAACGGAACTAATTAAATGCACAAGGTGCTCAGAACCCCTGCCTAGCACACCCTAAGTTCTACTTAAGGATTACTAATGATTATGTCAGCAACAATTATTAACCCCCTTTCCCAAACGAGAAAACTGGTGCTTTTGAGATATTGCTCCAAGTCACAGAAATAATAATGCACAGAGCTGGGAGCTGACACTCAAAACCAGATCTGACTAATTATGACTAATTATAATAATGCATATCCTAGAAAACATTACTAGAATTAAGTTATCTTTGGTTGGTTCTATATTTTCCAAACTTTCTACAAGGAACTCATGTTACTCTTAAAATACTTTATTTCAAGTTATTTAAAATATTACACTTTTCCACCGCCTCAATTCTGAAAAACCATCCCTGAATCTGAAGTACGCAAAGGTTAAGTTCACAATGGTGTAACAAAGCTGCTATCCCATCTCTGACCTTCCCTTCACCAACAAACTTCATGAAGGAGAGGCCTATTTAAGCACTTATATTTACTAAGCCCCAGTTATACTTCAAACTTTTATAACACAGGAACCACCTATGCACTGAAAAGTGTTCTCTTAAACATCACCAGTAAAGGTGACCATATTTTTCTTGACCAAAGATCAGACTTCGTGGTCTGACGAAGGGATTTTGTGCCACTTACAGGAACCAGGTATCATAAGGGAGCTATAGTTTACATGCTGAAATGTGAGACTATAGAGATAGTCTGATGGTTTACAGTGCCAAGATGTCAAATAATAAAATTAGCATAACCCAGAAAATCTAGGCTCGTTGGGAGAAAATCTAAAATACTAATAGCTTCCTAATTGCTAAAATTATTGGTCCCTTATTTCTCAGGCCCTTTCCATCTCTAGAGACGCCACTCCTGGAAGCTCGCCCCTCCCTTGGCTTCCATAACACTCTTTCTCCTGGTTTCTCTCCTATTCTTTTCTCCTTTTCAGGCTAAGACAATATTCACATACTATGTAATCAAGGATCTTCACTCAGTTCTATCCCAGTCTTCTTTTCTTTCCATTGGACACCCTCTCTCTTTGTCCAATAATTGTTTTTGAGAGTCTACCACATGCCAGGCACTGGCTGGGCACTGGAGATACGACAGTAAACAAGTCTAATATGGCACCTGCTCTCGTGGAGCTTACTTTCTAGATCACCACGGGGAATTCACATCTTCCCTTAGTGATCTTACCTACTCCCTTGAGCAAAGCTATCAACGTACTGGGAATACAAATACACTGTGAAAGTTAGTCCCAAATCAAGGATGCGCACCTTTCCTCAAAACACCTAACGCTCATTTCCAACTGGCTTCTGTGCACATCTCTCAAATATCTCAAATACAGTATGGGCAATATACAGCTTAGCATCCATGCCCCCTCCCCACCAATGTCTAGTTCTTGATATATAACTGGCTTGCTCAGTAAATGTCTGCTGCATAACGCTGAAGTACAGAATTACCTTTCTTCCAGTTGCTCCAGTTTAAAACCTTAGCATCACCTTCTCTCCCTTCTTGTCTCAAAGCTAATCAGACACCAGAATCTATTCATTCTTTCCCTCAAACATCTCTCTCATGTCCCCCTTTTTTCATCTCTACTATGAATGTTCTTGTCCAGGTTCTCATTATTTCCCCTAATTAATCTTCCTTTCACTCATTCACTCTCCTACTTCATCATCCATCTATTATTTCAACAAGTATTTTGAAAGCACCTGCCAAGAGCTTGGCACCAGATACAGCAAGAAAGTAGAATAACTGGACCCTCAAAGAGCTTAGCTTGTCCGACCGCAATTAAATAAGGAATTGCAATAAAAGGCTAACGTTGGAAGTAAATTCAGTGTCATAGAAATACCTATCTTACTCTACACAGTGAGAAAAGGCCACCTCCTCCCTCTAATTCCCCTAAAAATATTGAAGCTGAGAGCGGAACTATGAATAAAAGTTAGAAGCTGGGGAAAAAAATACTCCAGGTCGGGGTCGGGGGAGGGCACTTACAAAGGGTTTGAGAGGTTCAGTTTGACTAACAAAGATTTGAGAGGGTAGGAAGGCTAGAAAAAGGATAAAAAAGAAAGGCAGAGGCCAGATTATGGCCTTGCGAGCCACAGCAATTTGAACACTAACCTAAAGACCTATAGGAAGCCACTGAAGTGTTTTAAGCAAGGTCAGTTACGATGGGATTTAGTAAAACCACTCTGGCTAGTGGAAAATTGATCAAAGGGAAACAAGACCTCTTTCCAAACACTATCCCTCCAATCACTCCTACCCAGATATATGGATAGAGGATCGCTCTCAAAATTTTACTTCCTTCCTCAAACGATTTTAACAGCGCTCCCCTGCAGAGAGGAATCCAGCTCAGCTCGGCACTCAATCTCTCCGCTCCGTGCGACCCAGCTGACCTTTCTTTGCAGTCATTTCTCCTCTCACATCTCCCACACATCCTAAAACAAAGCTCTTGCCTTCCCATACAGTTCCAGCCGTTCCTTACGCTCTGCTTGGAACACCCGTCACACTTCCACTCCCTTTTCCACGGGGTTAACTCCCACTCACTCTTCAAAACTCATTCAGGCGGGCCTTCCCGATAAACCCTTTCCTAACCTTCAAATCGACATAAATGACCCTCCCTGTCCCCAAGTACCCCGGGTAGTTTGTCTCTCTCCCATGAGACCGGAAATTCCTTGAAAACTACATTAGGGTACCCCAATTTCTAGCTCTGCGCATAAGTGCCCGAAAGCGGTGCGCACGCGCACACTCAGGATGCTCCTGGGAGAGCGCGCTAAACACAAACACATCCAGACAGGCATCCTGACACGCACACACACTCGCAAAACACACGGAGTCGCGGGTGCACTTTCTGTAGTAAGGATCCTCAACCCAGGCGCCTGGATCCCCAGGGAACAGAGAGGAAGACGCCACGACCGTTCGCCCCGCCCTGTAGCCCCTGTCCCTAAGATTCTGTGGGGCGGGCTGCAGGCCTCCGCCCCGTCATCGCGACCTGCCTTGCAGTTTCCTGACTGCTGCCTCCACCACGACTAAAACTCCAGGCTCCAGAATCGGCCGGCCGGTCACAAGTTAACACAGCCCGCCGCTTCCGGGATGTTGCCTAGGTTACCGGAGCCCCGCCCCATTCCCTTGCGTACATCCGCCGAGGCCAGTGCGCAGGCGCTTCCCAAGAGCTGGCTTACGCTATGAGATAAAAAGGCCCTTGGCCCCCCTGTCGGCAGGGTTCCGGGCAGAGCTTTGGAGGATAGGCATGTATCATTAACCAGGTTCTTGTGAATTCTCGGAAAGCAAGATGTTGCTCCCCACACCAAACTTCACATGTCACACTTGCTTTCACCTCTGTGAAGATATTTTTATTAAAAAATATTTATTACTGGGATTCTCTGGTGGCACAGTGGTTGAGAATCTGCCTGCTAATGCAGGGGACACAGGTTCGAGCCCTGGTCTGGGAGGATCCCACATGCCGCGGAGCAGCTAGGCCTGTGAGCCACAACTACTGAGCCTGCGCGTCTGGAGCCTGTGCTCCACAACAAGAGAGGCCGCGATAGTGAGAGTCCCGCACACCGCGATGAAGAGTGGCCCCCGCTTGCCACAACTAGAGAAAGCCCTCGCACAGAAACGAAGACCCAACACAGCAAAATAAATTAATTAATAAACTCCTACCCCCAACATCTTCTTAAAAAATATATATATATATATTTATTACTACCTACCAATGTGCCGGAGACTATGTTATATTCAGCGGACTCTTAAAACAGGCGAAGTCCCTGTCCTCAGGAAGCTTACTGTGTAATAGCAAACAGTTACCAACAATACAAATGTCAAATTAAAACTCTGACAAGTGCTAACAATTAGTCATACTAACTAGATACTAAACTTACAGGAATATTTGAATTACTAGGAAAGCTGAAAAGCAAGGATGAGTAAATTACCAGGGACAGGTAAAGCCTTCCTGCAGAGGAAGCCACATATGCAAAGGTGTGTGGCAAGTGCAAGGGAGTGGAAGAAGTCCAGTACCTCTGGTGTTGGTGTAAGGAAGGCTGACCTAATTGGGCGGAGCCAAGACAGGCAAAGCTGCGTATCCCATGTTAGGATCTTCACAGAGCATTTCACTGGAAAACAGAGTTAATTTGCTCCAATAATACAACCTCCTTCAGGTCCTGGTTTTCTACTGTTAAGACATACCCATACATGGGCCAGCAAATACACATTCAACACCTTCTAGATGCAAAGAACTGCCTTCTAATAGTTTCCACTCTGATTGAGGAAGTTTGATGTAGTTATATTCAACGGTCAGTCAATATAATCATCCCCTGCATACATCTTCAACTCCCTGCCCCTCTCTGAGTTACTGTAAACTTGGCAAAACCACAATCCTGGCCATTTCAACACTGTATTTACTAAGTGCCTGAACCCTTCCAGATAAAACTGGAAGGAGAAAAACACTCAGCCATGCTGACTTTAAATTCATGATAACTAATATTAAGCGGGCCTTTAAAAATGACTGAAGACCACAGTACCATTCCCTGCTCTATTAATTCTCCTACCCTCCCAAATGACAGCTTTATACCTTCTCTCGTGCTCAACATCTCTTCCTCTGTCCTCAGTCTCAGCCAGTAACCTTGCTCCCTACTTCATTGACAACACTGAAGCAATCTGAAGAGAACATCCATAAGCTCTCATCACTAATTCAATCCTCCTATCAGCATCGTTACCCACCAACCTGCCTTCCAGAAGCTCAACAAAATCCAAACACGAGAAACATGAAGAACATTACATCAAGGTACATAATAACCAAATTCAGTGATAAAGAAAAAACTCTTAAAAGCAGCCAGAGGGAAGATATTACAGAGGAACAAAAATAAGGATAACATCATATTTCTCATCAGAACTATTGCAAGCAAGAAGACAGTAAAACATCCTTAATGTATTAAAAGAAAAATACCTGTCAACCTAGAATTCTATATCTGTCAAAAATATATTTTAAAGATGAGGATGAAATAAATATGCTTCCACACACAACTGATAAAATTTATCACCAGCAGACCCCCACTATGAGGAATGTTAAAGTAGGTACTTCAGGCAGAAGGAAAATGATACCAGATGGAAATCTGGATCTACACAACGACAAGCACTGGAAATAGCTACAGGAGTAAGTATATAAGATTATTTTTCTTATTATTTAAATCTCTTTAAAAGATAGTTGACTACTTAAACAAGTATAATAAAAATGTATTGTGATGTTTATAATATATGTAAAGGCAAAATGCATGGCAACAATAACATAAAGTCCATAGGAAATATATTGTTGTAGGCTCTTATACTATTCTGATGTGTTATAAAATCACCTGAAGTTAGACTGTGACAAGTTAAAGATGTATTCTATAAACCCTAAAGCTATCACTAAAGTAGTAAGAATTACAGCTAAAGGAGATATGTATAAAAAGAGATATTATAAAAGAGATAACAAAAAATAGTTGATTAAAAGTAGGCAGAAAAGTGCAAAAAAAGGAAACAAAGAACAGATGAGAGAAATAGAAAAAAACAGCAAGGTGATAGATACAACTCAATTATTACATTAAATGCAAATATTCTAATCACCTCGATTAAAAGGCAGAGATTGTCAGATTAGATTTTTTTAATTGCTGCCTATAAAAAGAGACACACATTTATCAATAATATAAAAACACAAGTAAGTTTAATGTACAAGGATGGGAAAAGATATATCATGCTAACACTAATCAAAAGAAAGCTGGAGTGGCTTTATCAATATTTGATGAAGTAGATTTCAGAGCAAAGAATATTACCAGGGGTAAATAAGATCATTTCATGATGGTAAAGGGGCCATTAAATCAAAAGTATACAACAATTCTAAACATTTATGCACCTAATAAGAGAGCTTCAAAATAAATGAAGCAAAAGCTGATAGAACTGTAATGTGAAATAAAGTCCACAATTATAGTCAGAAATTTCAATCCCCCTCCCTGAATAACCTATAATATAAGTAGGTAGAAAATCAGCAAGGTTATAATAAGCTTGAAAAACATTATCAGCCATGTTGACCTGATTACATACATAGAATACTACTCCAACAACCAGCAGAATACAAATGCTTATCATATGTATACAGAATTTTTAGCAAGATGGACAATAATCTGGACCATAAAGCAAGTTTCAATAAATCCAGAAGGATTCAAGTTATATTAGCTATGTTCTCTGACCACAATGGTTAAATCCAAGGAGGAAAGAAATAATAAAGATTAAAGCTGAATCAATAAAATAGTAAAGCAAAAAACAATAGAGAAAACCAATGAAACTAACAGCTGAATCTTTGAGATGATTAATTAAATTGATGAACCTATAAACAAATTGATCAGGGGAAAATTACATATAAATTACCAATATTGGAAATGAGAGAGGTGACGGATTCTACAGATACTAAAAGAATAATGTAATATTTTGAACAACCCTATATAATAAATTCAACATCATAGGAAAAAATGGACAAATTCCTTGAAAGACATAAATTACCAGACTTTCTCAAGGAAAAATGGATAACCTAAATAGTCCTATATCTATTAAAGAAGTTAAAGTTGCAATTAAAAAAAAAAAGAAACCTTCTCACAAAGAAAGGTACAGGTCCAGTTGGCTTTACTGGTGAAGTCTATCAAACATTTGGGGAAGAAATATTACCAATCCTACAGAAACTCTTTCAAAAAAGTTGAAGAGTTGAAGTGGAGGGAATAATTTCCAACTCACTCTATGAGGCCAGCATTATCCTGATATCTAAATCAGAGAGAAGTTTACAAGAAAACTACAGACGAATATCCCTCATGATTATAGATGCAAAAAGTCTTAGCAAAATTTTAACAAAACTCATTAAATAAAATAATTATGCTGAGTGAAAGAAGCCAAACAAATTTTAAAAAGGGTATATACTGTGTGAGCCCATTTATGAGGCTCTAGAAAATGAAAGTTAATGTAGTAACAGAAAACAGACCACTGGATGCTTGATAATAGAAAGGAAGCAGAGAGGAAGCAGGAGAGAGATTTAAAGGAAGAAGAAAACTTTAGAGGATTTTGGATATGTAGAAAATGGTTTCATGAGTATGTGTGTCTATAACACAGGTGATATATATGCTTTAAATATGTGAAGTTTGTTGTATGTCGATTATACCTCAAGAAAGCTATTTATTTAGCTTCTCTGGGCAGTCCAAATATGAGCCAGATATGCTCCCCCAGCCATAAGATGCTCTACTTCTGCTTAGTCCACCTCCAGATCCCCCATCCCAAATTCTCATCAGAGTATTTCTGAAGTCTTCCCTTTATTTACTTTATAAACCTTTCCCACTCCCCTCTTGTCTTTGAGTCTCCGCCAAATGCAGGTGATGGTGGATGATCCTTCCTATATCAAACGCTGAATAAATAGTTTCTGTTTATTCTCATGTCAATAGTCTTTGTTTCCACAACTGCTTCTATTTTTTATGACACTGATTTTTTTTTAATATGGGGAAGATTCGTCTTCAGTACTACTATGAAAAGAATCATACTTTTTATATATTCTGATTTTCGAAATGTAAAAATACCTAAACTGGGATATAAATCATATAGATCTCTGGTTGGTTATGAGGAACAAAAAATAGGGAAGCTGGCAAACATGACCAAATTAGGACAATTCTGGGTTGATTGTTGCAGAGGTTATGGTTTGGCTTCCTGGACTGACTGCTGCAGAGATTGTGGGTCAAGTTCTATTGTTATATATCATCTGCCCATTGTCTGTTTGAATATTCAGTCACAGACACCACCATGACTAGCAAACAAGAGATCAAGAGCAATGCAACTGTCCACCACTGCTCATACCAATGAGTTGAGACTGATTTCTATTCCTTCTAGAGATTAGGTAGTATCATTAATAACTTCTGCCAAAGTTAATGATAACTTCATCTTATAGTCTTTTCTATTTGTACAATTCTCACCATTGAGAAGATTGCTCTGATTATTAGGATAAACAATGAGTCAGCAATTCCTCCGGGTAGAGTACCTGTACAATCAAGGGTGGTCTCCTTTTGTAGCTTGCATCTGAGTCAGAATTTCCATCCTTGGTAGTTTATAGAATTAACATCTAGGTGTATAAAGAAGTCTTGGGATGCTATTACTAAATTGGATAAAATCTTAGTCTGAGGCAAACAAGACCATGTGTTCCGCCTGCAAAGGAAGTAGTAGCCTATAGGGGCACATGGAGATCAGAGAAAAAAGATTTTATCATAAAATGAAATCAGAACCAAGAACTTACATACTTAGACCTCTATTAGTCTCTTCCAAGTGGCAAGTATTTGGCCCATCACCCTACAAAGTTTGTTGAATTCAAATTTAGAATTACCTGGGGTCTGATCAATAGATTGTACTAATTGATTCTTTCTCTGGGAGAAAGAAAACTAGCAGAGTCACAGGTTAATGTGTTTAATGTAGTTTGTCCATGTAGGTGCAAGTGGAATAGCCATTGGCTATAGTTCTCCGTGATCTCATTTGATGCTAGCCTATACGTTTTCATTGTGAGAATCCAATGATGAATGGCGTATCCAACAGTCAGTAAGGCTGAGGGCAGAGGGTCCTATCTGGGGCAATCTAAGAAGAGTGACTATGTCCTGATCCAACAATTATAATAAAGAGGGGGGAAAAGGAGAGAAGGGAGCATTCTGGGTAGAAAACATCAGTGATCTATATAGTAATAGAGAAGGAGAATATCAGTAAGTCAGTCAAAAACAAAACAACAATTAGACAGGGGTCCTGGTACAATGTCTTAGTTGGAATCTGTCCACTTTCCAAGGCCATGTGCTTATTCCAAGGTCTTCAGTCCATTGTCTATTTCCAAAGATCAGATGCTTCTAAAGGATCTGTGATAATCCTCAGCTTGAAGTCCCCTATTGGAGTAGATTTCCAGTTATATGGAACTGAGTTGCTTATTTAGCTGTGAAAAGTTGTCAAAAATTGACTTACTGGGCTTCCCTGGCGGCGCAGTGGTTGAGAGTCCACCTGCCGATGCAGGGGACATGGGTTCGCGCCCCAGTCCGGGAGGATCCCACATGCTGCGGAGCGGCTGAGCCCATGAGCCAGGGCTGCTGAGCCTGCACGTCTGGAGCCTGTGCTCCGCAACGGGAGAGGCCACAACAGTGAGAGGCCTGCGTACGGCAAAAAAAAAAAAATTGACTTACTGAAGTTTCACTAATATATTTGTTGTTAAAAAATGATTAAAGAAGACAACTTAGGTGATACAAACAAACTTTACTTAACACTTCATGAAGTAGACAATCTCCTTCTGGAGAACTGCAAAATGGGGTAGAAGGAAGGAAGCTTTTACAGGATAAAGAAAGAAAAGGAAAGAGAAAAACAGAAAATATCTGATTGGCTGGGGCCCCACTGTCAACCATGTTTGGGTGAGAAGGCCAAGAGCTGGCTTGCATTTGGGGACTGACCGACTATATATACTGCATTTCTGGTCAAGTGGAGCATTTAAAGGGATGCGAAAGTTATCTAAGTTTCAGTTTACTAAATGTGGCACCCCAGGCAGGAGTGGCTCCATCTTGGGCCTAGAAAGGTATTTCAACAGTTGTTAACAGTACCTAATAAGGTCCCTTCCAGTGAAGTTCAAGAGAGGTTTTTCCCAGTGTCTCTTCCAATAGATGAAATTTCCTAGTTGATGATCACAAAGAGCCAATTTAAGAAGCGTCGTGTGAAGCTGGCCTTAACGTGTCCATTATAGGACCTGCAATATTTTGCCACATCTGCATGCAGCGGAAAAGAGTCTAATATCAGGGGTGAAATTTCTAAAAGTATGTGCCTTCCTGTTAACAGTTCATAGGGATATAACCAATGTGTCACTGAGACATGTGGCCAAAAGGGCTAGTGGGAGTACCTCTAGCCAAGAGAGCTCAAGAATTTCTGAAAGTTTTGCTAATTTTAATCTTATTTTTTAGTTTTGCTTATTTTAATTTAATTTAATTCTATTGGTTCTTTTCATCTTTCCAGAAGCTTGTGGGTGGTAAGGACAGCATAGTTTTTGAGAAAGAGTGATGCCTTACAAAGTTCTTTTATAGTAGTTCATGTAAATTGTATGCCTTGGTCACTCAATATAAAAGCTGGTATACCCCAGATTCGAAACACAAAATCAAGCAGCGTTTTAGAGACTGCAAAGAATGTCCAGCAAAGAAGATTTTCAGCAAGAAAATGCTGTAACCCATCCTAAAAATAAATAAATCCCATGGAGAGTGGAAGCTGGATAAAATCTATCTGAAGGTGTTCAAAGGGTCCTGGAGGTTTTGGTTCCTGGCCATGCCTCATCTTTACAGTTTTTCCAGGATTATGTTGTTCACAAGTAACACATGTCCCCAAAATAATCTCAGCTGTCTTTTAAAGTTTTCCCACCAACATTGATTTAAGATAGTAAGCAATATGTCTTCACCCTGATGCGTAGTTTCAAAGAGAAATTCAGCTAATATCCATTTGAAATCATCTGGTGCCACCAATCTGTCATCTTGAGAGTCTCAAGGATTATCTAAGTGAAGTATACACCACACTTCTTCCATTCTTCCTCTTCCAAATCATGGGCTGGATTTTTGATGTGGATATTTGATAACGGCTTCTTTGTCTCAATCCAGAGATTTGTCTTTTAGGGAGTTAGTTAGTATCATAACCTTGGTTAAACCTGCTTGTTTGGCAAAATTATCTACTAGAGCATCTCCTTTAACTTCCATTTGATCTTTTTGTCTCTGTTACCATGGGCCTCAATCTTTACAATAGCCATTTCACTGGGAAGTTGAAGTGCATCTAAAAATTTCTTAACTTGTCGTCCACTTTTGATAGGGATTCCAGCAGAAGTGAGAGAATCTTTTTGTTTCTAAAGCAGCATGTACTACTCCAGAAGCATACCTGCTATCTGTATATGTGTTTATTCTCTGGTCTTCGGCTAACTGACAAGCTCTAATAAGTGTTATAAATTCTGTCGTCTGGACTAACTTTCCCTCAGGTAGAGGACTCTCCTGTAATGGAGAGTTGAGATTAGTGATAGCATTAATGATGGCATGGTAATCTCCAGTTTCGATTCTGAAGTATGACCCATCAACAAATACTATTCTCAAAGGGAGAATTCTAAAAGAGAGAATCCTCTCTAATAAAGCTGAGCGAGGTACAGAAAGACCCTAGCTGAAGCAAGACGATTGTGAGGTTCCCTTTCTGGTAAGGGCAGGAGAGTGGCAAAATTCAGGGTGTTGTGCAGTTAATAGTAATGTGAGACGGAGAGGGCAACAGAAATTCATAAGAGGTTAACTGACTGACTTAAAAGTGTTGTGTGGAGATTTGTTCAAGATGGCGGAGTAGAAGGACGTGCTCTCACTCCCTCTTGCAAGAGCACCATAATCACAACTAACTGCTGAACAACCATTGACAGGAAGACACTGGAACTCACCAAAAAAGATACCCCACATCCAAAGACAAAGGAGAAGCCGCAATGAGATGGTAGGAGGGGCGCAATCAAAATAAAATCAAATCCTATAACTGCTGGGTGGGTGATGCACAGACTGGAGAACACTTATACCACAGAAGTCCACCCACTGGAGTAAAGGTTCTGAGCCCCACGTCAGGCTTCCCAACCTGGGGGTCCGGCAACAGGAGGAGGAATTCCTACAGAATCAGACCTTGAAGGCTAGCAGGATTTGATTGCAGGACTTCGATAGTAGTGGGGGAAACAGAGACTCCACTCTTGGAGGGCACACACAAAGTAGGGTCTGCATTGGGGCCCAGGGGAAGGAGCAGTGACCCCACAGGAGACTGAACCTACCTGCTAGTGTTGGAGGGTCTCCTGCAGAGGCAGGGGGTGGCTGTGTCTCACCATGAGGACAAGGACACTGGCAGTAGAAGTTCGGGGAAGTACTCCTTGGTGTGAGCCCTCCCAGAGTCCACCATTATTAGCCTCACCAAAGAGCCCACTTAGGCTCCAGTGTTGGGTTGCCTCAGGCCAAACAACCAACAGGGAGGGAATCCAGCCACACCCATCAGCAGACAAGTGGATTAAAGTTTTACTGAGCTCTGCCCACCAGAGCAACACCCAGCTCTACCCACCACCAGTCCCTCCAATCAGGAAACTTGCACAAGCCTCTTACATAGCCTCATATACCAGATGGCAGACAGTGGAAACAAGAAGAACTACAGTCCTGCAGCCTGTGGAACAAAAACCACATTCACAGAAAGATAGACAAGATGAAAAGGCAGAGGGCTATGTACCAGATGAAGGAACAAGATAAAACACCAGAAAAACAACTAAATGAAGTGGAGATAGGCAACCTTCCAGAAAAAGAATTCAGAATAATGATAGTGAAGATGATCCAGGACCTCAGAAAAAGAATGGGGCAAAGATCAAGAAGATGCAAGAAATTTTTTTTTTTTTTTTTTTTGTGATATGCGGACCTCTCACTGTTGTGGCCTCTCCCATTGCGGAGCACGGGCTCTGGACGCGCAGGCTTAGCAGCCATGGCTCACGGGCCCAGCCGCTTCGCGGCATGTGGGATCTTCCCAGACCGGGGCACGAACCCATGTCCCCTGCATCGGCATGCAGACTCTCAACCACTGCACCACCAGGGAAGCACTGCAAGAAATATTTTAAGAAGACCTAGAAGAATTAAAGAACAAACAAACAGAGATGAACAACACAATAACTGAAATGAAAACTTCACTAGAAGGGATCAATAGCAGAATAACTGAGGCAGAAGAACGGATAAGTGACCTGAAAGACAGAATGGTAGAATTTACTGCTACAGAACAAAATGAAGAAAAAGAATGAAAAGAAATGAAGACAGCCTATGAGACCTCTGGAACAGCAATAAACGCAACAGCATTTGCATTATAGGGGTCCCAGAAGAAGAGAGAGAGAAAGGACCCAAGGAAATATTTGAAGAGATTATAGTTGAAAACTTCCCTAACATGGGAAAGGAAATAGCCACCAAAGTCCAGGAAGTGCAGAGAGTCCCATACAGGATAAACCCACGGAGAAACATGCCGAGGCACATAGTAATCAAATAGGCAAAAATTAAAGACAAAGAAAAATTATTGAAAGCAGCAAGGGAAAAATGACAAATAACATACAAGGGAACCCCATAAGGTTAACAGCTGATTTCTCAGCAGAAACTCTACAAGCCAGAAGTTAGTGGCATGATACACTTAAAGTGATGAAAGGGAAGAACCTACAACCAAGATTACTCTACCCAGCAAGGATCTCATTCAGATTCGATGGATAAATCAAAAGCTTTACAGAAAAGAAAAGCTAAGAGAATTCAGCACACCAAACCAGTTCTACAACAAATGCTAAAGGAACTTCTCTAAGTGGGAAACACAAGAGAAGAAAAGGACCTACAAAAACAAACCCAAAACGATTAAGAAAATGGTAATGGGAACATACATATCAATAATTACCTTAAACGTGAATGGATTAAATGCTCCAACCAAAAGACACAGGCTCGCTGAATGGATACAAAAACAAGACCCTTATATATGCTGTCTACAAGAGACCCACTTCAGACCTAGGGACACATACAGACTGAAAGTGAAGGGATGGAAAAAGATATTCCATGCAAATGGAAATCAAAAGAAAGCTGGAGTAGCAATACTCATATCAGATAAAATAGACTTTAAAATAAAGAATGTTACAAGAGACAAGGAAGGACACTACATAATGATCAAGGGATCAATCCAAGAAGAAGATATAACAATTATAAATATATATGCACCCAACATAGGAGCACCTCAATCCATAAGGCAACTGCTAACAGCTATAAAAGAGGAAATCGACAGTAACACAATAATAGTGGGGGAGTTTAACACCTCACTTACACCAATGGACAGATCATCCAAACAGAAAATTAATGAGGAAACACAAGCTTTAAATGATGCAATAGACCAGATAGATTTGATTGATATTTATAGGACATTCCATCCAAAACAGCAGATTACACTTTCTTCTCAAGTGCACACGGACCATTCTCCAGGATAGATCACATCTTGGGTCACAAATCAAACCTCAGTAAATTTAAGAAAATTGAAATCATATCAAGCATCTTTTCTGACCACAACACTATGAGATTAGAAACCAATTACAGGGGGAAAAACGTAAAAAACACAAACACATGGAGGCTAAACAATACGTTACTAAATAACCAAGAGATCACTGAAGAAATCAAAGAGGAAATCAAAAAATACCTAGAGACAAATGACAATGAAAACACGACGATCCAAAACCTATAGAATGCAGCAAAAGCAGTTCTAAGAGGGAAGTTTATAGCAATACAATCCTACCTCAAGAAACAACAAACATCTCAAATTAACAAATCTAACCTTACACCTAAAGTAACTAGAGAAATAAGAACAAATAAAACCCAAAGTTAGTAGAAGGAAAGAAATCATAAAGATCAGGGCAGAAATAAATGAAATAGAAACAAAGAAAACAATTACAAAGATCAATAAAACTAAAAGCTGGTTCTTTGAGAAGATAAACAATATTGATAAACCATTAGCCAGACTCATCAAGAAAAAGAGGGAGAGGACTCAAATCAATAAAATTAGAAATGAAAAAGGAGAAGTTACAGCAGACACTGCAGAAATACAAAGCACCCTAAGAGACTACTATAAGCAACTCTATGCCAATAAAATGGACAACCTGGAAGAAATGGACAAATTCTTAAAAAGGTATAACCTTCCAAGACTGAACCAGGAAGAAATGGAGAATATGAGCAGACCAATCACAAGTAATGAAATTGAAACTGTGATTTAAAATCTTCCAACAAACAAAAGTCCAGGACCAGATGGCTTCACAGGTAACTTCTATCACACATTTAGAGAAGAGCTAACACCCATCCTTCTCAAACTCTTCCAAAAAATTGCAGAGGAAGGAAAACTCCAAAACTCATTCTATGAGGCCACCATCACCCTGATCACAAAAGCAGACAAAGACACTACAAAAAAAAGCAAATTACAGACCAATATCACTGATGAATATAGTTGCAAAAATCCTCAACAAAATACTAGTAAACAGAATCCAACAACACATTAAAAGGATCATACACCATGATCAAGTGGGATTTATCCCAGGGATGCAAGGATTCTTCAATATACGCAAATCAATCAATGCGATACACCATATTAACAAACTGAAGAATAAAAACCATATGATCATCTCAATAGATTCAGAAAAAGCTTTTGCTGAAATTCAACACCCATTTATGATAAAAACTCTCCAGAACGTGGGCATAGAGGGAACCTACCTCAACATAATAAAGGCCATATATGACAAACCTACAGCAAACATCATTCTCGAAGGTGAAAAACTGAAAACATTTCCTCTAAGATCAGGAACAAGACAAGGATGTCCACTCTCACGACTATTATTCAACATAGTGTTGGAAGTCCTAGCCATGGCAATCAGAGAAGAAAAAGAAATAAAAGGAATACAAATTGGAAAAGAAGAAGTAAAATTGTCACTGTTTGCGGATGACATCCTAAATATGCTGCCAGAAAACTACTAGAGCTAATCAATGAATTTGGTAAAGTTGCAGGATACAAAATTAATGCACAGAAATCTCTTGCATTCCTATACACTAATGATGAAAAATCTGAAAGAGAAATTAAGGAAACACTCCCATTTACCATTGCAACAAAAAGAATAAAATACCTAGGAATAAACCTACCTAGGGAGACAAAAGTACTGTATGCAGAAAACTATAAAACACTGATGAAAGAAATTAAAGATGATACCAACAGATGGAGAGATATACCATGTTCTTGGATGGGAAGAATCAATATTGTGAAAATGACTATATTACCCAAAGAAATCTATGGATTCAATGCAATCCCTATCAAACTACCAATAGCAGTTTTTCAGAACTAGAACAAAAAATCTTAAAATTGGTATGGAGATACAAAAGACCCGAATAGCCAAAGCAGTCTTGAGGGAAAACAACAGAGCTGCAGGAATCAGACTCCCTGACTTCAGACTATACTACAAAGCTATGGTAATCAAGACAATATGGTACTTGCACAAAAGTAGAAACATAGATCAATGGAACAAGATAGAAAGCCCAGAGATAAACCCACGCACATATGGTCACCTAATATACGATAAAGGAGGCAAGGATATACAATGGAGAAAAGACAGTCTCTTCAATAAGTGGTGCTGGGAAAACTGGACAGCTACATGTAAAAGTATGAAATTAGAACACTCCCTAACACCATACACAAAAATAAACTCAAAATGGATTAGAGACCTAAATGTAAGACCAGACACTATAAAACACTTAGAAGAAAACATAGGAAGAACACTCTTTGACATAAATCACAGCAAGATCTTTCTTTCTTTCTCTCTTTTTTTTTTTTTTTTTTTTTTTTGCAGTACGCGGGCCTCTCACTGTTGTGGCCTCTCCTGCTGCAGAGCACAGGCTCCGGATGCGCAGGCTCAGCGGCCATGGCTCACAGGCCCAGCCGCTCCGCGGCATGTGGGATCTTCCCGGATGGAGGCATGAAACCGTGTTCTCTGCATCGGCAGGTGGACTCTCAACCACTGTGCCACCAGGGAAGCCCAGTGAAGCAATTTTGAACAGAGTTTCATTTCAAGGTGTCTGCAAACCAGTAAAAAAAAATGCTGCCCATTGAGTCTAAGAAGTTTATTCTCTTTCTTTTTTAAGGTACCTCTCAGATGAACAATTTTGTTCAAGCCCATTGTTCCACATGGTGGCCATTGAAGGCCCAGATCATCCTTGGGGAAGTTATGCCATTTGAAACACAGGTGCAAGAATTAGAACTGTAATGAGTTGATATATAAGAAGTAGGAGTTCTTCCAGAAGCAAGAGAGGAATTAGACTTAGCTGACCCCATAAGAGCTGGCAACAAACAGTCCATTGAAAGTCATGCTGTGCACTTTGAGTCTTGAGCCCCCAGTGTGATGGTAACTGCCTCCAAATGTAGACCCAACAAGCTACACCTCCAGGCAGGTGTAGAACCAGAGAGGAAGCTCTCTGTGGATCAAGGCCAAACTCTGGGGACCAAAAAAAAATTGAAACACAAGGATAGTCTTATCTAGGCTAAGCAACGTATGTCCAAAAGGATGCCAGGCAAGTGAGAACCATACTGGTCTGTGAGACCAGCTTAAACAAAGAGCTTAAAAGGCCTATGCCTGTGTTCTACTCTGTGATAAACAACACTTTTAGATGACATAACATAAAACAGAAGCAGAAAAGAGAGCAAAAAAAAAAAAAGGATAGAAAGGAATGACCTGACCCCACCAGAGATGCCAAACAAATGGGAACCAATAACAGAACCGGGGTATCAAACTGAGACTCGATAACCAAAGAACTCAAAGCAAAGGGCAGAATTCAGACCCAGTGCTGACTTACTTACCATGTCAACGCCTATAAGTGGACTCGGTGGGTACTGCACCTGGTTGAAGGCTGGAGTCCGTGATGACAGGCAGTGCAGACAACATCTCAATGGAACCTTCAGGAACACTATGGAAATAAGGACCACCCAAGGAAAACAACCAGAAGTTATTTATTCAGAGCTTGCTATAGTAAGCCACCACTTGTGTTTGGCAGAGACTTAAAGGCAGGGGAGTAGGAAAGTTTTACAGTGAAAAAAAGGGAAGGTTTTCAGAAGTGCTCTGATTGGATCTTGGTGGCATGGAGAAGCTGGAAGCAGGCACATTTTATGGTTTGTAGAACATATTTGGCTTCCCCTGACTGATCCTAAGTTGGAAGCAGGAGCAAAAACTGGAGAAGCTGGCAATCACTGACCAAGTCCTGACTGTTCTGGGCCATTTGCTACAGAGTTTGTGGTTTGGCTTCCTGGACTGGCTGCTGCAGAGGTTGTGGGTCGGGCGTCTGTCATCATACATGGACTGCGCATTGTCTGTTTGTGTGTTTAGTCTCTCACAGTGGAAGCTGGGCATTGTAGATATTTTTAAAACCTGGCTGATGGACCATGTTTTACTTTTTAGCTATTGAACAATATAGTCAGATAATAATATTTGGTCGTATAACATTTTATGCTTTCTAATACTGACACAATTTCAAATACATTCTTCCCCCACCCCCCTTTTATCCTTACAGCGATCTTGTAATCCTGGGGAGGTTAATTACCGAATGTCATTCATTGGATTTGGGCTAGAGTTAGGAGTCAGTCACAGTATAGCCTGATTTGCAATGTAACACTCAAATTGTCTGGTATAGATATCATCTATAATGACTTTAAAATAAATATTTTGGGCTCTAGGGGATAAAGGGTCTGTTCCAACTGTTTCTAAATTCATTACTTAAAGTTAGGATAAATGATTGAAGGGTCATAGCTCCCTTCAAATCCCTACAAGGCTGTCATGTGGAAGAAGATTAAATTTATTCCTGCGGCTCCAGACGGCAGAACTCACACCAGTGAGTGGAAGAGAGGCAGATTTCAATTTAAAATGTGAAATATCTTTCTAATAATGAGACAATTGCCCCCCAAAGAAGGGGTCACCTTGTGAAAGGGCCAATTCCTCACTCCTCTTAGTGTTTGAGTAGGACTCTATGATCCTACTCCTCTAGAAAGTGCTTGAACTGGCCAGGCCAGCTAATCTCAAAGGACATCATAAACTTCAAGTTCATGAAACTTTTTTAAATTATAAAGAGAGGCATAGACATTTTAAATACAGCAATTTAACATCATTCAAATTCTGGATGAAATTATCATGCTATGTTTCTCAAAAACAATCAGTTCTATTTTAAACTTTACCCCCAGACTCTTCTTTAAATCAGTATTTTTGTCCTCATGCCCATATATTTTCAAAAACATTTTTTAAAAAGTAAAAAAAATTTTTAATTCTAATAAAAGTACTAATAGGAAGTCATCTAATTCAATCGCCCATCTGCATTGCTTTCTGATTGTGCGCTTATAACTCTATACCAAATGTATTGCGCTCATTGTTTTTGATGTTTTAATAAATTGTAGTAATTCAATAAGGTTAAAAAAAGAGAGAAACACTTCCCATTGAATGGTAAATGCTAGGATTTTAATCTGTAATTCTTTGAACATGATATTTTTCCTTCTTTGTGGCTTCTTTTTTAATGTTCCCTCAGGTTGAACTCAATTATATTCTTTTCTAGTTTACAAATAACTTGAAGCTGAAAGAAAAGAGTCCTTCTGACTTGTGACTGATGTTCTGCCAGGACTTCCGAGGGATCCTCTTCTCAACCCACCCTTTACCTGCCTCTTCAACTGTTTAAATTGACTCCCCTAGTTTTTTCCTGAAGGGTATCTCCTTTTGATTTGGGGCTGCGGTTTCTCTCCTGAAAAACAATACAGAATCCTGGGGATTCTGCTAAATCTAAGAAGTCATTGCAGAGGTAAAGTAGACAAGAAGTTAGGGCAGAAGCTGTGCCCTCTGCACAAAGCCAGCTGCTCTGGGTCGTCTTTGACAACTTCCGGGACTAGACTTGAGGCGGTGATCGAAATTGTTTTCTTTACCATATCTATTTGTTTTTTTATGACTGTACATATTTACATACGTACACGTATGGCGAGGGAGAGAGAAAGTGATGACGTGAGGCTCCTTGAGATTAGGAGGTGATAAGAAAATAAAGCAGGTGGCTGGGAAGGGAGAAGGGAGAATTGAGAGTTAACCGTCATTCAGACGAGCAGGAGGTCTCTGCAGGTAGCAGTCTGGAAATGCGAACTTGTGCACCCTCTTTGGGTTCAGGCTCTGTTGCTTTCTATTTCTTCGCTTGCGGCCGCGTGCCTATTTATTTGAAACTGACTGAATTTCCTCTCAATGGCTGGTCAGGTTGATTCTTCAAGACTAGTGGATATTTCTTTTTAATGTCTCCAACGCAATTTTTTTCTTCCTTTTTTTTTTTTTTTTTGAGGTTTAGGGGGAAGAGATGGTTGAAATTCTGGCTGGGTAAGCTGGGGAATTCGGGGAAGGAAACGGACTTAGAAGCCGGCAAGCAAAGCAGCAGCCCCCGGTCCCCCTATCTTCCGCACCCCCTACCTCCGCCCCGTGACCTTCCGTGGAGACCCCAGGAGGCTGCACCAATATTTGATCAGCCTTTCGCCAGCGCGTTGCCAGCACTCGTCGGCAGGGCTTGCCAGGCATCGCCTGCGCTGCGCTGCAGCCGGCGCCGGGGCCCGCAACGGGCTTTGGAAGGACCGGCTCTTCGCTCGCCCCCTCCCCTGGGGCGCGGCGCCCACCATGCGGGGCTGCACGCTGCTCTGCGCGCTGCTCTGCGCGCTGTCCTGGCTTCTGCCGCCGGCTGCACCCGGGCTCCTCGCGCAACCCTTAGCGCGGCGCCACGACCCCCGCGACCCCGTCAGGGGTGCCGAGTTCGATCGCATCTACAACGGGGTGGTGAGCCTCAGCACCGAGAACATCTACTCCTTCAACTACACTAGCCAGCCCGGCCAGGTAAGACACTCGCTCCCTTCGCTCCCAGGAACTTGCCAGACCTCAGAGCCCCGTCGGGGCTCTGGGTCCCTGGGGAATCGACCTCGGGAGACCACAGGGACCAAGGGACCCTCGTTCCCTTTCTCCTTCAAAGCAATCACTGCCTTGCCCAAGCTGCCGCATCCTCCCCTACCGGCCTCGGGGACATCTTCACCTCCTCTCGCGCCTTCCCGGCCTGGTCTCTAGCATCTTTGGGCTTTGCAGGGGCGCTGGTTCCCCGCACCGTCTGCGGGTCCTGGCCCCCTGCTGGGCCCTTCTCTAGGGAGGTCACGATTTCTAAGGCTGAGGAGGGAAAGGACCGCACTTCTGTTCCTAATCCCCTGCGGGGAAGGAACCTCATCTTTTTTGGATGATTCTGCCAGACTTCTATCTCATAGCACATGGGGAGGGAGAGCTGCTCAGAATCTAAAATGGGAATGTGTGAGAACAGACCAAGCTGCAGAACCTCTGTGTGTTCAAGAGTCACTGTCTGTGTTTCTGTACCGTTGTCACACGTTTGTGCTTCAGAGAAGCCAGAAGACCCGGCCAAAGATATTGGAACTGCAGCCATCAGCCGATTTATCGAGGTTTTGATTTTATACAAGGATGGATAATTTAGTGAAAGTTCTAGACCTATTTGTGACAAAACTTGAGGTGAGACAAGGGAAGGAAAGGACTATTCCAGCAACTACCCCCTTTGACACATATACTCTGATTGTATAATGTAAGAAAATGCATACAGTTAGCTTTTCCCCTCTAATAGGAGGCACAGAGAAAAGAGAAAACTCCCCAGTGTACCTGCCTCTAGATCTTCTTCCCAGGAATGTATGTGAATGAATGTGTATCTATGTGTATACATGTGTATGAATGTATATCTATCCCTTACTATGCCAGCATTCCCCACTCACTGGGGAAATTCCAGAACCAGATGATTGGGATACCATGATATGCCTCCCTAACTCTCACTTAGGATCAAAACTCAGAAACCTGGTAGCTTGGGGTAGTATTTAGCCAAGAGGGACCAGTGTGCCCATCACCACTCCCAGACATTTCCCAAGTGTGTGTACCGAGCAAGTGCACCATCTCCAGTCTGGCACCAGATCCTAAGCTTGGTCTTCACCATGGACCATGTCACCATATTCTTACCCTGTCCTGTCCCTCGCTGACCTTTAGGTTGTACTCCTGAAGTAAGCAGAGTGACTGTGTGCAGAGCCATTCCACTGTAGACAAGTCGGGGGGGGGTCAGTTTTTACTCCCCACATTCCTTGTAACCCACCTTTTCCAGTTCTGTGTGCTGTATGGACCAGCTGACATTGCACCTGAAGTGTGTTCCCAGCCCTGTTATTGGCTCAGAATAAATAAATGTCTGAAAAACCCCATGATCGCTGGGGTGTACTGCCAGGTTCCCCCTAAATCATTGGTAAGGAAACTCAAATGATGTGTGCAAAGTAAGACCTTACATCAGGCTTTAGTATTTCTTACACTGCTGCTTAGAGATACAGTGACTGCTTTTTTACTGTTCTTTGGACCTTTTTGGCTGCAGTATTCAGTGAGTTCCTCTACCTCAGCACATGTTGCACTGTTAGGGTCACCTACTTGACTTTCCCAGAAAACCGTGAGATATTGAGGATGGGGGCAGAGTCATGTCCATCTCTATACCCTAGTACCTAGCACAGTGCTTGACACATAACAGGTTTACTAATGTTTTTGAAAAAATGAATAAATAGTTGAAAAAAGATTTAAGGATTCTTTAAGCTAAACCTAAATAAAATATACTTTTTAGTAGGTTGAATGTGAGATCATTTCAGATAAAAACAAAATTTTAAAAAATTGTTCTGGGATTATGCTCTTTCCATTTTGCCTGTATGTATGTTAAAATGCTCTTTATTTTATGAAACAATGGTGATAATTAGTTTTTAAAATATCTTTGCATAATACAATAAAAAGCTGACAGTCCCTAAATTTTACTAGTCTGAGAAATATAGTTGGAAACCTTAAGACTAGCAGAAAACTCAAGTGTTTTAATTATTTTAATGCCAGTATGCAATAATATGAACCAGATGTCCTCAAATCTTACAGCCTTCTGAAACTTCTCTTTAATGTGCAAATAAGACAGTGGAATCCTCAATCAATTTACTTTGGAAAATTGCCCTTCTCTCCCTCCAGTCCTGTATTCCAGTTGCTTTCTCCAGAAATGGCATTGTTCTGACCTGCCCATCCAAACCATTATTCTCTTTCTCTTGATGGCCTCCTCTCTTCTTGGTTCCTTTTGCCTCATGTTGGAGACCAGTGCCCCCTCCTTCTAATACCATGAACACAATCCTGTTGGATATAGCAGAATTTTACTGAAGGTCTGGAGTAACATAAGGGAATTGCAGAACAGCACAGAGTAGGTGATAGATTAAACCAGAAATCTAAGCAACACTGTCATAACAATTTACCAGCTATTCCTCCACCAGGAGAAATATCAGGATGGTGGCACTATTTTTCAGGCCCTGTCTTGTCACGATCTTCTTGGCCACCCCTCACCCCAAATGTTGTGCTCTCAGTCTCTAAATTTTTGTTATTCTCTCACGTCAAGCAGTTTTGCCTCCATGACCAACCCCAAACTCACTAAAGAACTCTGCTAAATAAAGAGCTATGAGCCCAAGAGCAGAACCTTTTTCCTTTAACCTGAGCAAAGTCTTGGTCAGGGCTCTCTCCCCTGCACATGTCATTTCCCATCTACCTGTCTTCAGTGCAACTAAGAATTTGGTTTAGACATAGGTGTATTCTTAATTGGAAAACTGAAAAATATTGAATGAAATACATATAACAGGGTTTATATTGGCACTAATGGACATGTAGCACATGAAATCATTAAATTCACACTACAGAGCATTATAAAAAGAAGACTTTCCTGAACTCTTTTTCAAATGCTTCCCATTTCTTTTCCAATGAACATAAATTTTATTTCCTAATTTTCACGTAGCATCTAGCTCTCCAGAGAGCAGCTCTCCAGAAATCTTGACTTTACACAAGTTTTTCTCAATTAAGTACATTTTATTTAAAGATTTTTCTTTTGGAAAAGACTAATCATCATTAAAATTACACCAGATGTTTCATATAAAGACACTGTCTGCAAATACTGACTATAATGCTGTAAGCAAAGGAAGAAAAAATTAAAACAATGTGGATAAGTGCATTTTAAAAAAAAAGGAGAAAAAAGAATTCGGTTTAGGGAAAAAAAGACTAATTTTTTTCGTTTTAATCTTTTTCCCTTTTCGCTTCAAGTCATTGGTATGTTTGCCATTCTTTTTCCTTCAGCTTGGAGGAGAAAGACTATTCTAAGTTTAAGCTTTGGTGCAGAGAGGAAACCTCTGTGGGAGACTTTGTTCCTAACCTCTCCTGTCAGCCACTGCATCTTCCATACCAAACGCTGTCTTGGACAACTATTTAGCCAAATGTGTCATGCTAATTAGCTAAGCTAGCACCTGGAAAAGTCTCACATGCCTTCCAGGCTGAGAGTAATGTAAATATGAAGTTACCGTTAAAAGAAAAATCACTGAAGGAATGGAGTGACTGGTTTAAAGAAGGATAATGAAAATAACGATTGAAGGTACAGGTCAGGCAAGATCGTGGTTCATTTCAGTCCCTGGAGGGGAAGTGTCTGGAGACTCCTTTCAAGGGGCATAGGGTTTCATTGTGTCAAGGGCTGGGACCAAACTAGAAGGAAATCACCTTGTTGAGAAAATCGTCAGGGATGGGTTTGACTGGGACAGAGGGCATAAAAGCAGGTTTACTGGGCAATGAGAATACTCTTGTAGAGACACGTGGCGACAATAATAAGTTTATATTTGAGCTAGATGTTGATAAGAAGCCCTTAAATAAAAATCTAACCATGACCCAGCAAGAGGTCCTCTCTGAGGCTTTCAGTGACAGAATTCATTGTTTGCCATAGATTTTTGAATTTGCAATGTTTCTCTGGACTTATTTCTTTTATTTTGTTTATTACACTGAGGCATTTATCTTTTAATGACATATAGTTGTCTATGCCTAAGGAACAAATCTTGGCTTTATTAATATCAACCAGTAGCTAGAATCAGTTATACCAGCCTGTCAGATCCAGACTGAAAAAGCCTATCCAGTCCTCATGAACAGGACATTCCAGGGGTAACTTCTAGCTGTATACATTACTACTTAGAAGAATTAAAAATGTTGATGCAACAGCCTCAGTTGTCTCCAAGTCGTAGGTACTCTCCCCGTTTTCTTTACAAAATGAGGCAGAGAAACCTCCTCTGCTGTCCTCCCACATCTCCTTACTGAACTGGACTGGTGCTTGTTTGGGAAGAATCATCTCATTAGCACATTACCTGGGTGGTTGGTTACTGTCTCAGTCAGTTCAGCCTGTTAGAGTACCATAGACTGGGCGACTTAGGAAACAAACATTGATTTCTCACAGTTCTGGAGGCTGGGAAGTCCAAGATCAAAGTGTCAGCAGACTTGTATCTGGTGAGAGCTGGCTTCCGGGCTTGTAAACAGCACTTACAGATGTGTCCTCATGTGGCCCAGAGAGCAGAGAGAGTAGCCAGCTCTCTCCTGTCTCTTATTATAAGGGCACTAATCTCATCACGACAGCTCCAACCTCATGATCTAATTAACTTCCAAAGGCCCTACCTCCAAATACTATCACCCTGGGGATTAGGCGTCAACATATGAATTTGGGGATGTGGGGACACAAACATTCAGTCTGTAGAGTCACCTCTCACATTTTCCTGCGTGGCTCTGAAAAGAGTATTGACATGTCATAAGGGTATTTAGGGGCTGACATTACTCCAGTTATGAGTCTGATTTTATGCGGGGCTCATCTTCTGCCTGCCCTGACCTGATAATCATATGCTAAACTGTACAATGGACCTCTACCTTTGCTACTTGTGCTGAACTTGTTTTTCAATTCCTTTTTGTTTCTTGCTGAGTGCCATGTCTATAAGCTTGCTGTAGTGTTGGGTTTGGTTTTTCAGTTGTTATTTTGTTTTGTGTAGATTTTACTGCTGTGATGGTCCCTTCTGACAGGGTGTTTTAGGTTCTTATACAGTTCCTCGAGATTTTCAGCCTTTCTGCCTTTCCTGATTTGGTTTCAATGTGTTACCAGATGTATCTCCTATGTCATTCCTCACTGTTAGCTTGAATCTTAAAGACCAAGGGACTTGAAGATACCGTGAAACCTCTTTGCTGCTAGAAGTGCCAGCCTTTCTTTCTTCATTTCAGATAGAAGTAACCACACCCTGTTGATGTTATAACACGTTGCCATGCAGCACCCCGGAGTATGTTAGCCAGCTCTTCCTGCGTTGTTTAACGCTGGAGCTGACTGAAGTTCATGTCAACACACCAAGATGGTGCGTTAATGATTTAAAGGCACATCTAATGAGCTGTTGGAATTGGGGCCTCACCATCCTTTCTGCTTATTTGCTAAGAAAAATATCAAATACATCATGGGCTGCCAGACAATATAGTCTTTTCTATTTTGCTAAAAAAAAAAATTATAAACATTGATCTTTCTTTTCTTTACTTGGACATTTTGAAAATGGAAACTTTGAGGTCTTCCAGTACATTAGTTGGCTATGCAAACCAAAACAAAACCTAAGGACCTGTATTTTGCTTAAAACCTAAGGTCAGCAATAAGAATAACATTGTATTCTATTAAGTCCTCAGCCTAAGATCCTTCGGTTTTTATATATAAGAATGTGTGTAAAAGTTAGATAGGAGAAGCAGTTGATTTACATGTTAAAGGATAGTTCTCCATTCCTGAAAAGCAAAGCTGAATGTTATATAGCAAATTTAAATTATATAGCAAATGTTATTAATAAAATTAATTTGCTGTAATAATTAATTACTTCAAATTCTTATTCCCCTCGTCCCCTCAGTTTATTTGAAGTGACAGTAATAGCCAAAGAAATTGATTTTACTATTGGGAAGAAGTTATACGCAGATGTTAATTTTGCTACAAGATTCAACAGGGGATTTTTCGGTTAGTTTAACAAGAAGAGTAAAGGTGGCTTGAAGTTGTCTGATATTGAAAAATGTGTCCAGTGAAAGTTGAATATGAGTTTTCTTTCCTGATAAGAAAGCTGTAGGAATCCACTTCCCTGTCACAGCTCCCAAGAAGTGGGAAATTTTCTCTTATTTGGACCACTGAAAAGGTTTTGAGGAGCTAGTTTTCAATCCATAATTTTAAGGAACTTTATTTTGGACCCAGCCTTCTACAGCTGATCCCAAGGATGGCCAGGGGCGTCACTATGTAATTATGAAAGTCTTGGTTATTTAAATGTGAAGATCACCTATGTTTTGGTTAGACTCTTAAGTGTTTGAATAAAATACTTAATTTCCAAAAATGGTGGCAAAATTAAAGTTTATCTAACATCATCAAGTAACATGTTGTCCTGAGTAAAAACATCCTTTGGCTACCTGGGAACTTCCACTTGATACTGTGGACATTTAAAAGTGTAAATAAAAGTTCACCTCTCCCTCTGCCTAACCTTGGCTGCAAAAGATTTTCAACTTTGTTTGCTTCCTCACTGTCCCCTATATGTACATATTTTTAACAAAACTTTATTCTTCAAAGCAGTTTTAGGTTTACAGAAAAATTAAGCAGAAAGTGCAGAGAGTTCCCATATATCCTCTCCCCACCCTCCCCCATTCACACAGTCCCCATTATTAATATCTTGCATTAGCGTGGTACACTAATGATGAACAAATATTGGTGTAATATTGATATTTTATTGGCCTTTATTATTTACTAAAGTCCACGGTTTACATTAGGTTCACTATTGGTGTTGTACAGTTCTATGGGTTTTGAGAAATGCATAGTGTCATATATCCATCATTATGGTGAGTTATATAGAATAATTTCACTCCCATAAAAATCCCCTGTGCTCTACCTATTCATCCCTTCTTCCTTTCTTTCACACCCTAGCAACCACCAATTGGTTTTTTCTACTCTCCTTATAGTTTTGTCTTTTCCAGAATGTCATATTGTTGAAATCATACAGCATGTAGCCTTTTCAGACTTGCCTCTTTCACTTAGCAATACGCTTTCAAGGTTCCTCCATATTTTTCATGGCTTGATAGCTTATGTCTTCTTAGTACTAAATAATATTACATTGTCTGGATATGCCATAGTTTATTTATCCATTCACCTATGAAAGACATCATGGTTGCTTCCAATTTTTGGCAATTATGAATAAAGCTGCCGAAAACATTTGGGTGCAGATTTCTGTGTGGACATAAGTTTTCATCTCATTTGGGTATATACCACGGAGCTTAATTCCTAGATCATACGGTAAAAGTATGTTTAGTTTTATAAGAAACTGTCAAACTTGTCTTCCACAAGGACTGTATCATTTTGCACTCTCACCAGCAATGAATGAAGAGTTCCTGTTGTTCCATATCCTCATCTGCATCTGGTGTTGTCAGTGCTTTAGATTTTAGCCATTCTGATAGGTGTAGAATGACATCTTGTTTTTTGTTTTTTGCGGTACGCGGGCCTCTCACTGTTGTGGCCTCTCCCATTGCCGAGCACAGGCTCCGGACGCGCAGGCTCAGCGGCCATGGCTCACAGGCCCAGCCGCTCCGCGGCATGTGGGATCTTCCCAGACCGGGGCACGAACCCGCGTCCCCTGCATCGGCAGGCGGACTCTCAACCACTGCGCCACCAGGGAAGCCCCCTTATTGTTTTAATTTGCAGTTTCCTAATGGCATATACAGTTGAGTATCTTTTCATATGCTTATTTGCCATCTGTATATCTTCTTTAGTGAGGCATCTTTGCAGATCTTTTGCCCATTTTTAAACTGGATTGTTTGTTTCCTCGTCGTTGAATTTTAAGTGTTCTTTGTAGATTTTGGATACCAGTCCTTTATCAGAAACAAGTTTTGCAAATGTTTTCTCCTTGTCTATGGGCTTGTCTTCTCATTCTCTTAAGAGCATTTTTCACAGAGCAGACATTTTTTAACTTAATGAAGTACCACTTATCAATTTTTCCCCACGGATCATGCCTTTGGTGTTGTATCTAAAAGTTTGCCATAAAATCTAAGATCACCTAGATTTTCTCCTTATATTATCTTCTGGAAGTTTTATAGTTTTGAATTTCACGTTTAGATTTCTGATTCATTTGGGATTCGTTTTTGTGAAAAGTGTAAGGTCTCTGTCTAGAATTTTTGTTTGGTTTTTGTTTTTGTTTTGCATATGATATCCAGCTGTTCCAGCACCATTTGTTGAAAAGGCCACCCTATATTTTTAGTATTATAGTACCGCGTACGTGTGTATACATTTATAGCCTATCTTGGACTAAAGAGTTTGAAGCAACTCTTTATTGGGGGCTCATTGTTCTTACCATTGTTCCCAACCTTCCCCTCTGTTACCACCATCTCCGATCTCTACCATTCTCTTGTTGCTCCTTTTTTCTATGTATCTTTTGTCTCTCTGCTTCTTCCATCCCTTTTGTCTTTCCAGTCTTCTGTGAACACTGTCAGTCCATCAAGGTTCTTCCTGTTCTCTGGTCGTTTGAAGCTTTGCTACTGGCAAAATATTCTTTCTTCTTCATCTCAGGAGATATGTTTTGTTCCTTCCTTCCTGATTCAGAGCCGGTCTCCCAGTTTTTAAGGTTTTGCTATAGAATGTTAATAATACCAACAGTGGAGGATGAAGAGCATACATTATTTGGGCAATCAGTATATATTTGTTTTGACTTCATGTACCATTATTTCCTTTTTTTCATGTCAAGATTTTCTTTGTCAAGTCTGCTTAGCTACAGAAGTGTGTCATTGGGCTTGCATTTGTGATGTTTTTTCTATTTTTTCTATCAATAAAAGAAACACAAAATATCCCTCAAGGGCTTCCCTGGTGGCGCAGTGGTTGAGAGTCCGCCTGCCGATGCAGGGGACACGGGTTCGTGCCCCGGTCCGGGAAGATCCCACATGCCGCAGAGCAGCTGGGCCCGTGAACCATGGCCGCTGAGCCTGCACATCCAGAGCCTGTGCTCCGCAACGGGAGAGGCCACAACAGTGAGAGGCCCGCGTACCACAAAAAAAAAAAATATATATATATATATATATATCCCTCAAAACCATAAGAAAGAGGTAATTGTATTTTAAACTTAAGAGCTGAAAGGACCTTTTAAATTACCCAATCTCCTCTCTCTTAAAAGGAGAGAAAACAGAACTGGTAAAATAAATTACTTGTCCAAATTATACAACTAGTTTGAAGCAAAGCCAGGAACATAACTCAGGTTCCTGAGGACATTTCCTCGGATATTTCTACTAAACCTCCCACAAGAGCACATCTGTTATGCTTATCAACAACAATAAAAGTGTTTAAATACCATAGTCATAATTCCACAGTCAGGTTGTTTGATCCTACAGTTTAAGAGCTTTATGTCTGACGCCCTTACAGTTACTGAAAGTTGAAACAAGAGGATTTTCACTTCTGTTTTTCCTCCATGGATCGTCCAGGCATCCATTTTCCTGTGTTAAGTCAGGCAAGCAGAGTTGACACTAAGGAAAACGGTGAATGTGACAGATTTCCTTCAGTGTTTCACAGAGCCACAGGCACCCACCACCCTGTGGACCAGTCTTCATCTCTTTTGTGCTTTATTGTCATTAATGCTGGGTTCCTTCTTTGTGCCAGACATAGGGCAGCTTGGAGACCTAAGCAGTTAACCTATATGTTCCTCTAGGGCAGTATTAATCCTGAGAACTGGTATTTCTGGATCCCCACTAAATAGCTATGAAGATAAGCCATAGCAAACAAGAATGACTGACTCTTTCTGTCCCTTTAGATCTAACTGCCCTTTTGTGGACGAAGTGACTCACAACTATTTTAATTTGTGTAACTGGGGGTGTACGTTATGCTCCCCCCAAAATTAGCACGTAAATGCTCACAGTTTTATTTTATCCTCTCTAATACTTGCAAAAAAGGAATCCTGTATTTGTCCCCACTCTCTCCCTGCACCGTCTTCACCAGAGTGGAGGAATTATAGGTTTCTAGGAGAAGGACAATGTTTATCTGGGTAATAAAGGGATAAAAAGTGAGGGATAAGGAAACAGGCAAACAGAGTGAAGTCTGGGTGTGCAGAGATGGTTTGGGGAGATCTGTGGACAGTAAGCCTCAAGTTAGCTGTGGGCTATGAATGAAGTAGACAGAGAAGGAAAGAGGGTGTGGGGTCAGACAAGGTTATTGGCTGCAGGCAACAGAAATCAACTGGCTAACATAAGGAGGAAAAGAATTTACTAGAAGGGTATTGGATAGCACCCAACCTGAATTCCTAAGCTCACACTATGGGGACCAAGAGAGAATGCACTGCAAGAAATTATAACAACAGTCCTGCAGCAGGAATGTGTGGCCAGGATGCTCACCTAGGCACTACCACCTCCTCTGCCATTAGACATGGTCACCCCTGGGCCCTGCTGTCACGGTCCCTGCTGATGTCACCATTGACAGCGAGTGTTAAACTCTTCCTTCATCTTTGTATCATTTAATCACTGTTGAAAGTACCAAGTGGGAGCATCCAACTCTCTGAGCGTGGGTCCTGTACCTGCCCCCTATGGCATCTACAGGCAGCCTTGACTCCCACAAAACTCACACAGTGGTGTGGAGGGGAGGAAGTTCCTCTAAAACATGCAAGGCATCTGGATTCTGGGCAGCTCCCAAATCAACCCCACCAAAAGTTTTCATGGGGTGTTCTCTAGCTAGGACATTTGTTGGAAGATAGCTACATGGACCCAGACATAAGTGATCAGGGACCAAAGGGAGCAAATCTGGGCTACTGCAGGCTATCTTTGCCCATTTAAAGAGGAACATCTTACCTGAGCACCAGAGAAGAATTCAAGTCATATATATCATCTTGGCCACAGTGTTTACTCCATGATTAGAAATAGTTGTGTCTCTGAAATATGGCATTCCCTGAGGCCGCTTCTGCTAGTCTCAGGAAATTATCTTTGAAGATTTTGAAGGGGATGATGTTTGCAGATGATTGGCTTTGTCTTGTTTAGAAAGCAGTTTTCTTTAGGTAATACTTATATCCTGCCAATACTTATTTAAAATTACAAATGGCACCGGTCTGGCAATGAATACCACTACAGAAATAAACAGCTGATAGGGCTTCCCTGGTGGCGCAGTGGTTGAGAGTCCGCCTGCCGATGCAGGGGACAGGGGTTCGTGTCCCGGTCCGGGAGGATCCCACATGCCGCGGAGCGGCGGGGCCCGTGAGCCATGGCCGCTGAGTCTGCGCGTCCGGAGCCTGTGCTCCTCAACGGGAGAGGCCACAACAGTGAGAGGCCCATGTACGGCAAAAAAAAAAAAAACAACAGCTGATAAACATCAGATCATAACTCTGACAATCATCGTAGTTCTGTAGTGCTTTTCCATCTTTAGAGCATTAATTAAGTAGGCCTCAGAATAGCTCTAGAAGAAACATGCCTGCAGTGCAATCACTCAGCATATAAATAAAATCCAGGGAGTAGATCCTTGTGTTCTGCCTCAAACCATAAAATAATTATTTTTACCTCTTTATAATTTTTTCCTCCTCCCAAGAGAAGGAATATAAGCAGGAAATAGAGAGAAAAAGACAGGAAAGATAAAGAGGAAAAAGGAATCACACACAGAGATGAGCAGACGCAGATACCTAAGAGGTTGGTGAACCAACAGAGGCCCCTGGCTCTCTCCCAGGAGCCAAGGCTGGAGATGCCTCAAGCCAGACGGAGGGCAGTGGGACAGAGGAGCTAATGCAAAGTCTGTGAGAGGCCTGGAGAGACAGAAGATGGTCAGCTCTTGGGGTGAGAGGCACGTGGCCACTCTCAGTCTAAGAGGCCATGGGTAGGGAATAGGTTGGAGGAGAGCTTTCTTGTGGTGCTTTTTTGCCTCCCTCAGTTTGGCCCAGGTGTACTGCTGCCTGCCCTGCCTCATCGTCATCAGGAGGGAGGAAACAAGCAGTACCCACCCAGGGTGGGCTGGCTCGCGGGATAATGTCTGTGGAGGCTGGCGTGGAGAAGGGTAACCACTGCTGACCTGCTGACCCTGAGCTGTCCCTGCTTTCCCACAGGCCCCTTCACGGGGCAGACGCCGGCAGGTTAGGATGGGAGCAGGAACAGTGGGGCTGAGGGGCGGTGGATGAGGGGCGGGAAGGTAGAAGTAAAATTAGATGGGCGGGGACTGGACCCCTGGAGGGGGGTGAAAAGGGGCATGGTCAACTCAGAGGCTCTCCACCCTTCCAGTCCCTCCTTCTTCCCTGAACTCCCCTCACATTTAGCTCCTCCCCTCTGGAGTTCACGCAACGACCCTAGGTAGCTGATAGCCCAGGGAATCAGAGCTCATGGGAGAAAATAACAACAGATCTACAGAGGGAAGTTACGTGAGAAATGTCAAACTGAATGACCTTTACCTAATGTAGTAGAGTTAATGAACAGGAAGAATAAGACTTCATGACAAGCAAAGTGAACATCCTGGAAGAGATGTGGATAGGAGGACGTTGTTCAAATGAAACAGGTTACAGCTATAAAGATGAAAGATGAAGCAACTGGGAAATCCCAGATTTAAAAAATAATACTGTTTACATAAAGACCTCAGCAATGGGTTGGACGTTAGAATGAATAACGGATTAGAGAACTGGAGGATCGTGTTGAGGATCTACCTAAAGAGATGTAGGATATAAAGAGAAAAATTAAGAAATTGGGAGCACGGACCCAGTTATGACATCAACATAATAGGGGTCCCACAGGAAGAAAACAAATGGAGAGAAAGGAATATCTGTAGAAATAATGCTGAAGAATTAAGAACAGCCATTTCCCTGACATCCTGGGGTGTTTTTTTAGGATTTGTTGAAAGCTACAACCTTAACTGGGCTACCTCCGCTCGTATGAAAACAGAAACTGTAGTGTATGTACTAAGTGTCAAATACATGCTTGACTCCAAATAATGTCACAGATAAAATCCTCAAAGAGAAAAAAATACATGGAACAATTAGCAAATATTACAAAACATGAAAATATGATGTAATTGAGCACTAAATTGGGTAGTAACGGTCCTTAAGTTTTATGATATTAAATGGCTAGATTAGGGCGAGTTAGGGTCTTCAGGACATACCTGATTTGACCTCAGTTCTTGTGAAAAAAATATCACAGCATTTCCCAAAGTGTGTTCTATAGAACATTTGTTCTGTAGGATAGTCTTGGTGTGGCATGTGAAAGGGATTCCAAATGTAGTGGAATTTGGCCATGTTTTAACTGCCCAGAATCTGAACCCCATTCCTATATGTTTTGGGGAAATTCCTCATTTCATGAGTCTCTGCTGGAGATAGAGCTCCTTCCACTAGGGCAGCAGAACGGCAGGCACCTGCTATCTTGAACACACCCCTCCCAACCCCACCAAGCTCAGGCTCGGGTCTGTGGCCTCGGCGCTACCAATCAGATCTGCTTTCCCCAGACTTTGAGTTGGGAGCCAGTGACACAGGAAAGCAGCTGTTCAGCAGCAACAGAGGCAGCACTGGGTGTCCAGGGATGGCCATAGCAATGGGGTGGTAGCACTTAAAACCTTCCAAAGGCTTTCTATTGTCCTTAGAGTAAAGCCCCAACCTCTCTAACATGACTTTAAGACTTTTCAG